>NW_027507764.1:59788866-60388866 GCF_037356315.1 Lithobates pipiens
TCTCTATCACGGTGCTGGTGTCAGTGCTCTCACGGTGCTGGTGTCAGTGCTCTCTATCACGGTGCTGGTGTCAGTGATCTCTATCTCGATGCTGGTGTCAGTGCTCTCTATCTCAGTGCTGGTGTCAGTGCTATCTATCTCAGTGATGGTGTCAGTGCTCTCTATCTCTGTGCTGGTGTCAGTGCTCTATATCTCAGTGCTGGTGTGGTTTCAGTGCTCTCTATCATAGTGCTGGTGCGGTGTCAGTGCTCTGTATCTCTGTGCTGGTGTCAGTGCTCTATATCTCAGTGCTGGTGTGGTTTCAGTGCTCTCTATCACGGTGCTGGTGCGGTGTCAGTGTTCTCCATCTCGATGCTGGTGTCAGTACTCTCTATCTTGGTGCTGGTGTGGTGTCAGTGCTCTCTATCTCGGTGCTGGTGTCAGTGCTCTCTATCACGGTGCTCGTGTCAGTGCTCTCTATCACGGTGCTCATGTCAGTGCTCTCTATCACGGTGCTGGTGTGGAGTCAGTGCTCTATATCACGGTGCTGGTGTCAGTGCTCTCTATCACGGTACTGGTGTCAGTGCTCTCTATCACGGTACTGGTGTCAGTGCTCTCTATCACGGTGCTGGTGTCAGTGCTCTCTATCACGGTGCTGGTGTGGTGTCAGTGCTCTCTATCTTTGTGCTGGTGTCCGTGCTCAGTCTCTATCGCGGTGCTGGTGTCAGTGTTCTATCTCAGTGCTGGTGTCAGTGAGGGAGATAGCAGCAGAGAAGCCAATCAGCAGGCAGTGCCAGTACCATGGCTGAGGATCAGCACTTGACTGGCACCTCCAGACCACCGCAGATGAGCCCTTCATTGGTGGGGGTAAGGGCCGGGCAGAGGGAGGGGCTCAAGCACAGGTTGGCACACTGGGACACTGGCACAGGACTGCGCTGCTCTGACTGTGGCACTGATCATCTCCTGCACCCCCTTCATAGCCTGCCCTGACCTTGCCTCTCCTGCATGGCCTTCATGCGCTCCTGAATTGTCAAAATTTCACAGAAAAAAGGAATGCTTGTCATTGTTGTGTGCACAGCTAGTAAGTATTTTGTGGCTGAAAATATGGCCTGGAGGTTTTTAAGGTTCGCCTGCCATTAAAGTAAATGGGGCCCGCTGCGAACTTTGCGGTTCGCAAACTTTTGGCCGCGTTTGCTGTTCGCGATCGTGAAACGTCCCTACTGGTAACCTACCTCAAAACGTATCTAATGCAGGGCAAAGTAGCAGGTTTGCTTACATTCCCCCCACCCAGCATACATACTCACCTTTCCTTTGTTACCCCACTGCTGCATTTACATACTTGGAGTAGAGAAAATGGCAAGTACCTCAGAGTATGAAGGAGCATGTGACTCGTCACACAGGATAGCGCTGGGCCAATCACCAAGCACAGACTGGGAGAGATCATACATGGTGTAAGCTATTACTTAAAGGGCTCATAGCTTTAATGGTGGGATCCTTAGAAATACAGAGATAAGTGACCTGCATGAATAAACTATAAATTAAGGCTGTCATGAGGCCTCCTCAAAGGTCAGGCCATGATGCTCATTTAGTCAAAGTATATCCTCAGTGTTCATTTAAACCACTGTAAACACAATAAACAGTCCTTGCGCTCATGTCTAGGATGACCCAGGAACTGGAATTAAAAAATGTTCAGAGGCATTTTAAACCGCAAAGGCATCTTGGAATAGAATAAATACAGGAGACAACACCTAGTTATAGGCGAGTATTGTAGCTGTTTTTTTGATAATTTGTACCCTGTGACCCATAGGTGCTCAGGGAAGTGCTAGAAAAACAGTGGAAAACAACACAACTATGTAGTTTAATGATACCTTATTTAAGTGAAAAAGCTTGGAAAACTGCAACATGTAAATGATCTCTTTACTATACTATACTTTGCTATGCTTTTGGAAAGTATTCAGCAGTATGTGATGGTTTTAGATACAAGCCTTTCCTATTTCAACAAATGAGTACAACCTGAAAAAGCTTTCCACAAGCTCCAAAACCCTGTAGTCTTTGACCCTCTTAGGCATTTGGTTATGCTCCTCTAACCCCCTAAAAAAAAAAACAAAAAAAACAATGTTTCTAAAACAATAAAAGGAAACCCATAGAATAATTACAAATTTTCTTTCAAGGCTGAGAGCAAGCCAATGTTTTTGAAAAGGTAGCAGGTTTTCCCAACAAAGGCTGCTCTCTCTCTCTCACCTGTGAACAGTCCCAAGTCTGAGATGGAGCCTCCTTCAATATGCATCTCTCCCTTTTCAAAAGCATGGCACTGTACTTATCTTCACTTCTTTGTTTCAATTCGTTTTTTATTGATTTTTCAAGATCAACAGAAAGTTACAAGGCTTCATTATAGACATGTAAGTGTTATCAGCAAGCGTAACTATACAGACAATCTAGTTTGCGTTGTTCAGGTACATTCTCATACAAGTATGTTTGCTTCCCAAACTGGACGCCATCACCATTCTGGAGGGGCGGCGCCGTCCCCACACCCAGCACCCCAATGGGAGCTAACTGTGCCCTGGTGTGGAGTATAACGCCCCCCCCACCACCCAACCACAATGAGACCCTTCCCCCAGGGGGACCTCCCATCCCCAGGGAACCTACAGGTGCCCCAGGTTGGTCAGTTTCAGACAGTTGCCAGAGATTCAGATGTACCATAGAAAAAAGTTTTTTCATTACGGTGGTCTTGTATACTTCTTTTTTTTTTCACAATAATTTTTATTGAAAAATTTTTTAGTAATACAGAACAGAAATGATACACACATTAGAAAATGGTATAGCAAAAAAAAGCATACGACGTGTAACAATCGAATGAGGGGGTTGGACAATTAAATCAGTATCAACATTGGTATCATTAGTATTAGGGTAGAATGTAGCATTTATCCTTTGCAAATTACACTAAAACAAATTACACGTAGGAGCGTAGGAATTCCAACGTATGTGGAAAGGGGGAGAAAAGCAAAAAAAAAAAAAAAAGAAAAGAAGGAAGACAGAAGGAAGAGAGAAAAGATAAGACAAGGAAGGATGGAGAAGACTAATAGAGAGTTGCGTGGGTAAATATCGGATGGACCCCTATTTTATTCGGGTATACACCAAGAGAACCTGTCACTAATATGTAATATATCAAAGGGGAAAATTACTAAATTATAATAAATAGTCATCAGAATAGTTATTCGAGGGAGTTTATGCAGGGAGCTGTTCTAACCAGATTTTCCATAAACGTGTAACCTTTCCCTCCGATCCCCGCCTCCGGGCAAGGAGGATTTCATACGCAGAGGTAGTCTGAATGACATGGTATAAATCAGATATGTTTGGCGCTACATCACTCCTCCAATATTTTGTTATAAGCGATCTAGCGGCCAAAAGTACATGGATAACCACAGTGCGGAGATCTGGGGGGAAAAGTTCTATACCCAAGTTCAGAAGAGCTAGGCTTATATTAGGGTGGGTGATCATCCCTGTGACTGAAGAGATCAAGCGAAACACTGAATTCCAAAAACTGTTTAGGTTCCTACAAGACCATAAGATATGTTTAAGGTTACCAATTTCACCACAACCTCTCCAACACTGCTGTGAGTGATTATGAGAAAATTTACTTAGGCGGTAAGGTGTCAAATACCATCTCAGGACGATTTTTTGGTGAAGCTCCCAGTGATTAATGCATCTAGTTGCTTTGTATAGAGTCCTAAATGCGGACTGCCACTGCTGAGTGGTATAGGTGGTCGCCAGGTCTCTTTCCCACTTAGTGTGAGATGATGTTTTAGAGAACACCGTCTTTTGTTGAAAAAGTAAGTAGAATATAGATATTCCCTTCTTTGGGTCTGTGCTGAGGTAAGATATTTCCACGCTATTTCGTGGACATACAATTTGTGGGACTGAAGCGACCCAAAAAAGTGGGAGATTTGGCCATAGGGGTATCTGTCCTAAGTTTGGAACCCATATTGTTTGTCGAGAACATCGAAGGACTTCATGGAATTATTGTGAAATAAATCAGCAACAGTCTCAATCTCCTTATCCCTCCATCTTCTAATGGGCACATTAGGAATAATATCTGCCAATATTTCTAGAGGTATGGGGATGTCAATTAGATTATCACCTGGTGAAGGGGTATTACAGAGAGCTCTCCAAGCCTGCAAAGAGGCCTGCATAGTCAAGGGCAACATCTTAAGTGGAAATGGTTTCCACATGTCTAGCAAAAGCATAGACATCAATGTTCTAGTAGGGCCCAAAGTTTGTTCAATAGATCCCCATGGAGAAGTCTCTGTATCCCGAAGCCACGTTGTCATGGGAAGGGATGCCTAACACAGGCATCCAGCACAAAGTAAACAGATCAATGGGCTGCACTAAGGAATGAGGCTCGAAAGGTAAGTGAAGATATAAATATTTATTAAGGAAAAAGACACACGTGCAAACCAAACAAACACAGCAAACCATAAACAAGCAAGAACACAAATAATACACAGCAACCACAAACAAGCAAGAGCACAAATAATACACAGCAAACCATAAACAAGCAAGAACACAAATAATACACAGCAAACCCCAAAACCCTAAACTAACTAACTAACTATATACATGGAAAGGGAACACATATATAACAAGGCAGGGATGAGAGACAAGGGGAACAGGAGGCCAGGTGGAGGAAGCGGAAGTAAGGGGAGCCAAGGCAGGAATCAGGGGACAAGTCACAGGTATAGGGAACAGAGTCCAGGACAGGACAGGAAGCAAATCAGGAACAGGTCTCAGGCAACAGGTCAGGCAGGGACAAGGCTAGCAGGAAGGATTCTGAAGCAATGAGCCTCAGTGAAGGGCGGGCTTATATACTTCCAAGCCATACCACTTCAGGTGCAGCTGGATTATTAGAATGTCTGTTTGCTGGGGGACACCCGCTGGTGACCACCAGAACTGCAACCTTTGATGGCAAAAGAAACAGTGACACCAGCAGGCGACCCCAGCAACAACACCGTTCCTGACACACGTTTTAAGTTGGACAAGTATTGATGCCCTGTAGTAGTCTAGAAGGACAGGATATCCTACACCTCCTGCATTTCTGTGTTTCAGTAGTTGAGCTTTCGAGCATCTAGGTCTTTTGGATTGCCAGACATATCTGGCTAGTATGGTGTCTAGTTTTCCTAAGTGCGTGGATGAAAGAGGTACAGGTAGTGTATGAAAAATATATAGGATTTGTGGCAAAAGGAGCATCTTAAAGGATGCCAGTCTCCCCGACCATGTAAGCTCCACTTTAGATAGTCGAGTAGTTTCTTTAAGCAAATGGTCGGAGAGCAGGCGGTAGTTTATATCAGCCAACTCAGTTGGGTCAGCAACCAGCTTGAGACCCAAGTAAGTTATGCCGACCTCGTTCCAGGTGTAGGGGAATAAGCTTTGTAAAGTAGCTTTAAGGTTCGGAGGGACATTGATCGGGAGAATTAAAGATTTGGAAAAATTTATTTTATAATATGAAATTCGGCTGAAGTTTTGTAAAATAGAGTGAGCGGAGGGTAAAGAGTGTGTGGGAGCGTTCAAAAATAAGATGACATCATCCGCAAATAAATTGATCTTGTGGGAGGTGTTTTGAAAGGTGAAGCCAATTATATCTGGGTGTGATCTAATTTTTTCCGCAAGGGGTTCGATAAGTAAATTAAAGATGGAAGGAGAGAGCGGACATCCTTGTCTCGTGCCATTTGTGATTTTAATGTGTTTGAAGTATATACTTGGGCAGAAGGTGACGAGTAGAGAGCTAGAATAGCCGACAATATGGGTCCAGCAAAACCAAATTTCTTAAGGACATGTACCATGTACCCCCAGTGTATCCTGTCGAACGCCTTCTCCGCATCCAAAGAGAGGAGCAGAGAAGGCGTCCGACAGGACTTGGCGTGCTGGATTAAGTTGATAACTCTACGAGTTGCGTCCGAGGGTTGTCTGCCGGTTGTAAAGCCTGACTGGTCAGGATTGATCAAGGAAGGGAGAATGTCTAAGAGTCTGAGGGCTAATATTTTGGCATAGAGTTTGACGTCTGTGTTTAGGAGGGATATAGGGCGGAAATTTGGAGGGGTATCTGGAGTTTTACCAGGCTTAGGGATAGTAACCACATATGCTTTAAGCATCTCTGGAGGGAAGGAGGCGTTCAAAATCGCTCTGGAAAAAACGGCTTGTAGTGCAGGAGACAGTGTTGTCTTAAATATTTTATAGTAGTCGTTTGGAAGGCCGTCAGGGCCAGGAGATTTGCCTAAGGGTAATGTGTGAATAGCTGTTTGAATTTCTTTCACTGAAATAGGGGCGTTAAGAGTTGTCAGTTGTGAGTGGGAAAGAGTCGGGAGATTGAGGGTTTGTAAGAAGGCCTGAATATCATCCTCCAAGGGTTGATCTGTAGTGGGGTCCTTATCTATATTATAGAGAGAGGAGTAGTATGTGGCAAAAGTATCCGCTATACCTCTGGGGTCTGAAATTTTGGCGCCTTCAGGTGTATTTCTAATAAAGGGGATTCTAGCTCGAGCTTTGTGCTCTTTCAGTTTGTTAGCAAGTAATTTCCCAGCTCTGTTGCCATAGGCATAGTGGTTAAGTTTTAAAGCTTTGATATATTTGTCATGAGAATCTAGAAGTAGTCCCCTCAGTTCGTAATGGAGATTTGTCAACTTGGCTGCCAGAGGAGCCCCAGGAGTGACCTTATTTTGGACTTCAATGTTTTTAATCTCTTGAAGCAGAGAATCTAGCTTAGCAGATCTCTGTTTTTTTAGTTTGGAGCTAAGTTGTAACAATATGCCTCTCATATACGCCTTGTGGGCACACCACAAGGTCATAGGGTTGGAGACAGAATCTGTGTTGATATCAAAGAATTCCTGCAACGTATTTGTCAAAGAGGTCACATAACTGGGTATCCGAAGCAGACTCGAGTCGGCTCTCCACACAAAGTCTCCCATAGGGGCATCCCTCTCCGCCACCACTACCGAAACCGGTGCATGATCTGACCAGGAGATATCGTGGATGGCGGAGAGGGATGTAGCCCTTAACAAGTTTCTATCCCCAATAATCATGTCAATACGAGAATATGTGTTATGCCTGGCCGAATGGAATGAGAAGTCCTTTTCTCCAGGGTGTTGACACCTCCAGATGTCATACAGTTCTTCAGAATGAAGAGTGGATTGGATTGTAGGTAGAGGTCTTTTGGATTTGGTTGTAGTGTCAATGGTGTAGTCCGAGGTGATGTTGAAATCGCCCCCGATTAGTAGAACACCTTGTTTCACTTCAGCAACTTTCCTCAACAGCCTTTTTAAAAATCGTAGCTGATGGGAGTTGGGAGCATAAAGGCTGACTATTGTATAGAGCTTGTTATTGATTTCTCCAATGACAATGACATAGCGTCCCTCTGGATCAGCGACAAGAGACTTAAGGGTGAAAGTTACCGAGTCACTAATAGCAATAGCGACGCCCTTGTGTTTATGTGTCATAGAAGCCTGAAAAACATGGGGGTATTTCTTATGTTTGAGTCTGTGCTGGTCCTGCAGGGTGAGATGCGATTCCTGTATACATAAGACGTCGGCCCTCAGTTTGCTGGCCTCGTCCCAAAGGGCAGCTCTTTTAGCCGGGTGGTTAAGCCCATGTGCATTAAAGGTGACTACTTTTACCATTTGTAAAAATCACAAGGGAAAGATAAGAGTTGGCATACCAGAGTTCTATAGAGCATACAGATTCCATCCAATGTCCAGTAGTTGAAGTGATCCTCAGAAGCAAAACGGAGATTCCGAGTGATGTGGCAGGGTCCA
Source organism: Lithobates pipiens (assembly GCF_037356315.1). NCBI lineage: Eukaryota > Metazoa > Chordata > Amphibia > Anura > Ranidae > Lithobates > Lithobates pipiens. The sequence continues at coordinate 59,796,648 of NW_027507764.1, forward strand.
TCCTGGGAAGAAGAGGGGGAGGGAGTAGGGCGAAAAATAAGAAAAACAAAAAGCAGGGGGAAACAAAACCAAAATAGACGCAAGGAGAGAAAAGAAAAAAGATTAGAGTCATAACGTGCTCAATAAAAAGAGAAGGGCCTTTCACATGGGCCCGTGGCAGAAGTACTGCACTGAATGTCATGGGGTGTATAAACACTTAGTGGCTTGCGTGCTTTAAGAGTCGGGTATATATATCTTCAGTGGAATTGTGTAGGGGAGAGATCAGGTATGTCTCCTAGAGGAGGCAGCTTTGTGTTTCCTAGAGACAACCTGCCAGGTTTTGCTGGCATCTATTGAAGATGGTGGAGAAGCATGTGCCTCAGATTGAGCTGGGAGGATATCCCAAGTGCGGAGCAGCGTTAACCCTTCTTCCAACGAGTTTACTACAGTCACCTGCTCATCTTTGGTTATGTGTAGCCTAGCTGGATAGCCCCAGCGGTATATGATGGCGTGGTTACGCAGGGCCTTAGTAACAGATAACAAGGCTTTGCGTTTCTGCATGGTATACTGAGACAAATCTGCAAAAAGTTGAATGTTTGCATAGCATTCAGGCGGTTGCTTGTTTTTGCGGTAAGCAGACATAAAACTTTCCTTGATGTGGTAAAAATGCACCCGCATGAGAACATCTCTAGGGATGTTGTCTGGTAGATGTGACGGCTTGGGAATACGGTGAATTCTATCGATCACCAAGTCTGATTCAGTTGCGTCCGGTAGAAAGGATTTCATCATATCATGAGTATATTGCAGCAATTGACCTGAGGTGATCACTTCAGGGATCCCCCTAATTTTAAGGTTGTTGCGGCGGGATCTGTCCTCGAGGTCAGCGACCTTTGACCTAAGCCAAGTCACCTCGTCAGCCTGTTCGTTATGGGCATCTACTAGTGAGTTGTATGAGGTAGCATATTCCCCCATTTTTTCCTCCACATGTGTCACTCTTTCTCCTAGTTCCCCCATGTCTGACCTGAAGCTCCTCATACAGTCCATTAGGTCCGCGTGGAGGGAGCTACGAAGGGATACTAGCATATCCTTCAGCGTGGTGTCGGACACCGACTGGTTGGTAGTAGGAAAGGATTGGAGCGTTTCGGCTAGTTCCCTGGTGTCGTCTAGGCCGTCATGGTCCCCGCTCACCTTGTCGTCGATTGCGTCCGTCGTCAGCCTGGGTTTAGATTTCGCCGGGCTTCGGGACAGCGGAGTAGAGATCTCCGGAGGATCGCGGCGAGCGGATGCATGGGATCCCGGGCTAGGCGTTAATGCCGAGGATCCGCTGGATGTAGGCGACGAAGCGTCGCCGGCGCCATCTTTGAGTAGGCCGCGATCTTTCTGCGGGAAGAAGTGCTGGAGTTTCTGCAGTTGCGAGACTCCCTTTCTCTTCTTGGCCATGGCGAAGGAGTGAGGGATGCTTCCTGGGCAGATGGTGCAAAGTTGAGTTGAAATGCTCTCCGTAGAACGATGTTTTCCCGAACTCTAGCACGGAGCTAACTGCCTACGCGTCCATGCAGCAGCTCGGTAGCCACGCCCCCGTCTTGTATACTTCTTAATAAGTAATATCATTGAAATATTTAGTAATAAGGGATAAATCATAAAGGGTAACATAAATGACAAGTTTAAAAAGACGGATTTTCTGACAACTTTGTCCGACTGTGTGTATGCAACAGTTTCGGACAAAATCCGACGGATTTGGTTGTCGGAATGTCCGACTGTGTGTACAAGGGCTGAGAGTCTGCAGAAGGAAAAATCTTGGACAGCCTAGAGGGAACTAAATAGCTTCTATTGGTCATTTTCAGAAAGTTGTCCCAATGGTTGACACATTTGGAGGCTCTAAATGTTGCTTGTCTGGCCTTTTCCCAATCCCCAACATCAAAGGGAGATCTAAGATCTTTTTCCCACATTAGCATGTAAGATGATTTAACAATGACCTCTTTAGTCTGTAAATACGCATAGTATCTAGAGATGCCTCTCCTTTTGTACGGTCTATTGTTAAGGCCCCGCCACAACACTTCGTTCACCTTTATGTAATCCATGGGAGTGTGTTTAAGCAAATGTTTGACTTGAAGTGTTTCATAGTGGTTATAAGTCGGTAGGTTAGTGGTCAGGTTAGTAACAAACCTAATTCCTAATATACTCTAAAACTGAAATTGGGGTCATAACCTCAAGGTAATCTTGTTTTGTAGCCTTTATTAGATGGGCTAATTCCCAAGCATGTACGGAGGCCTTAATGGCTGGTAGATTTGGCATGTACGTTTGCAGGCCCGTCCTATTAGCTAGTAACAGGGAAGGGAGATCCCTCGAGGACGTGAGAGCTGCCTCCAGACCCAACCACAGTTTAGCAGACGGCCTATCAAACCATGAGTGGAGCTGCTCCATGAGTACTGCAGTATGGTAAAGTTGTAGAACCGGGAGACCTATCCCCCCATCTTTTTTTGTTTTTTTTAACATTGAGAATGGGATTTTAGGGATCTTTCCTTGCCAAATAATTTTTTTTATTAAGTGTAAAAATGATAGGGGACAGGGGGTACCCCTGCCTAGCACCGTTGGTTATTTGAAAAGGTGTAGATAAAGCATTAGAGGTGTATATATTTGCAGAGGGGTTAGAATAGAGTGCTAGAATAGCAGATTGCGCAAGACCTTGTATACCGAACTTGTCCAGGGTAGCCCGTAAATATCCCCAGTGCACCCTATCAAACGCCTTCTTGGCATCAAGGGCCAAGAAGGTCGTAGGTGTTTTCCGTAATTCCATAATGCGGATTAGATCAAGCATGCGGCGGGTGCCATCTGGGGCCTGTCTACCCTGGACAAATCCCACCTGGTCTGTTTTGATAAATTTAGGAGTAAGTTTAGCTAATCTATTTGCCAAGACTTTTGCATAAATTTTGAGATCAGAATTCAGTAATGAAATGGGGCGAAAGTTTTGCGGGCAGTCTGGGGGTTTACCTGGCTTGGGAAGCGTTACTATTACTGCTCTAAGCATTTCAGAAGGAAATTCTGCCATGGACGCTGCCTGGTTAAATAGTTTGTCTAAGTAAGGAATCAGACTGTTATGGAATGATTTGTAATATTCTGCAGAAAATCCGTCTGCTCCCGGTGACTTATTGTTAGGTAGATTTTTTATAACAGCCAGAATCTCATTTTGTCCCAAAGAGGAATTTAGTGTTTTTCAAGCTCCTCTGTAGACAGTGTTGGCAGAGATACCGAGTTTAAAAATTGAACTATCAACGAATCCGAGGGTTGAGAGGTCTTAGGGTTTTTAGATAGATTGTTTGAGGTAGTTAGCTAAAAATTTGCCCGCCTTGTTACCTTGTGAGTAATGTAAGGCTTTAAACCTCCTCAGGGCATTACCATGGGAGGTCCCTATTAATTATTTAAATCGATTTCTAAGGGTTGTCAACTCTTGTAGTTTATCCATTGCCAAGTTGGATTTATGGTGAGACTCTAGCTGTTTAATATTCGCCAATAATTCAGACATTTCCATGGATTTGCGGCTTTTTTCCCTGCAGCCATTTGAATCAATAATCCCCTAACATAAGCTTTGTGAGCACACCAGATAGTGGATATAGGCACATCTGGTGTGTCATTAGTTGCAAAAAATTCCTGGATCTTTAGTTCAAGATCTTTTTTAAAAGGCTGCCGGGAAAAAAGGTTTACATTGTTATGCCAGAGATATACTGGTTTGGAGGCCTGAGCCTCTTGGACAGTTATAGAAATAGGAGCATGGTCCGACCATAAAATAGAGTGTATCTTCGCCTCCGTTACTTTGGATAAAGATTGGATATCAGTAATAAAAAGGTCAATCCGGGTATAAACCTTGTTGGGAGCTGAGAAAAAGGTGAAGTCCCAATCAGAAGGATTGAGGCATCGGCAAAAATCATATAGATCTTCTTTATGTAACAGTTGCTGCAGGGTGGTGCGCTTGTGTGGAGTAGCTGTGGTGTTCATGCGATCATCAACTATTGCATTGAAGTCCCCACAGAAAAGTCCCTTTGCACACTTGTCGGGCACTCTTTAGTAATTTATTCATGAATGCAATTTGATGCGTATTGGGTGCATATTCATTCACTATTGTGTAAGCAACATTGTTGATATCGCACACCAAAATAAGATACCTCCCATTCTGGTCTGGGATACAAAGGTGTAGAGTAAAAGCCACTGAGTTCTTCACCGCTATTAAAGTTCCCCTTTTCTTGACAGATGCATAAGAAGTAAATATGTGCAGGAACAGCTTATGTGTGCACTTGAGAGGTTTAGAGGAAGCAAAGTGGTTTTCCTGTATACAGAGGACATCACCATTCAATGCTTTGGCTTCCTGCCACATCACTTTTCGCTTGAATGGACTGTTGAGGCCATGGGCATTCAGTGAGATAAATTTAAGAGACATTTGGTATGAGGTGAGAAACTGAGTACCTGGTAGCTATGAATTCTTCAGTGTTCTTCCAGTAGCAGAGGCACAGGCTGTGCCCCATAGGCATTGGGTACTTCCCACGATCACAGATGAGGCCGATGGCGTCAGCATAAAAACTTAGAAATAAAAAGAGAAAACAACAGAAACACGAACAGAACATGACAAGGGATGTAAAAAGAACAAGAACAATAGTAGCAGTGTTAACTGCTAATCCAACTGGGGGGTAACTGCTCATTTGAGCCACTGGGTTCCCGGTTGCAATGCTTGTGCACTCTCCTCTTAGCAGGCGATATGATCACTCAGGAGTGGTATTCCAAAGCGGGGCAATTTTTGGTGGCGAGGTACTTTTTGGTGTCGCTGGTTGGTCTGCTGGTAGTAGTCCCCAAGTTTCGGCCAATTGAAAACCTGAATCCACTTTAAATATAGTGTGGGTCTTGCCTTTCCAAGTAACCAGTAGTTTGGCGGGGAAGCCCCAACGGTAGACCACCCCATGGTTTCTGAACAGCTTGGTGAGTGGGACCAGCTTGCTACGTGCCTGCATGGTGTATTTTGATAGGTCAGCAAACAGTTTGATGCTCGTATAGAGTTCCAGCAGAGTAGGATCTTTCCTGGCCTTTAACATAAGTTCCTCCTTCAGGTGAAAAAAGTGTATACGGGCAATTACATCCCTGGGTACTTTCTCTGGGAGGAAGGATGGCCTGGTAGTCTATGCACTCTGTCCACCACTATTCTGGCTGCAGGCACTTCATGAAGAATCCTTTGTTGAATAAAGCTGCGTAACTCAGCAGGAGGGATCTTCTCATCCACCCCTCTGTACTTAACGTTGTTCCTACTGGAACGGTCTTCCAGGTCCGCGAGCTTGGATTTAATATTAAACATTTCATCCTCAGCCTCATAATGTGCGTCCACTAGTTCATTATGTGCCACTGCAATGTCCCCCATTTTATTTTCCACGTGTTGCACTCTGTCTCCCAAGCCATCTATATCTCTCTTGATATGAGTGATCACTGACATCATGTCTTTATGTAAGGACCCCCTCAGGGACACCAACATGTCCTTCAGCATTTTATCAGACAGGGGCTGCCCCACCGCAGGGTAGTCATCTATACATTCAATGAATTCTCTGGTGGAATCTTCTGACAAGTCCCCATGTCCCTTCTCACCTGCATACTGATGTGATGGTGACGTCTTGGGGTTCATCTTGAGGGGACTCCCGGTCGGGGATTCTCTGGGTGAGGCCCGGCTATCTCCTCCACTGCAGGAGCTGAGCGGCATGCTGTGTCTGGATGGCGAGCGCGTCTGCTCCCGCCCAGCGCCATCTTTGTTCGAGCAGGCCTACGCGCTGCGAAAATAATTAGTATGTTTCCGTGGACCGGAGGAGGGTTTGCGCTTCCCCTTGTTGCTCGGTGGGGTGTCCTTGTGGTTCTGGCTGTCGGAGAGTGCAATTATGCCAGTGTAGTCGCTACATATGACCGGGAACCTCCGTGAGTTTCAGGAGCTCTCCTCTCACGCCGCCATCTCCTTCGGCTGCCGGCTCCGCCCACACCTATCTTCACTTCTTTTCAAGGACCACCTTATGATGCAGATCGTGCTATTTATAGCACATATGCCTCAAAAAATGGCCTCCAAAAACTCACAAGAACCATACATCTAAAATAGACACAGGAATCTGAGTATGCTGAGTCATCCCTATTGCCAGCTTCAAAGTGGCAGTCACAACCCTGCTCTACTGATGCTGTAAAACATCTTACTTACCCTGTTTCCCTGAAAGTAAGACCTAGCGTGATTGGTTTGCTAGCTGCATGGAAAGAGATGAAGTAGTTGGGTACACGCTACCCTGTTTCCCCGAAAAAAAGACCTACCGTGATTGTTAGTGATGGCTGCAATACAAGCCCTACCCCCCAAATAAGCCCTACCCTGAAAATAAGACCTACAAGGGCTTTAACTAGGGCTTATTTGGGGGGTAGGGCTTATATTGCAGCCATCGCCGACAATCATGCTAGGTCTTATTTTCAGGGAAACAGGGTAGCGTGTACCCAACTACTTCATCTCTTTCCATGCAGCTAGCAAACCCAACAAAGGGAGCAATCAGCAGCCCAGTCTGAATTCACCATTAGGTAATGGGAAGAAGCCATCTGCCCACAAACACAGAGGTAAGGGTAATGGGTGAGGTCTCGTACCCAACTCACTGCCTACAAATTTATGGGGGGCCCAGCTTGGGAAAAAAAAATCCAAATTGTGTTTTTATCATATAATACAGGTTTCAGACCACACGTTCACACATCTCAAAAACCTTTTATGACAGAAAAACAATTAGAAAATCATAATTGTTTTGAATTGTCCTGAAGGGCATACTTTAGCAGAACCCGTAAAGCATGTTCTGAAATGATCTCACTGAACTAGCAAGTTAACATTAAGCAATAAAGTGGACAGGACCAGTCCTTCTGGGGGTGTGGTTTCTAACCATTTTCTAATATAAATATTCACCAGGAGTGTACATTCTATACAGCGATACCAACTCTCCATTAGGGATGAGCTTCGAGTTCGAGTCGAACTCATGTTCTACTCGAACATTGCCTGTTCGCCTGTTCAGTGAACAGTGAACAATTTGGGCTGTTCGCAGCAAATTCGAAAAGCCGGAACACCCTATACAAGTCTATGGGAGAAATCTAAAGTGCTCATTTTAAAGGGTAATATGCAGGTTACTGTCCTAAAAAGTGTTTGGGGACCTGGGTTTTGCCCCAGGGGACATGGATCAATGCAAGTTTTAAAAACGGACGTTTTTTCAGGAGCAGTGATTTTAATAATGATTCAAGTGAAACAATAAAAGTGTAATATTCCTTTAAATTTCGTAGCTGGGGGGTATCTATAGTATGCCTGTGAAGGGGTGCATGTTTCTGGTGCTTAGAACTGTCCCTGCACAAAGTGTCATTTGTGCAGGAAAAAAGTCTTTTAAAATCACTTGCGGCTAAATTGTCGGGTCTCCGTAATACAGAGAAAACTCAATGAGTGTTCTCTGTATTAGCTGACAATTCATTCATTCATTGATAAAAAAATAAAAAAAATAGCGTGGGGGTTCCCCTAAATTCAATTACCAGGCCCTTCAGGTCTGACATGGATATTAAGGGGAACCCCGTGTCAAATTTAAAAAAAAATTGACGTGGGGGTCCCCCTAAATATCCATACCAGACCCTTCAGGTCTGATATGGATATTAAGGGGAACCCCGCATCAAATTTTAAAAAAAAATCGACGTGGGGGTCCCCCTAAAAATCCATATCAGACCCTTTATCCGAGCACACAACCTGGCAGGCCGCAGGAAAAGAGGGGGGACGAGAGAGCAGCCCCCCCTCCCTCCTGAACCGTACCAGGCCACATACCCTCAACATTGGGAGGATGCTTTGGGGGTCTGTGACCCCTCAAAGCACCCTGTCCCCATGTTGATGAGGACAAGGGCCCCATCCTCACAACCCTGGCCGTTGGTTGTAAGGGTCTGCGGGCGGGGGGCTTATCAGAATCTGGAAGCCCCCTTTAACAAGAATCCAGATCCTGCCCCCCCCCCTGTTTGAAATGGTAAGGGGGTACAAAAGTACCCCTACCATTTCACAAAGAAAGTGTCAAAATGGTTAAATAAGACAAACACACTTTTGAAAAATTCCTTTATTAAAAATAAAAAAAATAAAAAAAAGATTCCAGCGGTGCTAATCCACTCTTGCTATCCAGCGACGGATCTCCGGGGTCCAGCGATGGATGATCATATCCAGCGACGGGGGATCTCTCAGTCCAGCGCTGTCCATACATCCTTCTTCTGTCTCCATTGCGGAGACACTGCAGAGATCCCAGCGCTGACGTTTCTTATATTAGGAGGGCGGGGCCACCCGTCATCTGACCCCGCCCCTCTGACGCTGGTGAAGGGAGCCAGGGGTTCCCCAGTGACGTATGGGTGACCCCGCCCCCTCTGATGTAACGGAAACCTGCGTTACATCAGAGGGGGCGGGGTCACCCACACGTCACTGGGGAACCCCTGGCTTCCCTCTCCTGCGTCAGAGGGGGCGGGGTCAGGTGATGGGTGGCCCCGCCCTCCTAATATAAGAAACGTCAGCGCTGGGATCTCTGCAGTGTCTCCGCAATGGAAATTGTACTTTTGTACTTTTGTACCCCCTTACCATTTCAAACAGGGGGGGGCCGGGATCTGGGGGTCCCCTTGTTAAAGGGGGCTTCCAGATTCTGATAAGCCCCCCGCCCGCAGACCCTTACAACCAACGGCCAGGGTTGTGAGGATGAGGCCCTTGTCCTCATCAACATGGGGACAAGGTGCTTTGAGGGGTCACAGACCCCCAAAGCATCCTCCCAATGTTGAGGGTATGTGGCCTGGTACGGTTCAGGAGGGAGTGGGGGGGCGCTCTCTCGTCCCCCCCTCTTTTCCTGCGGCCTGCCAGGTTGCGTGCTCGGATAAAGGGTCTGATATGGATTTTTAGGGGGACCCCCACGTCAATTTTTTTTTAAAATTTGATGCGGGGTTCCCCTTAATATCCATATCAGACCTGAAGGGTCTGGTATGGATATTTAGGGGGACCCCCACGTCAATTTTTTTTTTAAATTTGACACGGGGTTCCCCTTAATATCCATGTCAGACCTGAAGGGCCTTGTAATTGAATTTAGGGGAACCCCCACGCTTTTTTTTTTTTTTTTTTTTATCAATGAATGAATGAATTGTCGGCTAATACAGAGAACACTCATTGAGTGTTCTCTGTATTACGGAGACCCGACAATTTAGCCGCAAGTGATTTTAAAAGACTTTTTTTCCTGCACAAATGACACTTTCTGCAGGGACAGTTCTAAGCACCAGAAACATGCGCCCCTTCACAGGCATACTATAGATACCCCCCAGCTACGAAATTTAAAGGAATATTACACTTTTATTGTTTCCCTTTAATCATTATTAAAATCACTGCTCCTGAAAAAACGGCAGTTTTTAAAACTTCTTTTTGCATTGATCCATGTCCCCTGGGGAAGGACCCAGGTCCCCAAACACTTTTTAGGACAGTAACCTACATATTACCCTTTAAAATGAGCACTTTAGATTGTGAACGTTCGAGTCCCATAGACTTTAATAGGGTTCTAAAGTTCACACGAAGTTTAGGTCTGTTCGCAGGTTCTGGTGCGAACCGAACAGGGGGGTGTTCGGCTCATCCCTACTCTCCATCTGTTGAGTGACCAACACACAAGACTGCACCATGAAAGCCACCTACTACCTGGCTCTGATTGCCATCACCATAATGTTGTTCCAGTTCACCTCTGCAGCTCCAAGTAAGTCTTCCTCACTGTTCCAGGTGCTGGAATTTTTTACAATATTGAAATATAAGATTGGTATATTTTAGAGCTGCCATTAGGTAAGGTTCACAAAGATGGGTGAGTTATTTTCACTTTCAAAATGAGCATTTAACTGTTCCTTACTTTCTCATAAAGGGTTCCATGCCAGATTTTTTTTTATCATCTCAAACATCTCTTTTCAGCTCTCCTCAGTGCAACCGAGTTATTGCTAGCCTGTAACTAGGGGCATTTTTAGGAGCAATAACTCATGTTGCCCCTCCTGATCCATTCATTATATCACTAGGTCTAAAATAAAGTATGTGATTAAATAGGAAAGTTTTTATTTAAGATTTTCATTAATATGGTAATGGAATGGGAAAGGAGGTAACAGAGTGGCAAAATACAAACAAATATAAACTTCAGTTTTAAACGCAGAGCTGACAGAGCCGTTTTTGTATTTTTTGCACACGTGTTTAACCACTTTGCTTGGTCATTTTGCTGGTCAAAGACCAGACCACTTTTTGCGATTGCGCGGACGTGCGACGTGGCTCCCAAACAAAATTGACGTCCTTTTTTCCCAAAAATAGAGCTTTCTTTTGGTGGTATTTGATCACCCCAGCGGTTGTTATTTTTTGCGCTATAAACAAAAATAGAGCGACAATTTTGAAAAAAATGCATTATTTTTTACTTTTTGTTATAATAAATATCCCCCAAAAATATATAAAAAAACATTTTTTTCCCTCAGTTTAGGCCGATACGTATTCTTCTACATATTTTTGTTAAAAAAATCGCAATAAGCAATTATTGATTGGTTTGCGCAAAAGTTATTGCGTTTACAAAATAGGGTTAGTTTTATGGCATTTTTAATTAATAATTTTTTTTATTTTTATTTTTTTTACTAGTAATGGGGGCGATCAGCGATTTTTATTGTGACTGCCACATTATGGCGGACACATCGGACATTTTTGACACATTTTTGGGACCATTGTCAGTTATACAGCAATCAGTGCTATATAAATGCAGTGATTCCTGTGTAAATGACACTAGCAGTGAAGGGGTTAACCAGTGGGTGGCAGTGTAGGGGTTAAGTGTTCCTAGGGGTGTGTTACTAACTGTGGGGGGTTGGGCTTTCATTTAGTGAACACTGATCTCTGCTCCAATCACATGGAGCAGAGATCAGCATCACTAGTTGCTAGGCAGAATGGAGAAATGCTGTTTACAACGGCATTTCTCCATTCAGCCGTCCCGTGAGACGATCGCGTCGAGTCCGCGGGACCCGCGACCGGACTCACGGGGGTCCTGACCGGCACGCGATCGCGCCGCCGGTGGTGTGCTCGCGATGGCAGGGAGGCATTGAAGATTGGACGTACCTGTACGCCAATATGCCTGCCCGTGCCATTCTACCGACGTGCGCTGGTCGGGAACCGGTTAAAAAATAATTTGAGGCTGAAAATTACACAAAACTCCCAAACATAATATATTTTCTGAAAGCAGACACCCTAGAGAATAACATAGTGGTAGTTCCAATATTTTATGTCACACAATATTACTGCAATGATCTAGAAAACACAAAATTTCCAGTAAAAAACACACTAAAGTGAATTTTAGGGCAAACAAACACAATAAATTACCCATATTTCTGGTAAAAAAATAATACATGATGTTGCACTTACTAAATAGATACCAAACTTGCCAAACCTTAAACTTGTGTGGGCCCGTGAAATGGTGAAAAAACTTCAGTTCCCTATATTTTCTATAGGCAATGCTTTAAAAGCCCCCTATAGCAGTGGTCATCAACCCTGTCCTCAGGGCCCACTAACAGGCCAGGTTTGCAAGATAACTGAAATACATCACAGGTGATATAATTTGCTGCTCAGTGATTGCAGTATTCTAGTCTGTGTCTCCCCAAGGTAATACATAAAACCTGGCCTGTTAATGGGCCCTGAGGATAAGGTTGATGACCACTGCCCTATAAGACATCAGTATTACGGAGGAGGTGTTGTGCTAGAATTATTGCTCTCACATCGGTGTGCACAGCGATATATATAACATGTATTGCACGCAACATTTTCATGCGACGGCACCCCTGACGTGTGCGTTTATGTTTACATGTGGATGTATGAGGGGGTGGGTATCCTCAAAATGTATTGAGGGAATTGTATTTGCTTGGGTGTAACTATTTTTTTGCAATTGAAAAAGTTTTTTTTTGCATTACTTAGGGCAGTGATGGCGAACCTTGGCACTCCAGATGTTTTGGAACTACATTTCCCATGATGCTCAGGCACTCTGCAGTGTAGTGGAGCATCATGGGAAATTTAGTTCCAAAACATCTGGGGTGCCAAGGTTCGCCATCACTGACTTAGGGGGACAAAGAGTCCCCTATGTGCTGATTTTTTGGTGACAGATACTCTTTATTGAGACATGCAGAGCCTAAAAGACCATGCATGTCTCCTCTGGGCTCCACTGAATGTATTGCAATGCAGATCACATTGTAATCCATTCCTTCCTGGCTATGCTAGCCGGGGAAAGTGACAGGGTGACCTGGAAGTGACATCATACACATCGCTTTCAGCGTCACCAACAAGAAAGGGAGAACAGTGGATGTGTGTCCGTTCTTCTCCCTCCCAACCACCCGCCGGTACCTGCAGATGGGCCTTGAATAGGTATGGGGGGAGTGCGCCATTATCGGGGGGGTGGAAGCAATCAGGTGGCAGTGCAGTCACCCAAATGCTTCCACCTGACAGGCAGGTGTCTGCTTATCAGTTTTATACACAATCCCAGTGTCTGCAGCCATCGGATTGTGTGTGAACCCCCCCTCCCCGCTGTCATGTCCTGGCAGTGAAAGGGTTAAACACAGAGCAGAGTCAGAGCAGTGGCTTACCCCTCCAAAGCAGTGTCTCCCCCTAATTCAGAGAAGTGACCCCTCCCCTTTTCTGAGGACTTCATACAAAACGTAACCACTTACCGACCACGCTATAGCCGAATTACGTCATATGACGGCCTCCCATGGTCTTGCCTGCTGCGAGTTGTGGGCGGCGTGCTCTGTGATCAGTGTCTGGAGGACACCGCTGATTAAAGATTGAGGTAAAGAGCCAATCAGTTGCTCTTTACCACTTGATCAGCTGTGTCCAATCACAGCTAATCGAAGGATGTAAATAGAAGCCGATTATCGGCACTCCTTTCCTCATGCTGACAGCATGAGGAGAGAAGAGAGCCAATGTACACTGATAATCAGGTTACTAATTATCAGTGCAGTCCCAACAGTACCCACCAGTGCTGCCAGTAAGTGCCCATTAGTGGCACCTCATTAGCGCACATCAGTGAAGGAGAAAATTTTTATAAAAAACTATGAAAAACTTTTATGTTTTATTTTCAAACATTTTCAGTCTTTATTCATCTATTTATCACAAAATAAAAAACCCACTGGTGATTAAATGCCATCAAAAGAACACTCTATTTGTGTGAAAAATATAATAAAAATGTTATTTGGGTACAGTGTTGCATGACCACGCACTTGTCATTCAAGGTGCGATAGCGCTGAAAGCTGGAAATTGGCCTGGCCAGGAAGGGGGTAAAAGTGCCCAGTAGGCAAATGGTTAAATCAGAGAGAGGGATTGAAAGGAAACTTTCTCAAAATGATCAGTGAATTGTATGTTTGGGTATTAGCTGTAGTAAACATTTGTGTGAAAACATAAATGTTATTAATTAGTAATTAACAATGTATACACCATCAATTTAAAAACATAAACTAACAAAAATGAACTAAAATGCATCAAAATCCATTTTATTTTTTCTTTAAAGGAAACCTTGGTGACAATGAAGACCTCGGTAACAATGAAGACCTCGGTGACAATGAAAACCTTGGTGATAATGGAGAAGCAAAACTCAGGAACTCCAGAGGAACATGCTATATTTGGGGGATACCTATAGATTGCTGAGAAAGCAGTGAAGTCATCAGATCAGCAGACAAGTATTTTCAGATGAGTGGTCAGCAATAGCAGCCTCCATAATTGCTCATTACTTTTTTTTTTTTTAAACGTGTATGTAAAGGCTCTTATTTTAGTTTTGTATAGGGAATAAGGGTTAGAATCCCTGTCAGGTTTTTATTGCTGTCTGTGTTCTGCTGAAGAGATTCCCTCTCTGTATAGTATGCATAGTACACTTCTTTTCTTTTGATAAATGTGTTGTTGTTGTTTGCTTTTGTTTTCTGACAACATAAGAGTTTTTGGAGAATTTTTAAACTATGGATGAACATTTGGATATTGAGAAGAACTAAAATAATTCATTTCATCAGCCAGCACTGTTTTTGGTCTGTCAATAAATATGTGATCGTAATTTGTATAATGTGGTGGAGATGATATTGTTCTGTTATGCCTCTATGATTTATGGTTCTGCTGTTAAGTGAACAATGCTTGTTGCTGACCTACTGAAATAAAAAATAAATACATACAATATGTCAAAGAATACTACAAATATCTCCACTTTACTGTCTCCTACATTCTGTACATCTACACCCAGAGAAGATATGTGATTCATTAAAGATTTTCTATGCTAGAACTACAGCTTCATTGATGGCAGAAATTATTGGGTAAGATTTTGCGCCAAAACAGAAAAGATATACAGTGCCTTGAAAAAAGTATTCATACCCCTTGAAATTTTCCACATTTTGTCATGTTACAACAAAAACGTAAACGTATTTTGTTGGGATTTTATGCGATAGACCAACACTAAGTGGCACATAATTGTGAAGTGGAAGGACAATGATAAATGGTTTTTCAAATTTTTTACAAATATATCTCTGAAAAGTGTGGTGTATGACAAAAAGGTGATATGTTCCATATATTCTGGAACTGTCCCAAAATTACAAAATTTTGGGAGCAAATCTTTCAAATAATCTCTATGATCACTTAGGCCGCGTACACACGGGCGGACTGTCTGTCCAACTTAGTCCGCTGAAACACATTTCAGCGGACAGTCCGCTCGTGTGTGGGCTTCAGCGGACTTTTTCAGCGGACAGTCTGGCGGACTAAGTCTTTCGGAATTTCCGTAATACAGTCCGTCCAACTTTGGTTTCAGCGGACAGTCCGCTTGTGAGTAGGCTAGTCGGACGGACTAAGAATGACGCATGCCCAGAAAGGATTTACAGGGCGGAAGCGCTCGGTCTTGTAAAACTAGTGTTCGTATTGAAGCTAGCATATTCGTCATGCTGCTAATTTTGTGTTTTTTTAATATAGCCCATTCTTTTCTTCTTCATAATGCAAGAAAAGTGAAGTAGCTTTGCTGCTTATATTCACACAGAGTTATCCCAAATGTTTTTATTCATCCTCATCCTATGATTAATATTCCAATTTTAGAAAAATATTTAAAAAAATAAATAAAAAATAACAAAAAAAAAATATATATATATATATATATATATATATATATATATATTATATACAGTGGTGTGAAAAAGTGTTTGCCCCCTTCCTCATTTCCTGTTCCTTTGCATGTTTGTCACACTTAATTGTTTCGGAACATCAAACGAATTTAAACAATAGTCAAGGACAACACAAGTAAACACAAAATGCAATTTGTAAATGAAGGTGTTTATTATTAAAGGTGAAAAAAAATCCAAACCATCATGGCCCTGTGTGAAAAAGTGATTGCCCCCCATTGTTAAAACATACTATAACTGTGGTTGTCCACACCTGAGTTCAATTTCTCTAGCCACACCCAGGCCTGATTATTGCCACACCTGTTCACAATCAAGGCATCACTTAAATAGGAGCTGCTTGACACAGTAAGGTCCACCAGAAGATCCTTAAAAGCTACACATCATGCCGAGAACCAAAGAAATTCAGGAACAATTGAGAAAGAAAGTAATTGAGATCTATCAGTCTGGAAAGGGTTATAAAGCCATTTCCAAAGCTTTGGGAATCCAGCGAACCACAGTGAGAGCCATTATCCACAAATGACGAAGACATGGAACAGTGGTGAACCTTCCCAGGAGTGGCCGGCCGCCCAAAATTACCCCAAGAGCGCAGCGACGACTCATCCAAGAGGTCACAAAAGACCCCACAACAACGTCCAAGGAACTGCAGGCCTCACTTGCGTCAGTTAAGGTCAGCGTTCATGCCTCCACCATCAGGAAAAGACTGGGCAAAAATGGCCTGCATGGCAGAGTTCCAAGGAGAAAACCACTGCTGAGCAAAAAGAACATCAAAGCTCGTCTCAATTTCTCCACAACACATCTTGATGATCCCCAAGACTTTTGGGACAACATTCTGTGGACCGATGAGACAAAAGTGGAACTCTTTGGAAGGTGTGTGTCCAAGTATATCTGGTGTAGAAGGAACACTGCATTTCATAAAAAGAACATTATACCAACAGTAAAATATGGTGGTGGTAGTGTGATGGTCTGGGGCTGTTTTGCTGCTTCAGGACCTGGAAGACTTGCCGTGATAAAAGGAACTATGAATTCTGCTGTCTACCAAGAGATCCTGAAGGAGAATGTCCGACCATCTGTTCGTGTACTCAAGCTGAAACGAACTTTGGTTCTGCAGCAGGAGAATGATCCTAAACACACCAGCAAGTCCACCACCGAATGGCTGAAGAAAAACAAAATGAAGACTTTGGAGTGGCCTAGCCAAAGTCCTGACCTGAATCCTATTGAGATGTTGTGGTATGACCTTAAAAAGGCCGTTCATGCTCGAAAACCCTCTAATGTAACTGAATTAGGACAATTCTGCAAAGATGAGTGGGCCAAAATTCCTCCAGGACGCTGTAAAAGCCTCATTGCACGTTATCGCAAACGCTTGGTTGCAGTTGTTGCTGCTAAGGGTGGCCCAACCAGTTATTAGGTTTAGGGGGCAATCACTTTTTCACACAGGGCCATGATGGTTTGGATTTTTTTTCACCTTTAATAATAAACACCTTCATTTACAAATTGCATTTTGTGTTTACTTGTGTTGTCCTTGACTATTGTTTAAATTGGTTTGATGTTCCGAAACACTTAAGTGTGACAAACATGCAAAGGAACAGGAAATGAGGAAGGGGGCAAACACTTTTTCACACCACTGTATATATATATATATATATATATATATATATATATATATATATATATATATATATATATATATATAAAATATATATATATATATTAAAAAAATTATAGAATTTATCTATTACTATATATTTTTGGAACTACTATTGTCAGTTTAAAATTATTTATTTATTTATTTTTTGTGGGGGGGGGGGGGGGGTTGAAACAAGATGGACTTGCGGTTTTTTTGGCCAAGCAGGACTATGTAAGTAGAGATAGATAGATAGATAGGATCGATAGATAGATAGATAGATAGATAGATAGATAGATAGATAGATAGATAGATAGATAGATAGATAGATAGATAGATAGATAGATAGATATATAGATAGATAGATAGATACCCAAACCATCATTTTAGCTTACACATGATTGAATGTTCAAAATCAGCAGAGCTTCCCCTCATTTCAAATGTTAAGCCTCAAATTTACAGCGACTGCACTTCCAAGTGCACTTGCGGTGCTTTAAAAATTGCACTTGAAGTTAGCATATTTATATTAACATGAACGTGTGTTTTGTAAATAACCCCCAGAGTCTTTTGACATGTACCTGCCTACTCACAAATAAACTCTGTTTTTTTAAGCCAAAATAACACAAAAAAAACATACAATATTTTTGGAAATAATAAATATTTATTTTTCGTCAGAACAAAACTAAATCAAGAGGGAGGCAACACTGGAGACAATTTTGAAGTTTGTGAAGCCTTTTGTCCCCCAGGCACACATCAAGTGAGTGGCCACCAAAATTCCGAACCTGTGTAACATGTAAATAGGGAGCACAACATGGTCCTAGAATCCCAAAGACCAGGAACAGCAGCAGATGAGATCTATGTCCCCAGACTGTGGTACTACAACAGCCTGCGTCTTCTGTCAGAGCAGACTGAAGCCAGGCAGTCACTTCCGACTCTTCCGTCTAGCCTTCCCTCCACGCTTCGCTGGAGGCTGTGCCTCTGGTGGTGGACTTGTGGTAGGAGGAGGAGGAGGAGGAGGAGGAGGAGGAGCAGTAGGGTCTGTGTTATACAGTCTGGTGGTCGGTGTTAGCTCACCCTTCAGACCCCGTTGAATCGCATCAAAAAAATGGCTTTGCACAAGTTGCGCTGTGCCTTCTCCATTTCTAGCAACTTGCTTGCCAAATATGTACCGTAGGCCTCCTCAGGACTGGGGGGTTTGCTCAGCACTTGGGTGGCTTGGCGTATAAGTGCCAATGACTCCTCCTCTGTCCGTGTCATCCTCCTGGGCCTTTTGCTGGCTAGGCGGAGGGGAGGGACCTGGCTTTCGGTCCGACTCCTGCTGGGCCCAGCTAGCTCCTGTGTGTGGCTGGTCCCGGCCTCCTCCTTCATACCACTGGTCCCAGCCTCCTCCTGGGTGAGCTCATCCTGTGTAAAAAACAAAGAAATCAATAAATAAAATATGTCTATATTTTGAAATCATCAATCACTAACAATTTTACAGTTCTCACTTGCAAATACATTTGTCTTGAAATACAAAAGGCTATCATTTTGACACCATCATTTTTCCATCAGTTCACCAAGATTTGAGCCACATTTGTGGAAACTACTGTATCCTTATATCTAATTTAATTTGTGATGAAATCCTAGATTTGGAAGCAATTCAAACATTGAACTTTACATCATTAATATTTGAGCAATCCTAACTTTAGAAACTAAAATATACCTGGCTCCAGCTGGGCGCATCAACTTCCTCCAGCAAGGAAGGGTCTGGATCTTCCAGGGATGGCTCATCTGAGGTGGAGGGAAGGGTGGAGGGAAGGGTGGAGGGAAGGGTAGACGGAAGAGTGGAAAGTGACTGCCTGGCTTCTGACGTGTCATCCAGAAAACGCAGCCTGTCGTAATACCACAGCCTAGGTACATAGATCTGATCTGGTGCTGCTCCTGATGTTTGGGACTCTAGGATCTTTTTGCGCTCCCGCCTATACACGTTATGCAGGTTCTGAATTTTGGAGTTCACAAAGTCAAGGTCTGCCTGGGGGAGTCGGGTTTTCACAAACGTCAAAATTGTCCCCAGTGTCTTCCTCCGACCAGGACGGCTGGAATATTGTGGGTGCTTGGAATCCCACAGGCTCCTGTGCGACTCTAATATATCGATAAATGTGGAGAGGAAGGCCTCCTCCTTAAAGGGGTCTGGGGTATACTTTTGCATTTTGATTTCTGAAAAAAAATAAAATTAAAAAAAACTAATGTCAGACCAAATGCACACTATTTATATTGTGACAATGTAGGCGAGACCCACACTACACCCACACACACACTACCACACACGTTACCCCCCCCACACACACACTACCCCCCCACACACCCACACTACCCCCCACACACACACACACACTACCCCCCCACACCCACACTACCCCCACACACTACCCCCCCACACACACACACTACCCCCCCACACACCCACACTACCCCCCCACACACACACACACACTACCCCCACACACACACTACCCCCCCATACACCCACCCCCACCCCCCCCCCCCCACACACACACACACACTCCCCCCCCCATACACCCACCCCCACACTACCACACAAAACACCAACCCCACTCAACCACCAACCCACATAAAAATCAATTAACCATCAACAAGGTGAAATCTCACTATATGCATTCCTAACGCAGGCTTAAAATTAAAATAAAATAAAAAGATAACCATCTTACCGTCGCGTGTAGCACTCGCTGCTTCCGTTCGGACAAGCGTACGGCCTCGCGGTAACGCTTTATATACAGCGCATGCGTTCAAGCTCCGCCTGCGTCGCCCACGTTGCCCGCCCCTGACGTTCCGTGTGACCGTATTTCCCCGCCCCTTTTACCCTCGTTCCGCTGTGGGAGATTGATAGATGAAAATGGCGGACGGAATTTCAATGAGCAGCGCGGAGGAAAGCCCTCAACCCCATGCTTCCGGAGCAAGGAAGAGATATAAGGCCACAAACATGGCCTTTGAAGAGATGGTGGAGATGGTGGATATATTGAGAAGGGAGGATTACGATGGGGAAAATGGCCCGTATCCCAAACCCAATATCCGCAAAAACGGCATCATGGATATAGTTGTCGAAACTTTGCAAACCAAATTTGGGGTCCGAAGAGGCAAGGATCAGCTCCGGAAACGATGGTCCGACATCAAATCCAGGGAGCCGGACCAATACCATCGAATCAAAAAGGCCCTGAAAAAAAGTGAGTAAACTCCGCGTTTATCGTGACTGTCGGACATAATCGTTCGTATAGGTATAATATATATTTTTGTAAATCTGGCGAATTTGATCGTTCGTGTGGTTAATAGTTCATGTAATGAGCGAATATGCTTGTTCGTATATGTGGACGTAAATAGCATGAATTTGTATATGGTGTAAATTTATCTGGTGTTGGATTAGATTTTAATTAGTTATTATTTTTTTTGTATTGTTCATGATAAACTGAATTGTCACACTCAGTTTAGGATATAAATTTTTAATAAAGTTTCATAAATGTATTCAGTGTAATGTAGTCTCCATAAAAAAAATGAGATAGATAGATAGATAGATAGATAGATAGATAGATAGATAGATAGATAGATAGATAGATAGATAGATAGATAGATAGATAGATAGATAGATAGATAAAATGCTGGTTCAACATCTGGACTGGGAATCATTTAGTGTAGTTTGGGACATCATAGAACATTTTTTGACATAATCACACACAGGTACTCCAGGGGATGATTCGAGTGTGTCCGTCTGTGAAACTTGGACAAAAGATATAAAGTATCACAGTTTGGTTAAAGGCTAGGTTCACATTGCTGCAATGTACGAGATCGAATGTGATTTGCACCGCACTGCAGTGCAAATCACATGTGATCTCTGTGTGATGCGATTTCAGCCATACATATAGTATGGCTGAATTCGCATCGCATCCGGCCCAAACTTGTACATGGCCCTTTTTTTAGTCCACAGCCGAATCGGATCACATGGGTGTTCACACCATGTGGTCCAATTCCTGTCCGAGTTTAAAGATTGCACTGTGATATGAGAAATAATTTGGAGGTGTCAATAAAACTTTACACTGATACTCCCAGCAGGTCACATAGGGCAGTGCGAACTGCCTCCGGGAGGCATGCGATGCGTGAAACCACAGTAGATTTGCAGCGTTCGCACATCGCAGCAGTCTGAACACAGCCTAACTAAAAAAATGTCATTTTAATGATGTATTAAACTAGGATCTTGTAATAACCAGCTAATAATTGTACACCACTTCAAACCAATGTTTCAGATTCCAATTTCTGAAATCAAATATCACTATGCTTAAAAGTATACCTTTTTTTTTTCTTTTTTTTCATTCTCATAGGGGAACAAAGACTCAGACAAGAGGCGGAGCAGCCCAGGACCTCCCGACCTCACCAGCCTGATTGAGCCGTTAGCCCAAGCACAGTGTCCATGATGGAGCTGCCCAGCCCAGTGTCCGTGAGGGAGCAGCCCAGCCCATTGTCCGAGCTGGATCAGCCCAGCCCAGGGCTAGATGTGGAGGAGATACGCACCCCACAAAGTGAGTGTCTGAGAACCCAGCTTAAGGTAAACAATTAATGGCTGGATATTTTAACCAATTTTTTATCTACACATGTTTTTAGGTGATGATCTGGTTGTGGAAGGACAAGCCGCGGAGCCATTTACCACTGATAGTGCCCAGAGACTCATCGGTCAGATCATGGCCTGGAATGGCAAGATCGATTTGATGGAGAACCACATGATTGCCATGCAACAACAACTGGACACTATGAGGCAGGAAATGAAGAACATGATCGATGTTTTAGGGAGAATCTAAGCCCCTTTTCCCTAAAACGAAAGATCATGTTCTTCATTTCCTTGTCAAAAAGTTTTTAATGTTTTTTAGAACATTGTTTTGACTTCCGGTTCCGGCGCCGCATGGAGTGACTGCTCCTTCACTCAGCTCCCGCAGCGCGACCCTGTAATCGGCTTATAAATTCGGCCGAGCGGCTGGGAAACCACCAATCCACCTCTGCCATAGCCTTCTAAGCCATGGACAAGTATCTGGAGAAATCCGGCGCGCGAACGAACGCGGCCGCAAATTGAGGCCCCGGCTTCGGCCTACTCGGCTACCTTCTCCTCGCAGCGCACAACGGACATGGAGGTGAGCAGTGACCCATCCTCCCCTCGCTCTGCACAACCCCCACTGACCTCTCAAGCTCCTCCGTCCCAGGGCACTCTCCCCACAACCCCTGCTGGTGATTCAACTACGGAACGCATTGCCCAGGCCGTGGCTGCTCTATTATCCCCCATGATCTCTGCATCGGTGGAAAAGGCCGTAAATGCAGGCATGCAACAGTTAAAGGCCCAAATAGGCGAACACCACACCAGACTAAACGACCTGGAACACCGCGTGTCAGACATGGAGGAGGAATTATACCAGGCCCAAGCCACTGAACGCTCCCAGGACAGGACAAACCAATACATCTTACAAAAGCTCGATGACTTGGAGAATAGGGCCAGACGGAGTAACTTGTGATTCGTTGGCATCCCTGAGTCGCTTCAGACCTCCGAATTATCTGACTTTTGTGCGATTCGCATCCCAGAAGCCCTGGGCCTCCCGGGCCCCTGCACGGTAGAGAGGGCCCACCGTATGGGTCCCGCCGCACCTGAACGCAAATCCCCCAGACCCATAATTGCAAAGTACCTCAATTACTCTGACAAGGCCCTGATCCTGCAGAAGTTCAGACAAACCCGTTCCCTTCAACTGGATGGAATCAAGGTCCTGATTTTCGCCGATTATTCCATCGAGGTCTCCAAGAAGAGGAAAGCATTCCAGCAGGTATGCTCGGAACTTTTCAAAATGCAACTCAAGTTCTCCCTGGCCTTCCCGGCTGTCCTGCGCCTCAAAGCTCCAAACGGCGACCAGCTGACCTTTCAAGATCCCTCCGAAGCGGAGGCATTTCTACGCTCTCTTCACTCGGATTCGCACCCCCACACCCCATCCAAGCCATCATCGCTTAACCGCTCCCTGGACCAAAGGAGCCCACGGAAAGACTCGCCCAAACGGTTCAGGCCCTCTGCCCCGGACCGCCATCCCCGTGATACCCCTCGGTGAAGACATGGCAGTCTCCCTGATTCCTCCCCTGCTCACCTTTCCGGTGACCCTTTTGCCGGGTCCATCAGACTTGTAAGTTGCCTTGTTAGTTTTTCATTCATCCGATCAGGCAAGGATGATGCTCTGCCTGATGTTTACCCGGTTTCTCTTATTTTTAGGCCTCGTGCCAAGTTATGCTACTATGTAGAAATCGCACCACCGTTGTTTTGTTTTCTTGGCCACCCCTACATCGACTGACTCTCTGTCCTCGCTTGGACGTGGCCCTGCCGCTATTGCGGCCATTATATATGTTGTACTTTTTGATTACACTAGGACCTTTGTATTGTTTATTTGTTTTTTTATATGCTCTTTTTGCTACGTATATTTTTACGGTCCACATTTTCTTTTATATATATGCTCCCCCTGTAAACTACCCTGTTTTCTTTTTTGGGTCTTTATCCTAAAATGTTTAAACTACATATATCTACGAAGCTCCCTCCTTACATGACTTATGACGTTATTGTGCTCCCTCTGGACTCACTGTGCAAGACTAACGCCGTACCATGGCACGTATTCTTTTTTGGCTCTCCCTTAGCACTTTTAACCTTGCTCATACTCCCACCCGAGTGCTTTTGCTCCATGCCTTGGGTCGTGCACTGGGGGCTGGCCTACACAGTGACTCCATGCGGAAAAAAGCGAAGTTCGCTCCAATGTTTTTGTTTATGTATGTGTTTCAGTTTATTCCCCATCCCCCCTGCTCCCCCCCCTATCTTTCTATCGGAGACCACGTCCCCCCTCTGTCCGTCACACTTTACGGGTTCCACTGCCACACCGGGTTCTTTCTATCCAATCTACAATCTGGCCTACTCGGTCCACCGGCTAGCGTTAAATATACAACATCGGCCCATTTCCCCTTCTCGCCCCCCCTGACATGAACATAATATCCTGGAATGTGAAAGGCCTAAGATCGCCCAATAAGAGAATGAAGGTCCTACGGCACCTAAAAAGATTGAAAACAGATATTGCCCTCCTACAGGAAACCCACTTATCCGCTCCAGACTTTCATCGCATGCAGAAACTCTGGGTTGGAAAGGTCCTAGGCTCAGATGCCGTTAACCGTAGGGCGGGTGTTCTCCTGCTGATACATAAAAACCTCCCCTGCGAAGTATTGTCCACACACTCAGATTCTCAGGGCAGGCTCATCTCAGTGCATATTCGCCTGGGAACCAAAGACCTAGTGATCACTAACGTGTACGCTCCCAATAGCCCCGGTAAATCCTTTTACAGCAGTCTGACCTCCTGGCTCCTTCGTTTCACCCAAACCCCCCATTTGGTCGGCGGTGACTTCAATGACATCCTTCACCACGTAGACGACAGATCCCCTCCCCCACGACATAGATTAAAAAGCGCTCCCTCTGACACCTCCGTTTTTGCCTCCACCATGGAGTCCCTACATCTTCGTGATCTGTGGCGCCTGTCTCACCCGGCAGACAGGGAATACACTTTTTATTCCCACCCCCATAACATGTTCTCGAGAATCGACTATTTTTTCGGATCCGACGATCTCATCCCCAATCTGTCTGAAGCAGAAATACTTGACATTGCTATTTCTGATCATGCCCCGATCTTAATTCGACTTGACAACTTAGATCTCCCACCACACCCTAGACTGTGGCGCTTCCCCTCCTATCTCCACAATAATCCTGACTTCCAACACTTTATGGCGGTATCCTGGCGTGAATACTCAGAAGCGAATTCCCCCCACTCTGATTCCCCCAACCTCTTCTGGGATGCTGGTAAAGCGTTTCTCAGGGGCCGAATCATCTCCTATGCGTCTTCCTTCAAAAGAAACGCCCTGTCCCATTATAAACGCGCCAGCGCGAGACTACATCTAGCCCAAAGATCCCTCTCCACTACTGACTCCCCCAACAATAGAGCCGAATGGCAGGCAGCCAAGCAAGGTTTTGACACTTGGGCGGACACACTCGAACGCGCGAAAAGATCTCAACTTGACGCAACGCTCCACAAGTTTGGTAATAAGGCGGGTAAACTCCTAGTGAGGCTGTGCAAAGGCGCTTTCCATCCTACGCACATCACCTCTCTTAAAGATACGAAGGGTGGCCTTCACTCCACCCCGTAAGCAATTAACAAGGTGATGCTAAACTACTACACGGCCCTCTATGCTCCAGACCCTATAGATAATGCCTCCGCCCGCTCTTTCCTAGATAGTGTGCCCCTAACTAAAGTCACTTCTGAACAATTAGAAGCCCTTAATGCCCCCATCTCACTCGCCGAAATCTCCTCCACGATCCGCACACTAACCCCGTCCAAAGCTCCAGGTCCCGACGGTTTCACCAGTGAATTCTATAAAACCCTCTCCTCCATCACAGAGCCCACACTCCACAAGGTATACAATGGCATCTGGTCCGGTGGTCCATATCTCCCCTCTGGGAACCAGGCTGTTATTAAACTCCTCTACAAAAAGGGGAAGGACCCCCTCGAACCAGGCTCGTATAGGCCGATTTCCCTCCTCAACCTGGATGTCAAGATACTGTCCAAAATAATAGCCACTAGACTAGCTGCCATTATTCCCTCCCTAATTCACCCTGCCCAATCTGGCTTTGTGAAAGGCAGAACTGCCACCTTGAACATCCGTAAGGTTATGCTCGCCCTGGAACATGCAAAAAACAACCCCGATGGGGACTTTGCCATTATAACATTAGATGCGGAAAAGGCCTTTGACAATGTCAGTTTTGATTGGCTCTCTATGACCCTATCCGAAATGGGCTTCAAGGGCCACTTCTGCCACCTTATCAAAGCCATGTATTCTTCCCCTGCAGCTAAATTAGTTGCGGCTGGTGTTCTCTCAGATGAATTTCACCTGCACAAGGGCACTCGTCAGGGGTGCCCACTTTCCCTGCTCCTCTTTAACATCGCCCTAGAACCCCTGTCCAGATATTTATCACACAAAGCCCCCCTTCACGGTATCCGCATAGGCCAACATGATCTGCGCACATCCCTCTTTGCTGATGATGTGCTCATTTTTTCGTCGGACCCTGCCTCCGACATGCTCACCATTAAAGAGGTCTTTGACGTCTTCAGATCCTGCTCAGGGCTTCGAATAAATTACAGCAAAAGCGAAATCCTCCCGATAGGCTCCCATCGTAAACCCCCCTGGACGCAACACTCTATCTTCACAACCGCTAGCTCCCACATCACCTACCTTGGTATTAAAATTGGTAAATTGCCTTCCTCCCTTTACCACCTTAACTACCCCCCCTGATCACAAAAATTTCTCAGGAAATGGTGAACTGGATGGATCTGCCTCTCTCGCTTCTGGGAAGATGCCACCTTCTAAAAATGGTTAGTTTTGCCAGGCTACTGTACCCACTCCAGACCATCCCTCTGCTCCTTCTCCACAAGGACATCAAGACTCTGGAATCAGCTTTTTCTTCCTTTTTGTGGCAGGGCAAACGCCCACGTATAGCCCTAAAAAAGTTGCATCTTCCCAGACACGAGGGGGGTATTAGCTTACCTAACTTAAGATTGTATAATTTGTCATGTTTGTTACGCACTGGCTTGGATTGGATATCCCAATCCTCCAGATACTCCAACTACTCTATGGAAGCCGCCATGGTCTCTCCACTTTCGTTGACAGCTCTCCTCCACTGCCGGTGGAAATCGGTACCACCACTGCTTCAACACAATCTCCTACTCCGGGACACTGCCATAGCCTGGAGAGAAACCAGGAAGTGCCTCAAGCTCCCCCCTTTTGTTTCCAGACACCTCCCGATACAGGGGAACCCTGCTTTCTCCCCTGGCCTTCTCCACAAGCCATTCCACCTCTGGAAAGAGAAGGGCATCACCAGCTTTGCTACACTTTGTGACCTGGACTCTGGCCGCCCTCTGCCGTTTGCTCTCCTAGCAGAAAAGTTTTCCCTCCCTCCAGCCCATGCCTTTCATTATAGGCAATGTACCAGCTACTTAAAAGACATCTGCAGAGAGGAACATAAACGCTTCACCCTAACTTTCTTGGACCGTCTGCTCAGGGATGATACCTACAAAATATCAGATGTCTACAAACCTTTGCTCCAGCGATATTCCTCCCCCCTGACATCTTCATCTGTCGCCAATTGGAAGAAAGACTTTCCTGACCCGGATTTAGTAGACAAAATTCTGCAAGGTCTCAACAAAGTCTATCGACTGACTCCCAACGAACTTTGGAGAGAATCGCAACTGAAAATTGCCCACAGGGCATACCTTCCCTTCCTTCCATCTGCCACTGATCAGGACACCACCAAGTGTCCCCACTGTCTTCTCAACAGGCCCTCGCTGGCTCACCGCTTCTGGTCCTGCTCCTACATCTCATCATTCTGGGACCGGATACTCGCCTACATCTTCAAAGTTACCTTATTGAAATTACCAAAGGACCCCCTCCTCCTCATTTTTGGTTATTGGGACCCCCTCTTGCTTCCGTGGTCTCCCACCGGTGGCCTCGTGCCCCCAATCAGCACGCCTTGCAAATCTTCCCGCAAAGACTGGGCTCTTCTCTGCTTGCTACTAGCCAGGAAATCTATTCTGAAAAGCTGGACTTCTTCTCTTCCCCCCTCCGTTGATCAGACGCAGAAAGACCTCCTTTCACTCCTCTACAAGAACCGATGCAACGCAAACTTTCGGGACGAAAAAGCGAAGTCTCGCTTCTACGCGCTGTGGCATCCCTTCATATCATTCACTCTCTCCCCGGTGGACATTACCAATTTGGACCACTACACCTTTTTCTACTATGGCGCTCCTCCATCTGCTCTGGGGGTCGGCCTCCCCCCCCCCCCAATGTCTAATCTGCTCTCAACAACCCACTACCCCCAGGATCCACCCTACGGAACCCCCCGCACCTGGGACTAGACACGAAAACCCATGGCTCCTTGCCCCCTCCCCCTCCTTCACCCCCCCCCCCTTTTGCCCTTTCCTGTTTGTGTCCCTTTCCCCCCCCCCCCTTTTTATCTTTACTAAATCTTGGGAAATGTCATTTTCTTGGTTAACTTTATATTGCTATCGCAACAACCTTTTGCCTCAGGATCCATCCAGTTACTGTTAGTTGCTGCTCTGTTTTACTTGAGTTATTACTTGCTATTTGGTTCTTTTGTTACAGTATGTGATGTACGATTAATATGTTGCAGCCTTACTCTGTTCTCCTTCTCTTCGCGCACCTCATCTGCGATGATGGTCCTACTGTACTGCACTTTCTTTTGTTGCATATGTAATATT
The DNA here is from genome assembly GCF_037356315.1 of Lithobates pipiens. Classification (NCBI taxonomy): domain Eukaryota; kingdom Metazoa; phylum Chordata; class Amphibia; order Anura; family Ranidae; genus Lithobates; species Lithobates pipiens. The sequence goes on from NW_027507764.1 coordinate 59,824,818, forward strand.
ATGTCTGTTTCATTTCTCAATAAATACTCTTTAAAAAAAAAAAGAACATTGTTTTTAGAGGCCAAATTTTGAAGATGCACACGGTGTGTCAACATGTGCTATGTGCCATCAGAGGATCGCAATGTACGCATTTGGTGTTTGCAAACCCTTCCTCATTCTAGTATGTGAGAGGAAGGGATTGCACCCACCAAACACGTCCATTGATCACTCATGATGGTACATAGCACATGTTGACATTACCAATTTTTGGTGTGCATCTTCAAAATTTGGCTTTACCCCTTGTTTTCTGTAAATAGTTAAAAATTAGATTTTATGTATTTTTTTTATAAATTTATTTTATATATATATATAGATATATCTATATATTTATATGTTTCAAAAAAAAAAAATTTACAAAAAAAAACAAAACAAAAAGAAAAATATCTAAAAAAGAGGCACTGGTTGGAATGTGCACTATTAAAAATTCCAAAAAAAAAGATGTGTGTGTGTGTGTGTCTACTTCTTTCAATACTCAATACCAGTTTGGGAAGTCATTTTGTGTTTTCTGTCACAAAGGGCCTTATTTACTATTGGCAAAAACCACTTTGCAATACAAATGCACTAGGACAGGAATATGCAATTAGTGGAAATCCAGCTGTTGCAGAACTACAAGTCCCATGAAGCATAGCAAGACTGACAGCCACAAGCATGAGACCCAGAGGCATGATTGACTTGTAGTTTTGCACCAGCTGGAGGTTGGCCAATTGCATATCCCTGAATTAGGAGAATGTAGGAGACAAGCACCGTGAAAAGCAAACAAGAACCAAACTTAAAAATTTGAACAGACAATACATATTTCAAGAAAAATAAATTTTTATTGGTCAGCTGGCATTGGAATAGCCCCCCTACCATTAAAATAGCTGACATACCGGTCACGCACCTCACGTGCTGTTTGGGGGGCTAAGCCAGGAAGGGCATGATCCAGCCCTGTGAGTTCGGGTAATATTAGTCCGGCCTCAGGCCCAATTGGTTGCAGGTACTGGTTTCCTGAAAGTTTGCATAGAAAATTGTGCAAAATGCAGCAGCAAAGAATTACATAGTTCAGTTTATACTCTGCTAAGTTGATTGCTGTCATAAACAGACGGAACCGGCTGGCCATAATGCCAAAGGCATTCTCCACAACCCTTCTTGCTCTGGCCAGCCGGTAATTAAAAACACTCCTCTCCGGGGTGAGGGTCCTTTGGGGGAAGGGTTTCATCAGATGGTCACTCAGACTGAACGCTTCATCAGCAAGAAACACAAATGGTAGACCCTCCACATTCTCGGCATCTGGTGGCAAGTCCAGGCCACCAGTGATGAGACGGTGGCAGAACTCGGTCTGCCTAAAGACTCCTCCGTCAGACATCCGGCCGCTCTTCCCCACATCCACATACAGAAAGTCACATTGTGCTGACACCACCGCCATTAGCACCACACTATGGAACCCATTATAATTCCAATAGTAGGACCCCGAATGGGGTGGGGGCACAATCCTCACATGTTTCCCGTCGATCGCCCTTCCGCAGTTGGGAAAGTCCCAACGGGCAGCGAATTGGGAAGCCACAGTCTGCCATTCCTGTGGCGTGGAAGGAAACTGGGGAGTCAAACACAGGAAAAAAAAAATTAGTCATTAAATCAAAACAATTCATAACAAATAAAACTCAAAAACATTTTGGAACAACAGTTAAACAGAAATATTGAAAAGAAATTTCTGCCAAAAACAAAAAAATAGACGGCCCAATTCACAGATTACTCAGCCCTCTGATGGACCAGGGGACATAAGTTAGGTGGGTGAGTGGGGTGGGGGACTAATTAATGAGTAGACAATACCTGCAACCAATTTGAGTGGGGTGGGGGACTAATTAATGAGTAGACAATACCTGCAACCAATTTGAGTGGGGTGGGGGACTAATTAATGAGTATACAATACCTGCAACCAATTTGAGTGGGGTGGGGGACTAATTAATGAGTATACAATACCTGCAACCAATTTGAGTGGGGTGGGGGACTAATTAATGAGTATACAATACCTGCAACCAATTTGAGTGGGGTGGGGGACTAATTAAATGAGTAGACAATACCTGCAACCAATTTGAGTGGGGTGGGGGACTAATTAATGAGTAGACAATACCTGCAACCAATTTGAGTGGGGTGGGGGACTAATTAATGAGTATACAATACCTGCAACCAATTTGAGTGGGGTGGGGGACTAATTAATGAGTATACAATACCTGCAACCAATTTGAGTGGGGTGGGGGACTAATTAATGAGTAGACAATACCTGCAACCAATTTGAGTGGGGTGGGGGACTAATTAATGAGTATACAATACCTGCAACCAATTTGAGTGGGGTGGGGGACTAATTAATGAGTATACAATACCTGCAACCAATTTGAGTGGGGTGGGGGACTAATTAATGAGTATACAATACCTGCATATATATATATATATATATATATATATATATATATATATATATTCACACACACACACATACACACAAAGGGTGTATACAAAGAGTATACAAAGGGTGGGGGGGCAGTAAAATAGTACAATGGAGCTGACAATATGAATTATAGAGAAAAACAGTCTCGGCTGTGGGTGTATAGGGGCCCAGGATTGCATGCTGGGGACGTTAGTGAAAGCAAATATGCACGTGGGACACAAAAAGGTAAAAAGCTCCAAAAAAATGACAAAAAAAAAAAAAAATGCATTCATATAAAGGGGACATTCACATCATATTCCTGTCATGGATATTAAAAGTCATGATGAAATTAATACAAACATACAATGCATATAATGCAATATTAAAAGAACAAACTTACCTTCATATATTCCTTCTGCAGGACCCGAATAATGGCAGAACAGGTCTCTGGAATAATGATCCCCAGAGCCTGGGGGAAGATGCCTGTCGAGAACTTGAGGTCCTGAAGGCTTCTCCCTGTCGCCAAGTAGCGCAACGTGGCAACGAGCCTCTGCTCCGGAGTGATGGCTTGCCGCATGCAGGTATCCTGCCTGCTGATATAAGGGGTCAGCAAAGCCAGCAGACGGTGAAAAACGGGGTCCGTCATCCTGAGATAATTCCTGAAATCATCAGGATTATTCTCACGGATCTCACGGAGTAAAGGCATATGTGAGAATTGGTCACGCTGGCACAACCAATTCTTTGTCCATGAACTCCTCCTCACCCTGTTCACAGACTGGGCTCGGGTCAAAGTATTAACCCCAACACCAAGCCCCAATATAGCACGAACTCGTTCCCGAGTACGTCCACTCTCCATGGCTTTGAAACGGTCAGCTGGACAAACAAGCTCAACTGAACGCACTGAAGAACAGCCAGACCTATGAAGAATGACCTGAAACCCAGAAACGAGCGGACCAGAAGCGCCTAACAACAGGTACCAACTGATCCACGCGTACCGAAAGACAGATACAAACCTCACAGGTAGACTGCGCCGCAGTAAACGGACAAATTAAGCTGAAGTCTGAAAAGCGCGAATCGTCTCTAACCAAACTTCTACTAACGCAAAGTCAGCAGAAGGAGCCCAAAGGGTGCTTTGCTGTGTCTTGGACTTCCTATTTCTAGTCCCGTCGTACGTGCTGTACGTCATCGCGCAAGCTTTCAACGGACTGTCTGTTCATCGTGTGTGGTCAAGTCCATTCATTCAAAAGTAGGACGGACTGTCTGTCGGATTGTCTGACGGACTTAGTTGGCCAGACAGTCCGCCCGTGTGTACGTGGCTTAACACAAACATCCCCCTAAGTCCTTCACTAGCTCTACTTTCCCTTAATCTTGATCATTAGTAGAGATGACCTTGCGGTTCGCCCGGCGGACGGTTTGCGGCGAACTTTGCTCGTTCATGATTCACCAAACCAGCAGACTTATGGCGCTGTTTGCGGCGGCCATGTTCTTTTACATTGTGAAGAACTTTGATCCATGACACATCCATCATGGGGTACAGGACAGCCAATTGAGACATTTCAGCACATGCTCATACCCCCTACCTTATAAATAGATCTGATCTGGTGGCCATTTTACATTCTGTCTTTTGTCAGTGTAGGGAAAGAACGCTGTGTGGAGCAGGGACAGTCAGTCTGTAATCACTAGCTATTACTATTATGTCCACAAAAATTGGATTTTTATATACAGCTTACCTGTAAAATCCTTTTCTTGAGAGTACATCATGGGACACAGCAGCTTCATTACATAGTGGGTTATAAAGGCACCTCTGGTGATTGGACACTGGTTGACCCCAATTAAGGAGAATTCCTCCCCTATATAACCCCTCACCTCAGTTTTGTAGCAAAGCAATAAGAAACCACATAAAACCCAAGAGGGGCAGGAGCCCTGTGTCCCGTGATGTACTCTCAAGAAAAGGATTTTACAGGTAAGCTGTATATAAAAATCCCATTTTCTTGATCATACATCATGGGACACAGGAGCTTCATTACATAGTGGGATGTCCCATAACAATGCTCAGATTGAGGGGAGGGAGACACAGATCATAATTATAGCCTGCCAGGGACCGGAGGACCTAAACTGCAGCCTGCAGTACGCTGTGCCCGAAGGCGATATCCTTTTGCCCTCTGACATCCACCTGATAGAATCTGGTGAATGTGTGGACTGATGACCAAGTTGCAGCCTTACAGATCTGAGCCAGGGAGGCCTGGTGATGCACTGCCCAAGAAGCACTTACAGCCCTAGTAGAGTGCGCTTTCACTTGAAAAGGAGGAATCTTCCCCTTTACACTATAGGCCTGAGAAATAACCTGTCTAATCCACCCTGAGAGAGTGGATTTTGACGCCGCCTGGCCCTTCCTAGGGCCTTCCGGCAAAATAAATAAGAAATCAGTTTTCCTTATCTGAGCAGTTGCTTGAAGATAAATACTGATTGCTCTAACCACATCCAAAGTGTGCAAAGATACTTCTTATGCGGACTGTGGGTCCGGAAAAAAGGATGATAGGATTACGTCTTGATTCAAATGGAATCCCGAAACCACCTTAGGTAGAAAGGACCTGTTGGGACGCATGACCACCCGGTCCTTATGAATAATTAGATACGGCTCTTTGCTGGAAAGAGCTGCTAGCTCTGATACTCTCCTATTCTGCTAATGACATACTTTCTAGGATGCCATTTCCTGAGTTCACACCAGGAAACATATGCCTTCCAGATTTTATAATAAATAAGCCTGGAGGTCGGCTTTCTGGCATTGACCAGAGTAGAAAGGACTGGCCCCGAAAAGTCACGGTCTCTCAGAATGTGGGTCTCAGCAGCCAAACCGTCAAATTCAGACTGCGTAAAGCAGGATGGTAGATTGGACCCTGTGAGAGCAGGTCTGGCCGGAGAGGGAGGATCCATGGCCTGCCTACTGCCAACTTCATGATCTCCGCGTACCATGGTCGCCTGGGCCAAGCCGGGGCCACCAAAAGGACCGACTTTGTCTCCCTCTTGACTCTTCCCAGGAACCGCAACAGAAGCGGGCTTGGGGGGAAGGCATAGATCAGATTGTACTGATCCCAGGGAACTGTACGAGCATCTGACCCCTGAGCAAGTGTATCTCTTGTCCTTGACACAAAATTGTCCAGTTTCCTGTTGAACCTGGATGCAAACAGATCTACGTCTGGAGTACCCCACCTGTGACATATGTTCCGAAACACGTCGGGGTGCAGAGCCCATTCTCCTGGGCACAACTGCTGGCGGCTCAGAAAATCCGCCTGCTAATTTTCCACTCCTGGAATGAAGACTGCAGAAAGACACGGAACATGCTTTTCTGCCCAGACAAGTATGCGATTCACCTCTTTTTGGGCCACCAGACTCCTGGTACCGCCCTGGTGATTGATATAAGCCACTGCTGTGGCATTGTCGGACTGAACCTGAACCGGTAGACCTCGTAGTCTGTAAGACCACTTTATGAGAGCCATATAAACTGCCCGGATCTCCAAGATATTTATGGGCAATAGCTTCTCGATCGCAGACCATTTCCCCTGCGAGCACGTCTCCCCCAATACTGCTCCCCAGCCTATCAGGCTGGCATCTGTTGTGATAATCTTCCATGGAAGAGGAAGAAAAGTTTTGCCCTTCAGCAAATTCTTGGTTTGTAACCACCAGACGAGACTCTTGCGTGTCCCTGGGGATAGACGCATAGGAAGATCCAAGGCTTGGGGCTTCCTGTTCCAAGCCGCAAGGATGCATCTTTGCAGAGGCCTTGAGTGGAACTGGGCGAATGGGATGGCCTCGAAGGAGGCGACCATTTTCCCTAACAGTCTCATGCACAACCGAATGGGGGAAGATCTCCTGCCCAGAATTAGGCGGACCAGATCCCCAATGGCCAAGGCCTTTGGCCTTGGAAGAAACACCTTGCCCTGAGCGGTGTCGATGATCATGCCTAGGTATTCCAACCTGGTGGCAGGCTGTAGGGACGACTTTTCTAGGTTTATGATCCAACCTAGGCGTTCCAGGTGTTCTAGCGTTCTGGTGATGCTGTGGTTCAGGAACGGTGCTGTTTTCTCCATGAGAAGCAAATCGTATAGATAAGCCATGACGGCTATACCCTGAGCTCTTAGGTTTGCTAAGAGAGGGTCCAGAATCTTTGTGAAGACTCGAGGGGCCGTAGCAAGCCCGAACGGCAAGGCCACAAATTGAAAATTGTGCCACTCTACCGCGAACCTTAGAAATTTTTGGTGTGCGGGAAAAATTGGCACATGGAGACATGCATCTTTGATATCTGTTGATTCCATAAATTCTCCCCCTTGCAGGGAGGAGACCACAGCATGCACAGACTGCATTCGGAAGGACCGGATGCGTAAAAACCGGTTCAGATCCTTCAGATCTAGGATAGGTCTGACACTTCCATTTGGCTTTGGAACGGTGAAGAGATTTGAGTAAAACCCTGAACCCTGTTCTTTTGGGTCCACTTCTACTATCACCCCCTGGAATAGTAAGTGATCTAAGGCCAGAAGTAGCGGTTTTTGCTTTACTGGATCCCTGGGGATCCTTGACCTTAGAAAGCGAGAAGGTGGAATCTCCTGAAACTCTAGCCTGTAGCCCAGAGATACCGAAGAGATCACCCACTTGTCCCGGATCTCTTCCCGCCAGGCTCCTGCAAATCGCAGGAGCCTTCCCCCCACTCGGCCGAGCGGGGGCGCCCCTTCACAGGGAAGCTTTTGGGCTCTGCTTGGCAGGCTTTCGCCCCCAAGTCTTTTTCTGTCCCTGGGTTCGGCCCTGAGCCTTTCCTGTAGAGGAGGGATGAGAAGGCCGTCGCCACTGCTTAGAGCTTGATGCCCCGGGAGAGAGAGCACGCCTGAATGAAGCACGCTTGCTCCTTTTGACTGGAAGGAGAGTAGATTTACCCCCTGACATTTTTTGGACGAATTTGTCTAATTCTTCTCCAAACAAACGTTCCCCTTTAAACGGGAACCCAATAAAATGCTTCTTGCATGACAGATCCACTGCCCATAGGGCCCTTCGCATGTGTACCAACATGAGGGACAAACGTGATGCTTGTTGGACAGAATCCAAAATCGCATCAATCATGAAACACAGAAAATGAGGCAGTTCTGCATAATTTTCTACTTCCTCACTGGGAAGGAGCCCAAGCATCTGCTTAACCTATTCCTTGAGGAACTGACACAACCCCACGGCTGCGACTGTAGGTTGCACCACAGCGCCAGTCATGGAAAAGGAGGCTTTTAATAAGGTTTCCAGCTTTTTATCAGTTGGATCCTTAAATACCTGCGCATTATCCAAGGGACAAGTCAGGTTTTTATTCACGCAAGAAACAGCCGCATCGACAGATGGGACCCCCCATTTCTTGGTGAAACTTTCCTCCAGAGGATAATGCATAGAAAACCTTTTAGGAGGAGCAAACAGTTTATCGGGATGTCCCCAATCCTCATACAACAATTCATCCATTAAGGGATGGATTGGAAAGGAATAGGTAGTCTGTGGGGCTTTCCTGACTCCCAGGGAAGAAACAGAGGACGTAGCGACTTCAGCAGCAGGCATTCTTTTTTTTTTTTTTTTTTGTAAATAGTTTTTATTGAGAGATTTTCACAAAACTTTACAGTACAATGAGGGAATAGTCACAAATATCTCCCCCATGCCGTCACAACATTACATAGCATAGTACAATCAGGCGGTGGGGAGAGGGAAAGAGCAATCTGATGGACATACTGTAGAACAAAAAGAAACAAAACATTAAACAAAACAACAAAGAACTGGAAATGGTTGGTCTGTCATATATCCAAAGGAGGAAGCCTATATGCATAATAGTAGTAATGTAAGTCACAGAAAGATTATTACATTATAACAGGAAGAGCTGAGCACTAGGGTGTGGGTTCACGGCAGGTGAGTACTCTTATACCATGTGTTCCAAATTTGCCATTTGTTATCAAACTGAATTTTTTTCCCCATCCTGAGGGCCAGGGCCAGCTCATAGGAATAATGTAGGGAGGTAGTCGACCATACCTCAGAAACACTGGGGGCCTGGTCATTCTTCCAAAATCTGGCTATCAGTGACCTAGCCACCAGGAGGATGTGGGAAATGACAATTCTAAAGTCAGGTGGATATCTATCAATACCTAAGTTAAGAATTGCCAAGCCTGGTTCAGGGGTAGATAGGAAACCTGTAATATCGGAAATAGCTCTGAAAATAGCATTCCAAAAGCTTCGAAGATGTTTACAGGACCAGAACATATGAAGTAAATTACCAACCTCCCCACAGTTCCTCCAGCACAAGGGGGAGGACTCTGCCAGGCCAAACTTAGAGATCCTAAAGGGAGTGAGGTACCAGCGTAGGGCAATCTTCTGGGCAAGTTCCCAGTGTCCAACGCACCTGGAGGCCCTATAATTAGCCTTGAGTGCCTGACACCATTGCGCCTCAGAAAAGGCGCGGCCTAAGTCCTCCTCCCAGCGCAGGAAGGGACGAGATTTGCTAAAAACACATTTTTGCTGTAGAAAGTTGTAAAATAGGGATATACCTTTAGGTAGGGGGGGGGTCAGCAGCAAAAAAGCGCCAAAGAGAGTCGGCCACGGGAACACTGGTGACACCACCACCTCGGAGCAAATGGGCTATTTGGTAATATTTGTATATGTCAGTAGGTTTTATGTGGAATTGTGTCCTCAGAGATTGGTACGGGATCATGGAAGGTCCTTGAAAAAGATCTTGCAATGACAGCAACCCTTTCTTGACCCATTCTTTGACGGAGAGATCGGGAATTAAGAATTCTAAGGATAGTAGGGGAATGGGCAGAGGGACCAATTTATAGGACGAGGGCGTGGACCTAAGAAGATCTCGCCAGGCTTGCAGGGAAGCGCGAACTGTGAGAGGGAGGGACTGGAGAGGCCAGGGTTTAATTGAATCGGTGAGGAGAAGAAGTTTTAGGTCTTGAGTGGGGGTAAGGGCTCATTCTAGGCAGCACCATTTCGGCTCTATGGCCGAGTTAAACCAATGGGAGATCTGTGCCAGCTTGGATGCAAGGTAGTAGTCCCTGAGATCCACCAGGCCCATACCCCCAGCCAACCGGTGCTTCAGTAAAAGTGATCTGGAACATCTAGGTTTTTTAGAGCTCCAGATGAATTTATTCATCAAGAGAGTGAGATCAAGGAGGTGCTTCCTAGAAGGGGGGACAGGTAATGCTCTAAATGTGTACAAAATTTGGGGGAGTAATAGCATCTTGAAGGAGGCCAGTCGTCCCGACCAAGAGAGTTCATACTTAGCTAGCCTGTTGGCCTCTGTCGTGAGTTTGTCAATAAGAGGAGGGAAGTTAGCCTCCGCTAGTCGGCACGCAGATTTGCTTAAGTGTATGCCCAGGTACGGGATGGTGGAGTCACTCCATTTGTATGGAAATGTGGCCATCAGTCTGGCTCGGAGAGAAGAGCTGAGGCCTGTATCTAGTATTACTGACTTAGAGAAATTCACCTTATAGTAGGAGATTGAGCTAAACTCATGGAGTATCTGATGGGCCTGTGGTAGGGAGGAGGTTGGGGAGGTCAAAAAAAGAATGATATCATCCGCGAAGAGGTTGATTTTGTGAGGGCCCTCCTGCGTAGATACGCCTGTGATTAGGGGATGGGAGCGAATTTTTTCTGCCAGCGGTTCAATAAGAAGATTAAAAATTGTAGGGGATAGTGGGCAGCCTTGCCTGGTGCCATTAGAAATGGCGAAGGGCGATGATAGCATATTGGAGGTGAAGACCTGTGCTGAGGGAGCCGAGTATAGGGCAAGGATGGCTGACAGGAACGGTCCACTGAAGCCAAACTTCCGAAGGACCTCGTCCATGTATCCCCAATGGATCCGGTCGAGCCCCTTTCCCTGCATCCAAGGAGATGAGCAGAGAAGGCATTCGACGGGCCTCTGCAAATTGAAGAACTCCTAGGACACGTCTAGTGGCGTCTGAGGCTTGCCTGCCGGGAGTAAATCCCGACTGATCCGGGTGGATCAGCTGGGGGATTAGGGGGAGGAGTCTTTGGGCAAGAATTTTAGCATAGATTTTGACGTCGGTGTTTAGAAGGGATATGGGCCTAAAGTTGGAGGGGGTATTAGGTTCTTTACCTGGCTTGGGAATCGTAACCACATAGGCTCTAAGCATCTCCGGGGGAAAGGAGGCAGATGAAAACGCTTCCGCATAGATTTCCGAAAGCACCGGGGACAGAAGGTCTGCAAACGAACGAAAGTAATCATTAGTCAGGCCGTCTGGTCCCGGAGATTTGCCCAAAGGTAGGGATTGGATGCATTTTGTAATTTCCGCAGGTGAAATCGGTAGGTTTAGGGGTGCCAATTGTTCTTCCGTAAGGGAGGGTAGATTGATAGAGGAAAGGAAGGATTGTATACTTTCTATCGTGGGCTGGGGCATCTCGGAATCAAGCTTCAAGTTGTACAAAGAGGAATAATAAGCAGCGAAGGCATCCGCAATCTCTTGCGGGTTAATCCTTTTCTGTTTATCCAAGGGGTGGTAAACATAGGGGATCTTAGCTTTAATTCTAGCAGCCCTTACTCTATTGGCAAGGTATTTTCCAGCACGGTTACTGGAAGAGTAGTGTGACAGCTTTAATGCATATACATATTTATCATACCTGGCCAGTAACAGGCGGTGAAGTTCAACACGGAGCTGAGTAAGCCTGTGAGCCGTGTTGGAGTCCGGCGCCAACTTGTTGGAGGATTCCAAAGACCGAATATCCGCCAGAACGTCATTCAGCTTTTGGGTTCTAGCCTTTTTATCCCTGGATGAGATTTGGAGCATTATACCCCGTAGGGATGAGCTTCGTGTTCGAGTCGAACGTACGTTCGACTCGAACATTGGCTGTTCGGCCGTTCGGCGAATTCCGAACGTTTGGGCCGTTTGCGTCAAAATTCGAGTGACGCGCGCGCGGACCACAATGCACTGCGGTGGCACAGTGCATTGCTGCCCCATGATTGGCCAAGCATGCACTGTGACCACGCATGCTTGGCCAATCGCAGCGCCGGCAGCGAGGAGAGCCATGATTGGCCACAGGCATCCTGCCTGTGGCCAATCATAGCTCAGGCTGTGTAGTGCACGCCCCACACTATATAAGGCCGCCTTTGAGGCGGCCTCGTGTAGTGTGTTACTTAGCATCTGAAGCAGTGGGTGTTCTGTGTACCTTCAACACAGTACACACCAATCGTTTTTGGCTGATTTCCTATCTTGCTGCTGTGTAGTGGTTATTGTCTGTGCCCTGACTGCAGTATACACCACTATATTCACCTCACCTATATAGCTAGTGATCTAGCTTTAACCACTTAACAACTGCCCATTGCCGATTAACGGCTTCAGGGGGGTTGTTTAACTCTGAGAGGCCGTTAATTAACGGCCTCCCAGAATTCTGCTCTCGCGTGCCCCGAGGTGTGCGCACGCGAGAGCATCCGTGACCGCCGGGTCGCATCATGGATCACGGTAAACGGCCGCTCATAGCGGCCGTTTACCACGTGATTGCTCCGTAAAATGACGGAGTGATCACTTGGAAACAAACCGGCGTCATGTTATGACGCCTGTTCCTCCCTCCCCTCTCTGTACCGATCGGTACAGCGGAGGGGAAAGAGATCGGTGTCAGCAGCGATGTGGGCTGCATCTGCAGTGCCCACATCGCTGCTCACCGAATTTAACCCCTCAATTCCCTGCCAATACTCTGCAATACCAGTGCATACTCTGCAGTACCCTGCCATTACTCTGCAGTACCCCGCCATTACTCTGCAGTGCAGTACCCTGCCATTACTCTGCAGTGCAGTACCCTGCCATTACTCTGCAGTGCAGTACCCTGCCATTACTCTGCAGTACCCCCCATTACTCTGCAGTAACCCCCATTACTCTGCAGTAACCCCCATTACTCTGCAGTACCCGCCAATACTCTGCAGTACCCGCCATTACTCTGCAGTACCCGCCATTACTCTGCAGTACCCGCCATTACTCTGCAGTACCCCCAATACTCTGCAGTACCCTGCCATTACTCTGCAGTGCAGTACCCTGCCATTACTCTGCAGTAACCCCCATTACTCTGCAGTAACCCCCATTACTCTGCAGTACCCCCCAATACTCTGCAGTACCCGCCATTACTCTGCAGTACCCCCAATACTCTGCAGTACCCTGCCATTACTCTGTAGTACCCCCCAATACTCTGCAGTACCCTGCTATTACTCTGTAGTACCCCGCCAATACCCCGCCAATACTCTGTAATACCCTGCCATAAATTGCCATACCCAGCCATACTCGGTGATACCCTGAAATACCCAGCCATAGACGCCCCCCACCCCTCACCGCCCTCCGGTGCTTCTACCAACTCGCCAGTACGATCAAAGCCAGAATCTTTTTTTTATTTTTTATTTCAGGCTTCCCAGCCTAGAGGTGAGATGTGGGGTCATATTGACCCCCCAGATTTCACTGTAAAGAGGACCTGTCACCCCATATTCCTATTACAAGGGATGTTTACATTTCTTGTAATAGGAATAAAAGTGATCAAAAATATATTTTTTGGGAAAAAAATGTCAAACTAAAATAAATAAAGTAAAATGAACAATAAAAAAATATGTGAGGTATCACATGTGAGGTATCACCGAGAATGTTAGAGCGAGAGCAATAATTCTAGTCCTAGACCTCCTCTGCAACTCAAAACATGTAACCAGTAAAAAAAAAATTAAAGCGTCGCCTATGGGGATTTTTTAAGTAGCGACGTTTGGCGCCATTCCACGGGCATGTGCAATTTTGAAGAGTGACATGTTTGATATCTATTTACTCAGCATAACTTCATCTTTCACTTTATGCAAACATTGGGCTAACAAGTGGTTAATAATAGAGCTTGCAGTCAGTAGTGTTAGGAGATAGTGCGTGCTGTCTGCGTGCTCTGTACCCAGTACATACCGCTATAATATAGGGCAGGCCCCTACTTTCAAACATCCAACTTACAAACATCTCCTACTTGCAAACGCAAGGAGACAGTAGCAAGTGAGATGAAAAAAGATGGACGACAAAACAAATTATACAGGGATGATAACCCTTCCCTATGTTTTCCAAAAAGCTTAAAGATAGTTTTTTTGACTGGAGCTACACTTTAAAAATGTACCGGTTGAAAATGACAAACAGATTCAACTTAACACAACAAACCTACACAGTCCCTGTCTTGTTTGCACCGCCTGTATACTGCTGTTCTGAGTATATAGGGCCTGGGGGCCACACGCATTTCCTTTTTTTAATATGGGTACGGGGTTCCCCTTAATATGCGTACAAGACCCAAATAGGCTGGTAATGGGCAGGGAGGGCTACCCATGCCATGTTTCTCAATGATTTTCAACCATATTGCAGGAACCAGATATACCATTAAAACCGCAAGCAGTTTTAAATGGTGTTATTTCCGTTTAATGTCATTTTGTGCAGGGACTGTTCTAAACACGGGAAACACGTGGCACTTCACAGGCATACTACAGACACCCCCCAGGCACCATATTTAAAGGAATATTTCACTTTTTTTTTTTCACTTTAATCGTCATTAAAATCAGTGCTCCCGCCAAAACGGCAGTTTTTAAAACTTTTTTTTGCAGTGACCCATGTCCCCTGAGGCAGGAGGCAGGTCCCCAAACCCTTTTTAGGACACTATCTTGCATATTAGCCGTTAAAATTAGCACTTTCCAATTCGAACGTTCGAGTCCCATAGACTTCAATGGGGTTCTAACGTTCGTACCGAACGCGGGGGTCGTTCGCAAGTTCTGGTGCGAACCGAACCGGGGGGTGTTCGGCTCATCCCTAATACCCCGCATAAAGGCCTTGTGGGCACACCAAAGGGTAGTGGGACTCTGTACAGAGTGAGCATTCAGTTTAAAAAATTCCGTCAGATTTTTGGAAATAGTGGCAACATGCGAGGGATTTTGAAAGAGTTGAGAATTCGCCCTCCAAACATAGGCTGAGCGCGGGGTGTGTTCCTCCACCACCTTAATAGAAACAGGAGCATGGTCCAACCAATAAATATCGTGGATGGTGGAGGAAGACACCGCCTGCAACAGCAACCTGTCTACTAGGATCAAATCTATCCTAGAGTAGGTGTTGTGTCTCGCAGTGAAGTCCCTTTCACTCGCATGTTGACATCTACATGCATCAAAAACATCTTCAGCAGCAAGTAGAGGTTGGAGCCTCGGCAAAGGCCGACTCGCCCTGGATGTGGTGTCCAGGGCGTAGTCGACCGTTACGTTGAAGTCCCCACAAACCACTAGAGACCCCTTACGGCATTTGTTAACTTTACGAAAAAGTCTGTTAAGAAACCTCAGCTGATGTACATTGGGGGCATACAGATTAACTATGGTGTAAGGCCTATTGTTCAGTACAGCTAGTAGTATCAAATACCTCCCATCAGGGTCCATAATAGCGTCAGTGAGGGAGAAAGCTACCGAGTCCCTTATAGCAATAGCCACCCCTCTTTTCTTCTCGGAGGCAGAGGGCAGGAAAATGTGCGGGTATGTCTTGTGCAGGAAGTATGGATTGGCTTTGTCGAGAAAGTGAGTCTCCTGAACACAAAGAACGTCCGCATCCAATTTCTGAGCTTCCTTCCACAGGGAATTCCGCTTGACTGGATGGTTGAGGCCGTGAACATTAAAAGAGACGAAATTAAGCGGCATTGGAGGCAGCAATTAGGTGCAAATGAAAGGGGAGGCAGCCAGGGACACAATGGAACCTCGGGGCCGGGGCTCCCGGTGAGACAGGCTTCCAAGGGCAGGCTGGATAGGGCACGCATGGGTCAAAGCTAGGCGATGCAAAGCCATGCGAGTAATGACAGACCGAGGTAGGGCTGCAACAGTGCAGTGAATAAAAACAATAAAACAAGAACCAAAAAAACAGAACAGAGGTCAATAAAAAAGGGAATCTCTGGTGAGATCCGAAGGCACTATAAATGCCCATTTACTTGGGGGGTAAAGGAGAAAAAAAGAGCGCTGGATGACCTCCAGCGACCGGGAAAGCAAAATCAAGTAGTAGGTTGCAGCAAAGTTCTCAGGGGATTCTTGCTTTGGTTTTCTTCCGGCGTCTCCGCTGAACCACCTGCCAGTCTCCCTGATTCTCCAGCCGGCCGGGAGGAGACGATGCCGACGGCACCACCGGCTCCTCAGGGATGATGTCGAGGGAACGAAGTAGATCTAGCCCTTCTTGCAGTGTAGAGACCACCGAGGATTTACCTTCATGGGTAATAAGAAGCTTCAGAGGATATCCCCATCGGTATGGAATTCCATGGTTCCGCAGTGCTTTAGTGACAGGAAGAAGAGCTTTGCGTCTCTGAAGGGTAAACTGGGAGAGATCAGCGAACAACTGCAGGTGGGAGAATCTCTCTGGGAGCCGGGTCTCCTTCCTGAACGCCGAAAGCAGTTGCTCCTTGGCATGGAAAAAGTGAATCCGCAGGAGAACATCCCGCGGAATATTGTCAGGCAAGTGGGATGGCTTAGGCAGTCTATGGATACGATCAATAGTCACATCCTGATCCGACAGATCGGGCAGCAGGGTTATCATGAGGTCCTGGATGTATTGGGCCAACTGGGCAGGGAGGACAGTTTCAGGGATCCCTCTGACTTTTATGTTATTGCGCCTGGACCTGTCTTCCAGGTCGGCCATCTTGGATTTGAGCCAAGCAATGTCCTCAGACTGATCGTTGTGCGCATCAACCAGAGTGTTATGAGCAACCGCAAAGTCCCCCATTTTCTGCTCCACATGATCTAACCTGCCTCCCAATACACCCACTTCGGCTTTAAAGTTGCTGACACATTGCATAAAGTCTTTATGAAGTGAGGCACGCAGAGAAACTAACATGTCCTTCAGGGTAGATTCAGAGACAGGCTGGTTAGTGGCAGGGAACTCAGCTATGTATCCACGCAGTTCTCTGGTGTCAGCAGAGGAGTTTTGTTCAGCGCTCACCTGCAATGCTTCTCCTAAGAGTCTCGGTCTGGACTTCGCTGGGCTGCTGCTGATCGGTGTGGACGTCCCTGGCGATCTCCTTCCTTGTCCGTCTAAGGGTGTCGGGCTCCCCGAGGAGGCCGAAGAACGACCCGGGGAGGAGCGCGTGCTGCCGCCGGCGCCATCTTGGCCAGATTCGCGGGCCGCGGGCGGGAAGAAATCCGGCAGTTTTTTGGGCTGCCCGGACCCTCTCCGCTTTGTCAGCATCTCCGGAGGGTGAGGAGGCTTTCCGGAGTAAGGTAACGTATGTTCGCCGGCTCAGGGAGTCCACAATGAGGATTAAATCCCGTCGCTGGAGCGGAGCTCTTCTCCTATGCTGCCATCCACCAGCGCGCGGTAGCCACGCCCCAAGCAGCAGGCATTCTGAATGTGTTACGCACCAATTCAGTATAATACTGCACCTGTTTTCTGAGCGCCTGGGAGGAGGGGACTCTCTCCTCTTCCTCTGATTCATCCGACTGCTCAAGATCCCTGTCCCCAGACAGGGATCTCTCCTCATTTTCAGAAGAATCATCTGAGAGAGCAATTTCAGCAGAGGGAGGGGATCTACCCCTTTTCCTGCTATCCTTCAGGGAAGCAGAAATAAAATTCATTATTCTCCCTTCAAAACCCTCCAATGTGGCCCTAAGGGAGTCCTCAGTGACATAAACTGGGGCTGAAACATTAGGAGAGGCTGCAAAACCTGACAGGGGCACTGACTCATCTTGAGAGGCTGGCTCCAGTCTTGCAGGGGGGGATGGTAACTTACAGGCACTTTTAGAACCCCTGGACCTAGGCGGTGATTTACCAGTGCCTTTGCTACCTCCCCCTGAGACCCTCTTACGAGGAGACATAGTCCTAAGCTACAAAGCAGAGGTACTAGTACAAGTGCAATCACTGTTGTGCTTAAAGTCTCACAATATATATATATATATATATGCTTAAACTGCACAACCTGATGCTGAGTAGGTGTCTAAGGTTTGCCTGGATCCAATCCCCACGGATGCTTACTGCCCACAGCTCCTGTGTCTCCACTTACAGCCCCCGGACGCTCTGGGCTTTTTAAAACTGCCGCCTGGCGCCTGCGCAGTACAGCGCCGTGCACACCAACGTGCACGGCTCACAACCACACTCCCCCCTCCTCCATTAGGCCGGGAACGCGCCCGGCGCACGTGCACGAGGACCGCGGGATCCAGGGGGGGAAAGGAGAACTCCACCGGAGCTGTGTGGGACCCCCAGACTACGTGGGACCCCTGTGTTACCTTGTTGTGGCAGGGATTGCAGTGGAGACGTGAGACAGCTGGCGAACCAAGCTTCACTGAGCGTGTGTACTGAAAGGCATGTAAGTATGCATCAGGCTGCTCTTACTCCCTCTAGTGGTGGAAACCAGGTAAGACATACAACTACTCACAATGAAGAAATCCATCATATAATAATATAGGATTAACTTCCCTTACCTGTCCCAGCCGCAGGAATTGCTGAACCAGACAAATTCCAGCCTTCACCCATCACGGCAGGCAGTGTTAGCCAACCTTCAGGTTTATCTGGGCCTCTTTCTCGGAAGAGCCTCCTACCTGGACCATGTAAAAGACTCTTTCGTGCGCACAGTGTAAACAGTACACCAAGTCTGGTTTTCCCAGAGCCCAGTCTTCCAATGGAGAGGACTTACAGGCCAAACCTCGCTTCTTCGGCTGACGAGGCCCGGGTACCATACCATTTTGGGAGTCAAATATCGTCCCGAGGTATGGATCCGGTTTGTTGTAGCCCTTAGGCCCCTGCAGGGACCTGCACAGAGCTAAAGTTTTACGTGACCAACCACCATAGACACTGGCGAAAAAACTGAGGTGCCTCCCATATGGGAGGGGTTATATAGGGGAGGAATTCTCCTTAATTGGGGTCAACCAGTGTCCAATCACCAGAGGTGCCTATATAACCCACTATGTAATGAAGCTCCTGTGTCCCGTGATGTATGATCAAGAAAGTCCTTTTAAGGACTGGTATAGGTGTACAGTATATAGGGTTGTAATACACTTATAATATACTTTCTTTCAAATATAGAAAGGATATTATACAGGGTTCAAGTCCTGGGGAAAAAAGTGTGGGAACCTGCACAGAGCTAAAGTTTTACGTGACCAACCACCATAGACACTGGCGAAAAAACTGAGGTGCCTCCCATATGGGAGGGGTTATATAGGGGAGGAATTCTCCTTAATTGGGGTCAACCAGTGTCCAATCACCAGAGGTGCCTATATAACCCACTATGTAATGAAGCTCCTGTGTCCCGTGATTTATGATCAAGAAAGTCCTTTTAAGGACTGGTATAGGTGTACAGTATATAGGGTTGTAATACACTTATAATATACTTTCTTTCAAATATAGAAAGGATATTATACAGGGTTCAAGTCCTGGGGAAAAAAGTGTGGGAACTCCCACCCAAGATCCACTTCCCTACCAAAAAATAAATAAAAAAATAGGACATCAGGGCACATCAAGGCACGGGGCATATCAGGGCATGGGGCACATCAGGCCACATGGCACATCAGGCCACATGGCACATCAGGCCACAGGGCACATGGCACAGGGCACATAGCCCATCAGGGCATGGGGCACATCAGGGCACATCGGGGCACATTATGGCACATTATGGGGCACATCAGGGCACATTATGTGGCACATTGGGGCACATAGCACATCAGGGCACATTATGGGGCACATAGCACATCAGGGCACATTGGGGCACATTATGGCACATCAGGGCACATCTGGGCACATTATGGGGCACATAGCACATCAGGACACAGGGCACATCAGGGCACGGGGCACATCAGGGCATTAGGCACATCAGGCCACATGGCACATCAGGGCACAGGGCACATAGCACATCAGGGCATGGGGCACATCGGGGCACTTTATGGCACATTATGGGGCACATCAGGGCCCATTATGTGGCACATTGGGGCACATAGCACATCAGGGCACATTATGGGGCACATAGCACATCAAGGCACATAGCACATAAGGGTACGGGGCACATCAGGGCATGGGACACATCAGGCCACATGGCACATCAGGTCATGGGAGAAACGTTGCCACATTATGGCACATCAGGGCACATTATGGCACATCAGGGCACATTATGGGGCACATAGCACAACAGAGCACATAGCACATAAGGGTGTGGGGCACATCAGGCCACATGGCACATCAGGGCACAGGGCACATAGCACATGAGGGCACATGGCACATCAGGGCATGGGGCACATCAGGGCACATTATGGGGCACATAGCACATCAGGGCATGGAGCATATCAGGGCATGGGGCACATCAGGCCACATGGCACATCAGGGCACATAGCACATCAGGGCATGGGGCACATAGCACATCAGGGCATGGGGCACATCAGGGCTCATCGGGCACATTATGGGGCACATCAGGGCACATTATGTGGCACATTGGGGCACAGAGCACATCAGGGCACATTATGGGTCACATAACACATCAGGGCACGGGCACATCAGGGCATGGGACACATCAGGCCACATGTCACATCAGGGCATGGGGGAAACGTTGGCACATTATGGCACATCAGGCCACATTATGGCACATCAGGGCACATTATAAGGCACATAGCACATCAGGGCACATAGCACATAATGGTGCGGGGCACATCAGGGCACATAGCACCTCAGGGCACATGGCACATCAGGGCATGGGGCACATCAGGGCTTGGGGCAAATCAGGGCACATTATGGCACTTTATGGGGCACATAGCACATCAGGGCACATTATGGGGCACATAGCACATCAGGGCACATAGCACATAAGGGCACGGGGCACATCAGGGCATGGGGCACATCAGGGCACGGGGCACATCAGGGCATGGGGAAACATTGGCACATGGGGGCACATTATGGCACATCAGGGCACATTATGGGTCGCATAGCACATCAGGGCACATAGCACATAAGGGCACGGGCACATCAGGGCATGGGACACATCAGGCCACATGGCACATCAGGGCATCGGGGAAACGTTGGCACATTATGGCACATCAGGGCACATTATGGCACATCAGGGCACATTATAGGGCACATAGCACATCAGGGCACATAGCACATAAGGGTGCGGGGCACCTTAGGGTACATAGCACATCAGGGCACATGGCACATCAGGGCATAGGGCACATCAGAGCTTGGGGCACATCAGGGCACAGTATGGCACATTATGGGGCGCATAGCACATCAGGGCACATAGCACATAAGGGCACGGGGCACCTCAGGGTACATAGCACATCAGGGCACATGGCACATCAGGGCATGGGGCACATCAGAGCTTGGGGCACATCAGGGCACAGTATGGCACATTATGGGGCGCATAGCACATCAGGGCACATAGCACATAAGGGCACGGGGCACATCGGAGCATGGAGCACATCAGGCCACATGGCACATCAGGGCAAGGGGAAACATTGGCACATGGGGGCACATTATGGCACATCAGGGCACATTATGGGTCACATAGCACATCAGGGCACATTATGGAACATCAGGGCATGGGGTACATCAGGGCTCGGGGCACATCAGGGCACATTATGGGGCACATAGCACATCAAGGCACATAGCACATAAGGGCACGGGGCACATCAGGCCACATGGCACATCAGGGCACATAGCACATCAGGGCACATGGCACATCAGGGCACTGGGCACATAGCACATCAGGTCACATGGCACATCAGGGCATGGGGCACATCAGGGCACATTATGGGGCACAGTGAGGCACATAGAACATCAGGGCATGGGGCACATAGCACATCAGGGGGCACATTATAGGGCACATCTTACTAGCCAGTATGCAGAGTAGCACAGGAAGCGTTTGGCTGTAGTAAGTTCTCCCTCACTTCACGCAGTGCTGTTCGCTCCCTGGTGGCCCCTCCTCTCTTCTCGTCTATCCCCATTGGCTTGTGACATCATCTGGGATAGACAAGAAGAGCGGAGGGGCCGCCGGGGAGCAAACAGCACTGCGTGAAGTGAGGGAGAACTTACTACAGCCAAATGCTTCCTGCGCTTCTCTGCATACATCTCATTCGGGCGGCTCTAGTCCTGCAAAGGAAACGGCGTTCCTGCTGTGAAAATAGTGCAGGGACACCGTTCCCACGTGTTCCCGCAGGACTCGAGCCCTGATATTATAGTGCACTGCAGTGCTGAACGATTCTGCAGCTGTCTTTTCTAAGTGTAGAGTTTATAAAAAGTGTAGCGCTGAAAAAATCAATACAAACTTAGTGAAAGAATATATATAACATCCCTGTGTGCAACCATGTTTAGATTTTGTGCTATCTATAGTGGATACTTTATACTAATAAACGCCAAAAGCATATCAATGAAGCACTTATCATATAGAATTGTGCTTATGTATAAATAAGAAATAATCAATAATGAACAAAATAAACATAAAGTCTCTTTGTTTAGAAGAAGTGTTCAAATCCCATGTGTGTATTTAAGTTTCAAATAGACCATCCGATCTTAAAGGATTAACATGCGAACGCCCAAGTGCCAGTCCCACCACCTCTGTGGATGCGGGCTTACCAGATGTATCTGACCCAAAAGAATGTATATTGCAAGGGTCATACACGCTTATACACTATCTGCAGGAATTCAAACTCGCAGGTGCTGGAATGCCAAAAAACGTCAGAGCAGTCTTTTCGCCAACACAACCGATAACATTAGGTTTTCTCCAATCACATAGAGGTCCAACTCAGAATGATGGACACATAAAATGGAAAGATAGGGCCATATAGCGTAATTCCATTAAAAAACAAAATTTATTAAAAGATAGTAACAAACTCACATTTATGAAGTTTATCTAGCGCTTTCAAATAAGAATTGGCGGCAGTGGAGTCCTCCCTATTGAAAACTTTCTTCTAAACAAAGACTTTATGTTTATTTTGTTCATTATTGATTATTTCTTGTTTATACATAAGCACAATTATACAGTAGGTGACCGCGATATTGTGTCAATCTCGCCGCTTCTAGCGGCGAGATTGACACCCTACGAGCTCCGTCGTGGGAGCCAGCGCCGAGCTGGCTCACATCCGGAAAGGAAAAATGTTTATTTTCCTTTCCCGATAAGCGACAAGCATCGCTGGCCGGGTTGACACTGGTGCGGGGATCCGAATTGGATTCCCGCCAATACCAGGCACTGTTTGGTATGAATCCTAAGGGAGAACTCCACACCAAATATATAAAAAAAAACGGCATGGGTTCCCCCTTGGGAGGCATACTAGGTCCATACTAGGTGTGTTTTTTTGTAAATTTTTTCACAGGTGAATGGGTAGGGG
The DNA here is from genome assembly GCF_037356315.1 of Lithobates pipiens. Lineage (NCBI taxonomy): Eukaryota > Metazoa > Chordata > Amphibia > Anura > Ranidae > Lithobates > Lithobates pipiens. The sequence continues at coordinate 59,847,590 of NW_027507764.1, forward strand.
TACATTGTACCCCATACTCATTCACATAAGGTGGGGGGCCGGGATCCGGGGGCCCCCTTATTAACCTCCCTAGCGGTAATCCCGAGTCTGTCTCGGGTTGGGAATTTACTGATAGAAGCGGTAACCCCGAGCCAGACTCGGGATCGCTTCGCTGGATGCAGGGGAGGACACTTACCTTGTCCCCTGGATCCAGCGATGTCCGCCGCGCTGTGTGATCGAGCTGTCATCCACTTTACGGCACACGGGAGCGGAGAACAGCGGCAAATTCAAAAAAGTAAAAAGACACAAAACATACACAGCACTGTAATCTTACAGATTACAGTGCTGTATTAAAAAATTACACACCCCCTTTGTCCCTAGTGGTCTGTGCAATGCCCTGCATGCACTTTCATATTATAAATACTGTTTTTTCTGCCTGGAATTTGGAGATTGTTCATAGCAACCAAAACGTGTCCCTTTTTCAGTGTTTTAGGATTTGATTACATTATTGAATAATTTTTATTATTCTTTATTATATTATAAACTTTATCATACCCGGAATGTCTGTTAGACTCTGGTTTGAAGAGATTTAAGAGCGTTATTCCTAAGAATTACAGGACTACAAAATAAAACGCCAGATTTCCATGCAAAATAATTGTACCGCTTTCAGCACCTAATTCCAGACTGAATCATACGGCCAGGGAGGTTAAAGGGGGCTCCCGGATTCCGATAAGCCCCCCGCCCGCAGACCACGACAACCAACGGCCAGGGTTGTCAGGAAGAGGCCCTTGTCCTCATCAACATGGGGACAAGGTGCTTTGGGGTGGGGGGGCCGCGCGGCCCCCCCTTCCCCAAGGCACCCTCCATGTTGAGGGTACGCGGCCTGGTACGGCTCAGGAGGGGGGACACTTGCTCATCCCCACCCCCTTTCCTGACCGACCGGGCTGCGCGCTCGGATAGGGGTCTGGTATGGATTTTGGGGGGAACCCCACGCCGTTTTTTTCGGCGAAGGGGATTCCCCTTAAAATCCCTGCCAGACCTAAGGGCCTGGTATGCCCCGAGAAGGCATGCAGGCTTCATGAGTGAGGCGACATTATCGCCTCGCTCTGGCTGCTATAGGAAAATAACAATTTTCTATTGCAGCCAGCGCAACGGTATCGCGCTGGTTAGAGAAGCCTGTCGTCGGGAACCAGAGCGATACTGTCCCGCTTGAAACACAATATCGGCGGCACCTACTGTATATGGTAAATGCTTCATTGATATGCTTTTGGCCGTTTATTAATATAAAGTATCCACTATAGATAGAGATGGGCGAACTTCCGACGGAACGTTTCGCGAACGCAGCCAAAAGTTTGCGAACCGCAAAGTTTGCGGCGGGCCCCATTGACTTCAATGGCAGGCGAACCTTAAAAACCTACAGGTCATATTTTCAGCCACAAAATACTTACTAGCTGTGCACACATAGTCCCACCACATGGCCACTGACATAACAAAAGTATGAAGTGAATCTGGGATTGACAACGACAAGCATTCTTTTTTTATCTGTGAAATTTTGACAATTCAGGATGCAGGAGCGCATGAAGGCAATGGAGGAGAGGAAAGGTCAGGGTAGGCTATGAAGAGGGTGCAGGATATGATCACCAGCACCGTGATAGAGAGCACTGACACCAGCACTGAGATAGAGAGCACTGACACCAGCACCCTGATAGAGAGCACTGACACCAGCACCGAGATAGAGAGCACTGACACCAGCACCGTGATAGAGAGCACTAACACCAGCACCGAGATAGAGAGCACTGACACCACACCAGCACCGGGATAGAGAGAGAGCACTGACACCAGCACCGAGATAGAGAGAGAACACTGACACCAGCACCATGCTAAAGAGCACTGACACCAGCACCAAGATAGAGAGCACTGACTCCAGAACCGAGATAGAGAGCACTGACACCAGCACCGAGATAGAGAGCACTGACACCAGCACGGAGATAGAGAGCACTGACACCACACCAGCACGAGATAGAGAGAGAGCACTGACACCAGCACCGTGATAGCACCGACACCAGCACTGAAATAGAGAGCACTGACACCAGCACCGAGATAGAGATCACTGACACCAGCACCGTGATATAGAGAACTGACACCAGCACCGAGCTAGAGAACACTGACACCAGCACCGTGATAAAGTGCACGGACACCAGCACCGTGATATAGAGCACTGACACCAGCACCGTGATAAAGTGCACTAACACCAGCACCGTGATAAAGTGCACTAACACCAGCACCGATATAGAGAGCACTGACACCACACCAGCACCGTGATAGAGAGCACTGACACCAGCACCGAGATAGAGAGCACTGACACCAGCACCGAGATAGAGAGCACTGACACCAGCACCGTGATAGAGAGCACTGACACCAGCACCGTGATAGAGAGCACTGACACCACACCAGCACCGAGATAAAGAGAGAGCACTGACACCAGCACCGAGATAGAGAGCACTGACAGCAGCACTGATACCAGCAACTTGCTGCTGGGCCCCAGAAATATGACACCGCTCAACCTCTTCAAACAGGAGGGTACGGGCATACAGTACGGTGTACTTTTTTTGTACAAGGAAGTGAGCCAAAGGTAGAAAAAAGGTCTGTGTGCTCGATTAAATAAATCGTTTACAGAGATATATATGGTCTACTGGTCACATGTGTTGAATTCCTCTGAGATCCATGCCTCATTCATTTTTAGAAATGTGAGGTAGTCAACACTGTCGTGAGCTAGGCGAGTGCGCTTATCGGTCACGATCCCCCCTGCTGTGCTGAACATCCTTTCGGACAGGACACTGGACGAGGGGCAAGCCAACAGTTCCATTGCAAATTGGGCAAGCTCTGGCCAGAGGTCAAGCCTGCCCACCCAGTAGTCCAGGGGTTCATCACTCCTCAGAGCATCCACATCGGCCGTTAACCTGATGAAGTCGGACACCTGATGGTCTAGGCGTTCCCTGATGCTGGATCCGGATGAGACCTGTCGATGGGTCGGCTGAAAGAATGACCTCATATCAGAAGTCACCAACACATCTTCAAACCGCCCTCTTCTTGCAGGCCCTGTTGGATTGGTACCCACAACTCTTTCTCTGGGAGTGGGAATTCCTCCTCTGCCAGCGCACGCAAAAGCAGAATGCAGCATTTCTCGAAGCAAGGCCTGGAAGTGCTCCATTCTGACAGCCCTCTGTGACAGTGGTAACATTTCCGCCATTTTCTTATTGTCTCGGGGGTCTAAGTACGTTGCCACCCAGTACTGGTCCTTGACCCTTATGCTTTTTATACGGGGGTCCCTGTTAAAACACTGGAGCATGAAGGCCCCCATTTGCACTAAACTGGAAGCGGTGTGGTGGCCTGGCTCCTGTTCATCATCCAGGATAATGTCGTCCTCCTCGTTCTCCTTTCCCCATCCATGCACAACAACAGGGATCCCAGAAAGGTTTAAAGCATGCTCTTCTTGCTGCTCCTCATCCACCGCGGCACCATCCTCCTCTGACTCCTCTTCAGACTCCTGTTGTTGACTTGTCTCAGATAGAGTAGCCCCCCCTGGGAATTCATCCAGCATTGCAACTTCCTCATCTTCCTGCTCCTCCATGGCTTGATCAATGACACGACGCAATGCACGCTCCATAAAGAAGGCATAAGGTACCATGTCACTGATGGCGCCATGGCTGCGACTGACCAGTTTGGTGATCTCATCAAATGGCCACAGAAGTCTGCATGTGTCGCGCATGAGCAGCCACTGGTGCGATGATAAAAAACCAAGCTCCCCAGAACCTGTTCTGCCGCAGAATTCGTACAGGTAGACGTTAACTGCACGTTTCTGCTGGAGCAGCCTATCAAGCATATAGAAGGTTGAGTTCCATCGCGTCGGGCAATCGCAAATAAGATGTCTGACCGGCAGATTGTGTCGCCGCTGAATGTCAGCAATGCGAGCCATGGCCGTGTAAGATCTTCTGAAATGGGCCGAGATTTTCCTTGCCTGCCGCAAGATGTCCTGGACCCCAGGGTATTTGACAACGAATCGCTGCACGACCAAGTTTAAGACTTGTTTCAATTCGCTAAGCAGATTGGCACCGTTGTCACACACCACTTTACCAACTGTCAAATTGAGCGGTGTTAGCCACTGATCTGCCTGTGAACGCAAAGCTGAAAGGAGTGCCGGGCCAGTGTGGCTCTTGGCTTCCAGGCACAACAGACGCAGCACAGCATGGCACCGTCTCACCTGGCATGTCGAATAGGTTCTGGGGAGCTTGGGTGACGCAGCGGAAGAGACGCTAGCAGCGGAAAAGGAGGAGTCAGCCGAGGAGGAGAGGGAGGAGGATGGAGTAGGAGGAGGAGAAGAAGAGCCAGGCCTGCATGCAGTCTGTGGTGTTAAAACCAAATCTACACGGGTGCCACTGGTTACATGCTTGACAGCTGTCAGAAGGTTCACCCAGTGGGCAGTAAAAGTGATATACCTTCCCTGCCCGTGTTTGCTAGACCACGTGTCTGTGGTCAGATGTATCTTGGCACCGACACTGTGTGCCAGAGATACATTCACTTGCCGCTGAACATGGCCATATAGCTCAGGGATGCCCTTCTGTGAGAAATAATTCTTTCCTGGGACCTTCCATTGTGGTGTTCCAATGCCCACAAATTTTCAAAAGGCCTCCGAGTCTACCAGTTTTTATGGCAGTAGTTGGCGGGCTATCAGTTCTGACAAGCCAGCCATCAACCGTTGGGCAAGAGGGTTATGCGGCGTCATCATTTTTTTATGCTCAAACATTTGGCCCAAGGAAGCCTGCCTTTTTCCAGAAAACCGTGAGGATAGCATGATGGAAGGTGGCATGGAGGACAATTGTGAGGAGAGAGGAGAAGGAGAAGACGAGGCTGGACGGTGAGAGCCTGGAGTGTGGCTTTGTGTGTTCCGTTGCTCCCACTGGGCTCGGTGAAGGCAGCTCATGTGCCTTCTTAAGGCGGTCGTCATTAGGTGAGTGTTGGGCTTGAAGATGGCAACACTATTGTCAGCAGCGGACACGTTAAAAAAAGCCCACACTGTGGAGCCATGTGCCAGCGTCCTGGGAGTGCCAGATGTGACCATACATGGTTGATGCCTTGCTCCTGATACATTAGCAGTCTGCTTTGTCCCTAGTGTGCAATGTAAGTTCTTCCTGCTTCTCCTCCCTATCTGCTGGTCCATCTCTCCCTCTGAACTCCCCTTCTCTTCCTCTCTTGTGGGCCCCCACGTGACATCACTAGACATGTCATCATCGACGTCACCTTCCCCACCGCTATAATTAGAGATCTCGGAGTAGGCAGCAACACCGGGGACCAACCTCCTTGGGCTTATCTGGGTACTGTCGTCAGACTGCTGAGTGGCGGTTGTTGCTACCTCCTTTTCCTGATCCAATGCCAAGAGTGGATGCGCATCGGAAATGTCTTGATATGGATCGGAAAATAATTCCTGTGACTCAAGAGGAAGGTATATGGTGGTGGTGGTGTTGGTGGTAGTGTCTTTGGGGGTGAACATAGAGGGTGCAGATCGAGAGGATGAGGAGGTTGCAGAAGAGTAAGGCTGAGTGAGCCACTCAACCAAGTCTGGTGCATCCTTTGACGTAATCGCACTCACCTTCTGCAATTTGCCACTTTGGCTCAAGCCTGTTGCTCCTGCCCTACCCCTACCACCCCTGCGGAAGGGCATGCCTCTTCCTCTGCCTGTCATTTTTTAAAAGACCCTGTGACAAAAGTCTCTAGAGAAGTGCAGTATGTATGTGGAAGAAGGTATATAACATCCCGCTTCAATCTGTCATTTTTGGGGGCCACTGGTCCCAGTTATAATACTTTTTTTTATTGCGTTTGTCACTCTTTGTAGTATCGCTGCAGAACCACTCAGCAGTCACAATGCTGCACAGTGGAAATGCACTATACTATGCTTTCTATATGTGCAAGTATTTTATACGTGTATTACACACCTATATACTGCACACCAAATAGTAGACCTATACCAGTCCTTAAAAGGACCTTTGTGGACCTTGTAGCTAGTGATTTGCAGACTGTCCCTCAGTCCCTACACTGATAAAAGACTGCTGCAGAAATGAGCAGTAATCTGCAGCACAGCAGTGCACCACAACCCTATATGTTGTACACCTATACCAGTCCTTAAAAGGACCTTTGTGGACCTAGTAGCTAGTGATTTGCAGACTGTCCCTCAGTCCCTACACTGATAAAAGACTTCTGCAGAAACGAGCAGTAATCTGCAACACAGCAGTGCACCACAACCCTATATATTGTACACCTATACCAGTCCTTAAAAGGACCTTTGTAGACCTAGTAGCTAGTGATTTGCAGACTGTCCCTCAGTCCCGACACTGATAAAAGACAGCTGCAGAATTGGGCAGCAGTCAGCAGCAGTGCACCACAACACTATATATTGTACACCTATACCAGTCCTTAAAAGGACCTTTGTGGACCTAATAGTAATAGCTAGTGATTAAACTGACTGTCCCTGCTCCACACAGCGTCCTGTCCCTACACTGACAAAAGACAGCTGCAATCACCAGCACAGCAGTGCACTGAACCTTATTTACTGTACTACACCTATACCAGTCCTTAAAAGGACTTTTGTGGACCTAATAGCTAGTGATTTGTGTCACTACAGTCTCTCCCTGCTCCACACAGCGTCCTGTCCCTACACTGACATAAGACACAATGTAAAGGTAGGGGGAATATCCAATTGTCCATGTGCTGAAATGTCTCAATTGGCTGTCCTGTACCCCATGATAGATGTGTCATCATGAGTCAAAGCTCTTTCACACTGTAAACGCATATGTCCGCCACGCGAACAGCGTCAATAGTCCGCCAGTTTGGCAAATCGCGAACACGCAAAATTTGCTGCGATCCGACTGCCGGCCGAACCACGAGGCCATCCCTCACTATAAATAGCACAAAATCGACGTGGTTGCACACGGGGATGTTATATATATTCTTTCACTAAGTTTGTATTGATTTTTTCAGCGCTACACTTTTTATAAACTGTACACTTTATATCTAAAATATAATTTTTTAGTGTGTTAGCAGCTTTTCAACATTGGGATAGTGTTTTTTCTTTAAATAGTTTTCTCAGTGTATGGATAGAGTTTGCTGTTTGGAGCAGGGACAGTCTGTAATTCACTAGCTAGCTACTATTAGGTCCACAAATGTCCTTTTAAGGACTGGTATAGGTGTACTATTTGGTATGCAGTATATAGGGGTGTAATACACGTATAAAATACTTTCAAATATACAAAGCATAGTATAGTGCATTTTTACTGTGCAGCATTGTGACTGCCGAGCGGTTCTGCAGCGATACTACAAAGAGTGACAAACGCAATAAAAAAAAAGTATTATAACTGGTGTGATAGACCAGTGGCCCCCCAAAATGACAGATTGAAGCGCGGTGTTATATACTTTTTTGACACCGATGATGATGTGTCTAGGGTCGTCACGTTGGTGCCCACAAGAGAGGAAGGGGAGGGGAGTTTAGAGGGAGAGATGGACCAGCAGATAGGGAGGAGAAGTAGACAGAACTTACATTGCACAGGAGGGACAACCCAGCCTGCTAATGTATCAGGAGCGAGGTATCAACCATGTACAGTCACATCTGGCACTTCCAGGACGCCGGCACATGGCTCCATAGTGTCCACTGCTGACAATAGTGTTGCCATCTGCAGCCTTTGCAGTCAACGCATAAGTCGCAGTAAGCCCAACACTCACCTAGGGATGACCGCCTTAAGAAGTCACATGAGCTGCCATCACGAGCTCAGTGGGAGCAATGGAACCCACAAAGCCACACTCTAGGCTCTCACTGTCTCACTGTCCAGCCTCTTCTCCTTCTCCTTCTCCTTTCTCCTCAGAATTGTCCTCCACTCCACCTTCCATCATGCCGTCCTGATGTTTTTCTTTAAAAAGGCAGGCTTCCATGGGACAAATGTTCGAGCGTAAAAAAATGATGACGCCAGATAACCCTCTTGCCCAACGGTTGACCGCTGGCTTGTCAGAACTGTAACCCCCCAAACTACTGCCATATAAACTGGTGGACTCGGAGGCCTTTCGAAAATTTTTGGCCATTGGAACACCACAATGGAAGGTCCCAGGAAGGAAGTATTTCTCACAGAAGGGCATCCCAGAGCTATATGGCCATGTTCAGCGGAAAGTGAATGTATCTCTGGCACACAGTGTCGGTGCCAAGTAGGGATGATCCCGGTGTTCGATTACGTTAGTTGAAAACAGAACTTTGTGGGCCGTTTGCATCAAATTTGTGTGATACGAATGGCCCACAATGCACTGCGCCAGTCGCAGTGCATTGCTGGCTGATGATTGGCCAAGCAAGCACTGTGACCCTGCATGCTTGGCGAATCACAGCGCCGGCAGCGAGGAGAGCCATAATTGGCCACAGGTTGGTTTAGTACACACCCCACACTATATAAGGCCGCCAGCGCAGCGACCTTGTGTAGTGTGTTGCGGCGTTCATAGAGAGAAGGATAGGCAGGGACAGTGTCAGCTGTGCTTTACTTCTTTAGATAGCACTGTTACAGTGAGTATAGTGTTCAGGGAGAGAGCAAGATAGGCAGAGACAGTGTCAGCTTTGCTTCTTTAGATACCATTGTTACAGTGAGTGTAGTGTTCAGGGAGAGAGCAGGATAGGCAGGGACAGTGTCAGCTTTGCTTTGCTTCCTAACCTAGTGCTGTTACAGTGGGTGTAGTGTGCCTCCTGCACAGCATACACCTGAATCTACCTCCTCGTTGCTGGTGTTGTGGAGTTCATTTGTGCAACACAGGCATCTGCCTAACATTAACATAACATATTTTGGGTGCGGGGTTCCCCTTAATATCCATACAAGACCGAAAAGGGCTGGTAATGGGCTGGAGTAGGGGGGTGATAGGGTAGCCATGCCATTTTTCTCAAAGATTTTCCTCGATATTGCCAGGACAAGACATTACTTAATAGTTACTTAATTAGTGCTTTAATAGCCTCAAGCAGTTTTAAATGGCTTTTTTTTCCTTTACAAATGTCACTTTGTGCAGGGACTGTTCTAAACATGGGAAACACGTGCCACTTCACAGGCATACTTTAGATACCCCCCAGGTACGATATTTAAAGTAATATTTCACTTTTTTTTCACTTTATGCATCATTAACCACTTGCTTACTGGGCACTTAAACCCCCCTCAGTCCCAGACCAATTTTCAGCTTTCAGCATACAACACTGTACCCAAATGAAATTTTTATCATTTTTTTCCCACAAATAGAGCTTTCTTTTGGTGGTATTTAATCACAGCTGGGAGTTTTATTTTTTGCTAAACAAACAAAAAAAGATCCAAAAAAAAAAATCATGTTTAATAAATAGTTTGTTATAAAATTTTGCAAACAGGTCATTTTTCTCCTTCATTGAAGTGCGCTGATGAGGCGGCACTGATAGGCTGCACTGGTGGGCACTGATAGGCTGCATTGGTGGGCACTGATAGGCTGCACAGGTGGGCACTGATAGGCATAGTTAAGGCGGCACTAATAGGCACAGATAAGGCGGCACCGATGGGCACAGATAAGGCGGCACTGATGGGCAAAGACGGGCACAGATAAGATGGCACGGATGGGTGGCACAGATGGGTGGCACGGATGGGTGGCACTAAGGGGCACTGATAGGTACCACTGATAGATGGGACTGCTGGGCACTGATAGGTGGCACTGATAGGTGGCTCTGATAGGTGGCACTTCTGGGCACTGATGGGCGGCACTGCTGGGCACTGATGGGCGGCACTGCTGGGCACTGATGGGCGGCACTGGGGTGCAGCACCTTTGTTTAGGCAGACTGTGGGCACTGCAGGGTGGCACTGTGGGCACTGCTGGGTGGCACTATGGGCACTGCTGGGTGGCACTATGGGCACTGCTGGGTGGCACTGACAGGGGGGACACATTGTTTATTTAGGCAGGCAAAGCAGGGGGCAGGTGGGCACTGGCAGGGCTGGCCGTGATCGGGACTGATGTCCCGATCACGGCCGCCGGCGATCGGCTTTTTTTTTTCTCCTCGCGCTGTCAGCGCGAGGAGGAATAATAGCCGATTACCGGCTCCGTTATATCACATGATCAGCTGTCATTGGCTGACAGCTGATCACGTGATAAGGGGTCGGGATCGACCCCTTGCACGGATCGGTGATCAGGCGAGTCTCGTAGACTCGCCGATCACAGAGCGTGCCGCGCTCGTGCACGGGACTACGTCTATTGACGTCGTCCCGGAAAAGGAGATCCGCGCTGTAGCCATCATTTGGCTATAGCGCGGATCTCAAGTGGTTAAAATGACTGCTCCAGAAAAAACTTCAGTTTTTAAAACTTCTTTTTGCATTGATACATGTCCCCTGGTGCAGGTCCGGGTCCCCAAACCCTTTTTAGGACAATAACATGCATATTGGCCGTTTTAATTAGCACTTTAGATTTCGAACGTTCGAGTCCATTGTAATTAATAGGGTTCTAACATTTGTGCGAACTTTCGGTCCGTTCGCAGGTTCTGGTGCGAACCGAACCGGGGGGATGTTCGGCTCATCCCTAGTACCAAGATACATCTGACCACAGACACGTGATCTAGAAAACACGGGCAGGGAAGGTATATAACTTTTACTGCCCACTGGGTGAACCTTCTGACAGCCGTCAAGCATGTAACCCGTGGCACCCGTGTAGATTTGGTTTTACCGCCATGGATTGCATGTAGGCCTGGCTCTTCTTCTCCACCTACTCCATCCTCCCTCTCCTCCTCGGCTGACTCCTCCTTTTCCGTTGCTAGCGTCTCTTCCGCTGCGCCACCCAAGATCCCCAGAACCTATTCAGCATGCCAGATGAGACGTTGCCATGATGTGCTGCGTCTGTTGTGACTGGAAGCCAAGAGCCACACTGACCCTGCACTCCTTTCAGCTTTGCGTTCACAGGCAGATCAGTGGCTAACACCGCTCAATTTGACAGTTGGTAAAATGGTGTGTGACAACGGTGCCAATCTGCTTAGCGCATTGAAACAGGGCAAAATTACACACGTGCCATGCATAGCACACATCTTAAACTTGGTCGTGCAACGATTCGTTGTCCAATACCCTGGAGTCCAGGACATTTTGCGGCAGGCAAGGAAAATCTCGTCCTATTTCAGAAGATCTTACACGGCCATGGCTTGCCTTGCTGACATTCAGCGGCGACACAATCTGCTGGTTGGACGTCTTATTTGTGATTGCACGACACGATGGAACTCAACCTTCTATATGCTTGATAGGCTGCTCCAGCAGAAACGTGCAGTTAATGACTACCTGTATGAACTCTCCGGCAGAACAGGTTCTGGGGAGCTTGTTTTTTTTTCACCGCGCCAATGGCTGCTCATGCGTGACGCATGCAGACTTCTGTAGCCATTTCATGAGATCACCAAACTGGTCAGTCGCAGCCATGGTGCCATCATTGACATCGTACCTTACGCCTTCTTTAAGGATCGTGCATTGCGTCGTGTCATTGATCAAGCCACGGAGGAGCAGGAAGATGAGGAAGTCGCAATGCTGGATGAATTCTCAGGGGGGGCTACTCTATCTGAGACAAGTCAACAACAGGAGTCTGAAGAGGAGTCAGAGGAGGATGGTGTCGGGCGGATGAGGAGGAGCAAGAATATCATGCTTTAAACCTTTCTGGGACCCCTGTTGTTGCCCGTTGATGGGGAGAGGAGAACGAAGAGGATGACATTATCCTGGATGATGAGCAAGAGCCAGGCCACCACACCGCTTCCAGTTTAGTGCAAATGGGGGCCTTCGTGCTCCAGTGTTTTAACAGTGACCCCCATATAAAAAGCATAAAGTTCAAGGACCAGTACTGGGTGGGAATGTACCCCCGGTACAAACACAAAATGGCGGAAATTTTACCACCATCACAGAGGGCTGTCAGAATGGAGCAATTACAGGCCTTGGTTCGAGAAATGCTGCATTCTGCCTTTGCGTGCGCTGGCAGAGGAATTCCCACTCCCAACGAAAGAGTTGCGGGTACCAATTCAACAGCGTCTGCAAGAAGAGGGCGGTTTTAACATGTGTTGGTGACTTCTGATATGAGATCATTCTTTCAGCCGACCCATCGACAGGTCTCATCCGGATCCAGCATCAGGGAACGCCTAGACCGACAGGTGTCCGACTACATCAGGTTAACGGCCTATGTAGACGCTCTGAGAAGTGATGAACCCGTGGACTCCAGTGTCCTTTCCGAAAGGACGTTCAGCACAGCAGGGGGGATCGTGACTGATAAGCGCACTCACGTAGCTCACGACATTGTTGACTACCTCACATTTATAAAAATGAATGAGGCATGGATCTCGGAGGAATTCAACACATGTGACCAGTAGACCATGTATATGCATAACTCTATAAACGATGTATTTAATCTAGCACATGGACCTTTTTTCTACCTTTGGCTCACTTCCTTGTACAAAAAAAGCACACCGAGAGAGCGCATGCGCGGGGTTTCCCAAGATGGCCGCCGGCATCTAGAGCTCCGCTCCACCGCTGCCCTGCTTTGACCACTGGAGCCTTCCGAGCGCCCCCACGATATACCGGACGGCAGATTCTTGTGGGGGAACACTCAGGGAACCCGCGGATGGCGTCCCCGAGCGCCAGAAAGGACTTATCCGGCCGTATGAAGGCCGAAACCGGCCCTGTCAGTTACGCCAAGATGGCGGCGGCTCCACGAGGCCTCACAGTCACAGCTCCTCAGGAAGATTCCATAGCGGACCAGGACCAGGAACGGCTGCCTTTCCAAGGTACTGACTGTGCCCCTTTAACATCAGCTCACTCTCCCTCTTCCACTGAATCTTTGCTGGGGGGATTGAGTGCAGGATATCCCACTACACCTATGAGGGATCCTCATACAGGCATGCTGCTGACAGTCAGTGAGGCACAGGAAGATTTCCCCCCCCCCACAGACTTTCCCTCCATGATGACAGCTTTCTCACATATGCTTTCCAAAAGCCTTGCTATTCAGGCTACTCAGATCACTACCTCCATACATGCAGATCTGCAGCAAATAGGTCAAAGGCTGGACACTGTGGAACGCAAAACTGACCAGGCTATATCACGGATCAACCAGAATTCGGCTAGATTGGAGGAGGTTCAGGACCAACTAGAGACTGCGTTTGCAAAAATCGATGACCTCGAGAACAGGTCGAGAAGATATAATTTTAGGATACGGGGGATTCCCGAATCTGAAAAAGAGGTACACAAGGTGGTGAGATCTCTCATAAGGAATTTAATCCCTGACATCCCGGATCGCCATCTAGAACTGGATAGGGCACACAGGGCTCTCCAGGCCCCCCGCTCTGACGGTTTACCCAGGGACATTATAGTCAAACCGCACTATTACTCGGTGAAGGAGGAGGTCATGCGAAAATCCAGATATACAGAAAATCTCTCGTTCCAGGGTCACAAGATCCAGCTATTCGCTGATCTCTCCCCATACACTATACAGAGGAGACGGTCGTTTAAACCGTTGCTACAAGTGTTGCTGGACAAAGAAATCGCTTACAGATGGTCGTTTCCTTTGAGGCTGAACTTTTCTTACAAGAATAAAAGCTTTGGATTCTCCTCGTTTCCGGAAGGCGAAAAACTTCTGACTCGACTAGGTCTGATACAACTGGAACCCACATCGGAACCTCCCAACAGAGGTACCCCAACGTCTACCAAGAGGCCTCCCCCAGCGAGCCCACTGCAGCAGATCTGGATGACACAAAGCTCCAAACGATCCAAAGAAAATCTGCCACCTTGAGACTATTTTAGTTTCCCCACTTGAGGGCTGAACTTCCCCTTTTTTTTTTTCGGGGATCCCCTGGTAGTGGCTCGGGCCACGGAAATCGGGGGTCTTATGGGACTTTCTTGGTCCACTCCTCTGACTGGAGGGTTACGGGTGGGAAGTCCTCCCATGTTCTGTCTTATTGTTTTTGGGGAGTATCTTCTCTTCCCCAGGTTATCGGTAATTTTGCTCTCCTTTAGTTTTGTATCATTAAGGAGGAGGGCTTCAGGGGGGGGGGGGGGGGGGTTTTTGCATTTTTACTGTTTTGGTATTTTTGTACTCTTAAATTTTTTTGCTTTATAACCTCGGACCAAGTTCATCTCTATTAGTCTCAGGTTGAGGTCTCAGGACTTGCTATTCTGGTCTCGAAGGACCGGTACAGCACACGCTTCTCATATCGGTTAGGACTGTAATATATATGCCTTCTCGGGGAGTTCCTAGGTTTCCTGTATTTGGTAGCAGGGTATGTTTTATGGGATATGCTAAGTTTTATAATCTTTGTTTAGAAAGGTCCTTTACAGCTTTTAGGTAATGATATGATAAGGGTTTGGCCATTTCTCCACTGTCTCTATTTGGGGGGAGGGGGGGTGGGGGATGGAAGATCTGGATTGTGTTTTGGGCCATTCCCTTTGCCATAGGTTTAGGAGTGCTACTCCACACTTAGAATTCTTGAGGGGCGCTCGGTTTCCATTCTCGATCGGAGCTTGTGACAGCTCCTCAGTTTATATATTTAAGGTGGCGGGGCGGTGGTGGATTTAGTGCGCTCCCCCTGGCTCAGAGGTTATGTTTAAGCTTCTGGGCCATTATCGGGGTAACCTCGTCTGGGGTTGCCCCGTCCATTTACGAATGAGAGTGGGTTGGAGGGGTACCGACCACTCGGGGGGGAGGATGGGGACGGGGGTCCCCTGTAGGTATTTTTCTGATAACATAATGGTATTACAACATGGTTCTCCTCATGTTGATGTTCTTTCTCTATACGATTGTTTATCTCTTTTCTTTTTCATCTCTTTCCTTCTCCTTTCTCCTCATGTTTTCTGCAGACGAGGCGACTTTACATATGACATCCGGCCTGCACTCCTGGAAGGTTATGGGATCTATTGGTGGTTCTGGATTCACACACGGCGTGTCCCTCCTCATGGGAGCGGTGAGTTCTTGTTCAGTTGCGTGGTTCTCCCCCCTCTGGTCCATGGCTGACACACCAGCTAAAGCGCCCACACTAAGAATAGTCTCGCATAATACTCAGGGTCTTAACTCTCCATTGAAACGTAGGAAGATTCTAGAACACTACAGATCCATACATGCAGATATTTTATTACTACAAGAGACGCACTTCCCTTCCTCTTTCAAACCCACATTTCTACATCAGCAATATCCTCAGTTCTTTTTGGCATCCGCTGAAAACAAGACCAGGGGGGTGGCAGTGTGTTTCTCCAAACATATAAACCTCTCACAACCTGAGATTTTTCAGGACCCCCAGGGCCGATATATTCTGGTTTCGGGTCACATAGATGGAGAATGCTACACATTTGTTTCCTACTATGCACCCAATAAGGGCCAAAGTTCCTTTTTTGCATCTATGCTGAGGAAGCTACAAAACCGCCTTCAGGGCACGGTGTTTATAGGGGGGGACTCAAATGTAGCATTTGACTTTTCTCTGGATAAATCGGGATCTGGGGGGTCAAAACCCAAGCGTCCATCGAAGCAGAGCATTAGCATTGCCCGCATGCTCCACTCCGGTGGTCTGATTGACTCCTGGCGGGAGATGAACCCTCGGGCGAAGGATTATACACATTTTTCGGCACCGCACCACACCTATGCCAGAATAGATCATATTTTTACAAAACCCCAGACGGTCCCGTTGCTGGTCACTGCAAAGATCTTGGACACATCCTTATCGGACCACTCCATGGTGGTTGTAGTGTCCAGGAGACCTATGGGCTCCGGGGGCCGCCCATGTTGGCGCCTCCGGGAATCCATTTTGAGCGATCCTGCACATAGCGCAGTGTTGGAGGCTGCTATTCGAGAATACTTTGAACTGAATGATACCGGGGAGGTAACGCCGGTTACTTTATGGGCTGCACATAAAACTGTAATGAGAGGCAAATTGATACAGTTGTCCTCTAATCTCAAAGCGCAACACCGGGCTGACACTCTCAAACTCACGGAGGAGTTCCGTTCCCTAGCTAAAACACACAAACAGCGTCCTACGGCTGAATCACTAGCCAAACTAGACGAGGTCAAGGCCCGACTAAATATGTCCTTAACCACAGCGGCTGCACAACATCTCACTTGGACGGGAGCTAAATTCTATGCACAAAAAGACAGGGTGGGCTCACGACTGGCAGTAAAACTGACCCCCAAGCCACGTGCTCAGTCTTTTCCTAAAATCAGAGTTCACTCAGGGGACCTCTCTCAGAACCCTGTTAAAGTCATGGACACTTTTTTGAGGTTCTACTCGGACTTATACAAACAGGGGACTAGCCCCTCCAAGGGTGCTCGGGAGCGGCTCCTGAGGGATCTCCCACTGCCCAAGCTCTCAGAGGATCACAGGGATCTTATGGAGGATCCGTTCACTCAGGCTGAAGTACTTGACACTATAAAAACGCTCTCAGTGGGTTCTGCCCCGGGTCCGGACGGATTCTCCAATGGTTATTATAAGAAGTTTGGCCCTTCTCTGGCTCCTTATCTGGTGAAAATGTTTAACTCTCTCAGGGATGGCTCCACCATGCCTCCGGACATGAACTCAGCTTTTATCTCGGTGATTCCAAAACCTGGTAAAGATGCCAGTGTGGTGGGCAATTATAGGCCTATTTCGCTTATCAATAATGACATTAAGATAATGACGAAAATACTGGCGAACAGGCTGTCAAGCTTTATTTCTCGGTATATCCACAAAGATCAGGTGGGGTTCATCCCTGGGAGACAAGGACCAGACCAGATTAGGCGCGCAGTAGATGTTATTTCACTCCTGAAGGCACAATGGGACGGGGGTCCCCCGCAACAGGGGTTTCTGCTGTCCATTGACCTGCATAAGGCCTTTGACTCTATTGATTGGTCGTACCTTACGGACATTCTGAAGAGATGGGGGTGCGGAAAATACTTTCTTAACCTTATAGCGGCTCTCTATTCTAATCCTTCGGCTCAGGTGCGTCTGTTGGGCAGATTTTCTAACACGTTCAGTATTGGTAGGGGGACAAGACAGGGGTGCCCACTATCTCCGCTTCTTTTTGCCATAGCCATAGAAACTTTAGCCATTGCCTTGCGTTCTAACCCTGACATTAGGGGGGTCATGTGCGGGTCCTGCGAACATAAATGCGCCCTTTATGCGGACGACCTCCTTCTTTTTGTTACCTCGCCCCTGACCTCCATGCCCATCATTAACCGGACTTTATTAGATTTTAGTAAGATTTCGGGACTCCGGGTCAATATGGAGAAATCTTTAGCCCTGAATATTACGTTATCCACAGATATGCTATCACAACTCTCAAATAACTTTACTTTCTCATGGGCACAATCACAGCTCCCTTATTTGGGAATCAAACTCACTTCCGATATACACACATTATTCAAAGCTAACTATCCCTACATGGCGCAAAAATGCAAAGAGGATTTAGTTCGCTGGTCAGGTTGTGGCATCTCCTGGCTGGGTAGGATTAATGCGGTAAAAATGACACTTCTGCCGCGTTTATTGTACTTGTTCCGTTCACTCCCAATTCCAGTCCCCAAAACATTCCTTGACAAAATACAAACGGACATCGTGAGATTTGTCTGGGGGAAGAAAGGTTATAGGTGCTCCTCAGCCACACTCTACCGATTGAAATCTCAAGGGGGGTTGGGTCTTCCCAATTTGTGGGGTTATTATCAAGCGGCACAACTGGCCCAGATATCAATGGCTTTCTCGGGTTCCGTAAAACCGGACTGGTTATTGATGGAACGGCAATCTATTCCCCACCACACAATAGATTTCCTGATGGGTTGTAGCCCCAAACGCAGACCAGCGATTCTGGCTCCCACCCTCTCGCATTCATTGGCGCTTAGCTCCAACCTATTCAAACGGGACTCGTTAATCTCCCCACTGAAGCCGCTAACACACATTTTTCATAATGGGGATTTTCCCCCGGGGGAAAATATAGAAGCCTTTAAATGGTGGACGAATAAGGGGTTATACAGAATCGGACACTTCTTTTCCCCTTCTGGCCCGCTTTCTTTATCACATTGCAAAAAGAAACTAGATATGCCCGACTCGGAAATATTCAGATTTACACAAATCTCACACTATTTGAATTCCATTTGGACTTCCAAACCTCTTCCTCCTTTTATAACACAATATGAGCAATGGTGTGCGCAGACCATGGACCAGAGGGGGGGTATCTCCCTGATTTACGCGGCTCTGATGGGGAAGGACAACAAGCCCTCTTATGCTCTCGCATGGGAAGCAGACTTGGGCGGCTCTTGGGAGTCGAAACAGTGGTTTGGGGCCTCGATAAGAGCTCACAAAGGTATACTTAATGTTTCTCTAATTGAGGCAGGTATCAAAGTCCTGTTTAGATGGTACTACGTTCCTTCCAGGCTGGCAAAATTTTTTCCGGGTTCCTCGCCAATGTGCTTCAGAGGTTGTGAACTGGGAGGAGATATGTTTCATGTCTGGTGGTCCTGCCCACGCATTCGCTCCTTTTGGCGGAAAGTGTTTCGTACGGTTAGTTCCATTACGGGGACTACCTTACTACCAAACCCCAGTTTAGCCTTACTGAATATTTTCATCCCAGCTCTATCTAAACATTTACAGCAATTGGTGTTTTTTGTTTTTCTTGGCGCTAAACTCACAATTGCTAAGGCCTGGAAGAAACACACGATTTCCTATAGGATGTTCAGATCTAAGGTAACATGGATTATGGTGCAAGAACAAGTAGTGGCTAAGTGGAATGACAAAACGGAGAGATTCCGGATGATCTGGGAACCATGGGCGACGCTGTGTAATATTTCTCTTATTCCAGGAGTGCGGCCCGGTACTTTGTCTTCTAGGGCAGGTAACATTTGATTCAGCACTTTACTTTGTCTCCTCTTCTCCTCTCCCCCTTTCCCCCCCCTTTTTTTTTTTTTTTTTTTTTTTTTTCTTTTCCTTTTCACACGTTTTTTTTCTCTTCTCTTCTTCTTCACCTCCCTTGGTGGTTTGAGATGGGCCCCACAAGGGGTCCTATTAGAGATGGCAGCGATGTTCTGGGATGGTTTTTGACCCAGGATATCTTTGGGCATCTCAGGCAACTAAACTTGGTAAGGAGAGGTGGGGAGAGTTCTGGTCTTGGCGGGCGGGCCTAGCCCTTGGTCTGCAGCTTGATCCCGTTTGGGGCACCAGGGGCTCTATGGCTCGTGTGCTTGGACTAGTCATTCTCCACCAAGGAGACTGAACTTGTTGTTATGGGTTCTAATTAATACCACTGTTTTATCAATGTACCTCTAGATGGCTTTATAGGTTGGTTATGTTCTACTCTGGTCTAGATCCATGTATGTCTAGCTTGGCTCTGCCTATGTATGGGTTGAGTTATCTTGTTGAAATGTATTGAGGATTGTTTATCTTTTTTGTTCTGATGCAAATCTTCAATAAAAATTATTGAAAATAAAAAAAGCACACCGTACTATATGCCCGTACCCTCCTGTTTGAAGAGGTTGAGCGGTGTCATATTTTTGCGAGTTGCTGGGATCAGTGCTGGTGTCAGTGCTCTCTATCTCAGTGCTGGTGTGGTGTCAGTGCTCTCTATCACGGTGCTGGTGTCAGTGCTCTCTCTCTATCTCTGTGCTGGTTTCAGTTCTCTCTCTCTATCTCTGTGCTGGTGTGGTGTCAGTGCTCTCTATCTCGGTGCTGGTGTGGTCTCAGAGCTCTCTATCACGGTGCTGGTGTCAGTGCTCTCTATCTCTGTGCTGGTGTGGTCTCAGTGCTCTCTATCACAGTGCTGGTGTCAGTGCTCTCTTTCTATCTCGGTGCTGGTGTCAGTGCTCTCTCTCTATCTTGGTGCTGGTGTGGTCTCAGTGCTCTCTATCACGGTGCTGGTGTCAGTGCTCTCTTTCTATCTCGGTGCTGGTGTCAGTGCTCTCTATCTCGGTGCTGGTGTGGTGTCAGTGCTCTCCATCACGGTGCTGGTGTGGTGTCAGTCAGGGCCGGACTGGCCTACCAGGAAACCGGGAGATTTTCCAGTAGGCCGCCTGCCCTGGGGGGAATATAGAAAGATTATTTCCTCTATATGCAGCCCCCCTGCTGATCCTCAAACTTCTTTTACTGCCCCCCAGTTCACCTTGTGCTTCCTGCCCCCCCAGTGCTCTCCTCCCCCACCACACTCTCCAGTGCCCCCCTCCACAATTCTCTCCACCCCTGTTCTTTCTGCCTCCCAACCTGCTCTCCAGTTCTCACCATCCTTCTCTAGCCACCATCCCAGTGCTATCCACTCTCCCCAGTGCTCTTCACCCCCCCCCCAGTGCTCTCCCCCACCAGTGCTCTCTCCCCCTGTCCCCCCCAGTGCTCTTCACTGCCCCCATGCCCTCCCCCCCTGTTCTTCCCCCCAGTGCGCTCCACTCCCCCCAATGCTCTCCCCCCTGTTCTCCCCCCCAGTGCTCTCTTCCCCTCCCCCCAGTGCTCTACACTCCCGCCAGTGCTCTCCCCCCAGTTCTCTCCACTCCCCCCAGTGCTCCCCCCGTTCTCCCCCCAGTGCCCCCCACTCCCCCCGTTCTCCCCGTGCTCTAATCTCCCCCCTGTTCTTCCCCCCAGTGCTCTGCTCTGCCCCCTGTCCCCCCCAGTGCCCCCCCCTGTTCTTCTCCCCTCCCAGTGCGCTTCACTCCCCCCCAGTGCTCTCCCCCCTGTTCTTCCCCCCAGTGCTCTCCTCCCCCCAGGTGCTCTTCACTCCCCCCAGTGCTCTCCCCCTGTTCTTCCCCCCCAGTGCTCTGCACTCCCCCCATTCTCCCACCAGTGCTCCCCACTCCCCACAGTGCTCTCCCAATGGTGCTGGTGTCAGTGCTCTCTATCTCGGTGCAGGTGTCAGTGCTCTCTATCACGGTGCTGGTGTCAGTGCTCTCTATCTCGGTACTGGTGTCAGTGCTCTCTATCTCGGTACTGGTGTCAGTGCTCTCTATCTCAGTGCTGGTGTCAGTGCTCTCTATCACGATGCTGGTGTCAGTGCTCTCTCTCTATCTCGGTGCTGGTGCGGTGTCAGGGCTCTCTATCTCAATGCTGGTGGTGTGTCAGTGCTCTCTATCACGGTGCTGGTGTCAGTGCCCTGTCTCTATCGCGGTGCTGGTGTCAGTGCTCAGTCTCTATCGCGGTGCTGGTTTCAGACAGTGAGGGAGATAGCAGCGGAGAAGCCAATCAGCGGGCAGTGGCAGCACCATGGCTGAGGATCAGCACTGGACTGGCACCTCCGTACCACTGCAATGGAGCCCTGCATAGGTGGGGGTAAGGGCTGGGCAGAGGGAGGGGCTCAAGCACAGGTTGGCACACTGGGACACTGGCACAGGACTGCGCTGCCCTGACTGTGGCACTGATCATCTCCTGCACCCCCCGTCATAGCCTGTCCTGACCTTGCCTCTCCTCCATGCCCTTCATGCACTCCTGACTTGTCAAAATTTCACAGATAAAAAAAGAATGCTTGTCGTTGTCGATCCCAGATTCACTTAATACTTTTGTTATGTCAGTGTCCATGTTGTGGGACTATGTGTGCACAGCTAGTAAGTTTTTTGTGGCTGAAAATATGACCTGGAGGTTTTTAAGGTTCGCCTGCCATTAAAGTGAATGGGGTTCGCAAACTTTTGGCCACGTTCGCAGTTCGCATTCGCGAAACGTCCCGCCGGAAGTTCGTCCATCACTATTTACTAACACACTGATCTCTGTGCTATGGTGGGCTACAGGCATCAGTAGGTTCACAGCCTGCTGACAAACTCAGATTTGTGGATTTCTGAGGCCCCCTCTTGTAGGGGCAGTTTTCAGAATCCCATATGTAGCCTTCACAAACATCTGCATAATTTTTAGGGGACGTGATATGGCAAAGAGGCCCTTGTCCCTCAACATTAGGACAAGATGCCTGCAGTGGGAAGCTTTACTCCCCCTATTGCAAGGTATCCCCCCCTTCCAATGTTGACAGGCATGTGGCCTAATTTATTACTATGAGGGGCAAGTGAACATTTGGGTCTGGAAAAAACTAAGAAGAACTCAACAATATTTTTTTTTTACTACATCATATTGTTGTATAACACTGCACTCAGCTTTAAGGTATCCCTCTAGCATGTTAATTATTGGATTTATGTATTTTTAGGCCCCTTTCACACTGGGGCGTTTTTCAGGCGCTACAGCGCTAACAATAGTGCCTATATAGCGCCTGAAAAAATACAGCCCTTTCACTCCAGTGTGAAAGCCGGAGGACGGTAAAAAAAGTCCTGCTAGCCGCATCTTTGGAGCGGTGAAGGAGCGGTGTATTCACCGCTCCTAAACCACTCCTGGCCATTAAAATCAATGGGGCAGCGCGGCTATACCGCCAGCAAAGCGCAGCTGCAGCGGCGCTTTATCGTCGGTTTTAACCCCTTTTCGGCAACGCTACTTTTCATGTGACTTAAAGGGCAACATTAAGGCCCCTTTCACACTGGGGCCGGAGCGGCGTCGGCGGTAAAGCGGTGCTATTTTTAGCCGCTTTACAGTAATTTTAGTGGTGGTATTCGGCCGCTAGCGGGACGGTTTTTAACCCCCGCTAGTGACCGAATACAACCACTAAAATGACTGTAAAGCGGTGCTAAAAATAGCGCCACTTTACCGCTGAGGCCGCTCCCGCCCCAGTGTGAAAGGAGCCTTAATGTTGCCCTTTAAGCCACATGAAAAGTAGCGTTGCCACCTCACCCCTTTAAACCTGAACACATATTAATTGCACAGGTTCTGTGACTGATCAAGGTGGTAATTAAACTCACTTGTTGTCTTATCTGCATTAAATTAGCCTCAGAACCTGTGTTTGAGTTTCAGGCTGGGTTCACACTGCTGCGGTGACGAGATCGGATGTGATTCGCACCGCACTGCAGTGCAAATCACATCCGATCTCTGTGCGATACGAGTTCAGCCATACAGATAGTATGGCTGAATGTGCATCGCATCTGGCCCAAACTTGCACAGGACCCTTTTTTTGGTCCGCAGCAGAATCGAATCGCATGGGTGTTCACACCATGCGATCCGATTCCTGTCCGAGTTTACAGATCTCACTGCGATATGCGAACTGATCTGGGGGTGTCATTAACTTTTCACTGACACTCCCAGCAGTTCGCATAGGGCAGTATGAACTGCCACCGGGAGGCATGCGATGCGGGAACCCGCAGCGGATTCTCAGCGTTCCTGCATCGCAGCAGTGTGAGCCAAGCCTAAATGGATAAGGTGGTAACCCTACAGTGAAAAGACCTTTTACCCAATGAGCTGTATTTCTTTTTCTGCATTTGTACACGTCCCCCATGGCAGTGTCCAGCTCCTCCTCATGTCCCCATGTCAGATTTTCAGCCAAATGGAGACAAAAACAAGAACAGCTAGTCCTCTAAGCATTCCTCCTGGTATGATTTGTAATTACATAGTGCCATGTCCTGAGGGATTTTCATGTTTTTAAATTATTTTCAGTAAAATTTTACTTGCCCTTCAAGTGAAACAAAAATAATAACCTGAAGATCATTTTTCACAGCATTTGATTGTTCTTAGTCTGGAGGTGTCCAATAGGGAGGTGCTATCAATGTTTTTTTATTTGTAACAACTTGTAAAATCCAGTTTATGTAAAAAAATATTAAATATACTGTATGTTAATGTCGTAGAATACTTGTTCTTATGTATAGAATGTAATTTTTGACCAAGGAACACACAGTAGAGGAAAACCAGATACATTAGAGTTAGGGGGCTAAAAGCAAATAAAATGTCCCCCAATAGTTAGTAAGTAGGGATGAGCTTGGTGTTCGAGTCCAACGCATGTTCGACTCGAACACCGGCTGTTCGCCCGTTCAGCGAAGCCAGAACTCTGTGGGCTGTTCGCGCCAAATTTGTGTGGCGCTCACGGCCCACAATTTACTGCGCCATCGCATTGCATTGCTGGCTCATGATTGGCCAAGCATGCACTGTGACCCCGCATGCTTGGCCAATCACAGCACCGGCAGCGAGGAGAGCCATGATTGGCCACAGGCAGGATACATCGGTCAAAGCCTGCAGAAGGATCCTCGTATTCTTCGGAGGATGAGGATGAGGAGGATTGTGTCAGCATGGAGGTGGAGGCTGGCACTCAGCATCAGCAGCAGCAGCAGTCTTGTAGGGATGATTTACAGTCCCAAGAAACCCGTGGACTTGTACGTGGCTGGAAGGAGGTAGCTGCGGATCATGTTGTCCTTAGTGACCCAGAGGACTCCGGACCGAATGCCTCAGCTAACCTACGCTGCATCGCCTCCCTGATCCTGCAAAGCCTGTGGAAGGATCCTCGTATTCTTCGGATCAAGGAGGGGATCATTACTGGCTGGCCACTCTCCTTGATCCACGGTACAAGGGTAAGGTTGCCAACCTTATCTTGCCATTGCAGAGGGAGCAGAGGATGAGACATCTCCGGGAGCCTTGCAGAAAGGTCTGTGCAACGTGTTCCCAGAGACTGGGAGGTTACAAACTCCTGGTCCTGGGCAACGTGTTGCTGAGGCATCGGTCAGAAGGAGCGGTGGAGAAGGTGGCCATCTGACCGATGCGTTCAGACAATTTTTTAGTTTGCAGCCCCAAGGTATGATCGGTTTCAGCAACCATCGCCAACGTCTGATTTACATGGTGCAGGAATACCTAGGGGCAAGGTCAGACTTGGACACCTTTCCCACCGAAAATCCTCTGGCTTACTGGGTCTTGAGGATGGATCACTGGCCAGAGCTTGCACAGTATGCAATTGAGCTACTGGCCTGTCCTGCATCCAGTGTTCTTTTGGAACGCAACTTCAGTGCTGCTGGTGGCTTTGTTACCGATTGCAGGGTGCGCCTGTCCACCGACTCGGTTGATCGACTGACCTTCATAAAGATGAATCAGTCTTGGATCACCCACAGCTACAAAGCACCTGAAGCTGATGTAACCGAATAATTTTTTTTAAAATATCACATCCCTTCAAGACTGCCTGTCTATCCTCTTCCTCCTCCGCTGATATCTTGGAAGAACATGTTTGGTTCTGGGTGATGCCACCAGCTCAATTTTTCTGCCCCTGTTTAACAGGGGCGTTTAATTACAATTTTGATGCAATGCTTTGCAGCAGGGCTAATCCCTGCCCTACAACTAGAGTATATGGAAGAGGTTGCAGTGTCATGGCACCAGCACCAGTGCCTAAGGCCCAATTTTTCAGCCCCTGTTTAACAGGGGCGTTTAATTACAATTTTTGAAGCAATGCTTTGCAACAGGTCTCATTCCTTCACTACAACTAGAGTATATGGGAGAGGTTGCAGTGTCGTGGCACCAGCACCAGTGCCCATTTTAGGCATTGACCCATGTCCCCTGGGGCAGGAGCCAGGTCCCCAAACCCTTTTTTAGGACAACATCTTGCATATTAGCCATTAAAATTAGCACTTTTTATTTTGAACGTTCGAGTCCTATAGACTGCAATGGGGTTCTAAAGTTCGCACGAACTTGCGGTCCGTTCGAAAGTCCTGGTGCGAACCGAACCGGGGGGGGGGGGGGGGGTTCGGCTCATCCATATTAGTAAGCAACACTCTAGAGCCTTCTTAAAATAGAAGGTATTTGCAGGTCTCTGCCCACCCCAAAGCACATTGTCCCCATGTTGAGGGCATGTGACCTGGTATGGTTCAGGAGGGGGGAGGACACCAGCAGTTGTAAGGATGCAGGATGGCTGGACATGTTCCAGCAGTGTGTCCTGTCCTGCACCCATACGGGTTGTTAGCCAAGTCCCCCAATGGACTGTGAATGATATATAGCACCCAAGCACATACTTACTGGATCATATGTGTGAGATCATGTGGACTTTGCTGCACACTATGTGGTCTGGCAAAGTGGAAACATTCAAATAAGAAGAGAAAACGCTGCTCCAGATAGATCCACTAATTAAAGCCTTGCTACCATACTAATTAAGAGCCTCATTAAATTGCACTCTAAAGCAAGCATTGAGAGAGTCTTAACGCATGGGTCCATACTGCTGCAATTACACAATGTTTTTGGCACTTTTGTACTTTGTTGTTATGAATAGAGTTGAGCGGACACCTGGATATTCGGGTTCGAAGGGTTCGGCCGAACTTCGGAAAAAAGTTTGGGTTCGGGACCGAACTTGACCCCGAACCCGAACCCCATTGAAGTCAATGGGGACCCAATAAAATGCCTCTTAAAAAGTAATGGAAAGGGCTAGAGGGCTGCAAATGGCAACAAAATGTTGTTACGAGAATGGCAAGTGCTCTGCAAACAAATGTGGATAGGGAAATAACTTAAAATAACATAAAAATATAATATATATATATATATATATATATATATATATTATATATATATGCTGGAGGCCCCCTTCTCAGAAGAAGAGGTACAGGAAGTGATTAAGAACCTCAGAAACTCAACAGCACGATGCCTCACATATGGTGGGAATGCCCCAGAATACGCCCTTTCTGGAAAAAAATTATTACATTTAATGGATAAGCTAGTGGGAAAATAAAATACTTTGAAATAAAAAAAATAAAAAATGATAATCTTGACCTAGGAGGACGAGGTCCATATGGAATAGGAGGTTGAGGTGGCGGTGGATGTGGCGGCGTAGGTGGAAGCAGCGGTGGAGGAGGACGAGGTAGCCAACACTGGTTCAAAAATATAACAATGGCTGGGTAAGGCCGGTGATGTGTCGAATTCTGTCCCCCGTCGGATAGTGTCCACCTTGTACTGCGTTTGCTCAGTATGTAGGACAAGGGGATTTCGAAAATCTCCGAAGACGAATGGCACTGCACGGTGAGTGCAGGTTCAAGCCACACCATCCGAGGTTCAAGCCGAGCGAGGCTGTGCCCGAAGAGTGGCAAGCGAAGTGGGGCAAGCGAAGCGAGCCTGTGAGGGGCCCTGTTACTATGTGCTACCGTATGTCCACTTGGATGGTGGGGCTTGAACCTGCACTCACGGGGCAGGCGCCATTCATCTTCCGAGATTTTCGGAATCTCCTTGTCCTCGGGCCGGACACTATCCGATGGCCAGACAGTTTTTGTCAGAACACCGGTATACATGTCTATTCTGCACATGGTACAGACAAGTCCTGTGGGATCCATGCCTGGTTCATTTTAATGAACGTGAGCTTGTCCACATTGGCTCTGGACAAGCGGCTGCGCTTGTCTGTGATAACGCCCCCTGCCGTGCTAAATACATGTTCAGATAATACACTGGCTGCAGGGCAGGCCAGCACCTCCAAGGCGTAAAGGGCAAGCTCAAGCCATGTGCCCAATTTGGAGACCCAGAAGTTGAAGGGGGCAGACCCATCATTCAGTACATGTAAGCATGTGCACACATACTGCTCCACCATGTTGGTGAAATTCTGCCTCCTGCTAAGACGTTCCATCTCAGCTGGTGGTGCTGGTTCTTGTGGCGTGCTGACAAACCTTCAGGGCCCCAGTGCAAGAAACCATGGAGGCCCCCCTGACCTCCAGCCAGGGCCTGGATAGGAGGGGGAAAAAATCCCCTTCATTTTCCTCCTGCAGTCACTTAATGCCTATCAGAGGGACAGGAGGAGAAGCAGACTTTTAGTGGCTGCAGAAGAAATATTGAGGGGATTTGTTCCTCTAAATGCCCCCCTCCCCATCCAGGTGTTCAGAGGCAATTGTGACCCCTGTAGTTACGCCCCTGGGATGACTGCCAGTGGTGGTGGTGGGGAGATGGGATTATTGGCAGCAGTGGTGGTTGAGGAGGGATAGGATCAGTGGCATCCGTGGTGGGGGATGGGATGAGTGGCAGTGGTGAGGGAGAGATGGGATGAGTGGCAGCAGTGGTGGTTGGGTGGGGATGGGATCAGTAGTAGCAGTGGTGGTGGGGGAATGGGATGAGTGGCAGTGGTGAGGGGGGATGGGATCAGTGGCAAGGGTTGTGGTTGGGGGGTGGGATCAGTGATAGAGGGGGTTGAATGGGATGAGTGCCAGATGTGGTGGTGGGAATGGGATCAGTGGAAAGGGTGAGTGTTGGAGGGGGATGGAATGGGATGAGTGGCAATGGTGGTGGGAGGATGGGATCTGTGGTGAGGGTGGTGGTTGGGGGGGTGGGATGGGATGAGTGGTGGGGAGGGGAATGGTATCAGTGGCAAGGATGGTGGTTGCAGGATGGGATCAGTGGCAGTAGTGGTCATCGTGGGGTGGATCAGTGGTTGTGGTGGTGTGGGGGGTATTAGTGGTGGTGGTGTGGGGGGAGGGGGAATCTGTGGCAGTGGTGGTGGTGTGTGGGGGGCAGTAGTGGTGGTGTGTGGGGGGTATCAGTGGCAGTAGTGGTGGTGTGTGGGGTGGTATCAGTGGCAGTAGTGGTGGTGTGTGGGGTGGTATCAGTGGCAGTAGTGGTGGTGTGTGGGGGTATCAGTGGCAGTAGTGGTGGTGTGTGGGGGGTATCAGTGGCAGTAGTGGTGATGTGTGGGGGGGTATCAGTGGCAGTAGTGGTGGTGTGTGGGGGGGGTATCAGTGGCAGTAGTGGTGGTGTGTGGGGGGTATCAGTGGCAGTAGTGGTGATGTGTGGGGGGGGTATCAGTGGCAGTAGTGGTGGTGTGTGGGGGGTATCAGTGGCAGTAGTGGTGGTGTGTGGGGTGTATCAGTGGCAGTAGTGGTGGTGTGTGGGGTGTATCAGTGGCAGTAGTGGTGGTGTGTGGGGGGTATCAGTGGCAGTAGTGGTGGTGTGTGAAGGTATCAGTGGCAGTAGTGGTGGTGTGTGGGGGTATCAGTGGCAGTAGCGGTGGTGTGGGGGGTATCAGTGGCAGTAGTGGTGGTGTGTGTGGGGTATCAGTGGCAGTAGTGGTGGTGTGTGTGGGGTATCAGTGGCAGTAGTGGTGGTGTGGGGGGTGTCAGTGGCAGTTGTGGTGGTGTGGGGAGTATCAGTGGCAGTAATGGTGGTGTGGGGGGTATCAGTGGCAGTAGTGGTGGTGTGTGGGGGGTATCAGTGGCAGTAGCGGTGGTGTGGGGGTATCAGTGGCAGTTGTGGTGGTGTGGGGGGGTATCAGTGGCAGTTGTGGTGGTGTGGGGGGTATCAGTGGCAGTAGTGGTGGTATGTGGGGGTATCAGTGGCAGTAGCGGTGGTGTGGGGAGTATCAGTGGCAGTAGCGGTGGTGTGGGGGGTATCAGTGGCAGTAGCGGTGGTGTGGGGGTATCAGTGGCAGTTTTATTGGTGTGGGGGTATCAGTGGTAGTTGTGGTGGTGTGGGGGGGTATCAGTGGTGGTGTGGGGGATATCAGTGGCAGCAGTGGAGGGGTTATCAGTGGCAGTAGTGGTGTGGAGGGAGTATCAGTGGCAGTGTTGTTATTAGGCGATAGGTGCCACTCACTTGCAGATCACTTCGTTCCTCCTCCGTGCTTGGTCTTGTTTGGGCGAGCAGAGAGGCTGGGCAGAGCCTGTGAATGAAGGTGTGGCCTGAGAAGATGGGCGGAGCGGGTGGGGACAGAGAAGATGGGCGGAGACTGTGCGGACAGAGGAGATGGGCGAAGAGGGCGGGGACTGTCCCTGTGAGTGCGGGAGCAGAGGATGGGTGGAGAGGATGGGCAGAGCAGCCGGAAAGGATGGGCGGAGCTTACAGGACCCTCCGTGTAAATGACTATATCCCGGGTGGTGGCGGGCCCCCCTACAGTGGCGGAACTCAAGGGCCCAGTCGCAAATGCGACTGGTGTGACGCTGATAATTCCGCCACTGAGCACCAGTTAGAATGTGGGAAACTCGGCAGTCGTTGCGGAGACACTGCAGCATGTAATCGCTCATATGTGCCAGGCTGCCCAGAGGCAACGAAAAGCTGTCCTCTGTGGGAGGTGTATCGTCTGTGTCCTCTGTATCCCCCCAGCCACGCACTAGTGATGGCCATGAGCTGGTCTGGATGCCACCCTGCTGTGAACATGGCTCCTCCTCCTCCATCTCCTGCTCATCATCCTCCACCTCGTCATCCTCCAGAACTGTGCCCTTGCTGCCGGACAATTGTGTACCTGGTGTTTGTTGGTGCAGGAACCCACCCTCATAGCCACTTGTAAATGACTGCCCTGAAAGCCTTGCAAATGATCCCTCTTCCTCCTCCTCCTGCTCCTCCTGTGCCACATCCTCTTCCATCATTGCCCAAAGCGTTTTTTCAAGGAGGCATAGAACTGGGATAGTAACGCTGAGAACGGCGTCATCGGCACTGGCCATATTGGTGGAGTACTCAAAACAGCGCAGCAAGGCACACAGGACTCGCATGGAGGCCCAGTTATTGGTGGTGAAGTTGTGCTGTTCCACAGAGCGACTCACGCGTGCGTGCTGCAGCTGAAACTCCACTATCGCCTGCTTCTGCTCTGGCCAGCATGTGCAAGGTGGAGTTCCACCTTGTGGGCACGTCACATATGAGGCGGTGAGCGGGAAGGCCGAAGTTACGCTGCAGCGCTGACAGGCGAGCAGCAGCAAGGAGAGAACGCCGAAAGTGCGCACAGACGGCCCGCACTTTCTGCAGCAGCTCTGGCATATGGGGTAATTTTTAAGGAACCTCTGGACCACCAAGTTCAGCACATGCGCCAGGCAAGGGATGTGCGTCAAACCGGCTAGGCCCAGAGCTGCTATGAGATTTCACCCATTATCGCACACCATCAGGCCGGGTTTGAGGCTCACTGCCACCAACCACTCAGCGGTCTGGTTTTCCATGTCCCTCCACAACTCCTGCGCGGTGTGTTTTTTTTTCCCCCAAACAGGAAAGTTTTAAAACTGCCTGCTGTCGTTTACCCCTGGCTGTGCTGAAGTTGGTGGTGAAGGTGTTACGCTGACTGGATGAGGAGGCGGTAGAGGATGAGGAAGCGGAGTAGGAGGAGTTAGCAACAGGAGGCAAACTGAAGCGCCCTGCAATCCTCAGTGGTGGAAGGACATGCGCCAAACTGCTATCCGCCTCAGGCCCAGCCGCCACTGCATTTACCCAGTGTGCTGTTAGGGAGATATAACGTCCCTGACCGTGCTTACTGGTCCATGCATCCGTAGTTAGGTGGGCCTTGCCACAGATGGCGTTGCGCGGTGCACACCTGATTTTGTCCCCCACTTGGTTGTGCAGGGAAGGGATGGCTCGCCTGGAAAAGTAGTGGCCGCTGGGCACGACATACTGTGGGACAGCCAATGCCATCAGGCTTTTAAAACTCTGCATCTCCACCAGACGGAGGGACAGCATTTCAAAGGCGAGGAATTTTGAAATGCTGGCATTCAGGGCCAGGGATTGCGGGTGGCTAGGGGGGTACTTCCTCTTCCACTCCAGTGTTTGGGAGATAGAGAGCTGAACGCTTCCATGAGACATTGTGGAGATGGTTGGTGACCCAGGTGGTAGTGTTGCTGGCAGATCCTCTGTTTGCGGGTTGGCAGGTGCCAGTGTCACTACAAAGGTGGATGAAGAGGCCGAGACTGCAGCAGAAGAGGAAGCAGGAGGCCTTTCTTGGTTTTTGAGGTGTTTACTCCACTGCTGCTTGTGCTTTGCACTTAGATGCCTGGTCATGCAGGTTGTGCTCAGGTTGAGAACATTTATGTTTCGCTTCAGGCTCTGATTGCACAGCGTGCAAACCACTCGTGTCTTGTCATCAGCACATTGTCTGAAGAACTGCCACGCTGGGGAACTCTTTGGACCTGGCTTTGGTCTGCTCGGTCCCTTGCTGTATTGGGCAGTAGCAGGCGTACTGTCTAGGGGACGGACGCTCCGCTTTTGCACCCTGCTCCCTCTTCTGCTGTGCTGGTGGCTCTGTGCAACCACCGCCTCTTCCTCTGAACTACACTGGTCACCTGCATGATGTTGATTCCATGTGGGGTCCAGGACCTCATCGTCCTCCACATCATCTTCCACCCAGTCTTCACCCCTGCCCTCCTTGTCGGTCTGCACAATTGCGAAAGCAGCCACAGTTGGCACCTGTGTTTCATCATCATCCGAGACGTGCTGTGATGGTCCTCCCATGTACTCATCTTCAAACATAAGTGGTTGGGCATCAGTGCACTCAATCTCTTCCACTTCTGGGGCAGGGCTAGGTGGATGGCCCAGGGAAACCCTGCTAACAGAGTCATCAAAAAGCAGAAGAGACTGCTGCATGATTTGGGGCTCAGACTGCTTGGCTGATTTGCAAGGGGGTGATGTGTAAGACTGATGGACATCGGCTGCAGGTGCCAACTCTGATCTTTCATCAGGAGACTGGGTGGGAGACAATGTCAAGGAACCGGAGGCACTGTCAGCAACCCAATCTACTATCGCCTGTACTTGTCCTGGCCTCAACATTCATACAGCCACATTAGGCCCGACCAAATACCGCTGCAGGCTCTGTCACCTACTGGCACCTGAGGAAGGTGTTTCACTTGTGCATGTAGCTGCCACAGATCCACCACGTCCTCTCCCTGCAACAGGAGCTCCACCAGCAGCACCACGACCGGAGCCACGCCCCTTCTTTGACGTTCTCCTCATATTTTCCAAATTTAGGATCTTGCCCTAAATGGGTGTTTTTGCAATAGCAGAATACACCCAGAGTATGTAAACGTGTATCTTAGAGCTACATAAATGGCGAAAATGCCTTTAAAAAAATTTTTTTGCCCTAAAATGTTTTTTTTGAATAGCACAATAGAAGAAAAATATATAAAATGTGTAACACGCACCTCCACATATGCAGAAAACACTGCAAAGTTGTTTTTTTGCACTAAATGGGTGTTTTTGCAACAGCAGAATACACCCAGAGTATGTAAATGTGTATCTTAGAGCTGCAGAAATGGTGAAAATGCTATTCAAAAAAATAGGTTTTGCCCAAAAAATTATTTTTTGAATAGCAGAATAGAAGAAAAATATATAAATTGTGTAACACACACCTCCACATATGCAGAAAACACTGCAAAGTTTTTTTTTTGGACTAAATGGGTGTTTTTGCAATAACAGAATACACCCAGAGTATGTACAGGGTGTATGTCATAATAACATATGCAGTGCTGGTGCACTGAGCTTGCAGATAAAAGTTATATTTTCTCTGGCACTGGGCTCATGGCAGTGTAAAAAGACTGTGCACTGCAACCCAACCAGGTAAATCTGTGTAGATCGCTGAGTTATTAGAATAGATTTCTGAATCTGGACTCCTAGATAATTCTCTCTCCCTCAAAGCACCAACAGGAACCTTGCCCTACACTGTCTATCTTTTCTCTCAGTGCAGTGTAAAATCGCTGACTAATTAGAATAGATTTCAGAATCAGGACTCCTATCATGTAATTCTCTCCCTAGCAGCAGCAGACAGGAACCTTTCCCTACACTGTCTAAAGCAGAGTTAGTGCTGTGCTGTGTGCCTCTAACTTAAATAGAGCCTGGGTCACATGCTGCACTGGCCAATCAAAGCCATGCCATTAGTAGGCATGGCTGAGATGGCTTCTAAGGGCACACCAGTTAAACAAATGTTGATTGGCTGCTGCAGGGCTTTTTAAAATGCGCCATTACGTTGCCTAACACCGGACCCGAACCCGAACATACAGTCAATTGTTCGGGTTCGGGACCCAAAAATCCAAAAGTTCGGTACGAACCCGAACTTTACAGTTCGGGTTCACTCAACACTAGTTATGAACTGATTTTGTGTATAATTTAGTATTTAAAGAGACGGCACGCTACTTTTTATTTTAGGTTTGATATTGTTCCAGTGTCTGGATTATATAGGCTGCATCAGTCCAGTTAATTCATTTTAATTTTAACTCAGCATGAAAATTTGTTCTTTTTGTTCTTTTAGATCATTGTACCATTGGACCGCTGTGACCAATCACAGCGATCACACAATTGTACATACTGAATGGCGTTCAATCATAGCCATTCATTGTGTACTTGTGTTGTTCTCTGTGATTGGTCACAGTGATTACATGGTATAGACAGGGCTGATCACAGCACATCTGTACCATGATGAGCTTTGACATTTCTTATAAGGGCCGGGGCCACCTGGTGGCACTGCCCCCTTGTGACATCACGCAGACCCCAACAACACAGTCCAGGGTTGTCAGGAAGAGGACCTTGACCCCATAAACATGGGGTTCCCCTCCAAATCTATACCAGTCCCCTTCGGGTCTGGTATGGATTTGAAAGGGGAACCCCATGGCAATTTTTTTTTTTTTTTAACGGCATGGGGTCCCCCCCCCATCCATACTAGTCCTTTATGTGGGCAAGCAGCCTGGCAGGTCAAAAAAGGGGGGGGACAAGCGAGCATCCCCTAAACCATATCAGGCCACATGCCCTCAACATGGGGGATGTTCTTTGGTGCAGGGGGGGGGGGGATCTGCTGCTTCACCTCAAATCACCTTGTCCCCATGTTGATGGGGCAAGGGTCTCATCTCCACAACCCTGGTCTGTGGTTGTGGGGGTCTGTAAGCAAGGGGCTTATTGGAATCCGGAAGCCCCCTTTAACAAGAGGACCCCCAGATCTCACTCCCCCATGTGAATGAGTATGGGGCACACATAGTACCTCTACCCATTCACCAAAAAAAGTGTAAAAAAGTAATAAAAACACAGAGACAGTTTTTGACAATTCCTGTATTAAAAAATAAAAAAGTGTCCCTCAATGTAAGTTCATCAGCAATCACGATGCCCGTCGAACTGAAAAAGAAAAAAAAACTCTCCGCCTTACATAAAGGCAAACTGTCGAATGGCTGGCTTGCCGTTCGACAGTTCCTATATAGGTAAGGGCAGGGCCATCTCATGACATCACCAGGTGGCACCACCCCCTTGTGATGTCGCAACCCAGCATGCACTGGTAGGTGATGTCGCTAGGTGGCCCTGCCCTTACCTGTATAAGAACTGTCAAACAGCAAGTCAGCCATTCAGCAGTTTGCCTTCACTGTGGGCAGAGCAATTCTATTTCATGTTTGGGTCGCGGTGTAGTGGGCATCGTGATTAAGCCCCCCACCTAAAAGAACCCCCACATGTTGAAAACATGTGGCCTTGTGTGGTTCAGGGGGGTTTCTGGCCTGCCAGACTGCATGCTTGGATAATGGTCTGGTACGGATTTTGGGGGGACCCTACATTGTTTTTTAAAATTTTGGCGCATAGTACATGATTTACTATGTTTACAAATTTTTATTTTTTTATTCAGCTGTCAATGGGGAAGCCCATTGACAGCTGATGACTCATCGGTTGTTAAGGATGCCTTGTCCGGCTTCCCGGCCTCGCTCCTTAACAACCAGCTTTTAATGCTCCCTGATTAAGCAGTGCATTGCAGGGCAATCGGCGTGTCGAACACCTGCCAAAATATCCTGCAAATTTGAGTGTTTTCTGAACGGGGTGAACAGCCAATGTTGGGCCCGGACTCATGCTTAGGACGAACCATTCGCCCAACACTAATAACTACATAGGTAAACATTACAAAGGGAAATAACTTCCTAGACAGTACATACCATGTGTTGTTTGAGGATAGCGCCTGCACCAGCAGCATGATGGCTAATAATGCCAGCTTTATATAACGCTCACTAGGCAAGCAGGTGACGTCATCGGTCAAGTGCGGATGCAGAAGTCACAGTGCGCATGCACGGGTCCCAGATATGGCTGTCCATAGTGAACAACTGAGTCTTAGTGCTAGACAAGTAGATACCAAAGGTAACAGAGCATACATTCTGCTGCTTCTTCTGAGTACAAGGATACCACACGTGTGGGATTTTTTGGCAGTCTAGCCACTTACAAGACCCCGAAAACCAATCACTGTCTTCAGGATTTCTAAGGGCGTACATTTTTTATTTCACTCCTCACTACCTATCACAGTTTTGGAGGCCATGAAATGTCCAGATAGCACAACCCCCCCCCCCCCCCCCAATGACCCCATTTTGGAAAGTAGACACCCCAAGATATTTGCTTTTTGTCACAAAGTTTTGAAAATTGAAAAAAGAAAAAAAAGGTTTTCCTTTTCTTTCCAAAACAAACAATGCAAAATACTCACCATGCCCCTTAGCAAATAGCTTGGGGTGTCTACTTTCCAAAAAAGGGGCATTTGGGGGTGGGTTTGAACTGTCTTGGCATTTTATGAACAATATTAGAAGTTTATGCCACACATCACCCACCCTGCTAACTACTTGAAGACAAAGCCCTTTCTGAAACTTTTTGTTTACATGAAAAAAATGTTTTTTTATTGCTAGAAAATTACTTTGAACCCCCATACATTATAAATATTTTTTAAGAAATTGGGGGGTTTTCCATTTTTATTTTTCACACAGTATTTGCCCAGCAATTTTTCAAATGCAATTTTTTGGGGGAAAAAAACCTTTTTTTTAAATTTTAATGCACTACAATGTGCA
The DNA here is from genome assembly GCF_037356315.1 of Lithobates pipiens. Classification (NCBI taxonomy): domain Eukaryota; kingdom Metazoa; phylum Chordata; class Amphibia; order Anura; family Ranidae; genus Lithobates; species Lithobates pipiens. The sequence continues at coordinate 59,883,848 of NW_027507764.1, forward strand.
TGTAAATATCCCCTATGATAGCAATAGGTAGTGACAGATACTCTTTTTTGAAAAAAAAATGAGGTCTATTAGACTCTAGATCTCTCCTCTGCCCTCAAAGCATCTGACCACACCAAAAGCAGTGTGATAAGATGATTTCCCAATTTCCCAATGGTACTGTTTATATCCGGCGAAACCGAAGTCATGAAATGTTTGTAGCTTTCGGTTTCTTAGGCCATAGATCAGGGGTAATGAATTAAAATTCAAGGAGGTCCGATCGCCAAAATTTTCTTTGAGCCGAGGTCCGAATCTCAAGTCTGTGCTATGACTCAGAAATATTGTAGTAACTGTATATCTATCAAAAACATGAGAAATGTACAATTTCCTTAGCATTTCAACAATATTTATTGTCAAGTTACATCTAGTGTCCCCAGATAAAGTGAAATCTGGTGTCCCCATCACAGTGCCCCTTTACATCAGGTGTCCCCATTACAGTGCCCCTTTACATCAGGTGTCCCCATTACAGTGCCCCTTTACATCAGGTGTCCCCATCACAGTGCTTCTTTAAATCAGGTGTCCCCCATCAAAGTGCCCCTTTACATCAGGTTTCCCCCTCACAGTGCCCCTTTACATCAGGTGTCCCCATCACAGTGCTTCTTTAAATCAGGTATCCCCATCACAGTGCCCCTTTACATCAGGTGTCCCAATCACAGTGCCCCTTTACATCATGTGTCCCCATTACAGTGCCTCTTTACATCAGGTATCCCCATCACAGTGCTTCTTTAAATCAGGTGTCCCCATCAAAGTGCCCCTTTACATCAGGTGTCCCCATCACAGTGCCCCTTTACATCAGGTGTCCCCATCACAGTGCCCCTTTACATCAGGTGTCCCCATCACAGTGCCCCTTTACATCGGGTGTCCCCATCACAGTGCCCCTTTACATCGGGTGTCCCCATCACAGTGCCCCTTTACATCAGACATTCCTGTCAGAGTGTCCCCTTACATCAGATGTCCCCATCAGAGTCCCCCTTAACATAAAATGTGCACATCAGGGTGTACCTTAACATAAAATCAGGGTCACACTGATGGGAAAATTTTATGTTAAAGGGCACTCTGATGGGCACATTTTATTTTAAGGGGCACGCTGATGGGTATATTTTTAATGTGCACACCGATGGGCATATTTTGTTAAGAGGCACCTTAACAAAACATGTCCATCAGTGTGCACATAAAAAAAAAACCATCAGCGTGCCCCTTACAAAAAAAAAAGCCCAGCATTGTGCATATTAAAAATATACCCTTTTGCCCCTTAAAATATGCCCAACAGTATACTAGTGTGCCCCTTAAAATATGCCCAACAGTGTGCACAGTAAAAACATTCTTATTTATAGATGACTATTGTGCCCACATACCTTAACTGCAGGAGGGTGGGCACAACTGAAGCTGCCTCGCAATGAGATCCAGGACCCGGGAATCGGAAACCGCGGGCAGCAGGGGGGCAGGGCACGCACGTGACGTCACACCCCTACTGCCCGTGAGTGTCTCTTCAGCTCCGAGAGACGCGGCCAGGAGCAGGGGGCGGGCGCATGCGCGCAGCGTCACTGGTTGCTGGGGAAACCCGCGGTCCCAGCAAACCAGTGATTGCTGCTGTCATTTACTACACTGGCGGCCGCGGGCCGCCATTTAATGACGGCTGCCATAGATGATTGAATCCATTCTGGTCTCCGATCAGCTCTATGGTCAGCTGGGGGAACCACTGGCTGCATTCTCAGGTTCCCCAGTGGGAAGGGGTGGTTATTCCCTCCCACTGCTTATAAAAGGAGTCTAGCAGCTAATTAGCCCATAGGATTGCTTTTACATGAAAGCTGACTGCCGGCTGAAAATAACGATACCAAGATGATACCTAAACCTGCATCATTCTGGTATAACCACTCAAAGTCCAGCAACATACCAATACGTCCTTGGTCCTTGTTGGGCATATATTATTATGGTTTTTTTTTTCATGCAGCCTGTGGGCTGAACAAAATAATAGATTGATCAGTTGATATGCCCACCATTAGAATACCGCCCTGCATCCACCTACTTCTAATGATGGGCATAAATGCATGTATTTTTTTTTTTAACTATAATGGTGAAATCACCTCCAACAGCACTGGAGTCTCTGATTCACATATCATGAGAGCAAACCCTGTTTCTGTCAAAATAAATAAATCCGTGTTGCTGCTGAATGGCATACCTGAAAAGCAAACAATGGTAACAAAACATTAACTCAGTTAAACAACATTTTTTTTTATTGTAATCTGTGATTAAAAAAAAAATATATGACGAACCATATATACAAACGCACGTTTCACTCCACCAACCCTACTTCCAAGACTAAGGGGGTATCTATACTTGTTTCCAAACTTGCTGATTTCCAACTAACTGATACCATGAGCGATCAGGATGGTAGATATATCTTTATTAAAGGCACATACGCTTCTAAACCTATCACGGTGGCTAATATCTACTGTCCAAATGAACATCAAGTGGCCTTCTTTAGGAAGACTTGTGATCTTTTGTCCACATTTAAGGAAGGTATCCTAATTCTGGGGGGAGACTTCAATGTCCCACTCAACCCGGTCCTGGACTCCTCTACGGGAGCCTCGACATTGCCCTACCGAGCTCTAAGACAGATTAGAATTCAACTGCAGAACTTGACTCTCCACGACACTTGGCGCACCATGTTCCCAGTGGACAAAGACTACACCTTTTATTCCCACCCACATCAGAAATACTCCAGAATAGATTACATATTTCTCTCCCAGACCGACCTCTCACTCCTCTCTCAAGCTACGATAGAACCAATGTTCCTTTCCGACCACCACCCCATAACAATGACCCTTACTTTCCCCGACTCTAAGACGATTTCCAAGACCTGGAGGCTAAACCCTTCCCTTTTAAAAGACCCAGAAAATTTACGACACCTAGACGCCAAACTACGCCTTTACTTTCAGGAAAATACCTCCCCTGACGTATCACCCATCTCACTCTGGGAGGCACATAAATGTGTACTTCGAGGGGAGCTTATTTCCATGGCTGCTAAGGCCAAACGGCAACACCAGGAAAGGATCGCATCCCTTCTTAGCACAATCAAGCGACTTGAAGCAGCACATAAACAATCGACTCTGCAAACCACACTGCAAGACCTCTTATATGCCCGTTCTTCTTTGTTAGATGAATTGGGCAAACGAACCAGGCGTAGATATGTCCTTCAAAATAGAGTGTTCTATGAACACGGCAACAAAAGTGGACGGCTGTTAGCGCGCACGATTCAAACAGCTAAAACCTCGACTATAATTCACTCTCTTCGGGATAATCAGGGATCTCTCCTCTCTAAAAATGAAGACATAACATCACACTTTGAAAAATTCTATTCTACACTCTACAACCTACCAGAGGCAAACGCAGGGCCTCCTGGCACTCCTGACCGACTTTCCCAAATAAGAGACTTCTTATCTCAGTATAGCCCCAACCCCATTACCCCTCAGCAAACCGCGAACTTAGATCAACCGCTCTCCACCGAGGAATTGTCCCTCGCCATCAAACAAATGAAGCCGGGCAAGAGTCCGGGCCCTGATGGCTTTCCCCTTATCTATTATAGAAGCTTTTCTGATATACTCTCTCCGCGACTGCTGACGACTCTGAACTCTCTAGCGAACCCCGCCACCCCTGCGGGGCATATGTTGGGTGCCCATATAGCCGTTATCCCCAAAGAGGGTAAAGATCCTTCTCAGGTCTCTAATTACAGGCCCATTTCCCTATTGAACGTGGATATCAAGCTCTATGCTAAAATAATAGCAAATAGACTCTCACCTCTTGTCCCTGGCCTCGTCTCCCCCGACCAGGTAGGGTTTGTTCCGGGGAGAGAGGCTAGGGACAATACTATCCGGACTTTAAATATCCAACACTGGCTCTCTACAAGAGAGACCGAGGGATTCCTTCTTTCGCTTGACGCAGAGAAGGCGTTTGACAGGGTGGCCTGGGACTATATGCGGGAGGTTTTGAGGGTCATTGGCCTTCCCTCCCGTATGCTCGCATATATCAACGCCCTTTATACGAACCCTTCCGCAAGGGTGAGAGCCAATGGCCTCCTGTCAAACGCCTTCCCCATCAGTAATGGCACCCGACAGGGGTGCCCATTATCCCCCCTGATATTTGTACTAACGTTGGAACCCCTTCTTAACAGAATACGTGCCAACACAGACATCCAAGGGATCTTTATTAACCGTAGGGAATACAAAGTTGCCGCCTTCGCGGATGATATTTTACTGACCCTCCAAACGCCCCGGACATCTTTACCTAACCTCCTGGAGGACATTAAGAATTTTGGACTCTTGTCCAACCTCAAAATTAACTATTCTAAATCCCACGCCCTCAACATTTCTCTCCCCCCACAAGACGTATCCCATTGCCAAGATTCCTTCCCCTTTCAGTGGAAGAAAGAAGCGATTACCTACCTTGGCATTCAACTCACCAAGGGAATGGCGGGTCTTTACGCCCACAACTACCTGTCGGCTCTAGCCAGAGTCCAAGCTGACCTGAAGAGCTGGGCGAACCTTAATGTGTCCTGGTTTGGCCGATCTGCCTTAATAAAAATGATAATTCTTCCACGCATATTATATCTCCTACAGACAATCCCAATCCAATTGCCCCCATCTTTTTTCCTGACTTACAAGAAGTTATGCACACTGTTTATTTGGAGGGGCACCGCTCCCCGTATTAAATACACTCGCCTGACGCGCCCTAAGACTAAAGGTGGCATTGCCCTACCTGACTTATACCATTACTACCTAGCATGCCACCTGACGAGACTAGTGGACTGGAAAGCTCACAGAAGAGGGAAAACTTGGGTAGCCTTGGAAAGCTCTTTCTCAGGTTACCCACTGCACACCCTTCCCTGGCTCTCACCGAAGCAATGGCCCCACCCCGTTAAGGCCCATCCGCTTATTCATACCTCACTGTTGGTCTTTAAGAAAACGGTGGCCTCCCACCATCTCTCCTCACACTTGGGCCCGCTGACCCCCTTGAGGGGAAACCCTGACTTCTCTCCTGGGGAGTCGACCACGTTTCTTATGCAAGAATGGCCACATGATGACGTTTTGGCTCAGCACTTCTTTCACAAAGGAAAACTAAGATCCTATGAGACACTTAAAAATACCTCGCTCACGAGGGAGTTCCCCTTCTGGACCTATAGGCAATTAAGGCACTTCTTTACCTCCCAGAATCATACTGACGTTTGGACAAGACGACTCACCCCATTTGAATTGCTGCATTCCCAAACCACACCGCAAAGACATCTAATATCCCAGATCTATTCTATCCTTCAAGACGATTCCCACACTTCCCAGACTGACCCCCCTAAAGCATCATGGGGTAGGGACCTGCAAATCTCCTTCACAGACGATGACTGGAGTACTATCGCCACGTATGCACATACAGGCTCACTGAATGTAGCCATTCAAGAAAATGGCTACAAGATTATCACAAAGTGGTATAGGACACCTTCTCGCTTACATAAATTCTCTCCCTCAATCCCGAACGTGTGTTGGAGGTGTAATAAAGAAGAAGGCTCTATGCTCCACATATGGTGGGAATGCACCATGCTTCAACCATTTTGGAAAGAAGTACATGCCATTATAGCACAAGTTACCACATACACCCTTGATTTTAATGCTGCTCAGTATCTCCTCCATCACACTTCTCTGACCAAACGGTCATACCACAAATCACTGGCCATGCACATGGTCAATGCCGCTAGACTTTGCATCCCTCCGCTCTGGCGCTCCAATAAGACCCCTACCATTAGAGACTGGCTGACAAGGATCGCTAAAATTGAAGAAATAGAGGAATTGATCTATACCTCCCAAGATCGCATACAGAAATTCTCCACCATATGGGCCTGCTGGACGCATTTTAAGTCCACGGGAAGATATAAATCTTACTTCCCACAGTAATAGTTATACCTGTAAGCCACCAGAGATGAACTTTGGCTGGACCTAGATGTTGTAATGGGGCCGGGAAGAGGAGCGCCCCCCCCCCATCCTCCCTTCTCTCCCTATACCCCACTTTTCCCCCTATCCCCATACAACTGCCCTTCTAGGGTCCCTCTTATGGACCCCCCTGCTCCCTTCTTCCCCATGTATTACCTTCCCTTCCCCACTTTTACCCTCTTCTCTTTCAACTCCCTATAGAGTTTCTCCACTTCATTGGCACACTACCCAATGACAAAACCCCTCACTTCGTGAGGGAATGATACCGGGAGGCGCGTCGACCCTCATAAACTTATCTGCTAGTCTTATGCTCCCTCTGAGGCCGTAGGGGAGCCGAGTTTTGGCGTCCCGGTGGCCATAGTCCACTCTTGATTACGCTAGCCACCACTAGATTGGAGCCTCCCGGGAGTTCGTAACTGTTGGTAGTAAATACACTGGTTATACCCGTTTATTAATTATATTTACGTAGTACATTGTGTACTCTATCTTTTCATGTCTAGTAACTCAAATGTTTAGCCTCAATATGCTTTGTCATTGTACCGCACAGTATTTGTTGTTACCTTTCTGTACCAGTTTGCTATGACATGTATGTGATTACTTTATCTTTGAAAAATAAAAATTTTTTTGTGGAAAAAAAAAAAAAAAAAAATATATGCCAAAGCATGGGGCAAATCGCCCCTCCACCTCTGCCCCCATGCTTCAGCATATACAGTTGTGCTCATAAGTTTACATACCTTGGCAGAATTTATGATTTCTTAGCTGTTTTTCAGAGAATACGAATGAATGAGTGGACCTGCACACACACGACCGGACTTTTCTGCGGACTAGGTCCGCCGGACTATGGTGCGAGTCTGCCGTACTTCTGAAATGAACGGACTTGCCCACACACGGAGGAAAGTCCATTAATTTTGAACGCAGCTCCAGGTAGCCGGAACTAGCGAAGGAAGTCAATGACACGTCGCTGGGCCCGTCACCTGGTATGGACTTAAAGGGGAAGCCCTACGCTGAAAAAACGGCATGGGGGTCCCCCCTAGGTCCATATTAGACCCTTATCCGAGCACGCTACCCGGCTAGTCAGGAAAGGGGATGGGGACGAGTGAGCGCCCCCCTCCTCCTGAGCTGTGGCAGGCCGCATGCCCTCAACATGGGGGGTGCTTTGGGGAAGGGGGGCCCTGCTGCCCCCCACCCTAAAGCACCTTGTCCCCATGTTGATGAGGACAAGGGCCTCTTCCCGACAACCCTGGCCGTTGGTTGTCGGGGTCTGTGGGCGGGGGGCTTATCGGAATCCGGGAGCCCCTTTTAATAAGGGGGCCCCCAGATACCGGCCCCCACCCAATGTGAATGAGTATTGGGGTACCATATACCCCTACCCATTCACCTGAGAAAAAAAAATTGTTAAAATAAAACACAACACATGTTTTTAAAATAATTTATTGCACAGCTCCGGTGGTCTTCTTCCGTCTTGGGGGGTCTTCTCGCCAGACTCCTCCACTATCTTCTGCTCTTTTACTAGCTCTTTCACTAGCAGAGGAGCCTGGCTTTCTTCTTCATCGCCGCCGCCATCCGGGGGTTTTCTTCTGACTTCGGGGGTCTTGTCCCCGTCTTCAGGGTCTTGTCCCCCTCTTCGGTTCTTCTTGCCGGGCCTCCATGCCTAGTTCCAGCTCTTTTACAAGCGGTGGCCCGGTCTTCTATCGCCGCTGTCGCCGCCTTCTCTTTTTCTTGTTCTTCTTGTTGTTCTTCCTTGAGATGTTGACTTGACGAGCTCTCTGGCCGCAATGACAGGGACGCGGTGTGCGGCGACTTATATAGGGACATCGCCGAGTAGGGATGAGCCGAACACCCCCCTGTTCGGTTCGCACCAGAACCTGCGAACAGACCTAAACTTCGTGTGAACTTTAGAACCCTATTAAAGTCTATGGGACTCGAACGTTCACAATCTAAAGTGCTCATTTTAAAGGGTAATATGCAAGTTACTGTCCTAAAAAGTGTTTGGGGACCTGGGTCCTGCCCCAGGGGACATGGATCAATGCAAAAAAAAGTTTTAAAAACGGACGTTTTTTCAGGAGCAGTGATTTTAATAATGATTGAAGTGAAACAATAAAAATGTAATATTCCTTTAAATGTGGTACCTGGGGGGTATCTATAGTATGCCTGTGAAGGGACGCATGTTTCCCGTGCTTAGAACTGTCCCTGCACAAAGTGTCATTTGTGCAGGAAAAAAAGTCTTTTAAAATCACTTGCGGCTATATTGTTGGCTCCCCGTAATACAGAGAACACTCAATGAGTGTTCTCTGTATTAGCCGACAATTCATTCATTCATTGATAAAAAAAAAAAAAAGTGTGGGGGTTCCCCTAAATTCAACTACCAGGCCCTTCAGGTCTGATATGGATATTAAGGGGAACCCCGCATCAAATTAAAAAAAAAATTACGTGGGGGTCCCCCTAAAAATCCATACCAGACCCTTTATCCGAGCACGCAACCTGGCAGGCCGCAGGAAAAGAGGGGGGACGAGAGAACGGCCCCCCCTCCCTCCTGAACCGTACCAGGCCACATACCCTCAACATTGGGAGGATGCTTTGGGGGTCTGGACCCCTCAAAGCACCTTGTCCCCATGTTGATGAGGACAAGGGCCTCATCCTCACAACCCTGGCCGGTGGTTGTGAGGGTCTGCGGGCGGGGGGCTTATCAGAATCTGGAAGCCCCTTTAACAAGGGGACCCCCACCTGTTTGAAATGGTAAGGGGGTACAAAAGTACCCCTACCATTTCACAAAGAAAGTGTAAAAATGGTTAAATAAGGCAAACACACTTTTGAAAAATTCCTTTATTAAAAATGAAAAAAAAAAAAAGATTCCAGCGGTGCTAATCCACTCTTGCTATCCAGCGACGAATCTCCGGGGTCCAGCGATGGATGATCATATCCAGCGGCGGGGGATCTCTCAGTCCAGCGCTGTCCATACATCCGTCTTCTGTCTCCACTGCGGAGACACTGCAGAGATCCCAGCGCTGACGTTTCTTATATTAGGAGGGCGGGGCCACCCGTCACCTGACCCCGCCCCTCTGACGCTGGTGAGGGAAGCCAGGGGTTCCCCAGTGACGTATGGGTGACCCCGCCCCCTCTGATGTAACGCAGGTTATGTTGAGGGTATGTGCCATAAAGGAAAGGTAACGTTCCTGCCCATGCCTGCTAGACCATGAGTCAGCGGTAATATGCACTTTATTGCTGACCGCCCTGTACACTTCCCTAGGCCACTTTGTCAGCTGCATTGGAAGGCAAACTACTGTGAGCCTGGGTGACAGAGGATGAGGAGTATGAGGATGGCTTCGTTATTCACACCACCAACTCTTCTGCATGTTCTGGCTCAATAACATGGCCAGCAGTAGAAAAAAAGGACAAGTATGCCCCACGGCCACCTGCAGAGGATGCACCATGTCCACGACCAGCACTGTTTACTGTAGACACAGAGGATGCTTGCCCTGCTTTAGTGGCCTGTGAGCGTCTGCTTCTCCTTGGTGGTCTTCCAGACATGATGTATATTTTGTTTTGCAACACCACAGTACACTGTATTGTGTACTGTGTACACCACCAGAAAAGTAGTAGCAACTGCACTAAGGCTGCACTGTATTATGTACTGCACCAGAAAAGTAGTAGCAACTGCACTACTGCTGCAATGTATTGTGTACTGTGTACACCACCAGAAAAATAGTAGCAACTGCACTAAAACTGCACTGTATTTTGTACTGTGTACACCACCAGAAAAGTAGTAGCAAGTAGCAACTGCACTAAGACTGCACTGTATTGTGGACTCTGTACACTACCAGAAAAGTAGTAGCGACTGCACTACTGTTGCACTGTATTGTGTACTGCATCAGAAAAGTAGTAGCAACTGCACTATGGCTGCACTGTATTGTTTACTGTGTACTGCACCAGAAAAGTAGTAGCAACTGCACTATGGCTAAACTGTATTGTGTACTGTGGACTGCACCAGAAAAGTAGTAGCAACTGCAGTATGACTGCACTGTATTGTGTACACCACCAGAACAGTAGTAGCAGCTGTACTAGGGCTGCACTTTATTGTGTACTGTGTACACCACCAGAAAAGTAGTAGCACTCGCACTACGGCTGCACTGTATTGTGTACTGTGTTCACCACCAGAAAAGTAGTAGAAACTGCATTAAGGCTGCACTGTATTGTGTACTGTGTAAAAAACAAGAAAAGTAGTAGCAACTGCACTATGGCTAAACTGTATTGTGTACTGTGTACACCACCAGAGCAGTATTAGCAACTGTACTATGGCTGCACTGTATTGTGTACTGTGTATACCACCAGAAAAGTAGTAGCAGCACACCACCAGAAGTGAAGTAGAAACAGTACACCATGGAATGCACTGTAGATATAGGCTACACTGGATGCAGAGTATATATATATATATATATATATATATATATATATATATATATATATATATATATATATATATATATATAAATATGAGAGATGTACTCACTTTTGTGAGAGTATATATATTATATATATATCGTATACTGAGCCAGAATCTGACAGGAGGTGGCTTCCCATTCATTCTCATCTGTCATGCTGAGCAACGTGTAGGCCTCTTCACTAGTGTATATCTCTGTCTGGACATTTTGGCTTCCAAATTTACAGGTAAAACTAGTGCGACTCACAGGAAAAAGAGCACCTGGTTGTCAGCGACTGCTTAAATCACTAGCAAAAAAATCAACTGTTAGCGTTCACAGGGATCAATCCAGACCCTGCTAACGCTGAAGTTTTGTGTGTTGTATTTTGCAAATGTCAGTAATCTTTTTGATACTGCACTTGGGTGGGCTGGACAGAGGGGCTAAATGCAGGTGCTAGCAGTTATCTGGGCTGATCCTGCTAACGTTGCATTTTTGGGAACACTATACTACTGGGGACACTTAGGGGGCCATTTAACACAATCTGTGATTGGCTGTGTCCAAGGGACACACGTAACACAGATTTTCCTCGATGATCGCCTGTGGCAGCATGCGGGGAACGCGTAAACAGGAGGACATCCAGGGACACCCTCCCGGCAATTAAGCACTGCGCTGTAGCCGTCTTTCGGTTATAGCACGGGTCGTGGACTGGTTAAACTGCACTTATCGGACTGGCCATGTCATCAAGTGTTACTGCAGTTCTGGTTTGTCTACAACCAGGATGTACTAGGCCGCTGGTGCTTGCCAATTCACCAGAAAGATGAGCGACACTAGTACTGGCCCCCTGCTCTATACGAGAGCCCTGCAGTTCTTGCTCCTCAACAACAGAAGAACAGGGTTAAGTATGCCTGACCTTAGCAGGGACCACTACTCTGTCATTGGAGCTATCTGTTAGGGGGGCCCTGCTATATAATGGTTTGTATATCCGGAATCTGACAGTGAGGCGGCAGCCCCAATCTGCCCCAAGCTGTCTTTTGTCTTTTTTACCATTTTCTTTACACTTTTTTTGTGAAATGGTAGGGGTGCAGTGCAGGGGTGCAGTGTACCCCATTACCAATTTACATGGGGCGAAGCCAGGATATGGGGGTCCCCTTGTTAAAGGGGGCTTCCAGATTCTGATAAATCCCCCGCCTGCATACCCCCACAACCACCGGGCAAGGGTTGTGGGGATGAGGCCATTGTCCCCATCAACATGGGAACAAGTTGCTTTGGGGTCAGACACCAAAGCATCCTCCCCATGTTGAGGGCATGTGGCCTGGTACGGTTCAGGAGGGGGGCGCTCTCTCATCCCCCTTCTTTTCCTGCGGCCTGCTAGGTTGCATGCTCTGATAAGGGTCTGGTATGCATTTTGTGGGGACCCTTACGCCATTTTGTTTTTTAATTTCCATTCCAGACCTCAAGGGGCTGGTATGGATTTTAGGGGGACCCCCACGCAAATTTTTTTTTTTCATTTTGGTTCGTGGTTCCCCTTAATATTCATACCAAAGGGCCTGGTAATGGACTGGGGGGGGGGGCATGCTCTTTTTTTCAATGAGTTTTATCTATATTGCCGAGACCCGACAATTCATTAAAGTCGCGATCAGTTTTAAATGGCAATTTTTCCTTTAGAAATTTAATTTTGCTGTGGTACTCTTCTAAACACAGGAAAAACGCCCAACTTTACAGGCATACTATAGACACCCCCAGGCAGGATATTTAAAGGAATATTTAATTTTTATTGTTTCACTTTAAGCATTAAAAAAATCATTGCTCCCGTAAAAACGGGTGTTTTATAAAAAAAAATTGTGCATTGATACATGTCCCCTGGGGCGGGACCCAGGTCCTCAAACAAATTTTATGACAATAACTTGCATAGCCTTTAAAATGAGCACTTTTGATTTTTCATGTTAGCGTCCCATAGACTTTAACGGCGTTCCAGCGGCTTTCAAATTTTCTGCAAACACCACATATTGTTCGCTGTTCACTGATCAGCAGATCCAGGCCAGAAATCCTTAGCCTGGACCTGAAGACTGATTGGTTCTGTAATGCAGCGTACACACGACCAGACTTTGAGGGATTAAGTCCGACAGACTTTCGAAGGAGTTCTGACGGAGTTCTGGCAGAATTCTGACGGACTTTCCGAATGAGCGGACTTGGCCACACACAATCACACCAAACTCCGACGGATTCGAACGTGATGACGTACGACTCGACTCGAATAAGGAAGTTCATAGCCAGTAGCCAATAGCTGCCCTAGCGTCGGTTTTAGTCCGTCGGAATAGCATACACACGAGCAAATTTCTCGGTAGGAACTGGGTCCGGCAGAGTTCTGGCCGAAAAATTTGAAGCATGTTTCATTTCTAAAGTCTGTCAGACTTTTGCGAATCAAAAGTCCGTTGCAGCCCACACACGATCGAATAGTCTGCCGGAATCATTCCGTCAGACTTTGGATGTTGAAAAGTCCGGTCGTGTGTACGGGGCTTTACAAATCCGATCGCCATGGGCATGGTTCAGGTGTGTGGGCGCGAGCAACATACGGGTACGTAGTTTCGTGCAGGGCTGCCACAGTACATCTGAGCTGGTCAGGAAGTGGTTAAAGAAAGGATATGCATATATAAAATGAAGTGTAATATAGAACCAACAAGGAGTGCAGCATAGCAAGGAACAATAACAAACTACAATATAAAACTCAAAATCCCGGGTCAGTGTTTGATAAAGTCTTGGAACTTGGACTGGGTTTACAAACTATTCCAAATTGAATAACCACTTCTGGGGCTTGCAAGTCTGAAACCTCTTGCCTGTTGCCGTCATAATTTTGTTGTGGTTGTATGTTACATCTGTTGGTGGAAGTGTCACTTGGCAAAGCAGTAGATGGCTGTGCTTGGGGTCCTGAAGTGATCATAGGCACATGGGCAGTACAGTATGATTCAGGTACCTGTAGGAGATAACGGTGGTCCCTTATGTAAGTCCTACCATCAGAATGGACACCATAGTTGTTAGGTTGGCAGGGCTTTCCATGAACCGTGGCCAGTTTGTCAAACCCATAGGTTGTCTCCATCCTTTCCACCTGCCAGGCTCCAGAGGGGAAAGGCGTTGGCTGATTTGTCATGGCTTATCTTTCCTACCTGAACAATCAGTCTCAACTTTTGGCAGGAGCTGGGATGGGACCATGGGAATTGGAGTCCTGGTTCGTCTTGATAGTAAACATTGTGCCGTTGAAGGCATGCCATCCCTAGGTGTGTTGCAGAGGTTGAGTAGGGCTGCATAAACGTCAGAACCATCATGTGCACATTTCTCTAGGAGATGCTTGGCTGATCTTACACTATGATCTGCAAGACCATTTGATCTGGGGTAATTGGGATTGCTAGTGACAGGCTGAAAATCCCATTGGAGTAAGAATCTACAAAGACCAGGTAATCCTTGTTTGACCACTCAAATATGTCATCTGCTGTGATAGGCAATGGTCTGTCAGGTATTTGGTGGAGAGTTAAAGGTTCTCTTATCTGGTGCTGTCTCTCTTCTCTGGAGTACAGTTCCCACAATGCAGTGCTGCCTGACTCAGTCTATTGAACTCTTTCTTCTCAGTAGGTCTGTTAACCAATTCAGCACCACATGGAAGCAGCTACAGCCCAGTGTTTCTCTCACTCCTCATTGTTAACCAAGCACCTGGCTACACATATAGTAAAAACATGTAGCTCCATGCCTCCATACACTGCACTGATGATGACCTCCTAGCCTGAAACAGTTTGAAATCAATAGTTCTGTAATATTGGTCTATAACTGTACTATAAACCAATTGTTCTGTATCTAAAGTTGGCCACAGGGACAGAATGGAAAAAAAATACATTAATCCTCCAGCTGTAGTAAAATGGGAGATAAACCCCTAAAATGTTTGGATCTGTGATGGAATTAAGACCTGTAAATACCTTCAGTTTAAAGAGGGCTCTACATTGCTGCTCACTAATTACTGGGGGGGACATTTTGTTTCCGTTAAGCTCCTCCTCCAACCACTCCCCACCATAATGTATCTGGTTGTCCACTGCTGTGTTTTCCATGGCCATATAATTACAATATATACATAAGAACAAAAATGTTAAATTGTAAAGTATTAATATAAAATAAATATTTTTTACATAGAAAAGCCTTATTTTACAAGTTGTTGAAAAAAAAAAAAAAAAGACAGAGCCTCCCCATTGAACACTCCAACACTAAGAACAATAAAATGCTCTGAAAAATCTCCCCCTGGCTATTATTTTTGTTTTCTTGAAGGGTAACTTTATGAAGAATTTTACTCTAGAGAATTTTAAAACACAAAAAGCCCTTGGGACCTGGCACTGTGTAATTACAAATCATAACAGAACTGGCCAGAGGCCAAAATTTTCTTGTTTTTTGTCTACTTCTAAATTTTTCTAAGAAGTAATCATCTTCCTTGAGGACATGGGAAGCTGAACACTGCCATGGGGGACATGTACAAATGCAAAACAAAACTAAAGAATAAAAAGAAAACAGTTCAGAGAAGAGAGGATCTTTTTACACAGCTTAAAGCGGGAGTTCCGCCATTTTGTTTTTTAAAAGACAGCAGCTACAAATACTGCAGCTGCTGACTTTTAAAATAAGGACACTTACCCGCCCAGCGCGCCCGCGATGTTGGCACCCGAATCCGATCTCTCGATCGTCTCTCGGGTGCTGCCGCTGCCATCTTGGGTATGGGAATCAGGAAGTGGAGCCTTGCGGCTTCATTTCCCAGTTCCCTACTGCGCATACGCGAGTCGCGCTGCGCAATAAGGATGGTCCCCGCTTTCTCTGGGATCCGTGTGTATCCCAGCAGACAGCGGGGGACCCGCGGGAAGTGGCGTAAATATCCACAGATTCTGCGGATATCTATGCCGGAAGTGGGTGCAGATACCTGTACTGTACAGGTATCCGCACTCCCCTTCCCCCTGAAAGGTGCCAATTGTGGAGGCGGAGGGGGGGGGGGGGGTCCAATGAGCGCAAGTTCCACTTTAGGGTGGAGCTCCGCTTTAAGGCTCAGTTCACACGGCAGTGATGCTCAAATACACTGCGGGTTCCCGCATCACATGTCTCCTGGCGGCAGTTCACACTGCCCTATGCAAACTGGTGGGAGTGTCAATTGAAAGTGTGAACTGCAAATTCGGACAGAAATCATATCGCATGGGTGTGAACACCCATGTGGCTCGATTCTGCTGCGAACTAACAAAAAGGGTCCTGTGTGAGTTTGGTCCGAATGCGATGCAAATACAGATAGTATGGCTGAAATCGCACCGGACAGAGATCACATATAATTTGTATTGCAGTGCGAATCACATTCAATGCCGGACATGGCACCAGTGGGAAATGGCCCTAAAGAGCAACAGTAAAAATACACAAATATTTTAAACAGCATGCTGGGGGATGCTAACTAGATATGAGCAATTTGTTTCGGTCCAAATAGAAATTCGGAAGAATTTTTGGGTATGAATTAGTAACTAATTGTAACGAATTTCATTGAAATTCATTTTATTTATTAATTTTCTAACAAATTAAAAATTTTCAGAACTATTAGAATATTATTTGGATCGGTTGAAAAATGATCTACTGATTCAAATTAAGTGTGAATAAGAATAGCTGGTTGCTATGCAGCAGGCCAGGAAGCGGGCCACTGCATACTTAACAAAGGGTGATTCATCAGCTGTCAGCGGGCTTCCCGACTGACAACAAAATGTAAACAAACAGTGTAAAATGAAAAAAAAAATATGGCATGGAGTCCCCTGAAAAACAGAACCAAACCCTTATCTGAGCATCTAGCATGGCAGGCCAGAAAGGAGGGGGAACGAGCGAGCACCCGCCCCCCTCCTCCTGAACCATACCAGGCCACATGTCTTCAACACCCCAAAGCACCTTGTCCTCATGTAAAAGGGCCTCTTCCTACAGCCTGGGGCTGTGGTTGTGGGGGTTTGTGGGCAGGAGGCTTATCGGAAAGACCACTATAGAGCCACAAACGCACTGCTTGCTGATGACAAAAATACAAATTTTCTATGGATCTCTTTGTTTACATTTTATCCCACTGATCTTCTGGAAAATGTCTGCAATGTTTCTTATATATTTAATAGTGACTATTAAAGTACTAGATATGAGAGTAGAATCAAGTAGATCTGTGAGCTGGTTGTCATAAAACCCAGGAGAGCAGCAGTGGTGAGCAGGGTTGAGCCGGACATCCCCCATAAAAAGTGTTTGGGGACCCAAGTACTGCCCAGGGGACAAAAAAGTTTTGAAACTGGACGTTTTTTTCAGGAAAAAGTGAAAAGTGAAACAATAAAAATGAAATATTCCTTTAAATATCATACCTGGTCCCTTTAGTCTGCCTGTAAAGTAGCACTTCTTTCCCATGTTTATAACAGTACCGCAGCAAAATTAAATTTCTAAAGGAAACATTTTCATTTAAAATTGTACCCCTACCCATTCACATGGGGGGGGCGGCAGATCTTGGGGGATTCTGGATTTCGATAAGCCCCCACCCGCAGACCCCCACAACCTCCGGGCATGGGTTGTGGGGATGAGGCCCTTGTCCCCATCAACATGGGGACAAGGTGCTTTGGAGGGTAACGAGTAATCTGATTACTCTTCCCCTCATGGTAACGCTGTTCCCATTACTTGGGCAGCATTACGGCAATTACATCTACTGCCCGGGAGGCCCGTCATGGCCACACTGCCTGGCCGTTCGTTCCGCTGCGGGAAGCGGGGCTTTCCCCCGCTGAGCTGAGAAGAGGCTGAGACTCAGAGAGACTGTCTGGACCACCCCGCCTATCCAGAGAGAGAAAATGTAGGGAGGCGGGGCGGACACTGAAAAATGAAGTCAGCTGACACCAATCGAGTGAAGGGGAGGGTCTCTCTCTCTCCCCATGAGGAAAGGCATCCCTGGAGGCATTCACGTAAGTGACTGACGATTCTAATTGCAGTGCACTGTGCAATCAATCCATCCCAAGTCCTCCAACACCTCTGCTTCTTACTGATCCCATCCCTACCCAACCATCATCACTTCTACAACAGAGCTGATGAGGGGGATAGGGTAGGGATGAAATTAGTGGTGATGGAGGATGGGATCAGTAAGAGGCAGAGGTGGTGTTGGGAGAGGATGGCACCATCACCGCTGCCACCCCCCACGTACCACCGCTGCATGCCACCCCCCCAAGTACCACCGCTGCCACCCCCAAGTACACCACCACCACTGCCACCCCCAAGTACTACAGCTGCCACCCCCTCAAGTATCACTGCTGTCACCCCCTCAAGTACCACCGCTGCCACCCACAACTATCACCACTGCCACCCTCCCTCAAGTACCACAGTTGCCACCCCCTTAAACATCACCGCTGCCACCCTTCCTCAAGCACCACCATTGCTTGCCACCCACCTCAACATCTCTGATGCCAACCCCCTCAAGTACCACCGTTACCACCCCCCCCCCCCCCCAAGTACCACTGCTGCCACCCCCACAACATCACCACTGCCATCCTCCAAGTACCACCGTTGACACCCCCTCAAACATCTCCGCTGCCACCCCCCACAAGTACCACCGCTGCCACCTCCCTCAACATCACCGCTGCCACCCCCTCAACATCTCCACTGCCACCCCCCTCAAGTACCACTGCTGCAACCCCCAAAGTAATACTGCTGCCACCCCCTCAAGTACCACCGCTGTCACCCCCTCAAGTACCACCGCTGCCACCCCCAACTATCACCACTGCCACCTTCCCTCAAGTACCACCGTTGCCACCCCCTCAACATCTCCACTGCCACCCCTCTCAAGTACCACCACTGCCACCCCCCTAAACATCACCACTGCCACCCTCCCTCAAGCACCACTATTGCTTGCCACCCACCTCAACATCTCCGCTGCCACCCCCCTCAAGTACCACCGCTGCCACCTCCCCCCAAGTACCACCGCTGCCACCCTCTCAACATCACTATTGCCACCCTTCAAGTACCACCATTGCCACCCCCCTCAAACATCTCCGCTGCCACCCCCCCTCAACAGCACCACTGCCATTCTCCCTCAAGTACCACTCCTGTCACCCCCCTCAACATCATTACTGCCACCCCCTCAAGTACCACCGCTGCCACCCCCTCAACATCTCCGCTGCCACCCCCTCAAGTACCACCGCTGCCACCCCCCTCAAGTACCACTGCTGCCACCCCCTCAACATCATCGCTGCCACGTCCCTCAAGTACCACCGCTGCCCCCCCTAAACATCTCCACTGCAACCCCCCTCAAGTACCACCGCTGCACCCCCAAAGTACCACTGCTGCCACACCCCTCAACATCACCGTTGCCACCCCCCTGAAGTACCACTGCTGCCACCCCCTCAACAGCACCGCTGCCACCCTCCCTCAAGTAGCACCGCTGCCATCCCTCAACATCATTGCTGCCACCCCTCTCAAGTACCACCACTGCCACCCCCCTAAACATCACCGCTGCCACCCTCCCTCAAGCACCACCATTGCTTGCCACCCACATCAACATCTCCGCTGCCACCCCCCACAAGTACAACCGCTGCCACCCCCAAGTACCACCGCTGCCACCCCCTCAAGTACCACCGCTGCCACCCCCTCAAGTACCACCGCTGCCACCCCCTCAACATCACTGCTGCCATCCTCCCTCAAGTACCACCGTTGCCTCCCCCTCAACATCATCGCTGCCACCCCCCCTCAAGTACCACCGCTGCCACCCCCCTCAACATCACCACTGCCACCCTCCCTCAAGTACCACTGCTGCCACCCCCCTCAACATCATTACTGCCACCCCCTCAAGTACCACCGCTGCCACCTCCTCAACAACTCTGCTGCCACCCCCCTCAAGTACCAACGCTGCCACCCCATAAGTACTACTGCTGCCACCCCCTCAACATCATCGTTGCCACCCCCTCAAGTACCACCGCTGCCACCCCCCTCAACAGCACCACTGCCATCCTCCCTCAAGTACCACTCCTGCCACCCCCCTCAACATCATCGCTGCCACCCCCCTCAAGTACCACCGCTGCCACCCCCTCAACATCAGCGCTGCCACCCCCCTCAACATCACTGCTGCCAACCTCCCTCAAGTACCACTGCTGCCACCCCCTCAACATCATCGCTGCCACGCCCCTCAAGTACCACCACTGCCACCCCCTCAACATCTCCACTGCAACCCCCCCTTAAGTACCACTGCTGCATCCCCCAAAGTACCACTGCTGCCACACCCCTCAACATCACCGTTGCCACCCCCCTCAAGTACCACTGCTGCCACCCCCCTCAACAGCACCGCTGCCAACCTCCCTCAAGTAGCACCGCTGCCATCCCTCAACATCATTGCCGCCACCCTCCTCAAGTATCACCGCAGCCACCCCCTCAACAACTCCGCTGCCACCCCCCTCAAGTACCAGCGCTGCCACTCCCAAAGTACCACTGCTGCCATCCCCTCAACATCACCAGTGGCCACCCCCCTCAAGTACCACCGCTGCCACCTCCCTCAACATCACCGCTGCCACCCCCTCAACATCTCCGCTGCCACCCCCCTCAAGTACCACCGCTGCAACACCCAAAGTAATACTGCTTCCATCCCAAGTCCTCCAACACCTCTGCTTCTTACTGATCCCATCCCTACCCAACCATCATCACTTCTACAACAGAGCTGATGAGAGGTATAGGGTAGCGATGAGATTAGTGGTGGTGGGGGATGGGGTCAATAAGAGGCAGAGGTGGTGGTGGGAGAGGATGGCACCATCACCGCTGCCCCCCCCATGTACCACCGCTGCCTGCCACCCCCCCAAGTACCACCGCTGCCACCCCCAAGTACATCACCACCACTGCCACCCCCCCCAAGTACCACCACTGCCACCCCCTGAAGTACCACCACTGCCACCCCCTCAAGTACTACCGCTGCCACCCACTCAAGACCCACCGCTGCCACCCCAACTATCACCACTGCCACCCTCCCTCAAGTACCACAGTTGCCACCCCCTCAACATCTCCGTTGCCACCCCTCTCAAGTACCACCACTGCCACCCCCCTAAACATCACCGCTGCCACCCTCCCTCAAGCACCACAATTGCTTGCCACTAGTGATGGACGAACTTCCGACGGGACGTTTTGCGAACGCGGCCGATAGTTCGCGAACCGTAGCATTCGCGGCGGGCCCCATTGACTTCAATGGGAGGTGAACTTTGCAAACCTACAGGTCAAATTTGCAGCCACAAAATAATTACTAGCTGTGCAAACATAGTCCCACCACATGGCCAATGACATAACACATGTATGAGGTGAATCTGGGATCGACAACTACAAGCATTCTTTTTTTATATGGGAAATTGTTGTGACAATTCAGGACTGTGGAGCGCATGAAGGCAATGGAGGAGAGGGAAGGTCAGGGTAGGTAAAGAGGGTGCAGGAGATGATCACCAGCAGCGTGACATACAGCAATGACACCTGCACCGTGATAGAGTCATCTGACACCAGCACCGTGATAGAGAGCACTGACATCAGCAGCGTGACATACAGCAATGACACCTGCACCGTGATAAAGTGATCTGACAACAGCACCGTGATAGAGAGCACTGACATCAGCAGCGTGACATAAAGCACTAACACCAGCACCGTGATATATAGCACTGACAGCAGCACCGTGATAGAGAGTACTGACATCAGCAGCGTGACATACAGCAATGACACCTGCACTGTGATAGAGTCATCTGACAACAGCACCGTGATAGAGAGCACTGACATCAGCAGCGTGACATAAAGCACTAACACCAGCACCGTGATATACAGCACTGACAGCAGCACCGTGATAGAGAGTACTGACATCAGCAGCGTGACATACAGCAATGACACCTGCACTGTGATAGAGTCATCTGACAACAGCACCGTGATAGAGAGCACTGACATCAGCAGCGTGACATAAAGCACTAACACCAGCACCGTGATATACAGCACTGACAGCAGCACCGTGATAGAGAGCACTGACATCAGCAGCGTGACATAAAGCACTAACACCAGCACCGTGATATACAGCACTGACAGCAGCACCATGATAGAGAGTACTGACATCAGCATCGTGACATAAAGCACTGACACCTGCACTGTAAGCAGCCCCAGGAGGAAATCAGCATAGCACAGGGATGGTGGGAGCCCCTTATAATGAGCATAGCATAGGGATGGTGGGATCCCCTCATAATGAGCATAGCACAGGGATGGTGGGAGCCCCTCATAATGAGCATAGCACAGGGATGGTGGGAGTCCCTCATAATAAGCAGCCCCAGGAGGATGTCAGCATAGCACATGGATGGTGGGAGCCCCTCATAATGAGCATAGCATAGGGATGGTGGGAGCCCCTCATAATGAGCATAGCACAGGGATGGTGGGAGCCCCTCATAATGAGCATAGCACAGGGATGGTGGGAGCCCCTCATAATGAGCATAGCACGGGGATGGTGGGAGCCCCTCATAATGAGCATAGTACAGGGATGGTGGGAGTCCCTCATAATAAGCAGCCCCAGAAGGATGTCAGCATAGCACAGGGATGGTGGGAGCCCCTCATAATAAGCAGCCCCAGGAGGAAGTCAGCACAGCACAGGGATGGTGGGAGCCCCTCATAATAAGCATAGCACAGGGATGGTGGGAGCCCCTCATAATATGCACAGCAGGGGTACAGCCCCTGGAGGAAATCAGCACAGCACAGGGATAGTGGGAGCCCCTCATAATAAGCAGGCCCAGGAGGAAGTCAGCACAGCACAGGGATGGTGGGAGCCCCTCATAATAAGCAGCCCCAGTAGAAATATGACACCGCTCAACCTCTTCAAAGAGGAGGGTACGGGCATATAGTACGGTGTGCTTTTTTTGGACAAGGAAGTGAGCCAAATGAAGAAAGAAGGTCTGTGTGCTCGATTAAAAAAATTGTTTATCGACATATACATGGTCTACTGGTCACATATGTTGAATTCCTCTGAGATCCATGCCTCATTCATTTTTAGAAATGTGAGGTAGTTAACACTGTCGTGAGCTAGGCGAGTACGCTTATCGGTCACAATCCCCCCTGCTGCACTGAACGTCCTTTCGGACAGGACACTGGATGAGGGGCAAGCCAACAGTTCGATTGCAAATTGGACAAGCTCTGGCCAGAGGTCAAGCTTGCCCACCCAGTAGTCCAGGGGTTCATCACTCCTCAGAGCGTCTACATCGGCCGTTAACCCGATGTAGTCGGACACCTTACGGTCTAGGCATTCCCTGATGCTGGATCCGAATGACACCTGTCAATGGGTCGGCTGAAAGAATGACCTCATATCTGAAGTCACCAACACATCTTCAAACCGGCCTCTTCTTGCAGGCGCTGTTGGATTGGTACCTGCAACTCCTTCTTTGGGAGTGGGAATTGCTCCTCTGTCAGCGCACGCAAAAGCAGAATGCAGCATTTCTTGAAGCAAGGCCTGGAAGTGCTCCATTCTGCCAGCCCTCTGTGACGGCGGTAACATTTCCGCCA
This sequence comes from Lithobates pipiens, assembly GCF_037356315.1. Lineage (NCBI taxonomy): Eukaryota > Metazoa > Chordata > Amphibia > Anura > Ranidae > Lithobates > Lithobates pipiens. The sequence goes on from NW_027507764.1 coordinate 59,906,820, forward strand.
TTTTGTGTTTGTACCGGGGGTCTAAGTACGTTGCCACCCAGTACTGGCCCTTGACCCTTATGCTTTTTATATGGGGGTCCCTCTTAAAAACACTGGAGCATGAAGGCCCCCATTTGCACTAAACTGGAAGTGGTGTGGTGGCCTGGCTCCTGCTCATCATCCAGGATAATGTCGTCCTCTTCATTCTCCTCTCCCCATCCACGCACAACAGGGATCCCAGAAAGGTTTAAAGCATGCTCTTCTTGCTCCTCCTTATCCACCCCGGCACCATCCTCCTCTGACTCCTCTTCAGACTCCTGTTGTTCACTTGTCTCAGATAGAGTAGCCCCCCCTGGGAATTCATCCAGCATTGCGACTTCCTCATCTTCCCGCTCCTGCTCCTCCACAGCTTGATCAATGACACAACGCAATGCACGCTCCATAAAGAAGGCATAAGGTACCATGTCACTGATGGCGCCATGGCTGCGACTGACCAGTTTGGTGATCTCCTCAAATGGGCGCAGAAGTCTGCATGCGTCGCGCATGAGCAGCCACTGGCGCGGTGAAAAAAACCCCAGCTCCCCAGAACCTGTTCTGCCGCAGAGTTCATACAGGTAGACGTTAACTGCACGTTTCTGCTGGAGCAGCCTATCAAGCATATAGAAGGTTGAGTTCCATCGCGTCGGGCAATCGCAAAAAAGACGTCTGACCGGCAGATTGTGTCGCCGCTGAATGTCAGCAAGGCGAGCCATGGCCGTGTAAGATCTTCTGAAATGGGCCGAGATTTTCCTTGCCTGCTGCAAGATGTCCTGGACCCCAGGGTATTTGACAAGGAATCGCTGCACGACCAAGTTTAAGACGTGTGCCATGCATGGCACATGCGTGATTTTGCCCTGTTTCAATGCGCTAAGCAGATTGGCACCGTTGTCACACACCACTTTACCAAATGTCAAATTGAGCGGTGTTAGCCACTGATCTGCCTGTGAACGCAAAGCTGAAAGGAGTGCTGGGCCAGTGTGGCTCTTGGCTTCCAGGCACAACAGACGCAGCACGGCATGGCAACGTCTCACCTGGCATGTCGAATAGGTTCTGGAGAGCTTGGGCGGAGCAGCGGAAAAGGAGGAGTCAGCCGAGGAGGAGAGGGAGGAGGATGGAGTAGGAGGAGGAGGAGAAGAAGAGTCAGGCCTGCATGCAATCCGTGGCGGTAAAACCAAATCTACACGGGTGCCACGGGTTACATGCTTGACGGCCGTCAGAAGGTTCACCCAGTGGGCAGTAAAAGTGATATACCTTCCCTGCCCGTGTTTGCTAGACCACGTGTCTGTGGTCAGATGTATCTTGGCACCGACACTGTGTGCCAGAGATACATTCACTTGCCGCTGAACATGGCTCTGGGATGCCCTTCTCTGAGAAATACTTCCTTCCTGGGACCTTCCATTGTGGTGTTCCAATGGCCACAAATTTGCGAAAGGCCTCCGAGTCCACCAGTTTATATGGCAGTAGTTGGCGGGCTATGAGTTCTGACAAGCCAGCCGTCAACCGTTGGGCAAGAGGGTTATCCGGCGTCATCATTTTTTTACGCTCGAACATTAGGCCCACGGAAGCCTGCCCTTTTGCAGAAAAACGTGAGCTTGGCGTGATGGAAGGTGGAGTGGAGGACAATTGTGAGGAGAGAGGAGAAGGAGAAGTAGAAGACGAGGCTGGACGGCGAGAGCCTGGAGTATGGCTTTGTGTGTTCCGTTGCTCCCACTGGGCTCGGTGATGGCTGCTCATGTGCCTTCTTAAGGCGGTCGTCCCTAGGTGAGTGTTGGGCTTACCGCGACTAATGCGTTGACTGCAAAGATTGCAGATGGCAACGCTATTGTCAGCAGCGGACACCTTAAAAAAAGCCCACACTGCGGAGCCATGTGCCGGTGTACTGGGAGCGCTAGATGTGACCGTACATGGACGATGACTCGCTCCTGATACATTTGCAGTCTGCTTTGTCCCTCCTGTGCAATGTAAGTTATTCCTGCTTCTCCTCCCTATCTGCTGGTCCATATCTCCCTCTGAACTCCCCTCCTCTTCCTCTCTTGTGGGCACCCACGTGACATCACTAGACACGTCATCATCGACGTCACCTTCCCCACCGCTATAAGTAGAGATCTCGGAGTCGGCAGCAACACCGGGGACCAACCTCCTCCTAGGGCTGATCTGGGTACTGTCGTCAGACTGCTGAGTAGCGGTTGTTGCTACCTCCTCTTCCTGATCCAATACCAAGAGTGGCTGCGCATCAGAAATGTCTTGATATGGATCGGAAAATAATTCCTGTGACTCAAGCGGAAGGTATGTGGTGGTGGTGGTGTTGTTGGTGGTAGTGTCTTTAGGGGTGCACATAGCAGAGAGTGAAGAAGAGGGTGCAGATTAAGAGGATGAGGAGGGTGCAGAAGAGTAAGGCTGAGTGAGCCACTCAACCAAGTCTGGTGCATCCTTTAAAGTAATTGAACGCACCTTCTGCAACTTCCCACTTTGGCTCAAGCCTGTTGCTCCTGCCCTACCCCTACCACCCCTGTTGAAGGGCCTGCCTCTTCCTCTGCCTGTCATTTTTTAAATGACCCTGTGACAAAACTCTCAGTCCCTATACCGATGAAGGACTGCTGCAGTATAGGACAGCGGTCAGCAGTAGTGCACCTCAACCCTATGTATTGTGGACCTATACCAGTCCTTATAGAATAGCAGACTGTACCTCACTCAACCCTATGTACTGTAGCACCCTAGACAGACCAAGTTACCAGTCCTTCTAAGGACCTTTGTGGAACAAGTAGGTTGTGTGTGACTGATTAGCAGACTGTACGTCAGTCCCTATACCGATGAAGGACTGCTGCAGTATAGGGCAGCGGTCAGCAGTAGTGCACCTCAACCCTATGTATTGTGGACCTATACCAGTCATTATAGAATAGCAGACTGTACCTCACTCAACCCTATGTACTATAGCACCCTACACCAGGTTATTACCAGTCCTTATAAGGACCTTTGTGGAACAAGTAGGTTGTGTGTGACTGATTAGCAGACTGCAGCAGAAGGGCAGCAGTCAAGTATAATATTCTTTCTATATTTGGAAGAAAGAATATTATACGTGTACAAGCCTATTACCATACCACTGATACCAGTCCTGAAAAGAACCTTTGTGGACCTAATATAGTAACAGCTACTGATTAAACTGACCCTCACTGTCTCACACACTGCTTCCTGCCTGTCCCTATATAAACTGACAAAACAGAGGCTACTGGAACAATAACTGGAATAGCACTTTTGTGGACCTGATAGTAACAGCTAATGACTAAACTGACTGTCCCTGCAGCACACACCGTCCTGTCCCTTTCTCTAAACTGACAAAAGACACTCAGGCTGCTGCAACAATCACTAGCACAGCAAACCTATATCCTGAACTACACCTAACACCTATACCAGTCCTGAAAAGAACTTTTGTGGACCAAATAGCTAGCGATTTGGGTCACTGCAATCTCTCCCTGCTCCACACAGCAACCTCTCACCATAGTGACAGAAGAAAGAATGTAAAATGGCCGCCGGATCGGGTCTATTTATAAGTTAGGGGGAATGTCCAAGTGTCCAGTGTCTCAATTGGCTGTCCTGTACCCCATGATGGATGGAGGTCAAAGTTCTTTTACACAGTAAACACGGAAGTCTGCCGGGCGAACGGCGCCAATAGTCCGCCGATCGGGCGGACCGCGAACAGCTGAAATTTGCCGCGAAACGACCGCCGGGCGAACCGTTCTGCCATCACTAGTCAGCAATAGCAGCCTCCATAATTGCTCATTACTTTTTTTTAACGTGTATGTATGGCTATTTTAGTTTTGTATAGAGAAGAAGGGTTAGAACCCCTGTTAGGTTTTTTTTGCTGTCTGTGTCCCACTGAAGAGATTCGCCCTTTGTACAGTATGCATAGTATACTTCTTTTCTTTTGATAAACTTTTTTTTTGTTTGTTTGTTTGCTTTTGTTTTCTGACAACATAAGAGTTTTTGGAGAATTTTTTTTAACTATGGATGAACATTTGGATATTGAGCTGAAAAGAACTAAAATAATTCATTTTATCAGCCAGCACTGTTTTTGGTCTGTTAATAAACATATGATCATAATTTGTATAATGTGGTGGAGATGATATTGTTCTGTTATGCCTCTATGATTTATGGTTCTGCTGTTGAGTGAACAATGCTTGTTGCTGACCTACTGAAAAAAAATAAAAAATACATACAATATGTAAAAGAATACTACAAATATCTCCACTTTACTGTCTCCTACATTCTGTACATCTACACTCAGAGAAGATATGTGATCCATTAAAGATTTTCTATGCTAGAATTACAGCTTCATTGATGGCAGAAATTATTGGGTATGATTTTGCTCCAAAACAGAAACATTTATGAGTAGGGATGAGATCGATGTTCGACTCAAACATTGGGTATTCGACTGCTCACCGAATAATGAACAATTTGGGGTGTTTGCGGCAAATTCGAAAGCCGCGGAACACCCTTTAAAAGTCTATGGGAGAAATCAAAAGTGCTAATTTTAAAGGCTTATATGCATGGTATTGCCATAAAAAGTGTTTGGGGACCTGGGTCCTGCCCCGGGGGACATGCATCAATGCAAAAATTGTATTCTGAAAGCCTAGACTGATAATTTTTTTCTGCATTTTTGGTACTTACTTGTATTTCAGAAAACTACAGAAAAGTGAAAGTCAACGCGCAGTTCTAAAAGGAAGTGTGCCTCCTGTAGGGAAATTCTTGGGGAATCATGAACAAAGTTCTTGTGTAAAGGCTGCATAGATTCCCTAGTTAGTGAAAGGGATTCTGAACAGGAGTCAGGACTAGCAGCCTCAGTAAAGGAGCTCTTGTCCACCTTTTCTTAATTTAAATCTTTATATGAAAAATGTCACCTCTCCACTAATCCCACTATTCAGGGTACAACCCCGCCACAGGCTCAGGGCTCTGCACCTGCTAAATCTGCTACTAAAGTTAGGGCAGAGGAAGTCTCAGGCCCTTCCGAGGTGGAGCTCAGACAGCCAGACGGTACCTCTTCCGATTCTCAGGAGGGTTCAGGACGAGGACGGGGAGTCCAGGAAACCCTCCAGATATAAATTGTCCCTGGATGAGGTAGAGGACCTCTTGGGAGCAATTTATACAACTCTCAGTATTCAGGCGGACAAGAAACCCCTAAACCTCCATGACCAAATGTACAAGGGTTTGGAGGAACAAAATAATTTTTTTTTTCCCAGTACATGAGGTACTGGTTGAAACAATTAAAAAGGAGTGGCAGGGTCCCAACAGCAAGCCCTTTTTTCTAGGTCCCTAAAGAGAAGATTCCCATTTTCGGAGGATCCCGCGTGCATTTGGAATAAAAGTTCCAAATTAGACGCCGCCTTCTCCCAGGTCTCCAGACATATGGATCTGGCGTTTGAGGACATGGGGGCCTTGGCGGACGTCATGGAAAAAGGATAGACTCCCTCCTTTAAAAAAAAAAAAAAAACTTGGGACTCAACAGTGGATAATTTAAAGCCAGAAATGGCTGTTACTGTGGTGGCCCGCAACATTGACTCTTCCAAATTCAAGAGCATATTGAAGTGGGTACTGCCAAGGATACTATCCTAACCTCTTTTCCCATGATTCTGCGACAAATCGCATACATAACGGATGCCTCGGCAGAATCAGTACGGATGTCGGCCAGATCAGTGGCCCTGGCCAACTTTGCCAGAAGAGCCCTCCGGCTGAAGACTTGGCCTGGCAATAGCACCTCTGAGGTCAAGTTGTGCGGAATACCATTGATGGCTGACCTTCTTTTTGGCCCAGGTTTAGATACAGTCTTAGACAGCACGGCAGACAGAAAAAAGTCCTTCCCACTTAAACCGAAGACACCAACTCAAGCGAAGAAGAGGTTTCGCCCGCATAGGGAGAACCCAAAAAATAGGAAGGACAAAAGAAGACCTGGGGGCCAAAGAGGCAAGGGCAGAGGAGGGGCGATATTTCACCCTCCTGAGCAGCCCTGCAAAAGCCAATGACCCTCCAAGCACAGTGGGAGGAAGACTGGGGGCCTTCCTCCCTCAATGGGAGACAATCTCCCCCAACCAGTTCATCCTGGGGGTCTTAAGAAGGGGGTACCTCCTGGAGTTCACAAGACCTCCCTCACAAAGATTCCTTGTCATGCATCTACCCTCACGCATCTACCCAGATGCACAGCAAAGGCTGAAGCTCTGATAGAGGCACTAAGGGATCTAGAGGACCAAAATGTAATTCGCAGAGTACCAAAGGCAGAGGAAGGAGAGGGATTTTATTCACACAAATTCAGACTAATTATGAATTTAAAACCCCTGAACAGGTCGATCACCTACAAGAGATTCCGTATGGAGTCAATTTACATGCTCAGAGCCCTGTTACCCCACAATTGCTTCATGGTTTCGCTGGACCTCAGGGACATGTACCTACACGTCCCCATTGCAGAAAACTCTCAGAAGTTTCTCCGGCTTGCTGTAAACTTAGATGGTCTAACAGTGCATCTACAATTTCAAGCACTGCCTTTTGGATTATCCTCCTCGCCCTGCATTTTCATTAAGGTCTTGGCGGAGGCCATGGCTTTTCTATGACTCCAGGGGGTGTCAAATATAGCCTACCTGGACGACCTGCTCCTATTTGCAATGTCTGAAGAGCAACTAGCCAAAAATCTCGAGCTAACAAAAAGGGTCCTGACAAGCCTGGGGTGGCTGCTGAACTTGGAAAAATCCAACCTAATTCCATAATGTCAACATTGGGCCTACTAATCTCTACCCTCCCAGCTGTACAGTGGGCCGCTCTACACTTCCACCCCCTGCAGACTTTTGTCATAGGGGTGTGGGACTACAGTCAAAAGGAGCTAGACACCTTTGTACACGTTCCACACCAGGATCACTCTGGTGGTGCAGAAAGGTAGCAAACCTGTCACAGGGACACCTGTGGATCATACCAGTTTCTCGAGTAGTAACCACAGATGTAAGTTGCAAGGGCTGGGGGACACATCTGGGTTCCCTTCTAGCACAGGGCACTTGGAGAGACTACGAGTTAAGAAGATCTTCAAATTGGAAAGAACTTAGGGCAGTCGGGCTAGCCCTCAGGTTTTTCAAAAAGGAACTCCAGGGGCACCACATTCAGGTGCGGTCAGTCAACTCGTCTGTCGTGGTCTACTTAAGCAAGCAGGGCGGCATGAGAAGCAGAGTCTTGTTGGCCTTGGCATTAGACATTCTGATCTGGGCCGAAACCAACACTCTCTCACTCTCAGCAATTTTCCAGAGAGGCGAGAAGATTGTGATAGCAGACTTTCTCAGCCAAAAGAAGCAGAGAGAGGGTGACTGAGTCCTCAACCAGGAGGTCTTCAATCTAATTTCAGAAAGATGGGGGCATTCGGAAGTGGACCTCTTTGCTTCAAAAGACAATGCAAAAATCCTCTGTTTTTTCTCCCTAAACGGAGGGGAAGGAGCACTGGGGGTAGACGCCTTGACCGAGGACTGGCATTTCAAAATATGCTATGCATTCCCGCCTCCGGTTCTGCTACCGGCAGTCCTGAGGAAGTTTCAAATAGAGAACATGGCTCTGATTCTAGTGGCACCACATTGGCCCAAGAGGGCATGGTTCTCAATGCTCAAACAACTAGCAGCAGAACATCCTCTATTTCTACCACTTTGGGAGGATCTCCTCTCTCAGGGCTCTCCTCTCTTTGCAAGGATCTCCTCTCTCAGGGCCCAGTCCTCTGTTCACAAGTGCAACAGTGGAAGCAAACGGCCTGGCTACCGAGGAGGGTATATTAAAATCTAAGGGATTTTCAGAGAAATTAATCTCCACCCTCCTCAATAGCAGGAAAAAGGAGACATGCCGGATTTATAAAAAAGCCTGGCTCCGCTTTAACGAGTGGTGCGTAGGAAGTTCCTATTCGATGAGGAGCCCCACAGCTATTTGGAATTTCTACAGTGCAGGGCAGACAAGGGGTTATCCGTAAGTACCCTTAGGGGTCATGTTTCAGAACTCAGTGCATACTTAGAAAGACCTGACTAGGCTCTGACTAGGCAGAGGGCGGAACGACACGCTGACCTCACCTCGTGTCCGTGGTTGGAGGGGATGGGTTTGTCTAAGTGCGTTCGGCCAGCGCACTAGACTTAAGGCTCGTGTTTTCTTCATCTGTTGTAAGTGCAATTGTTTTTCAATTATTTAATAAACCGTGGGTTTTACACTATTGGAGCCTCTTATCTCTTCTCTTATCTCTATCTCTTAAGGCTCGTGTTTTCTTCATCTGTTGTAAGTGCAATTGTTTTTTAATTATTTAATAAACCGTGGGTTTTACACTATTGGAGCCTCTTATCTCTTCTATGCAATTGTCATACACCAACAAGCTTGGGTTCATTGGAGGTGGACTGAAGAGTGTGGGGTATCCTATCTATATCTTGGAGACTGTGCACCTAAGCAGGGGCGTACCTAGAGCATTTGGCACCCGGGGCGGATCCTATATCTGGCACCCCCCCCCCACAAAATGTAAAAACACCCACCGTGTCCCCTGCATACCTCTGCATCCTTCAATATCATTTTGTCACTACTGTGTACCCCCCCTCTCCACAACTGCACCTCTGGACCCCTTTAAATTACACAGCACCCTGCACCTCTGGACCCCTTTACATTACACAGGACCTTGCACCTAAGGACCTCTTTACATTACACAGTCCCCTGCACCTCTGGACCCCTTTACATTACACAGCAGCCTGCACCTCTGGACCCCTTTACATTACACAGCTCTTGTACCACTGGACCCCTTTACATAACATAGCACCCTGAACCTCCTGACCCCTTTACATTACACAGCACCCTGCACCTCTGGACCCCTTTACATTACACAGGACCTTGCGCCTAAGGACCTCTTTACATTACACAGCAGCCTGCACCTCTGGACCCCTTTACATTACACAGCTCTTGTACCTCTGGACCCCTTTACATAACATAGCACCCTGAACCTCCTGACCCCTTTACATTACACAGCCCTTGTACCCATGGATCCCTTTACATTACACAGCACCCTGAACCTCTGGACCCCTTTACATTACACAGCCCTTGTACCTCTGGACCCCTTTACATTACACAGCACCCTGCACCTCTGCACCCCTTTACATTACACAGCCCCTCACAGCTCTGGACCCTCTGCATGTTACACAGATCCCCTACAGTGCAGACCCCCCTCCCTACCATACAGACCCCCATCTACAGTGTAGACCCCCCTACAGTACAGAATCCTCCCCTACAGTGCAGACCCTCCTACAGTACAGACCCCTCCACCCTATAGCGCAGACCCCCCCCTACAGTGCAGACCCTCCTACAGTACAGACCCCTCCACCCTATAGCGCAGACCCCCCCCCTACAGTACAGACCCACCCCCCTACAGCACAGACCCCCCTACAGTACAGAATCCTCACCTACAGTACAGACCCCCCTACAGTGCAGAATCTTCCCCTACAGTGCAGGACCCCCCTACAGTGCAGGACCCCCCCTACAGTGCAGGACCCCCCCTACAGTGCAGACCCCCCCACAGTAAAGAACCCCCCTACAGTGCAGGACCCCCCCTACAGTGCAGGACCCCCCTACAGTGCAGACCCCCTACAGTGCAGGACCCACCACAGTAAAGAACCCCTAGTGTACCTGGAGCCCAAGGCAGCGGCATTGCAGGGGGGAGGTGCGAGCAGCACCCGAGTGGAGTGTCACCTGTCGGCTCAGTGATCCGGGAACCCGGCGCAATAATCACCTTCTCTCTGTAGTCACGTGACTCACATCTCGCCGTTCAGATCAGTCTCGGGCAGTGGCTGTCACTCACAGCTGAGCAGAGTGAAGCTGCCTCCCCCTCCTTGTCTACACAGTGCTGTGCATGGAGGAGGGGGAGGCGGCTCCACTCTGCTCGGCTGTGAGTGACAGCCGCTGCCCGAGACTGATCAGAACGGCAGCGCGACGCGACCACAGAGAGAAGGGGAGCCGGGTCCCGGATCACTGAGCCGGCAGATGTCACTCCACTCGGGTGCTGCTCGCACCCCCCCCCCCCCGCAATGCCGCCCACTGCCAGTGCTTCGGGCTCCTCACGGTGCTGTCTGACACTTCAGTTGCGGAGAGGGGAGGGGGGGGTCGCTGGCCTGACACCTCCCAAGTGTGTGGCACCCGGTGCGGCACGCCCCCCCGCCCCCCCACTTAGTACGCCCCTGCACCTAAGGATATCTGCAGGAGTGTCTGAGGGCTAAGGAGAGATAAACTTCCATTAAAGCTTTCTGTGACATTCTGTAACGGGGTGTCAGACTTCTGGTAAGAAGTAAATTCTTCTCATATTTGTGGTGGATCACAAACGGCTCACTATTTGAAGATTTCCTTTTTATGGATGGACTTTATTTGAATTATTGTTTTTAATCTTTAGCTTTGCACGCGTGGAAATTTTCTGATGATACACTTATAAGTTTGGATTTTTCAAGCTTATTAACTGTTTTTCATTTTATTCATTTTTTGTATTTTTTTTCACTGTCACTTGAATGCAGTTTTTATATGATTTCACTTATGATTCATATAGTTCATATATATATGTGGGTTTATGTAAATTGGTCTCACATATTGTTTAAGGTCACTATTTTTAACTGTTTAGTGTTATCTTCATAGGGATTGCTGTGTGGTCTCTTTATTTATGACTTATATATATATATATATATTGTGATATTGGGGTGTTTAGCTCAAGTGGTTAGATGCATTTTTAGTCCACATCAGGCAGGCGTTTATAGTTAAGGGCCTGGTAGCCCACGTTTATTATAGGAAAAACAAAATATTAGTCCATCCAGAAATCCCACGCAGGGGTCCAAGCTTAATTTAAATACACAAAGTCCAAATGAAAATGCTAGCCCACCTGGCTACTCTTCAGCAGTAGTGCTGCTATAGGTACTTGCCCCTCAAACGAGCTGCTTGGATACACACAGTCTTAGGCTCCTTGGACGCACACAGCTTCAACCCCTTCAACAAACAGCTTTGGACTCCTTGGACGCACACAGCTTTGGGCTCCTTGGACATGCACAGCAGCAAGCTGCTCCCACTCCACCATCCTCCACTCTACTCCCAACAGCCCTTCGTTATATGGGCTGTGTGCAGCTGGGCACACACCCTGCTCGTTATCATCAAGACCCGGACACAGGGTTGGAGATCCCTTTTTCCTCCAATTTCATAGGGACAGAGCCTCGCTCTGTCACAATATATATATATATATATATATATATATATATATATATATATATATATATATATATATATATATATATATATATATATATATATATATATATATATATATATATATGGGTTTATGGTTCATTTTATCCCACAGTATTATCACATATTGTTTATTTAAACATAGTATTTGGTTTAGCGCAACTCTTTTATTTCTATTTACTTCTTCCACTGTAGTTATGTTTTACAGCAGAGTCACAGCTTCCGATAGGCCTTTTTAGAAGACCTATACCCCTAGTTATCTGTACACCTTGAGTGTATCCACCGTAGCGCAGTTTCTATTTCCAATTTTTCCACACTCTACCAGAGCCATGGCAGCTTCTCAGGCAGAGAGGGCTGGAGCAACGCCTGAACAAATATGCAGGGCAGCAACATGGTCCAGCTACTCCACTTTTGTAAAACATTACAGAGTGGACCTGGTGTCGGCAGGTGAGCAAGCCTTTGGGTGAAAGGTTTTGCAAGCTGTAGTCCCACCCTAACTGGTAAGTGCTCATTTATCCTCTCATAGTGGCTGTCCTGAAAGACCAAAGGGGAAAATTAGAGTTACGCTTACCCGTAACGTCTTTTTCAGTAGTCTTTCAGGACAGCCCTAGTTACCTACCCGAAAACTTTGGGGAGTCTTATAAAAGACCAGAATGCAGCATGATAATGATATTTGATAATACAGTGTATGTTATTAATGTGTTCTTGTGTCTCCCCAGCTGGCCAGAGGTGATCTTGAAAAAAACCGAGGTCCGGCAGGGGGAAGTGAGAATTTATGGGCTGGCACAGTGTTTCCCCAGGAAGAGGAGGACACTAGCTCTCATAGTGGCTGTCCTGAAAGACTACTGGAAAAAAGTTACCGGTAAGCGTATCTCTAATTTTTGGGACTGCACTTTATATTTTTAAGTTGGGACTTTGTTAAAATCAAGGAATTTTTTTTTCTGTCGATTTTTAATAATACTTAATTATTATATAAGCACTTCAATGATGTTATTTTGCACTAATGTGTTGTACTGATTTTGCCCTTGAACTTTATTTAATTTTTAGTCATTGTTTACACAGATTTTGCATTAGCATATTGAACATTTTTTATGATTGTTGCACAGACCTGCACTACTCTGACTAAATCACATTATCTGGTTATTGCTGTCACAATAATTAGAGCAGCAGCAGTCTGTTAGTTTTTGGTGCATACACACCTGTGGTGCTAATTTTCCATAACACAGAGTTAGGAAGAGAATGTGATCACAGCCAGAATGTCTCAAGAAATTCCAGTTCTTTCTGCTCCAGTTTTGGTGAAAAGTGACCCTAGTCCAGTTCCTGACACACCGTGGTGGGAAGTTCCCTTGGCTGAAATGTTTACTAGAAAATGTGTTATAAGATAACTCTTTTGCCTGTTTTATTGTATTTCTTTGTTTATTACTTGCTCACTGTGTTATGCTATACTACGTTCTTTACTCCTTTACTGAGCCCTGCTGTTTCCTTGGGGACCAAGGATTTTTGGTGGGGGGGGGGGGGAGTGTGTAGCTTGGTGCTTAACTGGTAAAGGAGGAGCAGCTGCAGTCTCACTGTGCTGTTGATTTTTCTGTGTGTGTACACACATCATATTTCTACACAGGCAAGGCCAGAGTAGAGACTGCTGTGGAACTGTTACAACCAGTGTTCATTTTTAACTCCATCCACTAGGGTCCCTGAGGGACAAGGATTATAAGAGAGACTCTGAGGAAAACTGGGAAGGATTATGGGAAGTCTTTTTTGTTGTTGTTTTTTTAAAACAGAGTTTCATCCAAAAGTTCCAGCTTCGCTTATTGCCCCCCCACCCCCCATGTCACATTTGGCACCTTTTGGAGGGAGGGGGGAACAGGTACCTGTTTTTGATAGGTACCCATCCTCAAGTTTGGCCCCTCTTCCTTCCCCAGATGCCGGGCCATTCAGAAAGCACTGTGCATTTTGCGCATGTGCAGTAGGGAACCGGCTGTGAAGCAGAAAGGCTTCACAGCCAGTTTCCCTTACCATGAATGGCAGTGGCAGCACCCGAGAGCCGATGCAAACATCAGCTGGGGTGCTGACATTGCTGGATTCCAGGACAAGAACATGTCCTAATATTAAAAGTCAACAGAACTCTTTAAGTAGATAGCGATTTCTGTTTTTTTTATATCATATATAAACTAACAATGCAAAAAATGGTTTACCTTTCTTTCTAAAACATATTAAGTAATGTTTCTTGATACAATTAGGATGCAATGTATTCTATAGGATGAGGGTGCCACTCATAAAAAAAGAGGGCATTTATACATGTGTATTTTTATTAATCTATTCCTGATGGCCATACACACACACACACGAGGCAATCGTTGCTTACAATTGTGAACTATCAATCATGTGACCACTGACTACCAACTACAATGGTCAAGCGGTCAGGAAAGCAGCCTCCACCTCTCAACATATGACCCACTTAAAGAGGAACAACGTGACAGCAAGTGTTTATTTGACTTTTTATGGGCTTGGTGTTTTTTATAGTGTCCTTTTTGGGGAAAAAGTTAAGTAATACTAATATTTAAAAAAAAGATAAAACGACAAACATGGGGTCCCCACACCCCAAGATTCTAACTAGCCCCACTCCTGTACCTTGCCAAGCCACCAGGTTAACATGTGTTGCATGAGTGGAAGATCAGCATTGCATTTACTGTGCTGTGTTGCGTACCTGGGAGCTTCAGTTTCAGCTCTTAGACTTTGGGACGCATGCTGACTGGCACCAATCCTTAGATTTACTGACTGCATTCGTTTTCCTTTTTCGGGCTCTTTCACTAGTAATTTTGCATGTAACATTCTATATCTATGGAGAAGTAGCATTGTCACCCTACAAAAGGAAATGTGTTAGGGTGACACATTCATACCATGGGGGAGGTATTTTGTAGTTCATAGACATATTTTTGTATATTTAAAGTAATAATAAACACACACTGTTTAAAGTGGTTGCAACCCTAAAAAAAATAAAAAAAATAATCTGGTTCCTTTAAAGCACATTATAGTACTTGTGCGGTGTAATTTTTCCTTTTCTAAGCTGTAAAAAAACTGGTTGATCCTGCCAGGTCCTGTGTCCCCCTGTGTGTCCTGACCATGGTAATCATGGCTGCTGAGCCCTGATGACTGTGGTCAGTTTATGTGCCTCCGTCATCCTGCTGCTCCCCCCCCTCCCTCTCTCTCCCTGCCTGTCAGCTCCTGTGTGTGAGCCGCTCCGCCCATTCTATTGCTGTTCTGAGTGGCAGTAAAGATACTGCTTACAATTACTGCCAGTCTTTCTGTTAGGACAAAATATACTACACAGTGTATGTGCTTTTTTAAAATTCTTCTTTTAAATGCCTTATTTCACCTTGCCGATCCGTCTGTTGGACATTAGAGGGAGATCTCAGCCTCTCCCTCTGTAGTGTATACATCGGAGATGCAGAGCGGCGGACAGTCACGTGACCGCTGATCAGTGATGTTAAAAAAGAAATTTATAAGAAGAATTTTAAACACACAAGCACAAATAAGCACAAACACTGTATAGTACATTTTGTCCTAGCAGAGGGGATGGCAGTAATTGTGAACACTGCCTTCGCAACCCCTTTCATTTACGTTATCCCTTCTCTTTCTGTATATGGATGATGGCACTAATTTAATGAACAAAAACATATTTTCTTTGCTAAGTGATATACAGCTACCACATGACCCAGCTATTTCTTAGCCTGTCTGCAGGGAAACATAAGCAGAAAGAGCGTCTAGCCCTCTGCTGCTGGTCACATGTTAAAAAACAAAAACAAAAAAAAAAAACAGCCTTTGAAATACAGTGTAAAAATAAATAATTAATATCAATAAACTGTTTTAAACCAATTATCATACAAATAATTATTTGAAATAAAATCCTTGTTATTTTTGGCAATAACATAAAGTCAGGTCTCTGCCAATCACAGGCTAAAGTCCAGCCCTCCAGCCTGTGTCTTTGTATGGACATGCTTAACCACTTTCAGACCGGACCATTTTGCTGGTCAAAGACCAGACCACTTTTTGCGATTCGGCACTGTGTCGCTTTAACTGACAATTGCGTGGTCGTGCGACGTGGCTCCCAAACAAAATTGACGTCCTTTTTTTCCCACAAATAGAGCTTTCTTTTGGTGGTATTTGATCACCCCTGCGGTTTTTATTTTTTGCGCTATAAACAAAAATAGAGCGACAATTTTGAAAAAAAACACATTATTTTTTACTTTTTGTTATAAAAAATATCCACCAAAAATATATAAAAAAAAAAATTTTCCCCTCAGTTTAGGCCGATATGTATTCTTCTACATATTTTTGGTAAAAAAAATTGCAATAAGCGATTATTGATTGGTTTGCGCAAAAGTTATAGCGTTTACAAAATAGGGATAGTTTTATAGCATTTTTATTAATAATTTTTTATTATTTTTTTTTTACTAGTAATGTCGGCGATCAGCGATTTTTATTGTGACTGCGACATTGTGGGGGACCCATCGGACATTTTTGACCCATTTTTGGGACCATTGTCATTTATACAGTAATCACTGCTATATAAATGCAGTGATTCCTGTGTAAATGACACTGGCAGTGAAGGGGTTAACCAGTGGGTGGCAGTGTAGGGGTTAAGTGTTCCTAGGGGTGTGTTACTAACTGTGGGGGGGTTGGGCTTTCATTTAGTGAACACTGATCTCTGCTCCAATCACATGGAGCAGAGATCAGCGTCACTAGTTGCTAGGCAGAATGGAGAAATGCTGTTTACAACGGCATTTCTTCATTTGGCCGCTCCGTGAGACGATCGCGGGGATGCCCTGGAAGGACCAGAGAATGTTCATTCTCTTCTTGAAGCCATTTATTGACATCATCGTATGTTGGAGAATATTGTCCTTTCCATATTATTATAAGGGATTATAGCTTTCTCTCAAACTTTCCTATATTTTGAAATCTTGCGACCGGACTCACGGAGGTCCCGACCAGCGTGGGAGCGCGCCGGCGGCGGCGCGCTCCCGATGGCAGGGCGGCAAATTTAAAGAGACGTATATGTACGCCCATTTGCCTGCCCATGCCATTCTGTCGACGTACATCGTCGTGCGCTGGTCGGCAAGTGGTTAAAAAAACAGGGAGGTGAAGCCTCCATACATATGTATGTCATATCCTGCCCCAACTGTGTTTAGCTGGTTAGTGGGCATGGAGGAGAAGGGAGCTAGTGTGATATCATTTAGATCCCTTTAACACTGAGGCACTTTCAGGCATTTTAACACTAAAAATAGCGCCTGTAAAGCACCTCTCATGCCTCCCCGAAAGGACAAGTGCTTTCACACTGGGGCGTTGCACTTGTGGGATGGGAAAAAAAGTCCTGCAAGCAGCATCTTTGGGTCGGTTTGGGAATGGTGTATACATCACTCCCAAAATGCCTGGCCCATTGAAATGAATGGGCATCGCTTACGAAGTGCCTGCAAAGCACTTCAGAAGCGGCGGAACACAGGCACTTTTAACCCTTTCTTTGGCCACTAGCGGGGGTTAAAAGTGCCCCGCTAGTGGCCAAAAAAAGGGTTAAAAGTGCCTGTGTTCCGCCCCAGTGTGACAGCACCCTTACCACTGTGTATATGCTCACATGTGTGACTCTAAAGTCACATGGGCACACCGAAAACTGAGCATGTGCACTAGCTGCTAACGCTTCTCTAGAATCCTCAGCTGCAGTGGGGACATGGACAGAATAGAGGAACAGTGAACAGCAGGATCGGCAAGGTTTTATGCAGAATACAGAAAATGAATCCCCTAGTGACTGATTGAGTATGAACAGCATGTAATACACCATTTATTGATAATTTTTGATAATGTGGGTTTGATGACACTTTAACAGACCTAGATGAGCAAAATAAGAGAATCTTGTGGTTCGCCTACACTTTAAATTTGGACCAACAAATCAGGATGAGTTTCTAATTTTTTATTATTATTTATTAACAGTTTAAGCAAGATTTCAAAATATAGGAAAGTTTGAGAGAAAGCTATAATCCCTTATAATAATATGGAAAGGACAATATTCTCCAACATACGATGATGTCAATAAATGGCTTCAAGAAGAGAATGAACATTCTCTGGTCCTTCCAGGTTGATATCCAAAGGTTAGGCAAATCAACATGAGACTGTCAGAAAAAAATAAAAAAATGAATCCAATATGTTTTAAAAAAATCATCAGTCTCAATTTATTTTTTAAGAGACATTTTGTATTCATATATATATATATATATATATATATATATATATATATATATATATATATATTCATATTCATATAATAATCAAGCAACAGCTCCACTGGTACTGACCAACACATGTGGAGACCAGGTCTCTGAGTACCATGTGTGCCCATCAGTATCAGTAGGACAATTAAGAACATGAAACATTTATATTTGGACTTCATGGTTTTTTCTGGATACCTTTTCAATGCATCTAAACATAGACTATCATACAATTTTGGTACATGTTTTTACCAGCCCCGGTAGCTGAGCAGCGTTTTACTTACTGATTTTTTGGCCTCATTCACACAGGGCATAATAAAGCATGGAGGGCTGTGTTTTCCTTTAAGGGGATGTAAAAGTGTCCCATGTATCCCCTTGCAGGCAGTCCCATTCATGTCAAATGGGACTCAGTGGTTGCACGGACGCAGCTGCTACTCCCAATGAGACATCTGTGTGAGTGGGAGTGCGTGTCCCCAAACTCACACTCTGAGTTCCCTATGTAGCTATGCAAAGCACTCAATGGGTGTAGGCTTTAGTATGCATTGTATAAATGAGGCCTTAAGCCCCATACACACTATCAGATTTTCTGCTGATTTTTTCCTTCAGATTTACCAAAACCATATAATATAATATCAAACCTTAGGAGTTTCAATGTGTATGCAATCAGGTAGGCTCTTGTACTACACGGTTTTGGTAAATCTGAAGACAAAAATCAGCAGAAAATCTGATAGTGTGTATGGGGCTTTAGTGTGGAGTTAGGGTAATTACATTGCACTTAAACTGAATTTGACAAGGAGAACTGGATACTAACCCCTTCGTGAGCAAAGCACAAGTTTATATGTAACCCCTTCCCGCCGAGCATACGCAGATGTGCGTACTCGGCTTCCGGGGGGTATACCGGGATGATGCCCGCACCTGCAGGCATCATCCCGGTACCGTTTTTTCCAGCGGGCGATTGGCTATCCAGCCATAACAACCGAAGCGGCTAAAAGCCGCTCAGCTGTTATGCCGGAGGAGCGGGAGGGGGATGTCCCCCCTCCCGCTGCCTCCCACCGCTGTTACCGGTGCTCCCGCTCGATCGGGCACCGATTCAAGATTCGACGCCTCCGGCTGCTGGGGAGAAACTGGAACGAAGCCGTAATCGGCTTCGTTCCAGTATCCTAATAGTAAACATGGAAACAACGTCATGACGTCACTTCCCGTTTACTCGGCTGCCAATGGCGCCGGTTTTAAAAAAATATACAGTATTCAGAAACACCGTTTTCGGCGATCTGAATACACTGAAGTGTAAAGGAGGGGTGGGGGGTCTTTCTCTCCCTCCATAAAGAGTACCTGTCACCACCTATTACTGTCACAAGGGGATGTTTACATTCCTTGTGACAGCAATAAAAGTGATCAATTTTTTTTTTTTTTTTTTTAAACAAGTTAGTCATTTTAATATAAATAAAATAAATAAAAACAAAATTTTTTTTTTAAAGCGCCCGCCGTCCCCGCGAGCTCGCGAAGAAAAGAAAACGCATACGGAAGTCGCGCCCGCATATGTAAACGGTGTTCAAATCACACATGTGAGGTATCACCGCGATCGTCAGAGCGAGAGCAATAATTCTAGCACTAGACCTCCTCTGTAACGCTAACCTGGTAACCGTAAAAAAAATTTAAAGTGTCGCCTATTGAGATTTTTAGGTACCGTACTTTGTCGTCAATCCACGAGTGCGTGCAATTATAAAGTGTGACATGTTTGGTATCTATTTACTCAGCGTAACATTATCTTTCACATTATGCAAAAAAATTGGGCTAATTTTACTGTTTCGTTTTTTTTTTTAAATTCATGAAAGTGTCCCTTTTGCCAAAAAGTTGCATTTAAAACACTGCTGCGCAAATACCGTATGACATAAAATATTGCAAAAATCGCCGTTTTATTCTTTAGAGTCTCTGCTAAAAAAAATATATAATGTTTGGGGGTTCCAAGTAATTTTCTAGCAAAAAATATGGATTTTAACTTGTAAACACCAAATGCCAAAAATAGGCTTAGTCATGAAAGGGTTAAGGTCCTGCTACTAATCCAATAAGATTCAATGAGAAAATTTGTTTTGCTGGTAGTTTACCAAATCCAGCTTTTTTTTAACCTTTGCATGGTTTAACCTTTCAATACCCTTAAAAAATCATATTAGGCTTGAATAAAGTAGTGGTGGTTCTAAATTTTAAAATTTAGAGATCATACTTTAAAATTGTGTTTGCCCATAAACTTCAGTACTGTCAATTTTCCATAGACAATGCTTTAAAAAGCCCCTACAGGTCATCGGCTAAGGGTTAACTGTGAACTGTTGAAAGCCTAGAATTGTTGTTTTCACTCTAGCATGAGTGTTGATATGTTATATGTGTAGTTTATGGGCATTTTTAATGCATAGGTGCCCCCAATGTGTGTGTTTATGCTAGGGTATGTATGTGGGGCAGGGCTCAACAATTTTTTTTACGGGAAGGAATTTTAATTGCTTGGGTGTAGATTTTTTTTATTCCCTTTTTTCACTAAACATTATTTCTCTTCACGTAGTGTGACATCTGGAAGTTCAGCAAAATAGAATGCACATCTGATAAGTGAATTTTTTTTTTTTTTAAATAAAATTTTATTGAAAAAGGCATAGAACAAATTGTACATAATACAAAGGCGAAAGTTTTCTCATTAGAATATAAGGATCGAGTGAAAACAATCATACAGCTTATGGTTTGGTAGTAACTAAACAGTGTGTACATGACTTAAGGGAAGACTAACCATTCTCCCCGGAGAAGGGAGAAGGGGAAGTTTCAACTGGATGGATCTGGAGGTCAGAAGATAACCTGGTGTGTTGTATAAAAGCGAGCTACAGGATAAAATAAAGTATATACTGAATATAAAATAAATATGAAATAAAATAACCGTGGGGGGGGGGGAGCAGGAAGGGGGGAGGGGGACTGGTCAGTGGCAGGTGCAGTTCATTGCATAATGGGGGGGGGGGGGGAGAGGTGCTGCACAGATCCCGGCTGTCCATGGAGGTGAAGAGTCCCTGTGTGGGGGGAGAGAGATAGTTAGGAGCACAGAGACCCGCTTGGTACAGATTCAGGTTGCAGCGATTATCGCCGTTGGCGCGTGTCCCTTATGGATGAAGGAGTGGTCCTCAAGGTGGGCTCGTTCCTGTGGGGTGAGTTTAGACGCCATATAGAGGCCCCATCTGTTGTGAAAGCGTAGTTTGGCTTTGGCGTTGAGAAAGCTAGTATTCAATTTGTCCCGGAAGAGGAGATGCATAAGTTCTCTGTCTACTTGTGGAACAGAGGGTTTGGTCGTGGTTGTCCAGTTGGCTAGGATGGTTCTCCTAGCGAGTAACAAGCAGAGCAAGGCCCACTCCTTGCCCAGAGGTGTGGGGGTAGCCGACCAGGGGAGTAGTTTGGGGTCCCAATACCCGAAGATAAGGAGTAGCGGGTCCTTGGGGAGTTTCAGGAGTGTTATCTTGAAAATAAAAGCCAAAATTCCATCCCAGAATGAGGAGATGACCAGGCATGACCAATAGCGGTGGGTAAGGGAGGGTCTTGGATGCTGGCAGAGAGGGCACAAAGAAGCAGCAGATTGACACGAAGGTGAGGAATGTAGAAAAGGTATGTGTGCTCGATGTACAATTTTTAGTTGGGTTTCCCTCCAAGTTTCATTTGGTACCAAATTATAGACTGTTTGGAGTCCGTGTAGGATCTTATCCACAATATCGGTACTTGGGAAATCTTTGGCCCAGTTAGAGACCGAGGAAGATTCCAGAGAGGGTGTAGTATTCAGTAGTAGAGGTTTGTAAATATCAGAGATGCCATAAGAGTCTTTGTGGAGAAGTACTTCGATGAAAGAGGATTGGAATCTTGCATGTTCCGCTCTGCAAGTTTTCTGCAAGAAGCTGAGGCATTGGCCATGGTGAAAGGCGGATGAATCCGGTAAGGAGAACTTGATAGCTAGCCGGTGGAAGGGAAGTGCTCGACCAGAGTCCGGGTCACATAAGGAGAAGAAGGTGGCGAGGCCCTGTTGACGCCATGTTTCATAGGGTTGGCGGTCCAGCCCCGGGGTAAAGTGCGGGTTGCCTTGTATCGGGAGGTGTCTAGAAATGAAGGGGGACAGCTTAAGGCTCTTCCGTGCTTCTCTCCAGGCAATAGCCGTGTCCCTCAGTAAAAGGTTGTGTTGCAATGACGGATCCAATTGTTTCCATTTGCAATGGAGAAGAGCAGCTAGGGAGTAAGGATGGGTCATTGCAGCTTCCAGTGGGTAGTTAGAGCAGCGGGATTTTTGGGATATCCAGTCTAGACCTACCCTCAAAAGACATGCTAGGTTATACATTCTAAGGTTGGGAAGGCTAATACCCCCTTCGCTCCTGGGAAGGTGAAGTTTAGAGAAGGCTATGCGGGGTCTTTTGCCTCGCCACAGGAATTTAGAGATTGCTGAGTTTAAAAGTTTTGTATCCTTATGTCTAAGGAGTAGGGGTATCGTCTGAAGAGGATACAGGAGGCGTGCAAAGCTGACCATTTTTACCAGGTGACACCTTCCCAAGAGCGAAAGAGGCAGATCCATCCAGTTGTCTAATTCCTGTATAAGTTTGGCAAAAAGGGGGGGGTAGTTCAGGTGGTAGAGAGATGAGGGGAGCCTCCCTATCTTAATGCCCAAGTACGTGATATGAGTTTTGGCAACTTTGAAAATGGAGTGATTTGCCCATGTCGGGGGTGGAAGGGATCCCAGGGGGAGTATTTCGCTCTTGGAGTAATTAATGCGCAGTCCCGAGCACCGTCTGAACCGGTCAAATAAGAGTTTAATCGTGGGCATGTCTGTTGAAGGGTTGGCGGAGAATATCAAGACATCGTCAGCAAAGAGGGAGGTTCTTAATTCGTGAGACCCGATTTCGATCCCGTGTAGCGGAGCTTTATATGTCAGGTATCTGGATAGTGGCTCCAAGGCCAGATTAAAGAGGAGTGGGGACAGGGGGCAACCTTGTCTGGTTCCCTTATGTAGTCGGAACTCATCCGAAAGGAGGCCAGCGGCCACCAGTCTGGCTGCAGGGGATGTGTACATGGAACTGATCAGGTGTAGAAATGGTCCGGTGAAGCCCATATCTCCCAGTACCATGGACAGCCATTCAAAGTTGACATTGTCAAAAGCCTTTTCAGCATCTAGAGTGATAATGGCTAGATCGCTGGTAGGGTGACATCTGGCATGTTCTAGTGCCATCATCACCTTCCTGATATTAATAGTTGCCGTTCTGCCCTTGACAAAACCTGACTGGGCGGAGTGGATCAGGGAGGGGATGATGTCAGCCAGTCTATTAGCTATTATTTTGGAAAGAATTTTGACATCAAGGTTTAGAAGCGAGATGGGTCTATATGACCCGGGCTCTTGTGGGTCCTTACCCTTTTTTTCTAACAACTTAATAATTGCTTGGTTACCGGACGGGAGATAGGGGCCACCAGACCATATATGTTGGTAGACATCGGCCAGGGTCGGGGTTAGAAGTGCATTTAAGGATTTATAAAACTCGCCTGATAGGCCATCCGGGCCTGGGGCTTTGGAGGAAGCTAGTGTACGAATCGTATCAGATATCTCCGAGGGGGAAATGGGGGCGTTTAACGAATCGAGTTGTGCGGGAGATACTCGGGTCAATTGTACTTCGTCGAGGAAGTCGCGAGCAGTGGGTCGGTCAATAGGGTCCGCCGCATAGAGGGAGGAATAAAAGCGGAGCATCGCCGCATTGATGCCCTTTGGAGCAGTCGCGACTGTGCCATCGGGGTCGCGTAGCGACGATATGACCGTGGGGCGGTGGGTTCCCTTGCATAGTCTGGCAAGAAGCTTGCCAGCCTTGTTGCCAAATTTGTGTAGAGTGGCGTCGAAGTGGGCATGTTTAGTGTTTTCCAAGGTTTCGGCCCAAGTGTCAAATGACTGCTTGGCCGTATGCCAGGCCTCCCGATTTTCGGGGGAGTTTACAGCATAGAGTGCTCGTTGGGCCTGATGTAGTCTGGAACTGGAGGCTTTGTATTGAGACTGGGCGTGTTTCTTGAATGAGGAGGCGTAAGAGATAATGCGTCCCCTAAGGAACGCCTTACCTGCGTCCCAAAACAAGTGTGGGTTGTCAGCATGTATTGCGTTCGTCTGTGAATATGATGCCCATTCTTTCGTCATGAAAGCTTGAAAATCTGCATTGTGCTGCAAATAGGAGGGGAAACGCCAAATTTTGGGATTGGGGTGTATGTCGGGGGTCTCTAGAGTCACTGATATCGGGGCATGATCTGATATGGCTATATCATGGATTTCCGCTGTCGGAAGGAAGGGGATTAAGTCGTTAGAACTAAAAAAATAATCAATCCTTGAAAAGACATTGTGGGGATAAGAGTAAAAGGAAAATTCTCGGTCGGTCGGGTGGTGTAGTCGCCAAATGTCATGCAGGTGAAGAGATTCCATAGTCATTGCCAGGCTCGTGGGAATAGTAGTAGTCGAACAGAGTATGGGGCGTAATGATGAGGATTTGTCATCTAACGGGTGGGTAACGGAATTGAAGTCGCCCCCCACCAGATGCGGGAGGTGGGGGAAGCGCAGGAGCCAACTAGTCAATGCGCTGAAAAAGGGTTTTGTGGGGCTATTGGGGGCATAGACGTTCGTAATAGCAAGTTCCTTGGTCCCTATGAGGGCCCTGATCGTGAGGAGTCTACCCTGTTGGTCTGTGTCCGTAGATAGGATCTTACACAGAAGATTCTTATTAATAAGAATAATAACCCCTGCTTTCCGGCCCACGGCCTCAGAACCAACCACCTCACCCACCCAGAGCTTCCTCATCCGAACAAAGTCGGATGAGGAGAGATGGGTTTCTTGTAGCAACGCTACATCTGTTTTGAGTCTCTTGAGGTGTCGCAGTATCTTCATACGTTTGTTGGGGGAACGAAGCCCTTTAACGTTCCACGAGACTACTTGTAGCATGGTGGAGCGTTAAAAGCAGTAACAGTGCGGATTAGTAGTACCATGTAGTAGGGAGGACCTGGGGCATATATTAGCAGGAGCTTTGCTCCAGATAGGGCTAGGGCAGCCCCTGATAAGGTAGCAGCAAGGAAGACTAGTGTAAGGAAAAGTGCAGCTGTGGGAATAAGTAGAAGGAAGGGGCGGGGAAGGGAGCGGCAAATGTGCCAAACATAATAACAAAAAAAAATAAGAACAATTCACTGTGAACTTCACTTTTTTCCGCATGGGGGTCACTGTGTAGACCAGCTCCCAGAACCAGGCCTCCGAACTGACATAAAGATGGCTGCCCTTAAAAGAAGTAGCACGGCATGCCGTCAACCCAGGCAGGGATCAGAACGAAGTGAGATGGTCTGCACAGAGGAATCCACGGGGGGAACAAGTGAGAATAACCTGAGAGAAAGTATAAACACAAACATTGAGGAAAACAGTTATAACAGGACAATAAGAGAACAACCAGATGCCGAAGGCATATGGGGCACGGTAAAAGACATAAGTTCAGTCAAAGCAACGTATGGGGCCAGTCACGGCCCTGGTCAAATATTACCTGAGGAGCGCATGTATGGCGCAGGTGGCCCAGGAGGGGATTGATTCATGTAGAAGCCACTTCTACCATGAGAGAACGGGTGGTAGGTGAAGCTTCGTCCCTAAAAGGGAGGGAAGACAAAAAGGTGACAAGGTCCTGGGGTTCATCAACGTGGGTTGAGAGCGTGAGGAGCTGGACCTGAGGCCCTGAAGCGCTTGGGGGAGTCCTTCCGTGGGCTCCTCTGGTCAAGGGCTCTATTGACTGGGGCCGCTTTGGGAGCCGGGCTGAGTGGAGGGCCCGAGCGTAGCGATTTCAGAAAACGTGATGCATCGTCCGGATCTTGAAAAGAGAGCTGTTCTCCGTTGGGTGCTTTGATCCGTAAGATTGCCGGAAATGCCAGAGTGAATTTCATCTGCCGTTGAAATAGTTCCGTACAGATATGTTGAAAGGCCTTCCGTTTTTTGGAGACATCCACTGAATAGTCAGCAAAGATCAGGATTTTGACCCCGTCGATCTGAAGTGATCTGGACTGACGATACTGCTGCAGAATGGAGGCTTTGTCTGAATAATTCAGGTATTTGGCAATAATCGGACGCGGGGACTTGCGCTCAGAGTTGGGCGCCCCCACACGATGTGCTCGTTCCACGACGAAGGGTCCCCCCAGGCCCAGAGCCTCCGGGATGCGGCTTGCACACAGGTCTGACAGAGCGGATTGGTGAAGCGACTCGGGGATACCTACAAAACGCAGGTTGCTCCTCCTGGACCTATTCTCGAGGTCATCGAGCTTTTCCAAAATATATTTGTTAGTTCTGTCCTGAGCTTGTTCCAGGGACTGCGTTTGGTATAATTCGTCCTCTAAAGTAGAGATGCGATTTTCAGCCTCATTGAGTCTGGATGCATGTTCCCCGAGTTGGGCTTGAAATTTATGCATGCCTTGGGTGACAGCTTTCTCAACAGAGGCAGCTATCATGGGGGAGAGGAGAGCAGCAACAGCTTGTGCCAGGAGCTCTGTCTGTGGATCCTGCAGCGGTGGGGATGGCAAATGATGCATCATGGTCGCAGGCGCCACAGGCCCAGGTACATGTGTGGAGGTTGGAGATTGTAGGGAAGAGGGTGCCTTGGAGGTTGTTTGGCCTTGTGCTGGGTCTCCTACCTCCATAGCTGGCGCTGGTTCCTCTGGGTAGGCCGCGCAGGCCGGAGCGGTGACCGGAGCGGTGTAGGCCGAAGCCGGGGCCTCGATTTGCGGCGTGGCCTGCCGCGCGGTGGCGGCCGCGTACGAACGCGGCCCGGTTTTTCCACGAACCGGTCCATCCTGGAGCTGGTAGCGTGGGGAAGTTAGCTGGCCGGTGGATCGGGCGAAATCGCCGGATTTGGAGCTGATTTATAGGCCGGTCTGCGGGAGCTGTGAGAGGGGACAGCTACTCCATGCGGCGCCGGAACCGGAAGTGATAAGTGAATTTTATAGGTATGCCTGTTATTTGAAATACCTTCATAGTGGTCTGTTGCCATATAGACCGTAGAGCTATGCAACTCCAGAATGTGTGACGGAGCGTACCCCTTTTCCCCACAGCCCCTGTAGCATGTATCGGGTATTAATGGGTAGATTCTATGTAGCTTAACTGGGGTGTAATACCAGCAGGTATGAAGCTTAACCACAGTCTCTTTGATGGCAACAGAGCGAGTACATTTAAGCATATTAGAGACCATGTCATGCCAATCCTCTGCTGAAAGCTCCTAACCGCTATCTGCTTCCCAGCCCAGCATTACCGTTTACTTATACACAAGTAAATGCGCAAAAACAGGGTCAAAGATTTTCCCAATGTCCACCAGTCTCTCACCAATTGAAACCAAAAATCCAATTAAATGAATGAGAGTCCATATTATGTAAAGATCCGTATGGTTATAAATATAAAAGCTACTGTCCAGTAGAACAAAGGAAAGCATTTAAAACCAGGAGCTCCATATCCAGGGCTGCCATCAGTGAAGGACAGAAACCATGTTCCAAAGTCTGTGAAAAAAAGCAAAGGAAGAGGCGCCTCTGGGTGTAGAGATAACATACACTTTAATTTAAAAAAATGTATTTAATACAGGCAACTCACATTTTGGATGTGGTCTATGAGCATTCAGTCACTTTAAAAGCTGAGCATGGATGTGGTCATCTAGTAGTCCGTCAAGCTGAGGCACTGTAGCCGCTAGTGGCCAGGAAGTGGCACAGACGCGGAGAGAGATGACATCATGAGGTGGGTGCGACCGGTTTCGTGAGCGTACAGGCTGAGGTTGTTTGACAACCGCGCTCCTTCATCAAGCAAGTGGGACAACAAAAAAGACTGATATATATAGGCCATGCACAGGAGGAAGGGGAGGAGGCATTTAAAATGCAGGTGCAGAGGATTACAAATCTTAGTTGCAAAAAAAAAAAAAAAGGGGTTGTCAGCGAGAACATGAAATAGGATATAAATGGATTGGAAATGGAAGATGAATAAATAAAATAATAAAGATGATGAATGTAAAAATAAAATTAAAAATAAAATAAATATAACAATGGTACTGTTGTTATATTTATTTTATTTTTAATTTTATTTTTACATTCATCATCTTTATTTTATTTATTCATCTTCCATTTCCAATCCATTTATATCCTATTTCATGTTCTCGCTGACACCCCTTTTTTTTTTTATTTGCAACTAAGATTTGTAATCCTCTGCACCTGCATTTTAAGTGCCTCCTCCCCTTCCTCCTGTGCATGGCCTATATATATCAGTCTTTGTTGTTGTCCCACTTACTTGATGAAGGAGCGCGGTTGTCAAACAACCTCAGCCTGTACGCACACGAAACCGGTCGCACCCACCTCATGATGTCATCTCTCTCCGCGTCTGTGCCACTTCCTGGCCACTAGCGGCTACAGTGCCTCAGCTTGATGGACTACTAGATGACCACATCCATGCTCAGTTTTTAAAGTGACTGAATGCTCATAGACCACATCCAAAATGTGAGTTGCCTGTATTAAATACGTTTTTTTAATTAAAGTGTATGTTATCTCTACACCCAGAGGCGCCTCTTCCTTTGCTTTTTTTTTACCGTTTACTTAGCTATAGTATCATGGTCATTGAGGTACTTATATAAGATTGAGATGGTCCCTTTATCTCTAGAACCCTCGCCACATAGATTTTTAAATGATGACTTGACCCCTTCCCCATCCTGTATAAGGATGTTGAAAAAGAAGTGGCAAATCTGTAGATATTTATAAAATGTGACAGGTTCTCTTTAATGAGACATCAGGGGTAATTTTACACATTGCTTCCAGGTGATAACCAGAAGGGAGATCAGCAAATGGATGTTCATCGATCACCCTATCCTCTACCTGGTGACGGCCACAAAGTCAGTCCTAGGTCTGCCTATGAGAGCCAGGGTATGTGGATTGCCAAAACATCACTTCAATCTGACAGCCAACAGTTGGCTTGTCGGATGTACACACTGGTTGTGTGTAAAACCCCCGCTGATGTATGGCACATCTCAGTTGCACTGAGGGTTTAAGTGTAAACATTAAAGTGCATATATTTACCAAAATTTGCACAAATGTTGTCGGAAATTCAAAACATTAAATACGCGGTGACGTACAACACATTCGACGAGCCAAGAAAAATTAAGTTCAATAGCCAGTGTGGCTCTTCTGCTTGATTCCGAGCATGCGTGGAATTTTGTGCGGCGGAATTGTGTATACGCGACTGGAATTTCTTTTGTTGTCGGATAATTTGAGAACCAGCTCTCAAATTTTTGTTGTCGGAAATACCGACAGCAAATGATCGATGGAGCCTACACACGGTCGGAATTTCCGACAACAAGCTCCCATAGAAAATTTGTTGTTGGAAATTCTGACCGTGTGTATGCGGCATTCGTTTTGGATAAAGTAGAAAAACCTATTTTAATTTATCTTTTGTTGTTTCTATCCCATTGGGCAGATTTTTCTTCACTACCAGTCACAGAGATGCAACATGAAGAGAGGAGATCACTGTAACAGGCGTCCTCATCAAAAGAGTTACTCTCACCATCTGTTCTGATAACATTCAACATTTTGGATTTCCCATCAATTTCTGACTCAGTTAAGTCTCTCCAGAGGGAAAATAGCAATAAAAGCCTGAAAAATTGTAACCTTCCACCACTCATCAAGAAAAAAATATATAAAACTTGATTGTACATTGTACACATATGACCTCTTCTTAGTTCCAGACTCTTGTCTTATGCAGACTGTCTGAATGGCCAGCCACTCAGCCAGTACTGCGGAAACAGACTACCAGACACAACAAGCATTTTCAGAAGTAGGTCTGTGGCTGTCTACATATTTTTTCAGTACCGGTCCAGAGAAAGCCATTGGACCTAGACTAATCACTTAGTCATTAGTACTTCTGCCTTGCAACACTGGGGTCCTCAGGACACCATCTGCATGAAGTTTGTATTTTCTACTTGTGATTGTGTGAGGCCGCGTACACACGCGCGGACTGTTGGCCCAACTTTGTCCGTCCAACAGTTTGAGCGAACAGTCCGCTCAAACTTAGCATGGACGGACATGGCCACACACGACGAACGAACAGTTTGCTGAAACCGTGCGCGATGATGTGAACGGCACGTACGACGGGACGCAAAATACGACGTCCTATACACTGCATTATAACTTTCGGCTTGAAAATCCTTTCTGAGCATGCGCGGAACTTAGTTTGACGAACAAGCCTACACACGGGCGGACTGTTCGTTGAAACAAGGTTTCAGCGGACAGTTTTTCGGAATTTCCGTAAAACCTTGTCCGTCCAACTGTCCGCTGAAACTGTCCGCTGAAAGCCCACACACGAGCGGACTGTCCGCCCAAACACTGTTCAGCGGACAAGGTTGGGCCAACAGTCCGCGCGTGTGTACGCGGCCTAAGTGAACTCCACATACATCCTGGTAGGACATCCCAGTGGCTCCCTTTGCTCCTATATGAATTATGTATGCCTGTGAAACAGGCACTGAAGGAGCTATAAGCTCCTTGAGACCAAGGGTGTATGTGAATATACAGTATATACAGCACTGCGTAAAATTTTTAATGATATACAAATACCTGTAATAATAATACACCCCCAAAGCACTAAAGACTGGCTCTTTATGTAATTCAGGTTTGAAATTAATTGATATTCATCAACATACAATGATAATGCATGCAAAATAAAATACCTCATTCGCAGGCGTCCTCACATTCCTTCCTACTATTAAATCTGTTTTCATTTCCTCCACAACCGGTATAGAAAAATCGCCAACATCTTTTAATGCTGTTATCATAGTAAAATAGATGCTGTTTCTCCTTACATGTACCATAATCCACAGGTAGGTCGCAGATTTTTTCTGAAAAATACAAAAACACCTGAATATAAAGCAGCAACATAAAGAGATAATGGGTAATAAACAACAAGACTGTTGGAACCTTACAGAAAATTCAGGGCTCGGTCGGTATACCATTAGACATAGAAAACCTCAGCTTATATATCCAACTCTCACTGACATCTGGCCTCCAATGCTGGGGCATTTCCCATAACTGCTGGGGTATGCCCTTTCAGGCCCCGTCCAATATTCATCTCAATATAGCCAATCCTACCTTTCCCCTTACCCACAATTTTGAACATAGTATAACTTTGCTGTCTCAGAGGACTCTTGATGTTTTAAACTCTGAAGTTGGAAGGCTTTTCCCCGCATAAGCCACACATGCTGCGGCCGCGGCTCACAGCAGGGGGTCCATGGCGTCCCTGTTCACTGATTCAGGTGCGAATCGGGTCCAAGCTGTTGCCAGAATTCACACCTGAATGGGAAACCAAAGATTCACAGGAACATTTCCAAATGCAGACCAGGACCACCCCAGAGGTATGTGAACCGGCTCCATTGCAAGCCGTTCCCACTCTCCTGCCGTGCAAATTAAATGCGGGGAAACCCACATCCAATTTGCATAAGTGTGAACCCAGCCTAAAACTTTTTTTTTAAGTCGAGTAGGGATGTAGTGGTTGTAAAGGCTAAATTGTGTTTATTTTAATATATTCTCTGCATTGAGGTTATGTCCCACCAGTCCCCCAAAATACCTACCTGAGCCTGATCTTGATCCAGCACTGTGCCTGATAGCGGAAGCTCTGCTTTTTCTCTCCCTTCTCACTAGATTTAGTGAGAGAAGCAGGAGTCATTGGCTCCTGCTGCTGTCAAAAAAGCTCCAGTCACGAGGTAGCAGATGGCAGGGCTGAGCTGAACTGTGTGTCAATAGTGTAGGCATGAGTGCCCCAATGCAAGCGTGCAGGAATTCGAACAGGGTGATGAGGTGGTCATAATGTCCTCCATCTTTCCTTCCTCGTGGGTTCCAAGCAAGGTTTACATGAGAGGCCTACTCCCAGGGTGGGTTCTTCTGGGCTACACTAGGCACTTAGGTTAGGGTCACTATCTTACACATGGGATATGTTTACTTGAACAGACGACTTAACACTTGCTGACCCTGGCTTTTTCTGGCATTTGTTGTTTACAAGTATAAATATGCCTTTTTTGCTAGAAAATCGCTTAAAACCCACAAACATTATATATTTTTTTAAGCAAAGATACTAGGATGTAAAATGGTGGCCATTGCAATATTTTATGTCACACTGTATTTGCCCAGTGGTAAAATTGGAAAAATACACTTTAATGAATTAAAAAAACAAAATATTAAAGTTAGCCCAATTTTTTTTTGTTACACCGAGTAAATGGATGCCTAACACATCATGCTTTAAAATTGCGCACGCTCGTGGAATGGCAACAAACTACAGTACTTCAAAATCACCATGGGCGACACTAACATTTTTTACAGGTTGCTTCTTCAGCGTAAAACCCCTTTCACACTGGGGCAGGGCCATGTTAGCATTAAAGCTAGATATGAGGGTGGGAGCGGGGCGATTTTAACCCCAAAAAAGGGGTTAAAAGCGCCGAAAAGTGCCGCTCCCGAATTGATTTCAATAGCAGGAGCGGTTTAGGAGCGATTTAGCAGCGATGAATACGCCGATCCCGCACTGCCCCAAAGACAGTGTTTGCAGGGACTTTTATTTCCTTCCTGCAAACGCACCGCCCCAGTGAGAAAGCACTGGGCGCTTTACAGGTGCTTTTCAGGCACTTTACATGTGCTATTTTTACGCCTGAAAAGCCCTTCAGTGTAAAGGGGATCTTACAGGGGAGGTCTTTAGAGGTGTTTAGAGTTAGAGGAGAATTATTGCTCTTGCCGTAATGATCGCGGCGATACCTCACACGTGTGGTTTGAACATCGTTTACATTTGCGGGCACAACTTATGTATGCGTTTGCTTCTGCACGCAAGCTCAGATGGATGGGGTGCTTTACAGGTTTTATTATTATTATTATTTATTTTTTACACTGTCCCTTTAATTTTTTTTATCACTTTTATTCCATTTACAAGGAATTTAAACATCCCTTGTAATAGAAATAAGCATAACAGGTCCTCTTTATTGAGAGATCTGGGGTCAGACCCCAAATCTCTCATTTACCTTTAAAAGCAAAAAAAAAAGAAGACATTTTGCCTTTTAAGGGGGAAAAAAAATCATCCCTTTAAGCCCAAGAGGAGGAAGTGACAGACGTTGCTCTGGTCCTCCAAGGGCATAGAGCCAAGTGGGGGCTTTCTTGTCCTCATTTGGCTTCCTGCCTAGCCATTGACTGCACCGGATCAGTTCCCTGATTACAGACGACTTCGGTACCATCGGGAAGTGGAGGGGGGGCACCTCTCCCATGACCCATAATTGATCTTGATCTTGTGGCAATTCCGCCACAGGGACCACTTTTATCTGAAAGCCGGCCACCTCACTGAAAAAAAGATACCGGGGTTATAGCAGCTAGGTGCTGCCATAACCCCGGTATTTAAAGTCAATATAATGACGTATACTTAGAGTTAGGTGGTCGGCAAGTGGCTAAGCTTTAATAAGCTCTTTCTCAATGGATTATACACCTCCACAGTTTGTTGTGCAATTAGGACACGTAGAGCATTTTTCCTCTCCACCTGTGCAGCGTATCACTGCTACCTGACTCCCAGTAATGGTATGGGGTCCCGCCACGCACCTAGCGTGGACTTCATGCATGCATGTCACTTAAAGTGGTTGTAAACCTCAATCATGAAATCTGAGCAAAGCACATATTTCTGTAGTGTTTACGTATCTCTCTTCAAAGCTGTTAAAGTGTAATTTCTCTCTGGTGCTTCCTTTCTCTGTTATCAGTGTGAGTCACTTCTTTTCCCAAAAAATTTTGTTGGGAGGGATAAGGGGGAGAGCTCAGCAGACAGCTTGTCTGTTCAGAACACAGTTCTTCTGCTGTGTGAAGGGGGGTGTGTTCCTTTCCCCCAATCAGCTCCCACACAATGTAACTGCATAAAGTCTCTCTGCCCCTCCTCTGTGCTCCTGACAGATAAAGAAAGATTTTAACAAATGTCTGCCCTTGTGTGTAGAGTGTAGAGGGGAGAAGATGCTGATAAACAAGTAAAACGTATGCAGGAGGATTTGTTTAATCTCTATGTATCATCTGAAGCTGTTCACTTCACTGGGTATGTGTGATAGTTTACAACCACTTTAAAGTGTTTGTTAACCAAAAATAAATGTTGATTCTGGTCCCTTAAATCAGATTACACAGCACAGTGCTTGTGTTGTGTAATCTGCCCCCCTCTAAACTGTAAAAAAAAAACCCTGAACACTTCACTTCCTGTATGCCCTCTCTAAATAGACCATGATAACCAGGGCTGCTTCACCCTGATCACTGTGGTCAAAGTACGTCCCTCCGTCATATGCTGTCATACAATTTTCACTACCAGCCTCTCTATTAGAGGCTGGAATAGCACACTATGTCATTAGTTTTACAAAACGAGTGTTGTAAATACCTAATTTGAGCTGTCTTCAGGCCAGTCACGTGACTTGCGGACGTTTTCGAGCTCTGATACAGGGCTTCTGCGGAGGAGATGAGCAGCCACGTGATCTCCCCGGCTGACATCAGAGGGAGATCATGGCCCCTCTCTTAGAAGCCATCCATCAGAGCTGCAAAGCGGCCGTGAGTCATGTCACCGGCCTGAAGACAACTCAAATTAGGTATTTACAACATTTGTTTTGTAAAAATACTGATACAGTGTGCTATGCCAGCCTCTAATAGAGGGGCTGGCATAGTTTTATATATATAACAAAGCCTTTAACTCTTTCACTTTCATACCTGTGTGCAGGTTGGGGACCTCTGCAGTGCTGATGTGCTACCTTTACTATGGAATACGGACCTGCTCACAGAGAGA
Source organism: Lithobates pipiens (assembly GCF_037356315.1). Lineage (NCBI taxonomy): Eukaryota > Metazoa > Chordata > Amphibia > Anura > Ranidae > Lithobates > Lithobates pipiens. The sequence continues at coordinate 59,941,173 of NW_027507764.1, forward strand.
GTGCCGAAAACAACTTCTCCCGGCAAGAGGCTATCCCACCTGCCACATGTACACACTTATGACAGGCTGCTAGAGAAACCTTTGTTACCCTTAGTAACCACTGTATCCTCACACTGTATTAACACTTATACCATTATCTTCATACCCACAATGTGCTAAGTGACCCAAGCTGTAAGTTCAGACCAGACAAAGGCAAAGTTTCAAAAGCTTTACTGAAGAAAAAGTTAACATGACAGTTCAACATAAAGTGCAGTCTTTTTCCAATGTCCCTCCCTAGTCCCTAACTCAGGCTTGTGGATACCCCAGCATACCTGCAAAGAAAAGAAGTACATTTTTGGCAGAGTCCATGATGATTGTATCCAGCAGCTCAGCAGCTCCTTCAGATTGTAGCAGGGTGCATCACTTGTCACCTGAACTTGGCATTATTAACAGGGTAACAGGATGGAGTCCAGTGGCAGTACAAACAAGTTCTCATATGCTTAGAAATTTCCAAGCCCCCACAGCTCTCCTCTCTCTTGCTATTGACCACTGTCCCTTTTATAATACACAGAACCAGTGAGTCGGACCCAGAAAACCATACCAAGAAAAGAACCAGGAAACACAATTAACCCTAACCTTCCCAAATGGTTCACAAACTCTACCTGCCCACAAGCAGTTTGCTATGGGGGCACTTAGAAGGCAGGAGGAGCCAGGAGCTTTCGCTGAGGACCCCAAAAGAAGAGGATCAGAGCATTGTACAGAGAAGCTATGTATAACATGTTTATTATTAAAATAAAAAATAAAAAAATAAACCTTTACAATCACTTATAAACCCTTATCCATTTTTATTTGCCTTGTTCCCCATTGGAGTGGTTTGCCTTAATTTGCTATTTTTTTAACTCTCCCATAGACACAAAATGAAATAAGGGGAAATCTCATATAAGTGAGGAGCATCCTTACATAAGCTAGCCATACACTAGTATATTTTCAAATTAATGTTAACGGAAAGTTCTCCATCCTGCTTCCTCAAATGATCACCACTACAGTCAACAAAACAGTCTACTAGTGTGTAGACACCTTTAGACCACTGTCAGTGAAATGAGTGTTCTTACTGGACTTTCCCCTAATTCAAGGTCTGAATTTTTTCCCCACTTTCAGGCTGGGTTCACACTGAAGCACGGAGCAGCCCATAACCAGGGCTGGACTGGGACAGAAATTTGGCCCTGGACTTCATCCAGACTGGCCCACTTACATTTTGAGTGTCCCATCAGCACCCCCTTACGTCAGAGTGTCCCATTCCCAGCCCCATTACATCAGAGTGTCCCATCAGCACCCCCTTACATCAGAGTGTTCCATCAGCACCCCCTTACATCAGAGTGTCCCATCAGCACCCCCTTACATCAGAGTGGCCCATCACCAGCCCCCTTACATCAGAGTGGCCCACTAAGCCATCGGCCCACTGGGAAACTCCCAGTAGTCCCAATGGCCAGTACATGCCTGCCCATAACAGGGGTCCAGTGCATCCCTGATCACCATTTCAAGTCTGATTTCAGTCCGAATTTTTGGCTAAATTCAGACCTGGAATGGATCAGAAGACACACAGCCACTCTGGAGATGTGTAAACTGACTCCATAGAGAGCCAATCACAATCTTCTGAAATGCAAACTGGAATTGGGGAAACCCACATCCCATTTGCAATAGTGTGAACCCAGCCTCAGTCTAGGGGACTATGGTCATATGACTAAATAGAGAGGATTGATCTCTACAGCAGTTACAGAGACAGCAATACAAACCTGATAGGGGTTCTAAGCCTTCTATACACTCCAAAATTAAGGAAAAACAGACTTTAGATACAAATAGAGGCTTTAGCTGTATTCATTTAAAAGTATAAACAGGGGTGAACAGTGGCGCTAGCTATGGTGATAACATAAAATTATATAGCAACTGGAATATAGGTATACATAAAATGTGTGTGAATAAGCACACATAATATTAAAACATTTGTTTAAAACATAATGTCCATAAATGATCCGAGATCTTGTATGATTAGCACCTGGAGGCAGCTCCCTTAGAGTGAAGCGATGAGCTCTGTGTAGAAATGGGAACAGAGGGGCGCCAGACTGAGTGCAGTATAATCTATATATTTAATAATTATTTATTTATTAAATATATGATTTATACTACACTCAGTCTGGCGCCCCTCTGTTCCCATTCATTTAAAAGTATGTATGAAACCATACTGCAAAATAGAGCACAGACACATACAAGTATGCAATATTTATGTGGTACTATGTCAGTAAGACTTACTTTTTCGACTGAACCAACCAGCAGAGGCGAACTGAACCAACAAGAGACTGGTAGCAATCACAGCAAGGGCCCATGTGGTTTTCATGTTGTAGTCTTATGTCTGGGTTACCAAAAAAGCCAATGAAGAGTTGGTTTTGCTCCGTAGGCTGTGTATGATCCCAGATTCCTGGTGGATAATTATAGAGAGGAGAGACCACACCCACAGCAGAATTGGCAAGGACACTTGGTCTGCCCCTGAGGGTGGTCTTAATAGCTCTTGTGGGTGGAGATCATCTCAATTTCTTCAGGGCCAATCAGAGGAGTTACATTACATTGCAGAAATGTCAGAACTGAATACAAATGAGATATACAAACAGAAAACATGAGGATTAATCAACCACTGGTTTTGTGAACGGTGAAAGCTTTGGAAGCTAGACATGTGTGATTAGTTTCATACGAATTTTCAATGTGTATGAATTTCCGGAAATTCGTACGATCGTACGAATCCGAAATACAAATTTTTATGCTTACCATTTTCATATGAAATACGAAATTTCGTTAACAAATTTCGGATGCAAATTAACAGAAACATGACTGGTGTTTTGTTCACCAATCAGAGGAAGTCAGAAAAGCACAGGGATGGTGGGAGCCCCTCATAATGATAAGCAAGTGAAAGCAAACACATAAATGTCCCCAGGAGGACATAAAGTATTACGAAACATGTCGGGCGTTATATGTTGATATCATCACGCTTTATGTGACCCCTATACATGGGTGTTCTTTTTTGTTATTTGTTTTTAATATAGCCTTTTTTTTTTTTATTGTATTTGTGCAATATTTCGTACCATGACCGTCTGTGGTTAACACCACCAGTCCTTTTTGAAAGCATTAAAAGCTCTACCTAAAAACGGTATTTCACGATCAGAGTCCGTTTACCTTTCCCCATTTATACTCGTGGCCGGCCGAGTGTGTCTTTTTCAGATCAGCTGATCTATTGGCTGGGAAGCTTTCCACTTACTGCCCCTCATTGGAGAGATCCTTTGGCTATCCTTAGAGACGCCGGACCATATCGGTAATAGGCGAGCTCGTCTGTCGGCCTTTCCTTGCACCACCCCTAGCTGCTGCATCTCTTTGTCCATCTCTGGAAGCCGCCTGTGGAGTTGGTGACAGCAGAGATCCATCCGTCCTTGCAGAGGGTTGTATCTGCTCGCGTTGTTGATTCCGTTAGGAAGGGAGTCCACCTGCTCCGGTAAGGACCCTCATTCACTATTGTTACCTGCAAGATTCGGTGTCAAAGACATTTTTGATTGATACTGACATCTACTTCATGGATCTGATTGGATATTTATGTGTTTGCTTTCACTGCTTAATATCATGGACACTTTCTTGATTGATATTTGTTTTTTGAATCTGATTGGATATTCATTGGTTTTCTTTCACTGCATTCTATCACGGATACTTTTTTGATTCACCTTTGATTCATTTGCATTGGGACATTTCAATTTATCTAACTTAATTTGCTATTTTAAGTTTTCACATTTTAGCGCAACAATATTTTAGTATTATTTGTATTTACCATAGAGATATTTGATGGTGTTTTGTTGTAGCTTTTTCTGAATATTTTCTAGCTCTGTATTTTTTCTTCTTTCTTTTGTCTTTTTATTTGCAGCAAAATCTTTTGTCTTGAGCAGAACAGAGTTCGAAGGTTGTGTTGTGATGCACCTCTTTTTACACAGTATATCCTATAGAGGTGTGTTTAAACTGCAGACAAAGCAGGTTAAAAGAAGGCAGGGTTTGAAAAGAATGGCAGTCATGGTTGGCATTTACCTGCTTCGCTGTATAACTTGATTAATGATGGATATACATTGCGGGACTTTTGTTTAAATAAAGGACATGTAAAAAACAAGTGTGTTTTTATTTACTTTTTACCTTTTATCTGAATGATCTGAATTATCTGAATGAGTATGGTACCATGTACCCCTTACTCATTCAAATGGAAAGTATTACCTGGGTTCCCCCGATAAGCACCCTGCCCACAGAACCCCCAAAAGGGTGCAGTTGTGGGATGTCCTCCTCAACATGAGAACAAAGTGCTTTGCAAAGGGGATACACGCTGTCAAGGTATCAGCAGGGCAAGTGGCTTCGTATGGTTTGGGGGTGTGCATGCTCATCTCCTTCCTTTCCTGCCTGCCAAGATGCAAGATCAGGTAAGGTGTGGATTTTGGAGGGGATCCCATGCTTTTTTTTTGTGTGTTTTTTTTTAAATCTACACCTGATCTGAAAAAAAAAGTCTGGTACAGATGAAGGGAATCAGTGGATGTTTGTTTAAGAAAGCTTACATTACTCAAAACCTCAAAGTTAGTTGCAGGCAATTTAAAGTCTAGCTAAAATTAACTATTTCCTTAGATGTGCTGGAAAGGGTGGGTGATGAAGCCATGATTTCCTCCTCAACCACCTCAGATGAAGCCTTGTATTTACTAATAAAAATACAGGGCTTCCTTTAAATGACTGAGACTCTCAGTCCAACAGGATTTTGTTCTGGCAGCAGATGGGAAGTCCTGTACCACTACCAGAATACAGGGCTGCATACTGTATGTAGTTGATGCTACACATAGTTTTAGTGCTCACCTCCAAAAGAGCCGATTAATGTATTGGGTTCCTTCTACCCTGCACCTGTGATGACTTTCCCTTACCTGGACTCAAGTACACAGATACACCTTGGAGGGTGAATGGGCTTTATTTAAAGGCAAAGCCCTAGAAATGAAAGAGTTAAAGGGGTTGTAAAGGTTCCTTTTTTTTTTTGTTTAAATAAAAAACATGTCATACTTACCTCCACTGTGCAGCTCGTTTTGCACAGAGTGGTCCTGAACCTCTTCTTCTGGGATTCCTCGGTGGCTGTCTCGGCTTCCTCCCCACATCAGCTAACCCACGTTCTGGGAAGCTCTCTCCCAAGGGGGTTAGCTTGCGGGCGCGCTCCCGTGATACAGTGATACAGTCGGCGTCATTAGCTATATCACTCGGGCCCCAGCGCCATTGATTTGATTGATAGCAGCGGGAGCCAATGGCTGCGCTGCTATCAATCATCCAATGAATGAGCCGAGAAGAACCAAGAAGCCCAGTCTAGAAGCCAGCACGTTCACGACACAAGATTTTGAGGGCTCAGGTAAGTAAACGGGGGGGGGCTGGGGGGCACTAATCTTCTGATGTTTTTTCACCTTGCAGTCTACCTACTGCAAAGATGCCTATTTAACCAATGAGCCGCAGGACAATGCAGACAATCTGCTAGTGATAGGGTCCTTGTGTTGGAGTGCTCAATAAGATAAACAAAGTACTGGCCAGAGGCCTCTCACCAGAGATGACTCTGGTTCTGGTTCTGGACAGTCCCTCGGGGGCCGGTGAAAGGGCCCTTTATTTTGAGCTAGCTCTCTGCAGCTGTAGCAGGCAGTGACAGCAGGGGTGGTCACTCTGAATAACAGGAACACTCGAAACTGGTAGAAGAGTTTCTCCTCCCCCACTGCAGATGGTAGTTCTCAGCACAGCAGCAGCCCAAAGCCAGGCTCTGTTCACAGTTCAGCATGTGATACCTGAGCAGCACAACTCAGCTGGCAGAATAGATCCTCTATCAGTAGCATATGATCAGCAGCTCACAACAACAAACAGTCCCATGCCTTCTTGCAGCCCCGAGCCTTGTACACAGGCACCCAAGCTAAATACCCTCTGGCAAGCACAGCATACAGCAGAGTTTGGTTCCCAGGCTCTGTAGCAGCAGTCACAGAAAGCCCTCAACCATGTTCCCCACCTGAAGCATACTTACTGGGTATATACTGTATTGTCCAGGCACGCCTGTTAACCAAGCAGTCCAGCAGACAATCTGCATCCAGGGCCAATCACTCACAGGTGATCACTGCATAGCGATTACATGTGAGTGGCCGCAATTAGCTGTGGGAGCCAGCAGCCTACTATTGCTTTCAATGAGGCTGCCTCTCGCCGTTAATCCCTGGGACCCCTTCCTGGGTTCTTCCATGTATATGCTGTCAAGCCAATACTTAAAAGAGAAGTATGTATTTTTTTCCCTATTCATACTTACCTAGGTGGATGCAGCATCAGACCAATGCTGCATCTGTCCCCCGCCGCCTCTGCACTGAGAACCGTGCCACGAACATAGCCGATGGCTTGGTTATCACTCCTCCCCGAGCGAAGAGCTGCTGACTGTCAGTCAGCATCTCTCCTGCTCTGCTCCTCCATGCTCATTGGAGCACTGAGCTGTAGAGGGGCAGGGAGCAGTCATCTCAGTGTCTCAGCGGCTCACTCAGAGGCTGAGACTGCAATCAGTCCACTCAGCTGGCGGATCCAGACTTCCTAAATTGGGATGACACGCTGCCTGGACTGAACTTGGTGACATGAGCGGAGAGCAGACTTCAGATCACTCTCCACTGAAAACAGGTCACATGGGGGGGGGAAGGAATTGCACTCCTGTGACACTTAGGAGAAGCTCAGCCTAAAAAGCTTAAGCTGGACTTCTCCTTTAAAGAGGAGCTTCAACCTGTAAACAAAAATTGTAAAGTCAGCAGCTACAAACACTGTAGCTGTTGACTTTTAAAAAAACACATATTTACCTGTCCCAGGATCCAACAATATCCTCCCCTGACCTGGCTCTTTGCCAGTCTTTGGATGCAGTCGCCGGCATCTTAACTGTGGGCAACCGACTGTGACTCCTCCACAGCTGGCTGCCCACTGCACATGCGTGATCCGCACTGTGGTCTGTGATTGGTCCTGCAGCCTGCTGGGACCTGTTTTGTGTCCCAAGAGGCTGCGGGGGTAGGAGGGGAGGGCCAAACTTCCACTCAGATCGCCACTCAGACCCCCCCCCCCGCCATACAAACTATATAAACTTTAAAGTAGCACAAAGCCTGCAGTTGGGCTGCAAAAAGCATTTTTTTTCATTGTAAATGTCATTTTTGCTGCAGTAGGTTGTATCCATTGGACAGATGCATCACTTTAAAAACAGGTGAATGACATTCCCCAGGCAAGTGTTATTTAAAGGACTTTTAATATGTAGGCCAGTACTAAACTGTCAGGAGAGGGACACCTGAACACCTGTGCTGTTGCTATCTGTGTGTGTGTACACTCACAAAGGATTTCTACATAGAGACTCTACTGTGGAACTGTTACAGCCTGTGGTAATCCTGCCTTCATCCAGGAGAAGGCCCTCAGGGACACGAGTTACAAGAGAGACACTGCGGAACATCATGGAGCATTGTGGGAAGTATAGTTTGCAGAGCAGAACACTGAAAAGACTGCAGCGGGAAGTTTCTCTTTTCAGCGTTCTGCTGTTGTGTGTCATCACTTGGCTGTGGTTATTGGTATGTCCACAATTTTAAATGTAAGTTCATCTTTGTTTTAAATAAATCTTCATTATATACTACAACATGAGGAGATGTCTCTCTTATTGCATGTACGATGACCATCGATGGAAGATACCTCAAGGAGATTATCTTGGCAGTTTGATGTTCATTGTCTTTGTATTTGAAGTAAGCGGCCATTGCACCTGGTGGCAGATTTGTGCCCTTTTCGGATTTAGCACTATTTCACTGGAATTTATTTGCTGTTCATTCAAAATCTACCTTGGAAGCAGAACTTTACTTCACTATTTTTTGATCTTCATAATTTTTGCACTGGACATATTTATATATATGTTTTTGAAATATATATATATCTTTTTGCTTGTTTCAAAAATACCTTTACCACCTTTTCACGATATTTGAATATATATTATTTGATATGCATATGTACATTGGTGTATTTCGATTAAGGCCCCTGGGGCGGTGGGTGTGTCGGCGGTAAAGTGCCGATATTTTTAGCGCCGCTTTACCGTCAATTTTCCAGTGTTATTCAGCTGCTAGCAGGGCACTTTTACACCCGTTAGCGGCCGTGAAAGGGTTAAAACCACCGCAAAACGCTATGCTGACTATATAGCCGCACTGCCCCAATGATTCCCTTCACCGCTCCAAAGATGCAGCTAGCAGGACTTTTTTTAACGTCCTGCCAGTGCACTGCTCCAGTGTGAAAGCCCTCAGGGCTTTCACATTGGAGAGACAGCAGCTGCTCTTTCAGGGCGCTTTGCCGGTGCTATTTTTAGCGCTGTAGTGCCTGCAAAGCACTCCAGTGTAACGCCTGCAAAGCGCCCCAGTCACGTGGGTGGAGTGAGCGTCCGTCGCCCGAGTATATTGGATCGCACACACATGGTCCCCCCCCCCCCGCGATCCCAGGATTGGACCAGTAAGCCATCCATCATAAGCGCTGCGCTGTCATGATGGACATCACAGTGGTCTAATGAATGCCAGTATAACGGCCAGGATGGGTGACATCATGATAGGCACACACCATGATGATGCATCACGCATGGCCGGTGCCATCATAAAGCGTGCACTAAGAATGTCACACACAGCGGAAGCCAGACTCGAGTCAGTGAGGTGGAGCATGGACGGACCGGGCGGCGGGAGACCTTCACGGAGTGACACCACAGCCAGTCAACCACGCACTTGATCTGGACCTGCCACTGGACTCAGGACCAGGCAGAAGGCAGACAGCCAGCCAGCCGGGGGCCCTCAGAGCGGCGATCGTGGATGCAGCCCATCCCTGATCTGGGTAAAGAGCCAATAAAAAATGTCTCTTTACAATGTTACCGGCTGTGTCCAATCACAGCCAGTCACATGCATTGCCCTCGTGCACGCCCCCAGGGCGCGCACAAAGTGGCGATCGGGGATGCGGCTTGTCACCCTGACACAGCCCAACTCCGATCGCAGTAAAGAGCCAATGAAATTGGCTTTTTACCATGTGGCCGGCTGTGTCCAATCACAGCCGGTCACAGAATGTAAACAAACCGCGGTAACGAGATGTTACCGGGTTCTCCTCCTCACACACCAATCGTGTGTGAGAAGGAGATTGCGGTAGCATCTCGTTACCGCTTACAGAACACACCAAAACACACTGATTACCCCCTCCCAATAAAGAGTACCTGTCACCACCCATCAGAGTACCCGAGTGTAACGATATCACTTCTGAGCCAGGATATATTGTAACTAGTTGCCATTTTGTGTGGAACGCAGCCATGACAGTTTGGCTACCTTGTAAACTTACAGAAGAATCTGAACTCCCCCCTCCCTCATCTTAGGAATTCCAAAAGCTCTTAAAATCTTCAAAGGGAAAGAAAGGTTATCTCTGCAAAGGAAGCAGAACCAGGCTAGGTCAATACACAAAGCTCATGTTGCCTGGCAAGATATTCCGACCTGTCGTAAAACTGTCACTTTCTCCATTCAGAGAACAAACAGATACCCGTCGTAAATACTTCCAACCACAGACTGCAGAAAGATTAGTAAAGTTTTGAAAATTCAACATTTTTTATAACTTTCAAAGCCATCATAGCACAGCCATAATATGGATATATTTGGTTTCCTCTGATAATTTCTAACATTTCAAGTCCAAACACCCCTATGTCAGGTCATATGGGAAGCCACTGGGACCCCTTACTCCTCCTAGGTAACCCTGAAATGGGAAACCTGTCATGTGTGGACTTGTTTTGAAGCAAATATCATGCTGATCACTAACATGGATATCTGCAGTCTATAAACAATAGAGAGGCAGAGATATGAATATGTATCACAAAGTATACCTGGGACAGGGTCATGAGTGTAGACACCTCCCAGCAACCAACCCCTAAACAAGATGACCAGACGATTGGTCACTGGTCGCTGTCAACACCCCCTTTGATTTGACAGAAAAGAGGAGAGGCCAAGGCAATGGTGAGTTCTCCTTTTACCATCCAAGCAGGAACATCTGCCAAGTTTGAGAACCGATTACCTTTGCTCATCGATTGAACTCTGATCAACCCTTGGACATTAATTGCAAGTATTCTTCCTTCCCAATTCTACCTTATTTCTTTGTGGCTGTATATTGTCTTTATTTTTTGAAACATCCTTTTTCTGTAAATGTTTTATTCGCACCAACCTTGACCTTTTCATAATAAATCCTTATGTTGAAAAGTGTTAACCTTGTCTTTAAAGCTCTTGATGCAAACTATAAACGAACCTGTCTCTTAAAAGGGCGCTACTGTGGTAGAGTAAGGCTACTGAGCAGACCTGTCTGTGTTGGCAGTGTGTGTTGCAGGCGCTTATTCTAAACTTATAATTGGTATTGCTAAAATTACGAGTCCCCCCGGCTCTGTCTTATAAACGGGGGTGGTGGCAGTTAAAGGGTTAATTGTGTAATTAGCCCAGTGACAATCGCTCTCAGGCTGCCCACACCTAGATTGTGGTCCCGCAAGCTGGAAAATCTTTGTGCTGGGTGCAGTTGAGTGTGGCATTGTTACGTAAGTGACAGCGGGGTGTGAGGTTGGCCGGTCCTTTGTCGCCAGTTAGCGAGGAGGGCAGGAATCTGACACCCGCGTTCGTCACATATTGGCTGGCAGCGTAGCGGAATAGTTTCGCATTAAGAGCATTCAGTGCATTGTTAGGAATTAGCTCTGCACTGAAGGATTGTAACCTTTGTGGAAACAGTCCTTAGAGACAAGCTGGTGCACATTATTTTTTGTTTACTTTTTTTAAAAAGAGATATACAGCAATAGCTCCTTTCTACACCTTCTTCCTATCTCTGCTTTCTGTTCTATCTTTTCTGCTTGCAACATGTCTGGGGTATCAGCATATAAAAATATGAGCAAAAATAATCTGACTGCTGAGTGCACAGAAAGAGGAATTGATGTCGGTGGCAAAAATCGTGATGGCTTGATACATGCCCTACAGGAGTTTGATATCCGTGCAGAACAGATCCTGGGGGAAACTGGACCAGAAAGGGTTTCCGCTACTCCAGAGCCCAGTGGTTCAGAGGCGGCCTCACCAGATCGGCATGCAGAGACTGACACTGGACTACCACGGATTGTTACCTCCAAGCCATCGCCAGAGCAGGCCAGCATCAGATTGCCTGGAACCAGAATAGACTGTCCTCAAATGCAGGAAACACTACAACACCTCAGGGAGACGGATCCTGTGGCGTACCTGCAGTTTCTCGAGCGCCAGGCTGAGCGAGCGGAACGCCAGGCTGAGAGGGAGGCTGATCGTCGGCACGAACTGGAGATGGCTAGGCTCCAGCAGCAGCGACAGGTTCAGAACCTCGGATCCCTAGAGCACAGGGATGACTCTCTACCAGTGACCCCGGCAGCCAAATTTCCAGTTATGGAAAAGGACAGTGACATTGACGTGTATCTACTGTCGTTTGAAAAAACTTGCCACCAGTACCATCTGCCCCCAGCACAATGGGCCTGGTACCTGAAGCCAGGGCTACGAGGCAAGGCCCTGGATGCTTATGTAGAACTGTCAGAAGAGCAAGGAGGTGATTATGAGGCCCTAAAGGCTGCAATCATCCAAAAGTTTCAGCTAACCCCGGAAGTGTACCGGAAGCGTTTTAGGTCCTTGCAAAAGGGGCCTGGGGACTCATACCTGGATGTGGTAAGTCGCTTACGCACCACATTCCAGCAGTGGACTAAAGGCTTGAAAGCCGATTCTTTTGAGTCCTTGGAAGATCTTATGATTGAAGATCAACTTTTGCACATCTGTCCTACAGATGTCAGACAGTTTGTGCTGGAGCGAAAGCCAACCTCTGCCAAAGCAGCAGCAGAACTGGCAGATACCTATATCCACTCTCGGGTATCTGACCATCGCAAGGCTCCTCCAAATGGCTGGAAAGGAGGGAAATCACACATGGCAACCCCTCCTCTACCTACCAACCAAGTTCCTCAGCGGCCGGAACCTGCAGCTCCTGGAGCCAAAGCCTTTGTGACTGACAACCGCAAATGCTATAACTGTGGGAAAGGCGGACATCTCCGGACACAGTGCCCTGAGCAAAAGAAGACGACAACCCCTGGCCATCCGGCCAGCAACCCTTCTGCTGTGCTGCTCGTCGGTGGAAAACCTCCAGGAACCAATGCCAACTTGCAGCCAGTCATTGTAGGCCAACGAACTGTAACAGGCTTTCGTGACACTGGAGCCGAAGTCACTTTGGTCAGACCAGAGGTGATAGAAGAAACAGACATCATCCCAGAGAAGTACCTTACCCTGACCGGAGTTGGGGGAACCTGTTCCCATGTACCTCGTGCCTATGTTTTCCTGGATTGGGGTGCCGGAAGTGGGATGAGAGAGGTGGGTGTCTCGGAGGAGATCCCCACTGCTGTGTTGTTGGGTTCTGATTTAGGTACCCTTGTTTCTTACTATGCCCCTGCTAAGAGCACCCAGGATGCTCCCACGGAACTCTCTGGACCTACCAAGGTACTGTTTACAGATGTTGGGGTAATATCTGGGCAACCTGTGGATGGACAGAGGGAGGGGGAGGGTGGAAATGAAGTGCAAGGTCCTCCTTTTTCAGAGACAGGAGAGGAGGCCCCCTTGCTAGTGAAGGTACCTGATGTATGTTCCAATGTTGCTGAACTGATAAAGGTTAAATGTGATGATGATGATGACAATGATGACGATAATGATGATGATGATGCATTGCCAGTATTGGTGGTCACTCGCAGTGCTGCAAAGGCAGCCGAGGTGCAGGCACTGATCGCAGAACAGCAGGAGGAGGTCTCAGGGCCCTCTCCCTGTTCTGACCCAGTGGACTCCACCTCTGTTGAGCCTCAGCAGCAGTCCTTGTTTGCCACAGGACTGCTGGCTGAGAGTTGTGGTCCCGCCTTTGAAACAGCACTGCAGACAGACCAAACACTAGCACAGCTCAGAAGTCTAGCTGATCGCCACCCTGCAGAAAATGAAAAACAAAAGGTCTACTGGGACAAAGGGAAACTGTATAGAGAAAATTGGCCTGCAGAGGGGAATGAGGCTGACATAGGTGACAGACAGCTGGTGGTACCCAGTCAATTTAGGGGACAGCTGCTAAAAGTGGCCCATGAGATTCCCCTTGCAGGGCACTTGGGGATCACTAAGACCCGAGGGCGGTTGGTACATAACTTTTATTGGCCCAGGCTGACATAGCTGACTACTGTCGGTCCTGTGTTACCTGCCAGCGAGTTGGCAAGGTAGGGATGTCCATAGGGCTCCACTAAAACCTTTGCCTGTGATTGACGAACCTTTTAAGAGGGTGGCAGTGGATATCGTTGGGCCTTTGACCATCCCTAGCAGTTCAGGCAAACGTTATATCCTTACAGTTGTCAACTATGCCACGCGTTATCCAGAGGCGGTGGTTCTCTCCTGCCTCCGGACAGACAAGGTCGCTGATGCTCTGCTGGGAATCTTCACAAGAGTGGGATTCCCAGCCGAGCTCATTAGCGATCAAGGCCCTCAGTTTGTGTCTGACTTGATGCAAGCTCTCTGTCAGCAAATACAGATGACGCATATCATGGCCAGTCCTTATCACCCACAAAGAAACGGCTTGTGCGAGCGCTTCAATGGCACCTTGAAACAAATGTTGCTAACCTTTGTGCACTCCCAGGGCAAGGACTGGGAACGGTATCTGTCTCATCTGCTGTTTTCTTACAGAGAGGTGCCTCAGGAGTCCACAGGCTTTTCGCCATTTGAACTTCTGTATGGAAGGAGGGTAAGAGGGCCCCTGGACCTAATCCGTGAGACCTGGGAGGGCAAGATTGCCGACCCAGAGGTCTCTGTTGTGGATTACGTCCTAAAATTCAGGGATAAAATGGAGACGCTGCTGGAAATTGTGCGGGAAGAACACCTGGTGCACCTGTCACAGGTCCTGGACCAACTGACAGCTGCCAATCTGACCGTCAAATCCAGTAAGTGTCAGATTGCCATGACTGATGTGCAGTACTTGGGACACCGGGTAGGAGGAGGCACCCTGAAACCCGAGACAGGGAAGGTTGATGCCATCCTGGCATGGCCTACCCCCCAAACCAAAAAGCAGGTTATGTCTTTCTTGGGGACCGCTGGCTACTATAGGAAGTTTGTATGTAACTATAGTAGCCTGGCTAAACCTCTGACTGACCTAACCAAAAAGAAACTGCCCAAGGTGGTGTCTTGGACACCAGAATGTGAGAAGGCATTTCAGGCCTTGAAGGAGGCGCTGGTCCGCGCTCCTGTGCTACAGGCTCCAGACTTCACCCGCCGTTTCCTAGTGCAGACTGATGCCTCTGCCTATGGATTGGGTGCAGTCCTGAGCCAGGTGGATGATGCCGGAGAGGAGCATCCCATCCTCTACCTGAGCCGAAAGCTGCTTCCCAGGGAAGTAGCATACGCCACGATTGAAAAGGAGTGTCTTGCGATCCTGTGGGCTCTCCAGAAGTTACAAACGTACCTTTATGGACGGCACTTCACTGTGATCACAGATCACAATCCCTTGAGCTGGCTAAATCGTGTGGCTGGGGAGAATGGCAAACTACTTCGGTGGAGCTTAATTCTACAGCAATATGATTTCACCATCCAGCATAAGAAAGGCAGCACCCATGGCAATGCTGATAGGCTGTCGCGACAAGCCGAGCCTGCAAGAGTCGGTTGCGTCAGGAGGGAAATTGTAGTTCCCTCCCATGCAACCACCTAAGGAGGGAGGTGTAACGATATCACGTCTGAGCCAGGATATATTGTAACTAGTTGCCATTTTGTGTGGAACGCAGCCATGACAGTTTGGCTACCTTGTAAACTTACAGAAGAATCTGAACTCCCCCCTCCCTCGTCTTAGGAATTCCAAAAGCTCTTTAAATCTTCAAAGGGAAAGAAAGGTTATCTCAGCAAAGGAAGCAGAACCAGGCTAGGTCAATACACAAAGCTCATGTTGCCTGGCAAGATATTCCGGCCTGTCGTAAAACTGTCACTTTCTCCATTCAGAGAACAAACAGATACCCGTCATAAATACTTCCAACCACAGACTGCAGAAAGATTAGTAAAGTTTTGAAAATTCAACATTTTTTATAACTTTCAAAGCCATCCTAGCACAGCCATAATATGGATATATTTGGTTTCCTCGGATCATTTCTAACATTTCAAGTCCAAACACCCCTATGTCAGGTCATATGGGAAGCCACTGGGACCCCTTACTCCTCCTAGGTAACCCTGAAATGGGAAACCTGTCATGTGTGGACTTGTTTTGAAGCAAATATCATGCTGATCACTAACATGGATATCTGCAGTCTATAAACAATAGAGAGGCAGAGATATGAATATGTATCACAAAGTGTACCTGGGACAGGGTCATGAGTGTAGACACCTCCCAGCAACCAACCCCTAAACAAGATGACCAGACGATTGGTCACTGGTCGCTGTCAACACCCCCTTTGATTTGAAAGAAAAGAGGAGAGGCCAAGGCAATGGTGAGTTCTCCTTTTACCATCCAAGCAGGAACATCTGCCAAGTTTGAGAACCGATTACCTTTGCTCATCGATTGAACTCTGATCAACCCTTGGACATTAATTGCAAGTATTCTTCCTTCCCAATTCTACCTTATTTCTTTGTGGCTGCATATTGTCTTTATTTTTTGAAACATCCTTTTTCTGTAAATGTTTTATTCGCACCAACCTTGACCTTTTCATAATAAATCCTTATGTTGAAAAGTGTTAACCTTGTCTTTAAAGCTCTTGATGCAAACTATAAACGAACCTGTCTCTTAAAAGGGCGCTACTGTGGTAGAGTAAGGCTACTGAGCAGACCTGTCTGTGTTGGCAGTGTGTGTTGCAGGCGCTTATTCTAAACTTATAATTGGTATTGCTAAAATTACGAGTCCCCCCGGCTCTGTCTTATAAACGGGGGTGGTGGCAGTTAAAGGGTTAATTGTGTAATTAGCCCAGTGACAATCGCTCTCAGGCTGCCCGCACCTAGATTGTGGTCCCGCAAGCTGGAAAATCTTTGTGCTGGGTGCAGTTGAGTGTGGCATTGTTACGTAAGTGACAGCGGGGTGTGAGGTTGGCCGGTCCTTTGTCGCCAGTTAGCAAGGAGGGCAGGAATCTGACACCCGCGTTCGTCACATCGAGTACCTGTCCAAGTCCATCCGAGTACCTGTCACCACCCATCAAAGTACCTGAGTACCTGTCACAGTCCATCCGAGTACCCAAGTACCTGAGTACCTGTCACAGCACATCCGAGTACCCAAGTACCTGTCACAGCCCATCTGAGTACCCGAGTACCTGAGTACCTGTCGCAGCCGATCTGAGTACCTGAGTACCTGTCACAGCCCATCTGATTACCTGAGTACCTTTCACAGTATATCTGAGTACCTGACACAGCCCATCTCAGTACCTGAGTACCTGTCATAGTATATCTGAGGAACTGTCACAGCCCACCTGAGTACCTGTCACAGTATATCTGAGTACCTGTCACAGTATATCTGGGTACCAGAGCACCTGTCACAGTTCATCTGAGTACCCAAGTACCTGAGTACCTGTCAAAGTCCATCCGAGTACCTGAGTACTGGTCACAGTTCATCTGAGTACCCAAGTACCTGTCACAGTCCATCTGAGTACCCAGGTACCTGCCACAGTCCATCTGAGTACCCTAAATACCTGTCACAGTTCATCTGAGTACCTGAGTACCTGTCACAGTTCATCTGAGTACCCGAGTACCTGTCACAGTCCATCTGAGTACCCGAGTACCTGTCACAGTTCATCTGAGTACACGAGTACCTGAGTACCTGTCACAGCCCATCTGATGACCAGTCACCAGCCCATCAGAGTACCTGAATACCTATCTGTAGCCCATCAGATTACCCGAGTACCTGTCACCAGGCCACTGGCATGCCCGAGTACCTTTCGCCAGGCCATCAGAGTACCCGAGTACTTGTCACCAGGCCATCAGAGCACCCAAGTACCTGTCTGTCACCAGGCCATCAGAGTACCCGAGTACCTACCTGCAGCCCATGCCTTATAGAATATATGTTGGGGTGTTTGCTTTCCAAAATGGGGTCATTTTGTGGGTAATTCCACTGTCCTGGTGCTCCTAGACCTTCAAAAGTGTGATAGGTAGGAATGAAATGAGATGTGTAATTTATGACACCTGAAGATACTACTTCAATGTTCGGCCTCTGTATATGGCCAGGCTGTGTAAAAGTCTCACATTTGTGGTATTGTCATACTCAGGACGAGTAGCAGAATGTGTTTTGGGGTGTAATTTTTGCTATATACATGCTATGTGTTAGAAATATCTTATAAATTGACAACTTTGTGTAAAAAAAAAAAAAAAAAAAAGATTCATTTTCTTTCCACGTTTTCTGAAGACTTGTGTAAAAAAATGAACCATTCAAAAGACTCATTATGCCTCATAGAATAGACGCTGGGGTGTCTGATTTCAAAAATGGGGTCATTTTGTGGGTAATTCCACTGTCCTGGTGCTCCAGGGCCTTCAAAAGTGTAATAGAGCGTTAGGAAATTTGAGTTGTAATTTATGCTCCTACCTATACACCTGATGGTGCTCCCTGCATGCTGGGCCTCCGTATGTGGCCAGGCTGTGTAAAAGTCACACACATGGAGTATCGCCATACTCGGGAGGAGTAGCAGAATGCATTTTGGGGTGTCATTTTTGCTATGTACATGCTTTGAGTTAGAAATATCTTATAAACTGACCACTTTGTGTAAAAAAAAAAAAAAAAAAACGTTTTAATTTTCTTTCTACATTTTCTGAAGACTTTTGGAAAAAAATGAACCATTCAAAAGACTCATTATGCCTCATAGAATAGACATTGGGGTATCTGCTTTCCAAAATGGGGTCATTTTGTGGGTAATACCACTGTCCTGGAGCTCCAGGGCCTTCACAATTGTAATAGGTGGTTAGTAAATTAGAGGTGTAATTTTATGCTCCTAGAACCCCTGACGGTGCTCCCTGCATCTTGGACCTCTCTGTGTGGCCAGGCTGTGTAAAAGTCAAACACATGTGATATCACCATAGTCAAACACATGTGATATCACCATACTCAGGAGGAGTAGTAGAATGTATTTTGGGGTGTAATTTGAAGTATGCATATGCTGTGTGTGAGAAACAACTTATGACAATTTTGTAAAAAAAAAAAAAGATTCTTAATTTTCCCAAGAATTGTGGGAAAAAAGTACAACTTAAAAAAACTCACCATGCCTCTTGCTAAATACCTCGGACTGTCTACTTTTCAAAAAGGGGTCATTTGGGGGGTATTTGTACTTTTCTGACATTTCAGGGCCTCAAGAAATGAGATAGGCCGTCAGTGCATCAGGTGTGATCAATTTTCAATGATTTGCACCATAGCTTGTGGACTCTATAACTTTCACAGAGACTAAATAATATCCACTAATTTGGGTTATGCGGATGATATAGCGGCTTATACGGATGATATGTTCTTTTCTTTGACAAATCCTGTTATCTCGCTCCCTAATTTATTACAGGAGTTTGAGATTTATGGATTACTAATTTGAAAATTAATCTTCATAAATCAGAAGCCATGGGGATAGGGATACCTCCTCTTGTGCTGACTACACTTAAGTCCAGTTTTAAATTTAAATGGACGGAGACGGCTTTGCAGTATTTAGGTACCTATATCCCTAGGGATATGTCTCGTATTTTTTTACTTAATTTCTCCCCGCTTCTGTCTAAGATTTGCACGCTCCTGGAGACTTGGAATAGGGGCTTACATTCATGTTTTGGCAGAATTAATTTACTGAAAATGTGCATTTTACCTAAATTTCTTTATTTACTCCAAGCCCTACCAGTTAGAATTCCACTTTCTTATTTTAAACATGTTAACTATTAAGTTTGTATGGGCGCACAAGAAGCCACGACTCTATTTTCACTTAATAAGCTTACCTAAGCAATATGGCGGCTTGGCCCTTCCAAACATCTTGGTATACTATCAAGCAATACATGTAAGTAGAATTATTGACTGGTGCCGTCATGGTCGACTTAAATTATGGATTCAGATAGAACAAGCTCAAACATCCATTCCACTTTCAAGGGCCTTGTGGTGTGATGAACATCTTCAACCACCACTAAAAAATCCCCCTTTAATGGGTATGACGCTCCGTATTGGTTCCGTGGCTATTAAAAGGCATTCCCTTTCCTCCATGGAGTCTCCTTTGTTCCCCATTTTGGGGAATCCGCAATTCTCCCGAGTCTGTGTTCACACAACTTTGGCAATTTATACCGTTCTGGTATAACACAGGCATCTAATTTTCTCATAAATGGCGAATGGTCCTCAATTGAGGAATTAACGACGGAAGAAGGCCTTTTTGAAATTTAATTTTTGGTCAGCTCGTCAGCTATGACATTTTTTGGACACTATACCTAACCCTGGAAATTATGCCCATCCTTTGACGCCGTTGGAGGAATATTGCTCTGGCGAGGGCAATATAACACAGGTTCTGTCCAAAATATACTCCATGCTGAATTGCCCAATAGTTCCATTCCATCCGCCGTTTCTGGAAAGATGGGAACAGGATCTACAACGAAAATTTACATCGGCTCAAACTCAGAACATATTCAGACTTTCTCTGAAGTCTCAGTCTGCACGAAAATTCAATATAAATTACTGACAAGATGTTATCTTACTCCCCATCTCTTGCATCAATACTACCCGGATACTACTGACCGCTGCTGGAGATGCGAGGGAGATAGAGGTACGCTACTTCATATATTCTGGTCATGCCCTAAATTGACTCACTTCTGGAAGACAGTCCAAGAAGTGTCTCAAAAATTCACGGAGTATAAGATCCCTGGTGATCCGGCATTTTTTTTACTTCGGGTTTCGGATATTCCTGTCAATTGTTATCAAAAGTCAATACTAAGGCATTTGCTCAGTGCTGCAAAGTCCTGCATCCCACTTTGGAAAAAGCAAATACCGCCAATAGGGGCTGACTGGCTGCGTAAGGTAATAGACGTTAGTGAAATGGAAGACTTGCTAGTGGTGGAGCAACACCAACAGGATAAATACATCTGGACTTGGAGTGCCTGGAAACAATTCATCCTGTTGGAGGAGGGGCTAGCCCTCCTTGGACAGGAGAGCCATAAATAAGCTATGTCGTTAAAGTCGTGGCTTTCCAGAACCAGAGATAGCCAACTCCCCTTTCCCTTTTTTTTCTGTTTTGCTTTTTGTTAATTGGAAAAAAGGAAACGAGTGATCTTAGGTATGGTACATGTATTTTGCTTCCATAGGAAATAATAAGAGGAGGCGCCGGTTGGTGATAGGCTTTATAAGCGATCTCGCTCAGCTGGGCTGCCATATATTAGATGATTAAGACTATATTTTCATTGTAATTGGTATGTTATATTTACTTTGGAATTGTACTGACCTGATTTCGCCCATTGGAGATGTTAATAAAGATTATGTTTGAAAAAAAAAAGTGAGTTTAACTAATCATTTTCTTTGTATAATTCTCCTTTAACCGCTTGCCGACCAGCCGCAATCATTATACTGCAGCAGGTTGGCATGTAACCGCCAGCCGTCGTGGCTATACGTTGGCTCCTTTGAGTGGGATAGCAGGAGCGCTGCACTGCAGGGGGTGCCCGATGCTCATGGCCGATGGTCGCGATGACCGCTGACCGCGAGTGATCGCAGGCACTAGAGGCAGAACAGGGATGGGTGTGTGTAAACACACAAATCTCTGTTCTGTTTCGGAGAGACAGATCATGAGTTCCTAATAGCTAGGAACCACAATCTGTCATCCCCTCTAGTCAGTTCCCCTCCCCCTACAGTTGGAGCACACAGTTAGGGAGCACGGTGGGGCCCTTGATTGCCCCCTGGTGTTGACCTGTTCTCTGCCAGTGACATTTATACAGTGGTTGGTGCATTTTTTATAGCACTGATCGCTGTATGGTTGTCAATCGTCCCAGAAATGTGTCAGGGGTGTCCGATGCGTCCACCGTGGTGTCGTAGTCACAATGGAATTTGTAGATCA
Organism: Lithobates pipiens; assembly: GCF_037356315.1. Lineage (NCBI taxonomy): Eukaryota > Metazoa > Chordata > Amphibia > Anura > Ranidae > Lithobates > Lithobates pipiens. Next base: position 59,962,279 of record NW_027507764.1, read on the forward strand.
CCTCCATTACGAGTAGGAAACAATAATAATAATGAGGGTGCCATGGATTTATCCCCTATTTTGTGGACCCTGTAACTTTTGTGCAAGCCAGTCACTGTACACTTGTTGCCGTTTTTGTTGCCAAAAATGTGTAGAAGAATACATATCGGCCTAAACTGAGAAAAAAATGTGCTTGTTTAACCACTTAAGCCCCGGAACAATTTGCAGCCAAAGGACCAAGCCCATTTTTGCGATTCGGCACTGCGTCGTTTTAACTGACAATTTCATGGTCGTGCGACATGGCTCCCAAACAAAATTGGCGTCCTTTTTTTCCCACAAATAGAGTTTTCTTTTGATGGTATTTGATCACCTCTGCGGTTTTTATTTTTTGCGCTATAAACAAAAATAGAGCGACAATTTTGAAAAAAATTCAATATTTTTTACTTTTTGCTATAATAAATATCCCCAAAAAATATATAAAAAAAACTTTTTTTTCTCAGTTTAGGCCGATACGTATTCTTCTACATATTTTTGGTAAAAAAAATGCAATTAGCGATTATTGATTGGTTTGCGCAAAAGTTATAGCGTTTACAAAATAGGGCATAGTTTTATAGCATTTTTGTTAATATTTTTTTTTTTACTAGTAATGGCGGCGATCAGCGATTTTTATTGTGACTGCGACATTATGGCGGACACATCGGACATTTTTGACACATTTTTGGGACCATTATCATTTATACAGTAATCAATGCTATTTAAATGCATTGATTCCTGTGTAAATGACACTGGCAGTGAAGGAGTTAACCACAAGGGGGCAGTGTAGTGTTATGTATGACGTTATATGTTTTTTTTTATTGTAGGGGGCGTGGCCTGGCATGTGACGTCACTGATCGTCCTTCCCTATAAAAGGGAAGAGACGATCGTGACAGCCACACAGGGAAGCACGGGGAGAGGTTTGTTTACACAGACCCCTCCTCGTTCTTCAGCTCTGTGACCCGATCGCAGGACACCAGCGGCGATCGGGTCCGCTGGTACCGCGGCCATGGTCACGGAGCACAGGACCGGGTCGGGAGTGCTCCGGCGGCGGCGCGCTCCGGACCCACGGCTGGGCACTTAAAGAATCATGAATAATGGATAAATTATTTCATCAGTAGTCAAAAAATCAAAAGTCCATTGTTTTTAAAATTTCCTCTCTTATCAGAGGTTCTCTTGAGGGGTTTTTTTTCTTCTTCTTCCTGCACTCTGTAAAGTTGAAAAACTTTATTGAACATAGACAACAATAATTATAACAAATGAATCTCTTCTGTCAATTCTTCTCTCAGAACTGATATTCTTAAATTTCAAGATTTTGTTTTCATCTGGAAGGCCTAGAAATATAAAATGTCTTTCTTTTGGTGACTTACAAGTCAGATCCTAAAAAAGAATGCAGTATCATTATTGTGAATTTAAATAAATGCAAAATATACCTTCTTTTATTTATTCATTTAACATACCAAAATTCTAATATTTTATTATGACATACTAAACATATTTTAATAATAACATTTTTAATTACCTTATTTTGCTCTATTTTTCTTAAACTGACCAATACTCCTTAATTTATTAGTCTGTGTATTTAAACTATAACAAGACGCAATTTCTCTTTTTTTGTCATGATATAAAACCTTGTTTTATCAAACGAAAGGAAAGGTTTTAATCAACCCTAGAAGATTGAAGCAAACTATATATTTACTTCTCCTCTTTAATATTTCAGAGTAATGCGTGCTGTACTGTACTTCTAGCATTTTCCAATTCAGCATTTTCTGTAGAATTTTTGCTGAATAGTATAACCATGCTTTGGGTAACACATACCTGATGAACAATTCTTAATAGCATTAACAAATCCTGGCTCAAAGTCTCTCTCAGCACTTGTTCTAACAATACCATTTACAGGCTTTCTGAATACATTTAACTGAGAATGTTCTGTTATCACATCCACCTGTATGGGTTTAGATTGTAAAGTTTTAAAAAATGGGCAATATTTGTCATATAATTCACCTGAATGAATTCTCTTTAAAATAATTTTTACGACCGATAAGGTGTCTGTAATATGATCCTACTAGATCTCACAATCTTTTCTGTTACTTTGACTGCAAAATAAACACTTAACAATTGCTTCATATTTGTGTCAAAAGTCTTTTCCATATTCGTCAATCCTCTGGAGAAAAAACCTATTATTTGCGGTTCACCATCTTTTACCTGGGACAAAATCACTGATATGGAATTCTCAGATATCTTAGTAGACATTAGAACAGGTGTAGATATTCCAATTTCAATTGTATGCAATGAGACAGCATTCTGCAAATCTTTTTTCAACATTTCAAAGGCATTTGTCTGGGTTTGAGTCCATTGATCAAACACAACATCTTTTTGTTTCAAGAAATCCATTAATGGTTTAACTTTATCATCATATTCCTGTAAAAACTCTTTACAAAAATGTACTTCACTCAAAAATGTATATAATGCCTTGTAAGATGTTGGAATTGGAATAGCAGAAATGTTTATAACTTTTTCCTGTGATAACTGTCTCTGTCCCTGACTAATTTGCATATGAAGAAAATTGACTTTATTTTTCATTAACTGAACTGACTCTGTGTTCAATTTCAACCCTGCTGTTTGTAACAAAGTAAATAACTCCGTCAACAGAGTGACATGTTCCTCTGTATTTTGTGTAGACAGCAACATTTTGTCCACATGCTGGAAAATACATTTTGGTCTAGAAAATTTTGATAAAACTTTCTCCAAGCACTCATGTACTAAACCATCACTGATATCCAATCCTGGAATTATTCTAGTGAATGCAAAAGTTTCTTTATCAAAGCTGAATGCAAGTTTATAATGACAGCTGTTTGTCAATGGTACTGAAAAATGACTATTGGCTATTTCCAGTACTGAAAATACTTTGGCCTTGGCATCCATTTGTGACATTAAATTTAAATTAGGAACAATAGGTTTGCTATTTGTAATGCATTTATTCAGTGATCTTACATCAACTGATATAGAATAGGAATCATCAGCATTCTTGATAGGCCAAATACAATTATTTACCACTGATTGTGCCTTCTTTAATATTCCTTTCTGTAAAAATGATTGTACAATGTCAAAAATAGGACCTATTGATTCTTGTGGCAACTTATTTTGAATTTGGGGCTTCGGATCTCTTCCCTCAATTTCTATCTCAATATATTTAAACAAACCTGTATCCATTTTGGTCTGACTCCAAAGACTTTTATGTGCTCTAACCGATTGTTCCAATTCGAGATTGGTTCCTGTGTGTGGCCAATTAAAATCTGAAGACATGTCAGCGACTGCTGTACAAATACTTCCAATGTTACTGTACTTTGAGGAATCTATTAACATAGATTTGGGCCTAGATGAATCTTTCTATATAGTAGAATTACTTAAATCAATAATCCAATCTAATTTACTAATCACATCCATGCCTAAAATATTCTTTGTATTTTGGCAACACCATATGTCTATATTTGTTTTTAAAATTCCGGGAATTTTGAGAGTCACATCAGAAACTTTAACTGCAACTGTATTTCCTTTTCCATTGAAATCAATTAAATTATATTTTGGAGAATCAATATTCACAGATAATTTGTGTTTAGTTAAACTGAGTTCAGATCCTAAATCTATTAACCATTTAGTATTCTTACCATTTAATAAACCATGCAACCATGGCCTTCCACTTTCATCTATTAAAAGCAAAGTCACATATTTTAATGTTGGAGGTGACTCAGAACCTTTTTCCCTAAATCCTGATGGTGATGGAAGTAATCCATCCCTCTCATTTTCATCATTGTTTATCATATTGATTGAACTGTCATTAACGGTCAATGTACTGATCTGTTTGACTTCTGAGGCATAAGGCAAATCAATCAAACTATTGTTTGAAGAAGAAAGAATAAATTGCTCAGAAATATGTTCTGTATTTTCTACTTTCAAAGTTTTCCTTTGTGTACTATGTATGGGAATAACATTTCCTGTCTGCTCTGAAACTTTAGCTCCGCCTGTAACGTGTATTTCATCATCTCTGGGTGTGGCATTACACGTGACAACTCTTTGAATGGCATTTTCCCTTTGTTTGTCTAAAATATATCTACATGCTGCAGCTTTAGTTAATATTTTTCTTTTAAGCAAAACTTCATGTTCCTGGTCATATTTTCCTATAGACCGCTTAACTGGTACCGAAGATCATTTTGGTTTAAGCAAACCTTTCTGTATTTGGTCATCAACCTTGATAAACCGCATATCTTGTACAAAAGACTTCTGCATAGAATCTGCATTGACATTCATAGAGTCTGCATTAACATTAATCTCTAAACTCTTGCTTGACTCTGTTTTAAACTTTACATTATTCTGTAACTCAGACAGCTGAATATCCTTTATTTGAATTGCCCTCTGCAAATCATCTATCCGCTCAGACAAACATACCTGAGTTTCTGTTTTCCCCTTTGTACAAACTACATTTTTTTCAGGAACTCCTGATATCATTGTATCATAAATTTTAATCAATTTAATCAAATTCCTAACCTGTTTGCTGAATTTCTTAAAAGTAAATTTTGACTTTTGTATTTTGATATTAGCTTGTAAGCATTCATTGAACATGTAACACCATAATTCATCATCTTTAACAAACTTTGACAGATTTTTAAATTGGAATTCACTCTCATCAGACAATTCATGAATAAGATTCATACTTACCAAAGTAGGATAAGTTTCATTCATGTAATACGCGTTCCCTCTCTTGGCGGGAAATTACTTAATCAAGAAACAGATTTTCTTGCACGTGCGCAAACGTCTCACCAATTTTGATAATTATTTTTCTTCCAAGTTCAATTCAATGATGCCAAAAATGTGCTTTTTCGATTTCTTCTGAAGCTTGACTCAATAGTCAATGTTTGTGCTTCTATTCCCTCTCATCAAGCGAAAGTAGAAATTTTTCAAAAAAAGTTCGATATTCGGATAAATTGACACTGGCAAGGCTCGGCAAAAATGTAGAAATTGAGTTATTACTGTATTAATAACTATATTTCAATAATTCATATTGATGAGGAAAGTTCCAAGAAAATCCGTTCAGTTCTCGTGTAAAAACACCAAAATTGATTTAGTAATAAAAATAACAAAATATTACAAAAACAGAGTCAAAATGTAGAATATAAAATAGCATCGATGAGTTTCTTATTCTTAAAATGAAGATTGTATAAATGTATCTTTGTGTGTGTGGGTGAGAAAGTTTGTCAGCCTCCTCCAAAGTCTGCTCGTGTCTGTCTGACTCTATTGTACCACAGGACAAGCCCGCGAATTCTGAATGAGCAAATTCCCTCCCACCTCATCCAACAGGATGTTGAAATACAAAACCGTCTCTAATCAAAACATTCCATTGGGATGGCAAAACTGCCATGTATTAAACCATTTACCTTATACAATACAAGTTTCCTATCTTCTAAACCAAATACTACATATATCAGTAAATAGATTATATATGTTTAAAAAGCAATGTACGTAATGATAATCCTAATCAGGAAATACTGTAATATAAAGAAATAACTTGTATCATACTGAAACTTTGTGTCTTTTAGACAAGGATGTAACCTTATCTCTTACAATGGGGGAGGTGAATAGTCAACTTACTCTAAATTACAGCCACATGTGAAATGTACATAGAACTGCTTCCCATGAAATGCATATGAAGCTTCAAAGAGACTTTTACATAAATATATGTAAATATATATATATATATATATATATATATATATATATATATATATATATATATATAATATAAATACACACACATATGTATACACACATATACCCATTTCACTTTATCCATATCTAGAATATATAATGATATACATAAACAAGTCAATCATTCTCAAAAGACCCAAACCATTTATAAATTTTAATATTCTAACACTAAAAAAAAGTGTTTTTCTTTTAAAAATTTTTGCTCTTTTTCACTGATGTTGCAAAAAATAAAAAACCCAGTGGTGATTAAATACCACCAAAAGAAAGCTCTATTTGTATGAAAAAAATTATAAAAATTTTGTTTGGGTACAGTGTTGCATGACTGAGTATTTGGCATTCAAAGTGTGAGAGCACTGAAAACTAAAAATTGGTCTTGAAAGGAAGGGTGTATAAATGTCCTGTATTGAAGTGGTTAAAGGCTAACTGTAGGACAGTGATTTTGAACCTTGGCCCCCCAGATGTTTTGGAACTACATTTCCCATGATGCTTGAATACACTGCAGAGTATGCACATCATGGCAAATGTAGTTCCAGAGTACTTATTTAAATGATCACCGAACTACATCTGCATAACCACTTTTTAGTGCTTTTTGCATATTTGCACTACAGAACGTGTTCCATAGGAAACCTTGTTAAATGTAGTGCAAATCTTCAAAAAGCACTATAAATGCATAGGTTTGAATTCAGCCTTACACACACTGCTTGTCTTCATGAGCAGTAGAATTCAGCTTCTTGGAATTGGAGCGTCCACTGAACATTCTCTTAGGCCTGATTCACACCTATGCATTTTTTTGGTGCATTTTCAACTTTTCAGTTTTGAAAAAGCCCACGACAGTCCATTTAACATGGTTTCCTGTAGTAGTTGACATCTGTTGTGCATTTTGTGGAAAGGACCAGGCTGCTATGGACTATTTTTTTCTGGTTACATAGAATTAAATGGATCAAAACAAGCATGTATTTAGAAGCGCAAAATGCACCTGCCATATGCAAACTGTAACCTGCATAGCAGGTTTGAATCAGCGAATGAATGCCTAGATATCACAAAATTTACCTCCACCTTTGAGATCTCAAAGACCTGAAACATTGTGGGCCAGATTTTGTTAAATAAAAAATCTGTCAAGCGATTTTCAATTTTCCAGTGGGATGTTGCCAGCGCACTCTTGCAACCACAACCACTGCTGCAGCCTGTAGTGAATAGTGGGTCTATACTTTTTATATAGAAGAAGAAATTAATTTCACTAACACTAAATGTACATATTAAGTAAAAAGAAAGACGATTTAGACATGGATAAAATAAAGATATACCAAGTTCAGGAAAGCAAACTCTACATTTTGAAATAATTTCTTCATAGGATATGGATATCAGACATTTTTTCAGCAAAAAAAAGGGGCATCAGGAGAAGCTGAGCCTGAGTCTCAGGAAGAAGCCGTGAGCACCGATCAAATTTCAGAATGTGATGACAGTATTTTACTTGCAGAGGAAGGCACTTCTAGTACCACAACAGATACAGAAGTGGGTGATGGATCCATTGATATGACTGCAGTTTGTGATGTTACTGATACAGGAGATGTGGATAGTGATCCCATGCAACCTAAACTACAGCAATATCCTTATGAAATATTTGGTTCACAAAAGCGATCATTCCAATTTCGAAATATAATTGGCTAGAATATTCATGCAAGAAAAATACTGAATTCTGTTTTGCTTGCCGAAAATTTAACCCCAAACGGCAAGAGGCACAATCTGGATGCATTATCAACCACACAAGGTTTAAAAAAATTGGAAACGTGCTTTAGATTCCTTTAAGGAGCATGAAAGGAGTGCTCTTCACAAATCTAGCATGTTGGCATGGGCAGCTTGTAAAGATTCTAAACTGCGTGGAAATGTTGTAGAACAAATAGAAAACGCTTCTGAACTCCAAATTTGAGAAAGGCGAGACTATCTAAAAGGAATAGTTGCAACCACAGTGCTTCTTGCCAAGCAGGGCATATCATTTCAAGGTCATTTAGAAGGAGAAGGAATCCTAAATAGAGGTAATTTTAAAGAGTGCTTAAATTATTTACGTACATTTGATCCTTTCCTTCAAAAGTACAAGCCTCCAGGAAATGCTACGTATACTTCACCTTCATTATGAAATTATTTCATACAGTATGTATGCCATAATGGCAGACGAAGCAAGGAATAAAAGAAAACAGCAACTTGCTATCTGTGTAAGCTACATTGAACCTGGCACAAGTGCTGTAAAAGAACATTTCCTGAGATTTTGTGAACTGAAAGATTTAAGTGCAAATTCAATAACAGAATCTCTGGAATATTGTCTCACAGTTAATGGCTTAGCCAATGTCCTCCGTGTTGCTCAAAGGTATGATGGAGCTGCAGTTATGAGTGGCGTAATTGGTGGTGTACAAGCAAAGTTTCAGAAAAAAACATCCTGTAGCTATTTATGTTCACTGTTATGCCCATGAACTAATACTCTGCAATACCTGTAAAGCAATCCCAGAGGGTTCTGATTTTTTTCAAACACTAGAAAACCTTTATACTTTTTTTAGTGTAACTTTTACACAGCACCAAAAGTTCATTGATGTTCAGGTGCAACTTGGACTAAAAGAAACAGAACTAGTACAGCTCTCAGAGACATGTTGGTCTCACCAGATATGTTCTATTACTGCCCTAATATGCAACTTTCCAGCTGTTGTGCCTTGTCTTAAAGAGGAGAAATCTGCCATAGCCACTGGCTTGTTGATTCAATTGCGTGAGTTATCAATGAGCTATTGCCTTTTTGTGTTTGAATTGTTTCTGGGTACTACAGAAGGTTTCCATAAGGTGCTTCAGAAGGAAGACCTAGATTTGTCTACTGCATTAGAGTATAAAAAAGATATTTGTAGTTCATTAAGATCTCTAAGAACCAATGCCAATTCAAGAGATATACTTCAAAAAGCTGTTTCTTTGTTTGACACTGACACTTAGAATCCACAAACATCCAAGCAAAGTAAAAAAACAAAAATGATGGAAGACTTTGTGTACGAAGCCTGGCCAACACGGGATCATTTGTCAAGTGAAGATGATCTTAGAACAAAAATCTTTTACCCTTGCTTGGACTGAATGCTCTCTCAACTTGACCATAATTTCTCAAGCATTAAAGAAAATTTGGTCAAGGGCATTGAGGCATGCAACCCACTTTCTTCATTTTTTCTGTCAGAAGACATAAAGGCACTTGTACAATATTACAAAATTGATCTGCACTATGAAGAAGTAGTTGTTGCTAAAAACATATTTGAACGCAAAAAAGAGGAAGGTGCGGTACTAAAAGTACAGCACATTACCAAACTTTTGGATCCTTTAATGTTTCCAACGGTGAAAAAAATAATACAAGTTGTCCTAACAATTCCTGTGAGCAACTGCTCTTGCAAAAGATCATTTAGTGCTTTGAGACGTCTTCATACACAGCTCAGAGGTACAATGGGGCAATCGAGGCTGCATCATCTTGCAGTTCTTTCCATTTAAAAAGGTGTTTTGGAATCTGTGTCTGATGAATGTGTAATTGATCATTTTGGTAACAGACAATCACTAAGGCATGCCTTGGTTCTCTCAAGAGAGTTACCATTACAAGCACTTGAGCTTCCTCAGTAAATTAAATTGCCTCCTGAAACTGTAACATTCTAAACCTATACCTATAGTAGGGTAGTTCAAGAATAACAGTTAATGGTGTTTGGCTATTTTGGATGCTATGCACAGTATCTCACAAAATAAGTACACATACACTCCTCAAATTTTTGTAAATATTTTATTATAGCTTTTCACGTGACAACACTGAAGAAATTTCACTTTGCTACAATGTAAAGTAGTGAGTGTACAGCATGTATAACCATGTAAATTTGCTGTCCCCTCAAAATAACTCAACACACAGGCAGCCATTAATGTCTAAACCGCTGGCAACAAAAGTGAGTACACCCCTAAGTGTAAATTGGGCCCAAAGTCTTAATATTTTGTGTGGTCACCAATTTCTAGCACTGCCTTAACCCTCTTGTGTATGGAGTTCACCGGATCTTCAAACATTGCTACTGGAGTCCTCTTTCACTCCTCCATGATGACATCATGGAGCTGGTGAGTGTTGGAGACCTTGCGCTCTCCACGTGCCATTTGAGGATGCCCCACAGATGCTCAATAGAGTTTAGGTCTGGAGACATGCTTGGCCAGTCTATCACCTTTAAAATCATAAGTCTATTTCCCAAAGACAACCCTTGGATATGACGCTGAGCATGTGCACTCAAGTTCTTTGGTCGACCATTGGCGGGGCCTGTTCTGAGTGGAACCTGTCCTGTTAAACGGCTGTATGGTGTTGGCCATCGTGCTTCATCTCAGTTTCAGGTTCTTGGCAATCTTGGAGCCAAGGCCATCTTTATAGAGATCTACAGAGTTCTTTGCCATGAGGTGCCACCATGCCATGTAGATCTTCCAGTACGATAGCGATAACACCAAATTTCATACCTGAGACCTTGTAACACTAACGACTAACGAGTCACATGAAACCAGGATGGAAAATGGCTAATTGGGCCCAATTTGGACATTTTCACTTGGGGGTGTACTCTTGCCAGCAGTTTAGACATTAATGGTTGTGTGTTGAGTTATTTGGAGGGGACAACAAATATCCATTGTTATACAAGCTGTAAACTCACAAATTGTAGCAAAGTGACATTTCTTCAATGTTGTCAGATGAAAAGATAGAATAAAATATTTACAAAAATGTCAGGGGGTGAACTCACTTTTGTGAGATGCTAGATGTACTCCTTTATTGTAAAATTATTTCCTACAGCAAGACAATGTCACAACAAGTACAATTGTTAGTGAATTTAATCAAAAATGTATGCCATATAGTAACAGACAAATCAAGGAAGGGATAAAAGAAGGCAGCTGCCAGCAACTTCGTATCTGTACAAGCAATGTTCAACCTTACACAAGTGCTGTCAAATGTTCTCAGAGTACCCGAGTACCTGTCACAGCCCATCAGAGAACCCGAGTACCTGTCCCAGTCCATCTGAGTACCCGAGTACCTGTAACAGTTCATCTGAGTACCTGTCACAGTTCATCTGAGTACCTGTCACAGTTCATCTGAGTACCTGAATACAGTTCATCTGAGTACCTGAATACCTGTCACAGTTCATCTGAGTACCCGAGTACCGGTCACAGTCCATCAAAGTAATCAAGTACCTGTCACCAGCCCATCAGAGTACCAGAGTACCTATCTCCAGCCCATCAGAGTACCCGAGTACCTATTTTCAGCCCATGCCTCATAGAATATACATTGGGGTGTTTGCTTTCCAAAATGGGGTCATTTTGTGGGTAATTCCATTGTCCTGGTGCTCCAGGACCTTCAAAAGTGTGATAGGTAGGAATGAAATCAAATGTGTAATTTTTGCTCGTAGAACACCTGAAGGTACTATTTCAATGTTGGTGCTCTGTATGTAGCCAGGCTGTGTAAAAGTCCTACACATGTGGTATCACCATACTCAGGAAGAGTAGCAGAATGTATTTTGGGGTGTAATTTGTTGTATGCATAAGCTGTGTGTGAGAAATAACCTCATAATATGACAATTTTGTAAAAAAAAATTATATAAAAAAAAATCTTCATTTTGCAAAGAATTGTGGGGAAAAAAAATGACAACTTAAAAAAACTCATCATGCTACTTACTTAATACCTTGGAATGTCTTTCTAAAAAGGGGTCGTTTGGGGGTATTTGTACTTTCCTGACTTGTTAGTGTCTCAAGAAATTAGATACACCTGATGTACTGAAGGCCTGATCAGATGTGATCAATTTTCAGTGATTGGCACCATAGTTTGTAGACTCTATAAGGCCCCTTTCACACTGGGGCAGTGCAGGTGTCGACGGTAAAGCGCCGCTATTTTTAGCGGCGCTTTACCGTCGTTTTAGTGCCAGTCTGCTGTTAAAACCTCCCCGCTAGCGGCCGAAAAGGGGTTAAAACCTCCCACAAAGCACCGCTGCAGTGACACTTTGCCGGCGGTATAGCCACGCTGCCCCACTGATTTCAATGGGTAGGAGCGGTTTAGGAGCAGTGAATACACTGCTCCTTTCACCACTCCAAAGATGCGCCTAGCAGGACTTTTTTCACCGTCCTGCTAGCGCACCGCTCCAGTGTGAAAGCCCTCCGGCTATCACACTGGAGTGAAAGGAGACAGTTTTTGCAGGTGCTACACAGGCGCTATTTTTAGCCGGTGTGAAAGGAGCCTAACTTTCACAAAGACCAAATAATATACACTAATGTGGGTTATTTTTACCAAAGATATGTAGCAGTATAAATGTTGGGCAAAATGTATGAAGAAAAATTACTAATTAGCAAAATGTTATGACAGAAACAAAGAAAAAGGCATTTTTTTCACTAAATTTACATATTTTTTTATTTATAGCACAAAAAATAAAAAACCCACTAGTGATTAAATACCACTAAAAGAAAGCTCTATTTGTGTAGAAAAAAGGACGCAAGTTTCATATGGGTGCAGTGTTGCACGACTGAGTAATTGTCATTCAAACAGTGCTGAAAGCTGAAAAATGATCTGGTCAGGAAAGGGGTGTAAGTGCCCTGTATTGAGGTGGTTAAAGGTAAACTATAGGCACCAAAATAACTTTAGCTTAATGAAGCAGTTTTGGTGTATTAATCATGCCCCTGCACTGCATTCTCAATGCTCAGTTCTCTGCCATTTAGCAGTTAAATCACTGGGTTTTTTTGGGGGGGATTTTTTCCCAGCTTAGTCATACCCCTGCTGCCTTGTGTGACTCACAGAAACAGACTCTCTAAAAATTTGCTGCCAAGGTACATCCAATGTTTAGACTTCCTTTATTGTACAGTGGTGGTGATTTTCTAAAACTGGAGAGTGCAAAATCTGATGCATCTGTGCATAGTAACCAGTAATCAGCTTCCAGGTGGTATTGTGAAAGCTTAAGGGTCCTTTCACACGGGGCGGATCAGTTCTGATCCACCCCGTGGATATCCGTTTGCTCAGCGGGGATCACTCCGTCGATCCCCGCTGAGCAGGGAGATGACAGGTCCGTCTCTGCACACTGCGCAGGGACAGACCTGTCACAGCGCCGCTCTCCCCTATGGGAGATCGGATGACGACGGACCGCAGTGCCCGTCGTCACCCGATCCGATCCGCAGACGGATGGAAAAATAGCTTTTTCCTCCGTTACACTTTTTCGGATCGGAGCGGGTCGGATGTCAGCGGACATGTCACCGCTGACATCCGACGCTCCATAGAGCTCTATGGAGCACCCGTTCAGGTCCGCCTGAAAAACTGGCAGGCGGGCCTGAACAGGACGTCAGTGTGAAAGGGGCCTAACTGAACAAGCTCAAGTGATTGGCTACCATGCACAGCTGCACCGTTTTAGTAAATCAACACAACGTGTTTAAAATTTATCATCTCATGCACTGTAATTTGCCTGCAGGAGCCACCTGTATGTGCTTAAAGCGGTGTTTCAACCCTATTTTTATTTTGTTTTTAAAGTCAGCCGCTACAAACACTGTAGCTGCTGACTTTTAATAAGGACACTTAGCTATCCAGGGCGCCCGCGATGTCGGCTTATCCGTCCCTCGTATCGGGTCCCGGTGCCGCCATCCTCACTAAGGGAAACAGGCAGCGAAGCCTTGCATTTTCACTGCCCATTTCCTACTGTGCATGCGCGAGTCCCCCGGCGATTCCTGAATGGGCGGATGTCTTCTCCTATGACAAACACAGGTCCCAGAAATCAACGTGAGGAGGAGAAGACTGAAGATCACTGCGGAATAGGAAGTGCCACATTAGGATGATCTGCCTAGCAACAGGCATTTCTGATGAGTAAAAAAAGTTTTGTTCTTTTTAATTTTTTTTGTTGCATTTCTGTGTATTTTTTTTTTCAGGGTGGAACTCCACTGTAAGTTTCAATTTACAGAGGAGATTAAAAAACTCTATAGTGAGCAAATTCTGATGGAAAATGAAACCCTTTTTTCATGGCTGTGTCAGTCACATCCAGGGGAGGTGTAACTAGGGCTGCATGGACAGAAACAAAAAGGATTCAACGCCTAAATGGCAGAGAAACTAAAGGTGTATGGGTGGTCTGTACACAAATGGATTAAGCTAATTTTTTGCCTGTTACCTGTAGTATGCCTTTTAGTAGTGAATTGATGTGTGTAAGATGCCTCTTATGCATAGTTCTAGACGTTAATATTTTAAACAGATGTGTAATTCACACCAAGTACCTTGTACTTTTTTGGTTGTTTTTCACTAAACTCCAAATTGTAGTGAACCAGAATCAAAAAGGCAAAGATCAAAGCTAAAATTGCCAAGCTATGGCTACAAGGGGAGTTTGATAATTTCTCCATATTAGCTATTTTTACCTGCATTTTGCATTTTGATCTTTTCTATCTCAAGTACGAAAATACTAAACTCCTTATATTTCCAGAATATTCCATCGAAATACAACGACAGAGGAAATCATTCGATCATGTACGATCCCAACTTTGCGCCAAAAACCTGAAGTATAGCATGTTATTTCCCGCCAGACTCTGGGTTCAAGATGGAGAAAGAGTGTGATTCTTCACATCACCTGAGGAGGCGTCTTCCTGGCTTGACACGATTCGTATCGGATGAAGCAAGTATAAATCCTTACATTCCTTGCTACAACTTAAATGTTTAAGCTGAGCAGCTACATTGGGCCATCTGGCTTTATTTTCGGGGGTTCCCCCTTTTTTTTTTCTTCCCCTTGCTACATCCTCCTTTGATAAGGAGACCCCGGGGGGAAACAGCAGCCTTCCCCTCTGGCTTTGTCTATTGTCCTACATTAGGAGAGAGGGGTACACAACCCCCAACACCTCTAGTGGACGGGTGAACTGGATAGACTTATCATCTACCCCTATCCCCTCTCTCACATCCTATTTGCTGCTAACTGGGGAACAATGACTAAGCCAGAAACCCACATTTTATAGTTCGTTCCTTTTTTCCTTGCTCTCATAGGCATGACCTCCTAACTACTTTTTTTATACCAAGTATCTTGTACCCCCAGCTTGCTGCGAGACCAGCACCACATTTATCACCCGGACGACCCTAACTGTTGTTGTGAATTCATGAAGAAATACATTTAATATTCACTGGCAGAGATGAGAGATTTCAGTAGGCCTCAAAAAGTGGATGAACTATAATTTTGATATTATTGAACTGTTACCCTTTTGGAGACCTTTAAAACAAAATACATGATCTCACACTTTTGGTTTTTCCAAATGTGCAGGGGATTAGTTATCTGTAACTTTTACAAACCCTGTGTTGAAACAAGAGACTGGAACAATGGTAGCTTTTGTCACCAAACAAAAAGATGTGTACTTATTTTGTTGGTTAGATTGAGAAGACCAAACTTGCATAGGGAATGATCACATGGAAATAACCCTTATCTAGAAAACCCCATTGTGCTAAAGTGAAGACTGTTTGGACAATATACAACCATGAAGACAGAATTCAATAACTGACACCTTGTCCAACAAAACCTATTGTGTGAATTGTAGGGACTTGAGGGCACAGCTAAGATCTAAACATTTAATCGACTGCTCAAAGTCCATCTCAAAACATGGTGTTAGAGGAATGTGCAAGTCAGACATATTTTAAAACTACTCATACGGTGAATATAAGTCATTCAACTTATATGTGATTTTTGTAGGTCATCAAAGAGATATTATAATTTTAGTATCTAATGATCTAAAGAACTTTATCATAAAGAAAATATATATGAAAGTGTGATCATAAGTAGAAGTGTTTTAGCAATGAATTAGTATTATGAAAAACATATAATCGTGATTATAACTGTATAAGAATTGAACATATGTCTAGATAAACAAATATTAATTGGATATATCAGAAGTATCCAGTTATCCAGATAAATAATTTTATGTGATATTGATTGATATATATCTAACCTGTGTCCTTTCTAAATGGACTAAAGATTTAATTTAATAGATATACATTGATATACATATATATAACCATTTTATACAATGGGGATTATTCAAAATTATGTTAAGCGTATTTTCTATTATATCGGTTACTATGATTCCTGAACACTAGAGATATATTCGTTAGAACATATATAAAAACATAAAAATATTAACTAAAAGAGATAAAACACCAAATACATGTGAGACACCTGGTGGTTGAAGGTGCTATTACCTTAAAATCATTAGACTCCTGGGAAAGTTGATCAATACATGTTTCCTGCCAATGAGGAGGGAACACATACCCTTTTGGGCAGAACTTAGTATAATTTTATGATCTTTTTGTTTAAGAGGATATTTAAAAAACAAGAAAGATGCCATAAGGGAGAGCTCAGGGACACACCCTGGGGGGACACTGGGAGACCCCCAGACAGACTGACACTCATGCACCATGCATGTATACATATTTTTACATTCAAGATCCCTGCTCCTTGGAACTCGGAGGTCACACAAAGTAATTCCTCTTTAAGAGAATCCATGTTGAAAGCCACGGCAGCCATCTTAAAAATCCTGGTAACTAACAATCCAGACTAGTAGCCATTTGGAATGGGTAAATATGCCATATTGATAATATCTTCTATGTTCTCTTAAATATTGATGTATTGAATATTCTACTATTGAAAATCGTTCTCCCGAATCAATAACCGCCTTTTAGATTTTTTCTCTAACTTAAATTTTTTGCATAGTTGCCAATTTTATTGACAAACAAACGTCTAATTTATTTCACATTGTTAACCACTTACTTACCTGCAGTATAGTACGGTTGGACGTGTGAAAAACAGACGTTATGTTTAAGTGTCAATTATCAAAATGTTATTGATTCTACCGAGAAGTGATAATGGTGATAATTAAGTCCAAAGTACAACACTCCCATTTTGTGGGTGTTTCCATTAATTGTCAAGGTGTTCATGTGACGCAATCGATATTTTAATTTCATGTAAATATTTGTCTTTTGTCAACCAATGAATGTAACTATTTTGTATGATCACTTGTCTCCGTAAATAAGTTTCACATGTATAGACTGTGTCATATAGATTGATTTTGTATCTTAAAAATATCTTTGTTAAAAATGACTTAATAAATACTGTGCCGGAAACTGTCCTTAAAAAGCACAACACTGTTATTGGACCGGCAGACTTATGTTTAGTAAGCCTCTTGTATGCGGGGAGACCTCTACTAACTAGATTTCAGCAGATGGCCATTCTCCCAAGAGGTATATCCAATCACACACCTCTCCTCCTCAAACTGTCCTTGGAGAGATCTCCTGCAGACAGGTTGTGGATACTGTCAAGATTTTGGATCTTGGATTCTGGGGATGATTCCGGGTTCCACCTGCAGATGGGCACCTACTAGGCACTCAACCCAGGGTCAGCTTCGGTATTGGTGGCCTGGGATGCCTTTAAAGCTTCCTCTAGAGGTCACTTTCAAACACTCATAGGAGAAACCCGCAGACAATTGAAGGCTGATCCACTTGGGGCCGGAGGGCAAGGCCGTCTCCTTGGAGCAGAAATATATCCAGGCTAGAGATGAGCCGCACACCCCCCAGTTTGGTTCGCACCAGAACCTGCCCCCTGCAGTGTGGCTCCTGTCCCCCAAGCACACCAGCGCAAGCACCGCATGCCATCTTTTTGCCTGCGTACTTGCGTAGCCCCTTGAATGTCTACAGAGCACCGCTTATTCTGAGAACAAAGCACAGGAAGAGGCCATGGAGGAAGAAGAAGAGAAGGGGGTGGAGGAGAGAGGTGTGTCAGAATCACCAGTAGTAGCATTTTAGAGATGTGGTGGCGGAACAACCGTTTGGGAACCTGTCACTGAGGAACCGCACATTCCACAAACTCACGGAAGGGGGCAGAGTCTAACAACTGAAAAGGCAGCAGTTGAAGTGCTAGCAATTTAGCCAAGCTAGCATTCAACCGCCGGGCATGTGGATGGCTGGGAGTGAACTTCTTTTGGCGGTGCAGCAGCTGGGTCAGGGAAATGTGCCTGGTACAATCTGACGTTGGTGTACCGATAGCAGATTGCCCGCAAGTACTTGGCTGTGACACACCTAATTTTACACCTTAATTCCTCTCAGTGTAGGTTTCAGAGAGGACTGAAGGTATAGTGGGGTTGGAGATCCCAGCTGATGAGGACCAAGGAGATGTCCGCTTTGTTCTTTGGTGTGGGTCTTTTAGGTATGCTTGCCAATGAACCGCATGGCAGGTTGAAATATGTCTGGTCAAGCATGTGGTGCCCAAGCAGCTGATGTTTTGACCACGCGAGATACGCTTGAGACATATGTTGCAAATAGCAGTGGTGCGATCTGATGCACTCGTCTCAAAAAAGACCCACACCAAAGAACTTTTGGAATAATGCACAGAGACAGCGGCGCCCTGCCCATACAGAGCTCTGTGGTTTGATGCAGTTGGTGTGCTACCCTTAAGCTGGTCCTTGGAGGGCATCCTGCTTCGTTGGAGATGTGCCTCCTGGATATAAGTTTAGACATTCTCTCTCCTATCAGGCACCCACATGGAGTCAGTGACCTCATCACCCCGCCCCCCCCCCTCTTCATCACTGGAGCAAACCTGGCAGTATGCTGAAGCTGGGGAAACATGGATACTAGATTTCTGTCCTTCTTGGGCACCAATACTCTGCAACACTGTGCAATACTCTGCAACAATCTGCAATACTCTGCAATATTCTGCAAATGCTCGCCAATACACTGCAATCAATTTTAAAAGAAACAAAAAACTTTTTTTTTTTTTACTGAATTTTCAGTCTTTTTTGAATAAAAGCGCAAAAAATAAAAAACCCAGTGGTGATTAACCAGTTGCCGACCGCCGCACGCCGATGTACGTCGGTAGAATGGCACGGGCAGGCATAAGGACATACATGTACGTCCCTTGCCTCCCGCGGGTCGGGGGCCCGATCGGGCCCCCGCCCGGTGCCTGCGGCGGTCGGTTTTCGTCCGGGAGCGATCCGGGACGAGGGGGCGGCCATTCATTCATGGCCACCCCCTCGCGATCGCTCCCGACGAATAGAAATCCCCGGTGACATCACTTCCTCTCCTGTAATGTAAACACAGGAGAGGAAGTGATGTATTCTCTCCTCCGTGTCGGTATTTTTCGTTCCGACACGGAGGAGAGCGGATCGGTGAGTTGCACCAACACTCTACACACACAGTAGAACATGCCAGGCACACTCACACCCCCCCTTTACCCCCCGATCACCCCCCCAATTACCCCTGCCCCCCAGTCACAGTGACACCAATGTCATTTTTTTTTTTTTTTGCATTGGTGTCATTTGTGACTGTAATAACTGTTAGGGCAGTTAGAGTTAGCCCCCTTTAGTTCTAATGTACCCCCCTAACCCCCCCAATAAAGGTTTAACCCCGTGATCACCCCCCGTCGCCAGTGTCACTAAGGCTGGGTTCACATTGTAGCGGTTTATGAGAACGAATGTGATTCGCACCGCACTGCAGTGCAAATCACATCCGATCTCTGTGCGATTCGAGTTCAGCCATTCGCCGCACCCGCCGCACCTGCCACACCCGCCGCACCCGCCGCAAATTCGCACGGGACCCTTTTTTTGGCCCGCAGCAGAATCGGATCGCATGGGTGTTCACACCATGCGATCCGAGTTTGCAGATCGCACTGCGATATGCGAACTGATCTGAGGGTGTCAGTAACATTTCACTGACACTCCCAGCAGTTCGCATAGGGCAGTGTGAACTGCCGCTGGGAGGCATGCGATGCGGGAACCCGCCGCGGATTCGCGGCGTTTCCGCATCGCTCCAGTGTGAACCCAGCCTAATAAGCGATCATTTTTCTGATCGCCGTATTAGTGTCACAGGTGACGCTAGTTAGGCAGGTAGGTATTTAGGTTCGCCGCAGCTTTTTATAGCGCCAGGGACCCCCATATACTACCGTATAAAGCCCCCTGATTGCCCCCTAGTTAACCCTTTCACCAGTGATCACCATATAACTGTTACAGGTGACGCTGGTTGGTTAGTTATTTTTTTATAGTTTCAGGGCACCCGCCATTTATTACCTAATAAAGGTTTAACTCCCTGATCACCCGGCGGGTGTCATTTGTGACTAATAACTGTTAGGGCAGTTAGGGTTAGCCCCCTTTAGTTCTAAGGTACCCCCCTAACCCCCCCAATAAAGGTTTAACCCCGTGATCACCCCCCGTCGCCAGTGTCACTAAGGCTGGGTTCACATTGCAGCGGTTTATGAGAACGGATGTGATTCGCACCGCACTGCAGTGCAAATCACATCCGATCTCTGTGCGATTCGAGTTCAGCCATTCGCCGCACCCGCCGCAAATTCGCATGGGACCCTTTTTTTGGCCCGCAGCAGAATCGGATCGCATGGGTGTTCACACCATGCGATCCGAGTTTGCAGATCGCACTGCGATATGTGAACTGATCTGGGGGTGTCAGTAACATTTCACTGACACTCCCAGCAGTTCGCATAGGGCAGTGTGAACTGCCGCCGGGAGGCATGCGATGCGGGAACCCGCCGCGCATTCGTGGCGTTCCCGCATCGCTCCAGTGTGAACCCAGCCTAATAAGCGATCGTTTTTCTGATCGCTGTATTAGTGTCACAGGTGACGCTAGTTAGGCAGGTAGGTATTTAGGTTCGCTGCAGCTTTTTATAGCGCCAGGGACCCCCATATACTACCGCATAAAGCCCCCTAATTGCCCCCTAGTTAACCCTTTCACCAGTGATCACCATATAACTGTTACAGGTGACGCTGGTTGGTTAGTTATTTTTTTATAGTTTCAGGGCACCCGCCATTTATTACCTAGTCTCACTAGTGTACCCCTAAATTTAGGGGTGTCTACTTTCCAAAATGGCTAGGCTCCCAAAAAGTCCCACATATGTGGTATCCCCGTACTCAGGAGAAGCAGCAGAATTTATTTTGGGGTGTCATTTCACATATGCCCATGGCATGCGTGAGCAATATATCATTTAGTGACAACTTTGTGAAAAAAAAAAAAAAAAAGTTTGTAATTTTCCCGCAACTTGTGGCAAAATATAAAATATTCCATGGACTCAACATGCCTCTCAGCAAATAGCTTGGGGTGTCTACTTTCTAAAATGGGGTCATTTGTGGGGGTTTTGTGCCATCCTGGCATTTTATGGCCTTCAAAACTGTAATAGGTAGTGAGAAGTGAACTCAAAAATTTACGCCCTTAGAAAGCCTGAAGGCGGTGCTTGGTTTTCGGGGCCCCGTACGCGGCTAGGCTCCCAAAAAGTCCCACATATGTGGTATCCCCGTACTCAGGAGAAGCAGCAGAATTTATTTTGGGGTGTCATTTCACATATGCCCATGGCATGCATGAGCAATATATCATTTAGTGACAACTTTGTTAAAAAAAAAAAAAAAAAAAAAAAGTTTGTAATTTTCCCGCAACTTGTGGCAAAATATAAAATATTCCATGAACTCAACATGCCTCTCAGCAAATAGCTTGGGGTGTCTACTTTCTAAAATGGGGTCATTTGTGGGGGTTTTGTGCCATCTTGGCATTTTATGGCCTTCAAAACTGTAATAGGTAGTGAGAAGTGAACTCAAAAATTTACGCCCTTAGAAAGCCTGAAGGCGGTGCTTGGTTTTCGGGGCCCCGTACGCGGCTAGGCTCCCAAAAAGTCCCACATATGTGGTATCCCCATACTCAGGAGAAGCAGCAGAATTTATTTTGGGGTGTCATTTCACATACGCCCATAGCATGTGTGAGCAATATATCATTTAGTGACAACTTTGTGTAAAAAAAAAATAAATTTTTTTTTTTGTCATTATTCAATCGCTTGAGGCAAAAAAATAAAATATTCAATGGGCTCAACGTGCCTCTTATCAATTTCCTTAGGGGGTCTACTTTCCAAAATGGGGTCATTTGGGGGGGTTTTGTACTGCCCTGCCATTTTAGCACCTCAAGAAATGAGATAGGCAGTCGTAAACTAAAAGCTGCGTAAATTCCAGAAAACGTACCTTAGTTTGTAGATGTGACAACTTTTGCGCAAACCAATAAATATACAATTATTGACTTTTTTTTTACCAAAGACATGTGGCTGAATACATTTTGGCCTAAATGTATGACTAAAATTGAGTTTATTGGATTTTTCTAATAACAAAAAGTAGAAAATATCATTTTTTTTCAAAATTTGCGGTCTTTTTACGTTTATATCGCAAAAAATAAAAATCGCAGAGGCAATCAAATACCATCAAAAGAAAGCTCTATTTGTGGGAAGAAAAGGACGCAAATTTTGTTTGGGTACAACATTGCATGACCGCGCAATTACCAGTTAAAGCAGCGCAGTGCCAAAGTGTAAAAAGACCTCTGGTCATTTACCAGCAAAATGGTCCGGTCTGAAAGTGGTTAAATACCACCAAAAGAAAGCTCTATTTGTGTGAAAAAAAGGACAAAAATTTCATTTGGGTACAGTGTTGCATGACTGAGTAATTTCAATTCAAAGTGTGAGAGCACCGAAAGCTGAAAATTGGTCTGGTTAGGAGGGGGGTTTAAGTGCCCAGTGGTCAAGTGGTTAACCACTGCCTCAACACACTACACAAGACCGCCACGCAGGCGGCCTTATATAATGTGGGGCGTGTACTAAACCCCCTGAGACATAATTGGCCAAAGCCACCCTGGCTTTGGCCAATCATGGCTCTCCATTGTTTCTGCTCTGTGATTGACCAAAGCATGCGGGTCATAGTGCATGCTTGGCCAATCAGCAGCCAGCAATGCACTGCAATGCCGCAGGGAATTATGGGCCGTAACGCGCCACTTGAATTTGGTGCTAACGGCCCATAATGTTCAGAATTTGGCGAACAGCCGAACAGACGATGTTCGAGTCAAACATGGGTTCGACTCGAACTCGAAGCTCATCCCTATTGCTGACTTGCCCTTGCGGCAAGCAGTATGTTGGTCTCACCATACGTTCGTTTGCCACTAGGGTCACTGAACATATCACTAAGATTAAAAGTTGAAGTATTAAGCACACTGTCCCTAGACATTACCGCCAATTTCACAATCAAGACCCTAGACGCACTGAATTTCTGGTTATTGATAGATTCATTCCCCCTTGGAGGGGGGGCTACCACCAGGGGGGTCTCTAGACTCTAAACCTTTTGGATCTATGAGTTACAGTCCCACTCCCCACTCAGAATGAATGTGGAGTGGGACATTAATGCTTTTATTAATAGAGCATGATGTCATGTATCTATTATCTAGTTCATTTTTCTTAATTGTTCACCAAGATAATGATGATCTTTTATGCCTTGGTATTGGCTATTTTGCTTTTGATACATGTCGATACATATCAAATGTTTTCAAATATCTCAAACATACTAATTTGCAGATATTTTTCTAATGTTGCGACCTACCAGATTGTAGTGTGTATGTGGTTTTTACCATTAATTTTACAATCAGTATTGTCCAGTTTTATCTTTAAATATATCATTTAAGATGTAAATTTATGAGGTATGTTTTTCGTTTAATGATGTTTACATGTAATGTACAACTTCACGTGGCTCCAATTTGATGTACAATCATTCCGTTTAGACGTTTATGTATCAAAGATCAGTTAGTGGTATTTTCTGATTTGGTCATTAGCGTAGTCAGACTTCCGTTATCCCTAGTTGCTGATAGCGTGTCACAAAGACAATATTAAGTGCAGACCATGTGACTGCCGTCATTGTGCTGTGTTGGGGTCTCCCTGCACTCACTTCCTGGAGTGGGCAGTGGAGATGTGAAGTCGGACGTTCGTAATTCAGAGTGAAGTTTGGTTCTGTACGGCCTCCCTGCTTCACACATAAGATATTAAGCATGGCCGTTCGATGGCCAACATGCCAGAGTGAGGCGTGATTTGCATGTTCTGTCATCCATTGGATATACGGACACTTTATTATAACAACTGATTAGTGCCAGCCAGTTACATTGGTTTCTTGGCATACTCTTTTGTATTGTACCAATTATATTTAGGCTTCTCATCCAGGCTTTAATTACAATCTTTATTAAAACTCGTAGACCGGAAGCGACACATTTTTATTCGGAAACTTCCAGTCATTATGTGATTCAGTTTGGGGCCACATAGTCTATATAAGCACAGTGTTTGTGGCAAGGACTCATACCCCAGATGATGTCTAATTAAACGAGTCCTGACAACTTCATTGCGCTATTCCATGTCTCTGCAAAAGCTTTTTATCTACATTTGAAATTTGAGTGCTTTTGTTTATCCTCTTTTATTAAACCAATTTTTAAGCGATATCACACTATGTGGAACCTTTCTTTAATTGTTGGTCACATCCTGTGACTACGTGGATTTCCTTTGGTCCTCCTTCCCTCCATGTGAACATGCTGATGACCAGTGCTGTTCAGACCCGGAACTGTGATCGTAGTGACCTGGATCTGTGATTGCCTTCACTTTAAATGGTGAATATCACCACAAGCCTGCATGACTTAAGAGGTATATGCTCCTTTAAGTCCTGTTTCTAGTAAGCCTTAACACAGTTGGTGGTTGTTTTCCTTGCAAGTTCTCCTTTCTGTCACATTTCCATTTGATGCCTAATTTTCCCATTGACGCCTCAGTGATGTCAACTTACCGATAGTGTCCATTTACATCAGAACTTTTTGACTCAATCCTTCCCCTCCTGTTTTGTACACCTTTTTGGACATTATTTATTCATTTATTTTTGTTTTCCAATTTTTTGTCTTTACATCCAATTTGTGTTTTCATACTCATACTGTGTTATCACTTATATTTGGTCACGCAATTATTATCACTTATTTTTGTGATTGTATGCAGTGCTGCATTTTCTTTGTGGGTTACTTTTTGCTGTTTGTCTTTGGCTAAAATGCCAAAAGTGCATTTAACGACTTGTTTTGCCCTCAATAAGCGGTAGTTGAATGCTTTCTTCTCAACATTCAGAGACTGCTTGAAATATGGCCTTAGTAGATGCTGACTGAGAGCAAAGGTCTCATCCCTAACATATACAAATGGCAGTGGAGGTCAGTTTGTTCCTGGCAGCGGACAGTTTGGTGGTAGGTCCAGTCCATTTTCCCTCAACATTCTTCCGTAAGATTATCATGCAAAAATACTTGAGTCTGAGCTGCTGCCATACGATCCTATGTCTACATAGCTAAAACAATAATTGGCATCAGCCACAGCTAGTAAGACAAAAGAAAAGTATTTCTTATAGTTGAAGAATTTACTTTCACTGCCAATGGGCTTGCACTGACACAATTCGTAAAATTGAAATGGACCCAGAAAACGTCCGCTATATTGCAAAAATCTTTGGTAGTGGGCTTCTTCTAGACCAAAACCCTAAAAATATTCCAGATGACTCTACAGGTATCATATATAATATTGCTGGCAGTAGTTTTGCCAACCAAGAACTCAAAATTCAAACTTGAAAAGGAATGACCAGTTGCTAGGTATCTAAAATTCTGCCACAGAGTAAGACGAAGGCCATGGATTCCCATATAGGTCAGCATTTGTTCCTCTTTCTTGTAAGTTTGTCACTGTTTTTTAATTCCAGCCATCCCCTAGAGGCAAACAAGAAGCAATTTTATTTTTTTTCTCATTTTGGATAGAGTGGAGAGGGCCGTCCACCTGTCAATTTTTTTTTTATTGTTAAAACATCAAATTTTTTAGCCCTCCTTTGTTAAAAAAATGCAGTGGGGAAGTAGAGTTTCCTGCCCCACTTTTAGGTTGAATGTCACCCATCATTCAACCCCTTGCTGTATCCCAGGCTGTTAAGAACATACAAGACAAAACCAAAGAATATTTCCAGCTTAACTCGCCAGCTAATCTGCTACCAACAAAATTATCCTATCTAGCAGTTTGCCTTAAAAACAGGGGTTTAGTTTGCACACTAACTAACATCTGCAGTACTAACTGTAAATTAATGAGAGCCTCCACAGTGGAAGCACATGCCTTCTAATGGATAGATAGAGGGCAGGGGAGCCTAGAGGTGGCCCAGTCTTCCTTAAAGGCACAGGGGGCACACTGGACACATATCACAATGGCAGCAAAGGTATCCAGTGTGTCCCCTCACCAATATTATATCAGTAGCAAACAACTGGCCACTACCCCATCTATAACTGGCCATCACAGCAAGAAGCACATGGAAGGGCAACGCATGCAAAACAAAACCAAAGAAAATTCCCAGCTCACCACAGAGCATCCAAACATGTAAAATACGTGATAGCAGAAACATACAGCTCAGCCCGACTGGTTTCGGCGACAAAAGGACTTCTTCCGGGGCACCAATATATCAACCAACAAATATGTGCCATAGTGTATATATTCTCTTGCTGCTGGTTTACCAAGCAGGAGAGAGAAAATATATTGATACAAGACAATAAGGATCATGCAGGACCCTTTAGTGCATGTAAAATGCTTTGTGAAATAGAGCAATTTGTTATATGTTAATTCTTTTCCAGTTCCATTTCTTGTGTACATATTCCTAGACTAGACTTTTTCTTTTAAATTGTATTGGCTGACAGGTCCACTTGAAGATGCTGGGTACTATAATAGTGATACTGACTGCCGAATCAGTGTGTTCATTAAAAATAATTTACTTTTAAGATATTTTTTTCTTAAATCTCTTTGTGAAAAAAAAGGTTCTAAAATTATGACTAATACACACACTCCAGAGAATTCCTTTAATTATAATTTGTGACAATATTTTCTTGAACACCCTCAGGCATTACAGTCTCAGATATGTAAGTGTAATGAAATTGCTGGTTGCTGCCAAGAGGAAAACATTTTATTTTATTTTTCACATAACATTACCAAACACATTCAGTTTTAATGTTAATAACTTTTTTGACAGATCATGGACCGTGGGAGGCAAAGTACAATTTCAGATAAAAGTAAACTACAAATAACTTTTTTTGTAACTTTTTCTTTTTAATATTTGTGTATTTAATTTTACTTGCTTTGTAACTTTTAACGGCTCATTTACACTTGCTTTGGCTTCAACACACATTAGGGCTAGTTTACACTTACTTCAAAACAAGGCTTCGGACATGCTTTGGTAAAGCTTTCTGAACACCAGTCAAAGCTCCTGTCACTAAGTAAAATTGTTAGCTTACAGTCCTGTTTACACCTTGCTTTTGCTTTGTTTTGCTTCGAAAATTATACTTCGGGGGTTATTTAGTAAAGGAAAATCCACTTTGCACTGCAAGTGCACTTGAAAGTGCACTTGGAAGTAAAGTTTCTGTAGATCCGAGGATGACATGCAAGGAGAATAAAAAACTGCATTTTATCTTGCACATGATTGGATGATAAAATCAGCAGAGCTTCCACTCATTTCAGATCTACCCCTTAGATTTAGATCCACTGCACTTCCAAGTGCACTTTCAGGTGCACTTGCAGTGCAAAGTGAATGTGCCTTTCGTAAATAACCCCCTTCATGTCACTTTAGCTGTGCTACAAAGTATCTTTAAAGCCTCTATAGAAGTCTATGGCAAAGCTTGCTTGAAGCCTCATGGAAGTCCCACCAAAGGCTCATCAAAGCTCCATCAAAGCTCCACCAAAGCACCAGGCAAAAGTAAGGTGTAAACAGTACTGTAAGCCAACCATTTTATTTAGTAACAGGAGCTTTGACTGCCATTCAGAGCACTTTAACAAAGCATGTCCAAAACCATGTTTTGAAGCAAGTGTAAACTAGCCTTTTAGGCAACTTTTAAAAGAGTTCCTATTTGGGCACAGAAGGGACCGTAAAGATTGAAGTGAACCTGAATTTAAACAGTAACTCAACTTTTGTTTGAGAGTAATCAGTGTATATTACTAGGACTTTTACAAAGTTTGTTGCAGATTCCTACCTGTTTCTGCTCTGAAGAAACACTTTAGGGTTGATTTACTAAAGGCAAAAATACTGTGCACTCTGCAAGAGCAGTTGCTTAGTAAATGAGCAGAAGCTCTGCTGACTTCCATCATCCAATCATATGCACGCAAAAATGCTGTTTTTTTATTTTATTTTCCTTCCTTGTAATTGGTTATTTTTTGCAAAGTGAAGCTTTACATCATTTACTAAGCTCTGGAGCAACTGCACTTGCAGAGTTCAACTACACTTTGCATAGTACACAGCCTATGTGACTTTAGTAAATCAACCCCATGGTGTCTTTGGATATTAATTCTGCATAGAAGTGACTTTTCCATTAGCATTAAGCTGATGCACGTGCTTGTGCTAATGAGAAAACTTGCTGTGACAGCACTCCTTTAAAAGGTGATTAACTATTCGGGAGCATCTCACCAAAAATGACATTTTTGGTGCAGAGGATGCCTAAAATGTAATTTGCATCTTACTGCAGAAAATCAAGTGAGCCAATCACACAACCAGGAAATTATATTTCTGGGGTCATCTGTACATAAACAGTGTACGGAACGCCTCTAGGTTGCCATATTGCATTGAATTTTATAGAAAATTACAGAGCTGCAGATTGAAAAGGAAAGGTAACTTTAAATAACATTCAATTACAATATGACATGGGTAGCAATTACATATACCATAATATATTTTTGTATTTGCAATTTTTTCCCCACGAGAGTAGAATTTCCCATTAAGCCTTAAAGTTTTGTTATCTTTTTACAACTAACGTGCATAAATTCTAGTTGTGCCTAAACAGTACCATGAAAAGTGCACCTTTGTCTTGAATTTCTCTTGAAAAACAGCAGTACACTTCCTGCCTAGCATGCTTGTGTGTTGAGTCTCATAGTTATATTTTTGAATTGTGGGATCATCTAAGATCTGCTGCCTCTGCTAGTCTCAGGAGATTTTTTAAGTAAGATTTGATAAGCTCACTATGGTGTTGCTTGCTGGAAATAAAGCTGTAGCTGAAGTACTACAGGGCAAGTAGCTCCCTGCTTCCGTTTTATTTGTAGATCTGTTCTCTCTCTGTCTCTCCTGCTACTTCTGGAATATTCTCCCCCCAGTCATCAGGAAGGCTTTGACATAAAGAATCAAAGCCTTATTCCTCCACCAAGATGGCCACCTCCACATGGAGGCACTAAAGCTGGAGAGTGCAAAATCTGCTGCAGCTGTGCATAGAAACCAATCAGCTTCCATTTTGTTTGTCAAAATTTCATTGAACAAGCTGAAGCTAGATGCTGATTAGTTTCTATGCAGAGCTGCACCAAATTGTTCACTCTCCAGTTTTAGTTAATCAACCATACAGTGGAGAACAATGTACAAACATTGAAATTGAAGCACCACACTACTGCTAAGAGGTCTAGATAAAACGTCCAATAAAAGTCAGGGTGACAGTTCAAAATATAGCCAATTAAATGTGGGGATTTAAGAGCAGCACCTTCAATCAGGGCTTGATTGAAAACAGTGTGAATTGACTAGAAGTGAACTGGACCTATAATGTTATTTTTTCCATGTGTAATTGTAAGCACAGCCCTCGTCGCCAAACATTACATTAAAGATCCAATTCACTTCTAGTCTATTCATATTGTTTTCAACCAAGCCCTGATGAAGGTGGCGCTCTTGGAATGCAGAAAATTGCTAATTTTTTGGATTGTCCCCTTAATTGTATTGGATTAAAGTTGTATCTGGACCTCTTAGCAGTGGTAAGGTGCTTCAATATCAATTTATGTTGCATTACACTAAAAGCCAAGGAAATCATGGAGATCTTCTGAGGTTTAAAAGCTGCCTGCCCAGGAACGAAATCATTTACATCATCTATACTTTAAGGTAGCAATACCAGTGATAGGTGATATATTTAAAAAATGTTCCTCAACAGCGTAGAACAAGGCATGATAAGTCAGTAATGAAGAAACGTTTTGCTTGCCTTTTGTATGTCACTACTTTGTCAAATTATTTGGAAGGGGAAGTACAGACAGTGGCAAGGTATATAATTACCAGCACAGTGTATATAATGTAGAAGATGTAAAATACAGCATAATGTGTACAGGAAATCAATATGAAATATATAATGTACATGTAGCACTTATCCCTGAAGGGGCCCCTGAGAATGTACCAAGTTCTTCCACCAAAGTACAGAGCCTGCCAGTCACAAGCACAGTTCTAAGCACAGCAACCATTCAGACTCAATCTAGGGGATGTCTATTTAAAGTTTATTTCTGAGAAACCTAAAACAGGAGAGGTGTTTAGGGTCACAGGATACCCCACAATTGAATTAGCAATCAATGGGAGGACAACCTTCTTAGTGAAAAATCCTTTCAGGAGCAGGCACATACTCTACAGTCCCACATTATGTCTTACTTACAATGTCCCAGGAGCTGTCTGCCACCCAACTACAGGTAAAGTAGATCCTCAGTGAAGGAGGCAAAAGATCCTTCTCCAGACCAGGACTTTAGGACAGTACCCTCAAGCAAAACGCTCCATTATCAATCATCTCCAGGCCTTTAGTCCAGCTCCTGCTGATGCCCAGACTGCAATTTGTTCTCTCAGTAGCTCTCACCTAGGGAAAGTAGCCCCAGGAATGCTTGATCCCTCCATCAAGAACACTCTGGAAAGGTATCCCAAGCACTTATCACCTCTCCAGCCACCTTCACGAGATCACCTTCTATTAATTGGCTGGGATATGATGAATATTCCTACTGCTCATTTGACTCTTCCTGTCCTATATTCTGAACGCTTCTTCCAGAAGAAGATGAGAGAAATCAAACACTGAGCTATTCCTCTTTACTGTCTTGCAGACAAGAAGTCAGTAATACATGACACAAGATTCCCAGAGCACAGTAGCTTCTTTAACTGCTTCAGATCTGCTCTATAGCCGAATGACGGCTGCAGCGCGGATCAGCTTTGCCAGGAGGTTGTCAATAGATGTCCTCCCCTTTGCAGGCTCGCCAAACCCCCCTGAAGGGCGCACGTGACTGTTATCACTCGAGTCAATCCCAGCCCTTGCCATGTGATCAGCTGTCAGCCAATGACAGCTGATCACGTGATGTAAACAGAAGATCGGTAATCATTTTTTTTATTCTCACACTGGCAGTGTGAGGAGAAAATAAGTCAATCACTGACTTTTGTTTAAAGGGACATCGGTCCCGAAGAGCAAGAGGCGAAGCTGCCTCATATGTGCCCACCAGTACCCCCTGATAGTGCCACCTGACAGTGCCATGAATCAGTGCCTACAGTGCCACGAATCAGTGCCCACAGTATGTAGGTGCCAGCAATCAGTGCTATCTATCAGTGCCCATAAGTGCCACCTATCAATGCCCCCCAGTGGTGCCAATCAGTGCCGCCTAACAGTGCTGCCTATCAGTGTCACCTACCAGTGCCGATCAGTGCCCATCACTGCCATCCATCAGTGCCCATCACTGCCACCCTTCAGTGCCAGCTATCAGTGCCATCTATTAGTGCCCTTCAGTGCCACCTATCAATGCCCTTCAGTGCTGCCCATCCGTGCCACCCATCAGTGCCACCTATCTGTGCCAACCAATTCCACCAATCAGTGCCCACCAGTGCCTCATCAGTGCCCACCAGTGCCACCTATTAGTGTTCATCAGTTTTGCCTTATCAGTGCCCATCAGTGCAGCCTATCAGTGCCCATCAGTGTAGCCTATCAGTGCCCATCAGTGTAGCCTCATCAGCGTACATCAATGAAGGAGAAAAATTACCTGTTTGAAAAATGTATTAACAAAATATAAAACTGTTTCATTTTATTTTTTTAAATCTGACTTTTTTTTATTTTTTTAACAAAAAATAAAATCCCAGAGGTGATCAAATACCACCAAAAGAAAGCCCTATTTGTTGGAAAAAAATTATAAAATTTTAATTTGAGTAGCAGTGCTGTATGACCACACAATTGTCATTCAAAGAGTGGCAGCGCTAAAAGCTGAAAATTGGTCTGGGCAGGAGGGGGGTTTAGGTGCCCAGTAAGCAAATGGTTAAAGAGATAGCACAGCAGAAGCGTTCTGCCTTTAGGCTCTCAGTTTTGTATGAAAACCTCAGACAGGATTGATCCTTATGGAAGGGGGGGGGGGTTGGAAAAAGGGGTCACTACTGTTCTGATTTAATTATGTGTCACTAGAGCTACTTGAGCTTGAGCTACTGATCCCTGTAAACAAAAAGTATTTTTTAACAGGAAGCAATGAAATACTGGGAAGAATGAGAGAAGGAGCCAAGCATTCCACCTGCTGGTTGGATAGAGGATTACATGATGTTTATATACAATAGTTCCTATTTACGTAATGAAAAAAAACAAAACAGAATTCCTAAAGTTTTTTATTTGTCCTTTTTTTGGGGGGTCTGGCCAAAAAAAGTCAAATATATACAAAATGTATCTACATGTTCTTTTAAGCACAATTTCAATTTTAACAGCACCCTTAAATATTTTTTCTCTGCCGTATTCTCCTATAAGCATGGGCCAGCTTCATGATGCATGCCAAAGGGGCTGCCAGATGCCTTGGGCTAACAGGAAGTAGGTTGAACAGAAATAGAGTGTGGAGTAGGCAAGCAGTTATTAGCAATTTGTTTAATGCAGGAAGTAGGCCAATTTGATTAATAATATGATATTATGGTTAATAATGGTCTTTAAAGATTAACTTCACCCAAAAATGAAACCAGCTTTGGGCTGGGCTACATTGAGTGGAGTCACTTGCCACCCTCTAACATTTTTCCCCTGGTGAGATTTCCTCTTGGTGGTTTATATTACTGGACACTCCTAAAAAAGCCAACAATGAAGATGTCATACAACTGGACTTAATAATCATTAATATGCCTAAAAAAAAGAAATAAATAAACATTTTGTAAAAAATTTTTTTTACTCACCTCTAAATGGCTGTTGCTAGGGGGTCCTTCGTAGTCTGCCTCCTTCAGTGCCTGGGCTGGTGACATCATTTCCCCTCGGCGTGGGAAGGGCTCAGTTCTGCCCCCTCCCTCTTGTCAATCATCTGGGACACGTGACAGACCCCAGATGATTGTGTGGCCATTCACGGCATGCGCAGTGGGGGCTATCTTGAGATCTCAAGCCGCTGGCCATCCTTCTGTTTCAGAAGCTTGGTCTGTTCAGTGATGACCTCTCTGCAAGAGGCAGATTTCGGGGGCTAAAATCATCAGTCTTCAAGTGCCGGTTTGCTTCCAGGCTCATCAAAGATTTCTGTAATTGCAGTGGAAAGTCGTCTTTTTTCTTTTTCACAGCTGCTAAGGTTCACAAAGTTCCTAGCCCTGGAGCTGGACTTGCTGAAGGGGTGTCAATCTCTGTATACCTCAATGATCTTTGCTCAGGAAGCAATCAATTCCAGGGATTTCTTCAATACATTTCTGCAGGAGGAAGTTGAAGCACATTCCCTACGTAAGTCCTACTCCAGGTCTGTTGTAGAGGATCATTCTCTCTGTCCAGAACATGAAGATCAAGGCATTGGATTGCCAGGGGGCTTTGTTGCTGCGGTATTGCTGAGATAAAATTGGTGGTTAATGGTTGGAATCTCAAAAAGGTGAAATTCTTCCTTTCTGGGGTTTGGAAGATAATAACCACTGATGACAGTCTCTCCAGTTAATTTGGAAGTGGCTACAGTTCAGTGGACTTGGTCTCCACAGGAGAGAATACTGCCCATCGATATCTTGGAACTTTTGGCCAGTGCACCTTACTCTGGATTATGTGACAAACCAGTTGTAGGTTCAATCCAGAAATGCCTCTACATATATATCAGCCACCAAGGCAGCACCTGGAGTCATGTGGCTCAGGAAGGTGAACCACATTCTGTCTGGGACAGTAAAACAAGTCCTGCCTATTGCTAGTGCATATTCCAAGTATAGAATAGTGGCAGGGGGAACCCTGCAAGTGGCTCTACTAGCTTTCAAGTTCTACAATAAGTTAGAACAAATTGTGTCTGGTACGAGACTCTCACTGGCAATAGGAGTAGATGCACTGGTATTAAAAAAAAAGTAATAATCCAAGAAATACAAGGCACAGCAAACAACTTTTGTTTGCTGTGGTTTGTATTTCTTGGTTTATTACTTTTTTTTTTAAATAAAGGCATTGACTCTGAGTGCGGCATCTCCCTCAGGCTTCCATACCAGTCAAACGAATGAAGATGGACAAGGTTCACAGAGCCCTCACACCTTTCAAAGCTGATGGACCACAGCGCGATATTATTGCCAAATTTCACAATTTCCATACCAAGGAACAACTTCTAGCTGCAGCTGGAGCAAAAAACATTCACTGATTTCTCTGGGACATAGCTATCAACTTTGTGCTTATTTATCTCAGCTCACCATCTCTAAGTGTTGGGCTTTGAAGCCACTTCTTCAAGTTTTATAGCGACACCAAATTACCTATCAATGGGGCTTTCCATTTTCAATTTGCTTCACTTACCAAGGATCTAAACATGTCTGCCATTCTGCTGAAGAACTCCAATCCCTTTTACAAAACATTCAGTTTCTAGAATGTCCTCTCCAAAGCAATGCACAAAATCAAATGGTTACCCATTCCCTGCAAAAATCAGGTGGAGCTAAAAGGTATTAAAAGTTGCCAGGGGCAATCAAAACGTGGTAGTTTTTCTTCTCCTACGCCAACTCCTGAGGACTCTATGGACAGACTTTTTTCTTTTTGTTTGACTCGATATTGGGTATTCTTATATCTTTAACTTAAAACTAGCTAGATGTTTGGTAAAACTTCTTTTTTGTTGTCTTACCAGTTTAGAACTCACTCAATGCAAACTTTTTTCTATAGTTTAACTCTTTACTTTTCAGCTGATCTTTTTTTTTTTTTTTTTTTTTTTTCACTGACAGCAGTGAATTGTTTGCTATATTTCTTTACATAGCCTCAAGCTAGTATTCGTTTTTTGAATGTTTTCTGTGATTTTTTTTGTTTCTTGTATACACCTTACCCCATCCCTTTCATCCCTCTTCATATGCTTTCTTGTGACACATTGATGGATATGGAACTTTTTGGGACAATGGTATCATTTCTATTTATGTATTACTTTTCATTTTTGGCAGTGTTCCCTTTGGTGGTGTTTTTGCGCCTCCAGTTTGCTACCCTCGGTTCCCATTTTTTATGTGTGCTTCTGACAGTAGCTCTTTGGCCTCACTAGGGATGAGCCGAACACCAGAACCTTCGAACGGACTGAAAATTCATATGAACTTTAGAACCCCATTAAAGTCTATGGGACTCAAATGTTCGAAATCAAAAGTGCTAATTTTAAAGTCTAATATGCAAGTTATTGTCCTAAAAAGGGTTTGGGGACCCGGCTCCTGTGCTAGGGGACATGTATCAATGCAAAAAAAGTTTTAAAAATGCCAGTTTTTAGGGAGCACTGATTTATAATGACGCTTGAAGTGAAAAAAAGGTGAAATATTCCTTTAAATATCGTGCCTGGGGGGTGTCTATAGTATGCCTGTGAAGTGGCACGTGTTTCCCGTGTTTAGAACAGTCCCTGCAAAAAATGAAATTTCTAACGGAAAAAAGTCATTTAAAACTGCTTGCGGTTTAAATGTAATATCTGGTTCTGGCAATACGGATGTAAATCATTGAGAAAAATCTCATGGGTATCCCCCCCTGCCCATTACCAACCCCATTTGGGTCTTGTTCAGATATTAAGGGGAACCCCGTACCCAAATTTAAAAAGTAAAGGAGTGGGGCCCCCAGGCCCTATATACTCAGAACAGCAGTATACAGGCGGTGCAAACAAGACAGGGACTGTGTAGGTTTGTTGTGTTAAGTAGAATCTGTTTGTAATTTTGAAGTGGTAAATGTAGCTCCAGTCAAAAAATCTATTTTTAAGCTTTTTGGAAAACATAGGGAAAACATAGGGAAGGGTTTTCATTTTTTTTGCCGTCTGTCTTTTTTCATCTCACTTCCTGTTGTCTCCTTCCATTTGCAAGTAGGAGACGTTTGTAAGTTGGATGTTTGAAAGTATGAGCCTGCCCTATATGCTCTGCAGGAATTTGGGCCTAAGGTGTTGGTGTTGCCACAACACTGCAAGCCCTCAAAGTGACTCTTGGTGGGCACTAGAATGTCCTGCTGTGAACTATTATATCAAGAATTGTAACTGCATGCCACTGTTGAACGGTGGTAGAAAAATTGGGCCTTTGGTGGGGGTGCTGGTGCCACAACACTGTAAGTCCTTGGTTACATCAGCTTCAGGTGCTTGGTAGCTGGTGGTGATCCAAGACTGATTCATCTTTATGAAGGTCAGTGGATCAACTGAGTCGGTGGACTGGCCCACCCTGTGATTGGTTACAAAGCCTTCAGCAGCACATAATGTGCATTCCAAAAGAACGCTGGATGCAGGACAGGCCAGTAGCTCAATTGCATACTGTGCAAGCTCTTGCCAGTGATCCATCCTCAAGACCCAGTAACCCAGAGGATTTTCAGTGGGAAAGGTGTCCAAGTCTGACCTTGCCCCTAGGTAATCCTGCACCATGTAAATCAGATGCTGGCAATGGTGGCTGAAACAAATCATACCTTGGGGCTGCGGACTAAAAAATTGTCTGAACGCATCGGTTAGATGGCCACCTTCTCCACCGCTCCTTCTGTGACTGACCAAAGCCTCAGCAACATGTTGTCCAGGACCAGGAGTTTGTAACCTCCCAGTCTCTGGGAACACATTGCACAGATCTTATGAGGATCCTTCCGCAGGCTTTGCAGGATCAGGCAGGCCATGCAGCGTAGGTTAGCTGAGGCATGCAGTCCGGAGTCCTCTGGGTCACTAAGGATGACATGATCCGCAGCCACCTCCTCCCAGCCACGTACAAGTCCACGTGTTTCTTGGGACTGTAAATCATCCCTAAAAGACTGCTGCTGCTGATGCTGAGTGCCAGGCTCCACCTCTATGCTGACACAATCCTCCTCCTCCTCCTCTTCCTGTGTGATGGGTGGGACAGCAGGAACACTGTCTGGATAAAGGGGGCCTTGAGAGGCAAGGAAGTCCTCCTCTTCCTGCCTCTGTTCTGCCTCAAGTGCCCTGTCCATTATTCCACGCAGTGTGTGCTCCAACAGGTGGACAAGAGGTACAGTGTCACTGATGCATGCACTGTCACTGCTCACCATTCTCGTGCCCTCCTCAAATGGTGACAGGAGAGTGCATGCATCTCTGATCATGGCGCACTGGCATGGGGAAAAAAACTGAGCTCCCCTGACCCTGTCCTGGTGCCGTAGTCGCACAGGTACTCATTGATGGCCCTCTGCTGCGTTTGCAGCTGCTGCAGCATGGCCAATGTTGAGTTCCACCTGGTGGGCATGTCACAGATAAGTCGGCTCTTGGGCAGGTCCAACTCCTTTTGGAGCTCAGCCAGCCAAGCACTGGCATTATATGACCGGCGGAAATGAACACAGACTTTCCTGGCCTGCCTCATCCTGCCGCATCCTGCCTGTGGCCAATTATGGCTCTTCTCGCTGCCGGCACTGTGATTGGCCAAGCATGTGGGTCACAGTGCATGCTTGGCCAATCATCATCCAGCAATGCACTGCAATGCCACAGTGCATTGTGGGCTGTGAGCGCCACACGAATATGGTGTGAACGCCCCACAAAGTTCTGGCTTCGCCGAACGGGTGAACACCCGGTGTTCAAGCTGAACATGTGTTTGATTCGAACACCAAGCTCATCCCTACTCCTCACTCCCCCAGTTCTGTTGAGCTATTAGCTCTCTTTATTATGTTACAAATGTTAGTAATATCTGCTTGACGAGAGCCAATTCCTTTCCTTTTGTTCCAGCCTTTCCTTTTTCCTTGCCCTATACTGAATTGTACGCGCTCCTACGGTCAGAACTTAACGTTTTTATTATGCAATTCCTTATATTATAAATATGGCCACCTCAAACATTTTGACCCTAAATGTCCAAGGACTTAATATACCACAAAAACGCACTAAAGCATTCCGTTCATTTGCCACAGCTAAAATCCACATTCTTTGCCTACAGGACATCAATTTTACTGAATAATCTATTCCTAAATTTTTCAGCTCCTCTTATCCACAGGAATATACAGCCTAGGCAGCTACTAAACAACGAGGTGTTCTTATAGCTATTCACCGTTGGACCCCATTTGTACTTTCATCTGAAATGAAAGATCCTGAAGGCTGCTAACTCATTCTTATTTGGCACATTTCTGATGTTGCTGTAACCATTGTATCGTATTATGCTCCTAATAAACATTCATTATAATTTTTTTCCCTCTTTTTCATGTAATTGATTCACACAAGTTAGGTACAGTGATATTATGTGGAGACTCAAACCAAGTTCTTTTTCCCTTTTGATAAATCTCCCCCTTCTCCCTCCTCCTGTTCCCCTAAGTTTTTATTTCAGCAATTTATCTCTAATGCTGCGTACACACGATCAGACTATCCGGCGGACTTGGTCTGGCGGACAAACCACCATAAAGTCCGCCGGACTGTCCGAACGAGCGGACCTGCCCACACACGTGACTTTTCCGGCGGACTTAGTCTGTCGGACTATCCGCCGTACTTTTGAAATGAACGGACTTGCCCACACACACGGAGGAAAGTCCTTTCATTTTGAGCGTGGCTCCAGGTAGCCGGGACTAGCAAAGGAAGCGTCGCTGGCCCCGTCACCTGGTATGGAGTTAAAGGGGAAGCCCTACACCGAAAAAACAGCGTGGGGGTCCCCCCTAGGTCCATATCAGACCCTTATCCGAGCATACAACCCAACCGGTCAGGAAAGGGGGTGGGGACGAGCGAGCGCCCCCCCGTCCTGAGCTGTACCAGGCCACGTGCCCTCAACATGGGGGGTGCTTTGGGGAAGGGGGGTCGCGCGGCCCCCCACCCCAAAGCACCTTGTCCCCATGTTGATGAGGACAAGGGCCTCCTCCCTGACAAACCTGGCCGTTGGTTGGGGTCTGTGGGCAGGGGGCTTATCGGAATCCGTGAGCCCCCTTTAATAAGGGGGCCCCTGGATCCCAACCCCCCACCCTATGTGAATGAGTATGGGGTACAATGTACCCCTACCCATTCACCTGTGAAAAAAAATGTAAAAAAAGACAACACACAAGGGTTAAAATAGTTTATTGCACAGCTCCGTGGGTCTTCTCCCGTCTTCGGGGGTCTTCTCGCCGGACTCTTCCGCTATCTTCTACTCTTTTGCTAGCTCTTTTACTAGCGGAGGAGCCCAACTTTCTTCTTCGTTGCCGCCCTCTCCTTCCGACTTCGGGGGTCTTGTCCCCCTCTTCGGTTCTTCTTCGGTGCCTTCGCTGGTCCTGGCTACCTGGAGACGCGCTCAAAATGAACGGACTTTTCTCCGTGCGGGAAAAGTCCGTTCATTTCAAAAGTATGGCGGACTAGCACACACAGGGCCGTATTGTCCGCCGGACTGGGAGTCCGGCCTGACATATTTTGGTGCAAAACGACTTTCTTAGTCTGCCAGACTTTTGGGTAAAAAAAGTCCGCCGGAGCCCACACACGGGGGGATTGTCTTGACTTGAGTCCGCCGGACTTTTCCACCGGATTGTTTGATTGTGTGTAAGTGGCATTAGCTTAACATGCTAGACTCTTGGTGTGAGCTCAATCTAGCTTGTAAATGCTTTACATATTACTTCAATCCACATAAATAGTTTTCTAGGATTGATCATATCTTCCTAAGTGTTAGCATGGCTCCAGAAGTCCTATCATCAGTTATTATGCCCTTTACTTGATTTGATCATAGTGCAGTTTGTAATACCATCTTCTCACCTATCCTGAGATCCCAGGATTCGTCTTGGTGCATTAATGATTCCATTCTAACTCGCCCATCCCATTATCTAGATATTAAACATGGTCTCAATGACTATCTCACTTATAAAAATTCTGCAGATATTTCCCCTCTCACTCTTTGGAAAGCCCAAAAACCTGTAATTAAGGTATCTTGAATTGAATTATGGCAAGCATAATTTCTCAAACGTGAGCATAAGCTCCTTCACCAAAAATGAGAAAATGACTTCAATCTGTGTCATTGCATTCCAAAATTCTACCTCTCCTTCTACTAAAGCTAAGCTTGATAAAGCCCACCTAGAATTCAACCTGTTCCTCACTGACTCTGTAGATAAATTAATAAGTAAACACAACAACTTTTATAACCTCAAAGCAAACAAACCAGATACCCTATTAGTTATTAGCTCAAACCTTTTATGCTCACTGCAAAAACCTACGACATCTGTGCGACTCAAACTAAACCATACACAAGTAACCCTGTCAAAATTTTACACACATTTTACACACATTCGGTTCAAATCTTGCTGAATTATATTCGGCCAACTATAATTTTGATCATGCTGTTGCTTATTCCCCTTTTTCAAAAATTACCTTTCCAACACTCTCACAAACCCAGCGTGAACGGCTTGAGTGTCCCATCTCTGCAACAGAAGTCATCAAGGCTATTAAGGCTTGCAAACTTAAAGTGGATTTACATTTTTTTTTAAATTAAGACTCATATCTTTTACAGCAGAGGATGTCATTTCATCTGTGCCCAGTCTTGCCAAAAAGAGTTAATCAAGCTCTAAGCAATCCTCTTATCTTTCTTCAGTAAAATAAAAACAGACACACAGAGAAATAGGTGTGAGTGACAGGTGATTTTCTCATGCACAAGTGTGAGAGAGGCATTCCCTCCTTTCTTCTCCAGCTCTCCCAGGATTAGCTGCTCCATAACTCAGCATGTTTGGGCATGCTGAAGTCATGACTTTCCTGGGTTTTGACTGGATGTTAGTGATCATGGGGCATAATCTACGAGACCAGTGTAAGCCCTTGTACACACAGTCGGACATTCCGACAACCAAATCCGTCGGATTTTGTCCGTCGTATTATGTCCGACGGATTTTGTCCGAAACTGTTGCATACACGATCGGACAAAGTTGTCGGAAAATCCGATCGTTCAGAACGTGATGACATTATTTCGTTACAACGGGACTACCATCAGGCTAGTAGCCAATAGCTTTGATGTAGGAATTTGATCTGAGCATGCGTGGCACTTTGTCTGATCGGAATTCTCTACACATGATCGGAGTATGTCCGATCAGAGCATTTTGTCGGAAAATTTTACCAACAAGTTGGAAAACTTGGTCCGTCGGATACTCCGACGGAAACAGTCCGATGGAGACCACACACAGTAGGAATATCCAACAAAATGGTCCGATCGGACACATGCCGTCTGTACCAGTGTGTACAAGGGCTAAGAAATATCAATGCCTGGCCAATGGAAGTGTAGAGGAGGGTGAGGAGTCTACTGACATCATGACTCCACCCACGAGCCCTGGACAACAGACCTGCCCACAGAATCCAGAGTATTGCAGGGCTCCAAACAGTTAAAGGGGAGATATTTGACAGGTAAGGATAACATGCACGTGGCATGTAAATCCTTATAGATCAGCACTATGGAAGTC
Source organism: Lithobates pipiens (assembly GCF_037356315.1). Taxonomy (NCBI): domain Eukaryota; kingdom Metazoa; phylum Chordata; class Amphibia; order Anura; family Ranidae; genus Lithobates; species Lithobates pipiens. Next base: position 60,003,353 of record NW_027507764.1, read on the forward strand.
ATTTAGAAATTATGAGTGGGTTTACATCCACTTTAATAAACGTCCCGGCCCAGATGGATTTTCTGCTTCCTACTACAAGACATTTTCTGATATATTATCTCCTATCCTAACTGAGGCCTTCAATACTTTGTTGAGAGGACACTCTTTTCGTTCAGAATCCTTAATGGCCATAGTTCCATGCTTCCCAAAATTTAAAACTGATACAACCACTTGAAAAAATGACCATCCTATTTCGCTTCTTAATATTGCACATTAAATTTTTAGCTAAACTACTTGCGACCCACTTGAATCAAGTAACAGGCAAACTTGTTCATCAAGATCAAGTTGGGTTTATCTCCTCGCGCAAAGCAAGTAGACATGTGCATTCGTTTTCGTTCTGTTGCATTTTCTTCAGAATTTCTGGTATTTTCGCTATCGTTTTAACAAACGATAACGAAAGTGCAGAATCCGAAAAACGAAAGATCCGACATAAACAAATGCTTTATTTTCGTTTTCGCTGTGACAACAGTTTGATATAGATAGGAGATTCGACATGACGCTGACAATAACAATCTGCGTCTATCGAACCTGTGGTTGAATGTGCTTAACCTTAACTCTATTAGTCCAGGATTATTCTACATAGAGAGAAAATATTCGACATAGAGAGAAAAGATTCGCCATAGAGAGAAAAGGTTCGACATAGAGAGAAAAGATTACTGCTGGAATTGGGTGGGGGAAGTAAAATAAAAATAATGATGATGATGAATGTTATTAGCTGATTGTAACCAAAGAGGGGCAGCAGTAAAATAGCTAGAACTAAGTACACACGTACAGCCAAATTACTTTCATTTACGATTGCTAGCAGAGAGACAAACACACTGAATCATTTCAGAACACAGTCAATCTTAGCTGGTTCGGTTGTCAGAGAATCTAAATTATTTAGTAATTAAGCATAAGCACAGCAGCAGAACAATAGTGAAGCAAGCTACAGTTCAACTTAACTTTTTCATAACAATCTGCTGCTATTGTGTTAGTGTTTTGAACTTGATAGTGATACTAGTGTTGCTAATGTTGTGATAGCCTCAGAGGCTGCCCGTGTTGTGGGGGGAGGGGGGTATTTATTATTATAGATTCTATATTATAGATTGAGATTCTATATAGATTCTATATAACCTAACTTGTTACCTGTCTGATCAATGATCACCATCACCAGTCCATTTTCTGTTTAAACTATATACATTCAACATGAACAACAAAGATTCGACAAAGCAGCGAAAAACATACAAACATTGAATCTTTGGCTTATGGTGTCTGTCCAAAGTTCTAAGAAGATTAGACGAGGCAGCTAAACTATATGGAGTCATACAGTTTAGCTGCTCCGTCGAAGCTTCTTTGAACATTCGACAGACACCATAAGCCTTCAATGACAGATTTCACCTTAATTAATTTGGATTTTCGGACTAATGCAATTTTTAACGAAAAACTAAATAAATAAAAAGGAATTTCGGGAGTAACTAAATAAATGTATTTTTGGGACGAAAACAAAATTCAGAAACAAAATATTTCAGTGTGCACAAGCAAGTGATAAAATTCGTAGAGCTTCTTTAGCCGCCCATGTCGCTAAATCCAGATGTCTACCTGCGTGTTTTTTATCGGTCGATATAAGAAAAGCATTTGACACTCTCATGGCCTAACTTACAATATATTCTTAAAAAATTGGGTTTTGCACCACATTTTTTGAATTGGAATTCTTCCTTATATGACAAGCCAAATGCATTTATGAAATATAATGGTTTTAAAGCGGGAGTCCCGTGAACATATTTTTTTTTTAAGTCAGCAGCTACAAATACTGCAGATGCTGACTTTTAAAATAAAAACACTCACCTGTCCCAGGGTCCAGCGATGTTGACACCTGAGGCCGAACCGTTCCTCGGTCCTCGAATGCTGTCGGCACCATCTTCGGTAAGGGAATCAGGAAATGAAGCCTTGTAGCTTCACTTCCCGGTTCCCTACTGCGCATGCGCGAGTCGTGCTGCACAATCAGAATGGTCCCTGCTGTCTCTGTGACCCGTGTGTGTCCCAGCAGACAGCGCTTTGGGACTGGAAGAGGCGTAGACTCCCATGGGAGTCTATGCCCGGAAGTGGATGCAAATACTTATCTTAGACAGGTATCTGCACCCCCCTCCCCCCTGAAATGTGCCAAATGTGACACCGGGGGGGGGAGAGTTACGAAAAATGGAGGTTTACTTTTTGTGTGAACCTCCGCTTTAAATCAGACCCCTTCCCTATTGGAAGAGGCACCCGTCAAGGATTTCATTTCTCAACCCTTCTATTTGCACTTCTCATTGAACCCTTGGCCTATTTAACTAGAGCTAATCCAAACATAAAAGGTATTGAATTAGCTGTTTGTCATAAAGTATGTCTTTTTGCAGATGACATCTTACTCTTCATGTCATCTTCCAATATCACAGCACCTAATCTCTCATTTCGGGTTTAACAGTTAACTATCGAAAACTGACTGCACTGAACATTTCCTTGCCTCATTCAGACCTTCAGCTTGCTAAAGATTCATTTCCCTTCTCTTGGGCACCTCATAGACTTCCATACCAAGGAATACAACTCACTCCTAAGATAACTGACTTATACTCAGCTAACTTCCCTCCATTACTAAAACAGGTTACTGAATTATTATCACAATGGTCATCTATCCCTCTATCCTAGTTAGGCAAAATGTATATAATTAAGATGATTATATTGCCCAAGTTTTTACAGTATATGTTTTTAGAGTCTTGACTCTTTGCCCATCCCAGTTCTGTCTCATTTTTTACTTATACAGTGCAGAATTATCTCCTTAATCCGGGGGAATTGTCGGGAAGAGGTCCTTGTCCTCATCGACATGGGGACAAGGTGCTTTGGGGTGGGGGGGCCGCACGGCCCCCCTTCCCCAAAGCACCCCCCCATGTTGAGGGCACGCGGCCTGGTACGGCTCAGGAGGGGGGGGCGCTCGTTCGTCCCCACCCCCTTTCCTGACAGGTCGAGTTGCATGCTCGGATAAGGGTCTGATATGGACCTAGGGTGGACCCCCACGCTGTTTTTTCGGTGTAGGGCTTCCCCTTTAACTTCATACCAGGTGACGGGGCCAGTGACGCTGCCTTCGCTGGTCCTGGCTACCTGGATCCGCGCTCAAAATGAACAAACTTTTCTTCGTGCGGGAAAAGTCTGTTTATTTCAAAAGTACGGCGGACTAGCACACACACAGCCGTATTGTCCGCTGGACTAGCACAGACACGGCCGTATTGTCTGCCGAAACGCGAGTCAGATTGATGTGCAAAACTACTTTCTTAGTCCGTCGGACTTTTGGGTAAAAAAAGTCAGCTGGAGCCCACACACGGGCGGATTTGTCCGCCAGACTTTTCCACCGGATTGTTTGATCGTATGTACGCGGCTTAAGGTGCTAACCCATTGGTATTTGGTCCCCACTAGAATATCAAAATATGTTTTTGATTACCCTGGAGCTGGTTTTTGCGGCTGTTCAGAGTCTGGCACTCAACTTCATATTTGGTGGGATTGTCCAATTGCCCTAAAATTCTGGAAGGTAGTTTTTGACTTTTAGTCTCTAAAATGTTTGATACACCTATACAGCCCAATCCTGCTACAGCCCTATTAAACCTGAAACCTGATCACATAGAATCAATTTCACCTTCTTTTAGAGCTCCTAACAGCTGCAAAACAAACCATTGCTAAGGCATGGAAAACAAAATATTTAAAGTGGTTCTGCACCTAAAAAAAAAATATTAAAAGCCAGCAGCTACTAATATTGCAGCTGCTGACTTTTAATAAAATCAAACGTACCTGTCCCAGGGTCCAGCGATGTCGGCGGCAGATGGCGAGCGATCACTCGTCTCGCTGCTGCCCCCGCCGCCATCCTCTGTCAGGGAATCGGGAAGTGAAGCATTGCGGCTTCACTGCCCGGTTCCCTACTGCGCATGCGCGAGTCGCGCTGCGCGTCTCTTCTGGTCCCCTGCTGTGTCCTGGGAACTGTGTGTTTCCCAGAACACAACGGGGGGGGGGGCGTCTGCGGGGGTCTGCGGCAGTCTGCCCGGAAGTGGGTGCAGATACCTGGATTGTCCAGGTAACTGAACCCCCCTCCCTCTGAAAGGTGCCGATTGTGGCACCGGAGGGGGGGAGGGATCAGATTAGCGGAACTTCCCCTTTAGGGTGAAGAACCGCTTTAATTCTAGCTGAAACCATACACAAAACTAATAACGTTCTTATTCATGCCAACATGAAAGCAATTGAAAGAGATCAAATCGGTCAATTTGAGAAACTCTAGCTTCCTTGGGTTAAGCATTGTTTACCTCCAGACTTTGATGACACACTATTATTGCCTTGGCAATTTTACTCTATTTGCCTTTACTATACTTTGTATTCATTTGGGATAACATCACCAATTGAATTGAATATTGTACCACCATCCTTATATGTACTTGTTATATTTAAAAAATATTAAACAAATTTGACAAGAAAGACACATCATGTTTACTCCCCTTCTACATCGGAAGATGACCAGCAGTGCCATCAGCGCAGAACTGGCAGAAACCAGTGAGACCCAGGGACACCCATCTACTGTTTGGAGAAGTCTGGCCAAAAAAAGTCTTCATGGAAGAATTACGGCCAAAAAGCCATACCTGCAATGTTAAACCAAGGCTATGTGATTTGATTATGCGTGAAAACAGAGGAACTGGGGTGCAGAAACATGGTACGGGGGTGCTCCGGACTGATAAGCCAAATGTGAAATATTTGGCTGTAGTAGGGAGCAGTTTGTTGGTGAAGGGCTGGAGAACTGTGGTATAATGAGTGTCTGCAGGCAACAGTAAAACATGGTGGAGGTTCCTTGCAAGTTTGAGACTACTTTTTTGTAAATGGAGTTTGGGATTTGGTCAGGATCAGTGGTGTCCTCAAAGCTGAGAAATACAGGCACATACTTATCCATCATCCCATACTATCAGGGAGGCGTGTGATTGGCCCCAAATTTATTCTGTAGCAACAATGACCCCAAACATACAGCCAATGTAATTAGGAACTATCTTCAGTGTAAAGAAGTACAAGGAGTCCTGAAAGTAATGGTTTGGCTCCCACCGAGCCCTGATTTCATCATCATGGAGTCTGTCTGAGATTGCATGAAGAGAAAGAAGGATTTGAGGCAGCCTTCATCTACAGAAGATCTGTGGTTGGTTCTCCAAGATGTTTGGAACAACTTACCTGCGGAGTTCCTGCAAAAACTGTGTGCAAGTCTACCTTGAAGAACTGATGCTCTTTTGAAGGCAAAAGGTGCTCATTGATTTGATTTGGATTTCTCCTCTGCTCATTTACTTTCATTTTGTGAATGGATAAAAATAAACTAATTAGCCTTTTATTTCTGAAAGCATTCTCAAGGCGTTTTTTCACACCCGAGTAAAACTTTTGCACAGTAGTGTATATGAAACTATTGTGTGATGAACTTCATATGCAACTATGCAACATTTCGGTTTTTATATCTGTATTGGCATTTTTTTTTTCACTGAATGATAAATACCCCCTAATTAAGTTGATACAGTCAAATATTTACTGTACATATAAAGAATAAGGTTTCCGGAAGACAGGCAAAGTCTGACCAGAGTCACCCACCATTGCAACTAACAGGATATGAGAAAGCAACAGATGGCGGCATTGTCTAAAAAAAAACAGCTGCAGGCAGATAGACTGCTTGGGTTTATACTAATCGATATAAACACAGCATGTGCCATCAGCACTTCTAATCAGAAACAGTGAACCGGCTATTGGAATGTATTTGTTCACTGTCCAGGAGCCCAGGCATTCCTCTCCTGCTAAGACAGATTTCATCACTCTACAAAATAATAATTTTCTGAAGGCACCAGAATAAATGGAAAACAAACACTGCCCCCTTCTGGCCACATTTTACATTTCATCTGTAACGATAACCTCAGACTTGCTCTATACGTGAAAATTGTGCAGCCCTGAAACTGATTTAGAGCTGAGCATCTGATAAGATTTTTTTTTGCAAGTTAGATCATTTGTAGGTTTTACACTTTCAGGTATTTGTTAACTCTTGTAGAGATCAGTATACCACCCCCGACAATGCCTTCATCTGGACAGAGACATATATGTTAGGCATCATCCAGGGTCAGTATCTATTCCTGGGCTAATATGTTGGCACAGAGATGACATCATTATGTAAATCACGGTGCTTCAATAATTCTTGACTGCTACTGGAAAACTGTCTTTGGGCTGATCTCTGAAGTCATCGGTACTCCTTTTCAACCCACCCCAGAACTGGCCCTACTTAATTTAGAAATCAATACCATTCCCCTTGTACATCGTAAAATGGTAACTCACATACTCTTGGCAGCTAGATTATCGATCACTAGGAAATGGAAAGCAGATACTCCCCCTTCCTTAAATGTTATACTTTTGACTCAGACCCACCACTCCTATTAACTTATAACTACAAATTCAAATAACCATTATCATAAAGAACAACAGCTATGGGCATCATGGGTCAAATGGTACAAAAACTTCAAAGAAAAATTATAATAATTCAGGGATCCACTTTAATGCCTTTAAGTATTAGAGTTACTAAGTGATATCGACCTTGAGACCTAGGTGGTGATACTGGACTCTCCTGACACAGAAAGTTCCCGCTAAGGGGTGTCCGGGGCGTCCTGATACTTCCGCTAGGGTTGAATACTGCCACTATCTCTTTGACTACATGTACTGCTATGTACTTAGATTTTGAAACTGGACTCTGTATTTATTTATATACCTCTTGTTGTGCATGATGTGCTGAGCAGTGGTGCTCTTCTTCTTCCTATCACATCCTCAAATGTAAGCTGTATTCTGTTTTTGTTTATTTTTCCATTGTATATTTCTGTTTACTTTTTGTACTGCTTTACTGTTTAAAATCAATAAAAAGATTTGACGCAATAATTCTTGACTGCGTTCACAAATGTCTGACACATATCTGCTGCAGCCTCTTGCCTTGTGACTTGCTACAAGGTTACTATGTTATTGTCTGATTACTGGGGAGAGGAGACTGCCGAAATACTTCCTTGTCTTTGTAGGAGACCTATGAGATCATCTTAGCAGAGGCAAAGTCAATGACTGGAGCTTAAAGTGGACTTCCACCCAAAAGTGGAACTTCCACTCGTTGTACTCCTCCCCCCCCTCCAGTGCCATTTGGCACTTTCGGGGGGGGGGGGCGGGCAGGATACCTGTCTTTTACAGTTATCCTGTTCCTACTTCTGGGAACCTCAGTCGCGGGAATTGACGTCACCGCCCGGGCTCCCTCCTCCTTCCCTGGCCACCGGGCCAGTAGGAGAGAGGAGCAGAGTAGGGTTCCCGGCATGAAAACATAATGCTTCACTGCCGGGTTCCCTTACTTGCAATGGAGGAGGCATGCACCCAACAGCTGATGGAAACATCAGCTGCGGTGTTGACATCGCTGGACTCCAGGGCAGGTAAGTGTTCGATTATGAAAAGTCAGCAGCTGCAATATGTGCAGCTGCTGGGTTTTAATTCTTGTAGTGGTGAGCGGACCTCCTCCTTAAAGCTTCAATATACCCAGTGAAGTGACTGGCCTCAGTTGATACTATAGGCATGCGCACAGGGTGTGCCAGGTGTGCCTGGGCATACTGTAATCACCCCGTGTGGCATAAATTCCCCGTTTAGACTCCTGATATTTCACCAAAACCCCCTAATGGGCCCCCTAAAAATAAAAAATAAAATGGTAAAACACAATAAAAAATAAAATAAGAAAAATATAAAACTACTGACACCATCCACTGCCCTACTGCCACCAATCTCTGCCTTACTGACACTGTCAGTATATATACACATGCACAAACATGTTCGAGCTTTGGGATGCATATCCTAATGCAATAGGCTGTGCACACCTATGGGTGATACACAGAGATTAAACAAAAACTCCTATATAAGTTGTACCTGTTTAACTGGATCGGCCAAACACCCCCCTGTTCGGCTCATGACAGAACACCGCGAACAGGCAAAAATTTCTAGTGACCATGCAAACCCTATTAAAGTCTATAGGACAGGAACATGAAAAATCAAAAGTGCTAATTTTAAAGGCTTATATGTAAGTTATTACCAAAAATAGTGTATGGGGACCCGGGTATTGCCCTAGGGAACATGTATCAATGCAAAAAAAAGTTTTTAAAACCTTTGTTTTTTCAGGAGCAGTGATTTTAATAATGCTTAAAGTGAAACAATAAAAATGAAATATTCCTTTAAATATCATGCCTGGGGGATCCCCTTAATCTGACTGTAAAGTGATGCATCTGTGCGATGTGTAGAACAGTGGAGCAGCAATAATGACAATTCTAAAGTAAAAATTGTAATTTGAACTTGCTCGCAGCTGTAATGTATTGATGGCTCCCGGCAATATAGATAAAAAAATCAAGGAAAAAATCTGCGTGGGTCTCCCTCCATTGCATACTGGCTCCATTTAGGTCTAGTATGGATATTAAGGGGAACTCCACGCCACAATTTTAAAAAGAATTGGCGTGGGGATCGCCACCAAAATCCATACCAGACCCTTATCTGAGCATGTAACCTGGAGGTCTGGATAGGGGGGACAAGTGAGCGCTGCCCCTCCTGAACCATACCAGGTCACATGCCCTCAACATGGGGAGGGTGCTTTTGGTCCCCCCCAAAGCACCTTGTCCCCATGTTGATAGAGACAAGAGCCTTTTCCTGACAACCCTGATGATTGGTTGTCGGGGTCTGGGGATGAGGGGCTTATCGGATTCTGGAAGCCCCCTTTAACAAGGGGGCCCCCAGATCCTGCTCCCCCATGTGAATGGTATCGGGTACATTGTACCCCTACCCATTCACCAAAAAAGTGTCAAAAAGTAAAAGCCCCAACAGACAGTTTTTGACAATTCCTTTATTAAAAAAAATTTGTCCCATAATGTCCATCCATCTTTAGTCACGCCACCTGACGACCCGAAAAATAGAAAAAAATAAAATGCTGTGCCTCCATGGGAGGCCTCCCAGTGACTGCTGTCTTCTCACTTTGAAAGTATAGGCTGATGTAATCGAATTACCCTGTCACCCTCTGACATTAAATTATGTCACATGATGTCAGAAGGGGCGGGGTCACTCTGTTGCGTCATCGGGTGGCCCCACCCTTGCCTATATAGCAGCTGCCAAAGCCAAGAGACAGCAGTCATGTTTATGGGGACAAGATGCTTTGGGGGGCTCCTCCCCATGTTGAGGGCAAGTCATCTGATATGGTTCGGGGGCACTCGCTTGTCCCCTCCTTTCCTGGCCTGCCAGGCTGCATGCTCAGATAAGGGTCTGGTATGGATTATAGGAGGGCCCAACGCCAATTTATTTTTTTAATTTTGGTGTTGACTTCCCCTTAAAATCGATGCCAGACCCAAACGGCCTGGTATGGACTTTTTTTTTTGGGGGGGGGGGGGGGGGGCATTACTCCATGTAGTTTTTTTTCTTAATTCTGCCATAGGGTTCACCTTAACCACTTCAATACACTGTATTATATACTCTGCACTGCACTATATGCCCTGCACTGTATTATATATACTACACTGACTGCACTATATACTCTGCAAGTTTCAGGCACGTGCCGCCCACATTAGAAGACGTGTGCCAATGTGCATGCATGAATCACGGACATCACTCATGAATGTGCACACGCGCGCATGTTAGACGCGCTTTGGCGCCTAGTGGCCTATAAAGATGCTCCAGGGGCATTAGGTCTTTGCAGTTTGATCTGCAGCTGTCCCCTGAAACCTAACTCTGCTTGTATCCTGTTCCAATGTTTGACCCAACTTCCTGACCACGATTCTATCTCCAGTCCTGACCTTTGGCTTGTTTGACCCTGCTTTCTCCTGTCTGCCGACCTGATTACCTGTTGCCAAAACCCAGCCTGGCCTCTGACTACTCTCTGCCTGCTGTTTTTTGCTGATTGCTCTTCTGTGTATGACCTGGCTCCAGCCTGCTGTCCTGCATCCGCTGCTCTGCATCCGCAGTATAGCTGCTTCTGCTGACCTGCATCCACAGCATACTTGCACCTAGAAACTGCACCCGCAGCCCTGCATCTGCAGCACTCCTGCACCAGCTGCTCATCTGGCACCACCACTTCCAGCTAAGAGAACCCTGCAGGCACTCTTACCCCTCCATGCTCTTACCACCACTGTAGTCTCAACTACAGTGGTCTCCCTCTGCATGTCAGGTTCACACCTAAGGTATGTGACAGCAATGTATTATATCTACTACACTGATGGCACTATACACTTGTAGCAGTACCCCATGGGGGCTGCTGATTGACTCTATACCCCACTGGCTACCCCGAATCTGCTGATCCTCTTTTAGCACTAACCCCCGAAGGAGCTGCTGGTTTAATTGGGATTACGGTTACCTTCTTCTCCTTGATTTGTGTCTAGGGGTTTCCCATGGTAGATGGCCCAGTAATTTTAGAGACTGACGACAGATCCGCACAAGGGGATTTTTATTTGCAAAAACATAGACAATGAACAATCTCTTAAAATAGGATCAGAAAGTTAGGAAGGAAGTTCAGGTACTCTTAGGCCGCCAACTTTGTCCGTCAAACAGTTTCGGCAAACAGTCCGCTCAAAATTAGCATGGACGGACATGGCCACACACGACGGACGAACAGTTTGCTGAAACCGTGCGCGATGACGTGAACGGCACGTACGACGGGACGAAAAATACGACGTCCTATACACTGCATTATAACTTTCGGCGTGAAAATCCTTTCTGAGCATGCGCGCAACTTTGTTTGACAAACAAGCCTACACACGCGGGGACTGTCCGCTGAAACAAGGTTTCCGGCATGGGAGCCACCAAGAATTTCCGAAAAACCTTGTTCAGCGGACTGTTCGCTGAAACTGTCCGCTGAAAGCCCACACACGAGCGGACTGTCCGCTGAAACTTGGTTTCAGCGGACAGTTTCAGCGAACAGTCCCCGCGTGTGTACGCGGCCTTAGTGTCAAAGTCAATAATGAAGGACTTTCTTACTTTGACTAAATCCAGAGAATAGCCATTCACAACTAGATGTTCACTCAAGTTGGATAGTCCCTCTCTCATAAGGCCTAGCAGCCAACAAGGTGCTTTACTCAGGAACAAGTCTCTGCCACAGACGTTGTTCTAGAACATACAGGAATAAGTCTCTGCCACAGACGTTGTAGAACATACAGGGAACTAAAACTTGTGGAACACTCGTGTGATACCTGGATCTTTCAGCCAGCTTGGCGATACCCAGGAGACTGGATTCACTTAGGTACTGCAACCCCACCAGGCTCTTGCTAAGAAGCCAACCCATACGTGGCCTTCTTCTGAAGAGTCCTCCCCTGGATAGCTACAAAGTTACTGGGTTTCTCCAACTACCGGAGACGGCGCCGGACCACCTTGGAATCCTTCTTTCGTTTCCTCACCTCCGGGCTAGCCAGCCCCGAGACAACAAGTCGGTGGATCCGCACCCCAGGCCATAGCCTTCCTGGGGGCTGGTCAGGAGGACCAGGACCATGGAGTCAGAACGTACTTCTGGACCGGAACCCCAAACCACGTGACATCCACATCTTAAGTATCCTTTCCCAGAAAGTACAGCAAGAGAGACACTCCCACTGGGCGGGCTCCGAGAGAGAGTAACCTTAAAGCACCCAACCAGACTGTGGTTCCATGCCTGCCAGAAGAGACAGTGCCCCTTGTGGCCAGGCTGAACATCCTATAGTCTAGTCAGATGTTGAGGTCCAAATTTAGAACAATTGTACACAAACCAAACTGTAGTTCAGGTGTAACCTTAATTAAAAAAAAAACTCTTCAGGAGCCAGCGCTACACTCTCTTACCTTTGACACCTCAGGTTCCATACTGTGGAAGGACGTTATCAATAAAAATTGCACACAAAGTCACTGAACCACTTAGAATATTTACTAGAGTGGATATTGAACACAAGAACAATGTAATTGAACATAAACAATAATGTCCCGTACACAGGATCGTCGGACAATTTGATCGTGTGTGTGCTCCGTCTGACTTTTTCTTCCCAAAAGTCAGATGGGCCTAGAAATAGAACATGTTTTAAATCTTCCCGCTGGAAGTCTGCCAGACCCAGTTCCTATTGGAAAGCCTGTTCGTCTGTATGCTTTTCCGACGGACTAAATACGACGCAAGGGCACCTACAGCACCTGCCTGTGTGTTTCCAGCGCGATCCTATTGCGCTGGTTCTCAGTGACAGGGTACTGTACATCTCGCACTGGCTGCAATAGGAAAAACAAATTTTCCTATCGCAGCAAGCGTAAGGGGGAATGCCCCACCAGGGGCATACCAGGCCCCTAGGTCTGGTATGGGTTTTAAGGGGAACCTCCTATGCCGAAAAAACGGCATGGGAGCCACCAAAATCCATACCAGACCCTTATCCGAGCATGCAGCCCAGCCAGTCAGGAAAGGGGGTGGGGATGAGCGAGCACCTCTCCTCCTGAGCCGTACCAGGCCGCATGCCCTTAACATGGAGAGGTGGATGCTTTGGGGAAGGGGGGCACCCTGCGGGCCCCCCCACCCCAAAGCACCTTGTCCCCATGTTGATGAGGACAAGGGCCTCTTGCGACAACCCTGGCCGTTAGTTGACCGGGTCTGCGGGCGGGGGGCATATCGGAATCCAGGAACCCCTTTAATAGCCCCCAGATCCCATGTGAATGAGTATGGGGTACCGATTCACCTGGAGAAAAAAGTGTCAATAAAAAACACACTACGCAGGTTTTTAAAGTAGTTTATTAGTCAGTTCCAGGGGTCTTTTTCCGACTTCGGGGGTCTCTTCCGACTTCTCCATACTTTCCGGTTCTTCTCCCGCTCTCTGGCCTCTTCTCCCACTCTCCGGTTCTTCTGCCGGGCTCCTCCGATATCTTCTGCTCTTTTGCCAGTCTTTTGCTATCGGTGGCCTGGCTTTCTACTTCGTCGTCGTCGCCATCTTCTTCTTCTTCTTCTTCCTTCTTCTGTTCTTTCCGATGTTGACGTGAGACTCTCTCCCGCTGTAATGCCGTGGACACGGTGAGCAAAGACTTATATAGGCATAGGGGGGGGGGGGGGTCTCCAGGTGATGTCACCAGATGACCCCACCCCATATGACGTCACAGTCACAGCATGCTCCAGGCCTGTGATGTCACAAGGGGCGGGGTCACTGTGTGACATCACTCGGTGACCCCGCCCATTATGCCTATATAAGTCGTTGTTCACCGTGTCCACGGCATTTCAGCGATAGAGAGCTGCATGTCAACATCAAAAGAACAGAAGAGGGAAGAAGAAGAAGATGATGGCGACGACAACGGCGACAATTGTGAAGAAAAAAGCCAGGCCACCGCTAGCAAAAGCCCGGCAAAAAAGCAGAAGATAGCGGAGGAGCCTGGCAAAAGAACCAGAGAGCAGGAGAAGAGGCCAGAGAGTGGGAGAAGAACCGGAAAGTGCGGAGAAGTTGGAAGAGACCCACAAAGTCAGAAGAAGACCCCCGGAGCTGCCTAATAAACTACTTTAAAAACCTGTGTGGTGTATTTTTTATTGACACTTTTTCCCCCAGGTGAATGGGTAGGGGTAGGGGTACGATGTAAGCCCCCGGCCCACAGACCCAGACAACCAATGGCCAGGGTTTTTGGGAAGAGGCCCTTATCCTCACCAACATGGGGACAAGGTGCTTTGGGGTGGGGGGCCCGCCCGCCCCCCCATGTTGAGGGCATGCAGCCTGGTACGGTTCAGGAGGGGGGCACACGCTTGTCCCCACCCCCTTTCCTGACCGGCCAGGCTGCGTGCTCGGATAAGGGTCTAGTATGGATTTTGGGGGGCTCCCACTCTGTTTTGATGGCATAGGGGGTTCCCCTTAAAATCCATACCAGGCGACGGGGCTCGCAAGGTGTCAATCTCACCGATGAAAGCTGCGAGATTGACTTCCCTTTCTAGTCCTGTCGTACCTGGAGTCACATTCAAAATGAACAAACTTTAGTCCGCGTGTGGGCAAGTCCGTTCATTCTGAAAGTCTGTCGGAACTGTGTCCCGAAAGTCCCTTGGGAAGACCGTCGGGCCTAGTCTGCTGGAAATTCCAGTCGTGTGTACATGGCATAAGTGTCAGTTAATAACAATCAGCGTAACTGTATAAATGGCAAATTCAATAGTTACTGTAGAGGAGTATATGCAGACAGGTACACAGTGAGACAAATGTTCAATATTATCCCAAAACATATATTAAACACCTTCTCATTAAGGCTAGATTCACATCTATGCTGGCCCCCCACCCTATGTGAATGAGTATGGGGTACATTGTACCCCTATCCATTCACCTGGAAAAAAGTAGTGTAGTGTTAAAAATTACAGTAGACAGTTTTTGACAAGTCTTTTATTAGGCAGCTCCAGGGGTCTCTTGCGACTTCTCCAATCTCTTCTCCACGCTCTTTGGTTCTTCTCCCGCTGCAGGAGAAGATGGAGGAAGACCGGAGGAAGAAGCAGAGAAGAAGAAGATTTTTAATAAGACTTGTCAAAAACTGTCTACTGTTATTTTTAACACTACACTACTTTTTTCCAGCTGAATGGGTAGGGGTACAATGTACCCCATACTCATTCACATGAGGAAGGCCGGGATCTGGGGGCCCCCTTGTTAAAGGGGTCTTCCAGATTCTGATAAGCCCCCCGCCCGCAGACCCCACAACCACCAGGCAAGGGCTGTCAGAAAGAGGCCTTTGTCCCCATCAACATGGGGGCAAGATGCTTTGGGGTGGGGGGTGCAGAGCCCCCTCTGCCCCAAAGCACCCATCCCCCCATGTTGAGGGCATGCGGCCATGTATGGCTTGGGGGGCGCTCGCTCGTCCCCTTCCTTTCCTGACCTGCCGGGCTGCAATGCTTGGATAAGGGTCTTGATTTTTGGGGGACCCCCACGCCATTTTTAAAAAAAAATTGGTGTGCTTCGAATCCATACTAGACCCAAGGGTCTGGTATGGACCCGGGGGGAACCCACGCAGTTTTTTTCCCAATTTTTTTTTTGCCAGCCTTTTTGTTTTTACATTCAGCGGGACCAGCGCACGCCGATGTACGTTGGCAGAATGGCACGGGCAGGCATATTGGCGTACAGGTACATCCAATCTTTAATGCCGCCCTTCCATCACTAGCGCGCCGGTCGGCAGGCACTCGCGTGCTGGTCGGGACCCCCGTGAGTCCGGTTGCAGGTCCCGCGGACTCGATCGCCGCGGGCTTACCCGTGATCGTCTCACGGGGAGGCTGAATGGAGAGATGCCGTTGGAAACAGCATCTCCCCGTTCTGCCTAGCAACTAGTGATGCTGATCTCTGCTCTATGTGATTGGAGCAGAGATCAGTGTTCACTAAAAGAAAGCCCAGCCCCCCACAGTTAGTAACACACCCCTAGGAACACTTAACCCCTACACTGCCACCCACTGGTTAACCCCTTCACTGCCAGTGTCATTTACACAGGAATCACTGCATTTATATTATATTATTATTATTATTATTTATATTATATTATATTTATATATATATATAGTGATTGCTGTATAAATGACAATGGTCCCAAAAATGTGTCAAAAATGTCAGATGTGTCCACCATAATGTTGCAGTCACAATAAAAATTGCTCATCACCGCGATTACTAGTAAAAAATGTATTATTAATAAAAATCCCATAAAACTATCCCCTATTTTGTAAACGCTATAACTTTTGCGCAAACCAATCAATAATCGCTTATTGCGATTTTTTTACCAAAAATATATAGAATACGTATCGACCTAAACTGAGGGAAAAAAATGTTTTTTTATTTATTTTTGGGGGATATTTATTATAACAAGAAGTAAAAAATAATGCATTTTTTTCAAAATTTGTCGCTCTATTCTTCTTTATAGGGCAAAAAATAAAAACCGCAGAGGTGATCAAATACCACCAAAAGAAAGCTTGATTTGTGGGAAAAAAAAGACGTCAATTTTGTTTGGGAGCCACGTCGCACGACCGCGCAATTGTCAGTTAAACCTGCGCAGTGCCGAATCGCAAAAAGTGGTCTGTTCTTTGGCAAGCAAAATGGTCCGGGCTGAAGTGGTTAAGGATGCGCCAGCTGGCTTCCCGGCCACCTCCTTAGCAACCAGCTATATACAGTGTTAAAAAAAATAAATGAAAAAAAAAATGCAAATTGCGGCAAAATCGCGGTAAAGTTGCAGTTAAAAACGCAGTACCGTATATACTCGAGTATAGGCCGACCCGAATATAAGCCGAGGCCCCCAATTTACCCCCAAAAAAACTGGCAAACTTATTGACTCGTGTATAAGCCGAGGGTGAGACATGCCTGTCCATCCCTGTGTGTGTGTCCGTCCATCCCTGTGTGTCCGTCCATCCCTGTGTGTCCGTCCATCCCTGTGTGTCCGTCCATCCCTGTGTGTCCGTCCATCCATCCCTGTGTGTGTGTGTGTCCATCCATCCATCCATCCCTGTGTGTGTGTGTCTCCATCCATCCATCCATCCATCCCTGTGTGTGTGTGTCTCCATCCATCCATCCATCCATCCCTGTGTGTGTGTGTCTCCATCCATCCATCCATCCATCCCTGTGTGTGTCTCCATCCATGTGTGTGTGTGTGTGTGTGTGTGTGTGTGTGTGTGTGTGTGTGTGTGTGTGTGTGTGTGTGTGTGTGTGTGTCCAGCCTACCTTTGTCCCGAGCCTCCGTCCCGTGCCTTGCCTCCTTGCCTCCGTCCCGTGCCTTGCCTCCTTGCATCCGTCCCGTGTCGTGCCTTGCCTTGCCTTGCCCCCGTCCCGTCCCGTCCCGTGCCGTGCCGTCCCGTGCCCTCTTCGTCGGCGGCCATTGTAAAGTTCAAAAGCCGCGCCTCCTCCTTCGCCTGTGATAGGCGGAACACTGAATTTCCCAGCAGCCTGTGTTCCGCCTATCACAGACGTCGCATCATCCTCGTCCGTAGTACGAGGATGATACGATGTCCGTGATAGGCGGAACACAGGCTGCTGGGAAATTCAGTGTTCCGCCTATCACAGGCGAAGGCGGAGCCGGAGGCGCGGCTTTTGAATAGAATGGCCGCTGTCTGTCTGCTCGACACGCTGATCGAGCGGGCAGACAGCGATGACTCGAGTATAAGCCGAGGGGGGCACTTTCAGCCTCAAAAAAGAGGCTGAAAATCTCGGCTTATACTCGAGTATATACGGTACTTGCATTTTGGATGTGGGTCCAATGGTGAATTATTTTACATGCAAAACGCTGCATTTTGCGGGGAAAAAAGTCCCAGAACCAGGCATGTACTGGCCATTGGGACTACAGGGAGTTTCCCGGTGGGCCGATGGCTCGGTGGGCCGGTTTCAGTGACAAAGTAATGGCTGCACGGCTCGCCCTCAACTTCACGCAGTGATGTGAGAAAGATGAGAAAAATATAGAGGAGAATAAGTGAAATAATAAAAGAGGTTAGTGAGGACTCCTTATGTTATGTTATGCTACTTATGTTTTTTTGCACAATTGCGTATAGTTTTATAAACTGTTTTTGTGCTTGTTTGCAAAATTAAAGTGGGCTGGTCTGGATGAAGTCCAGGGCCAAATTTTTTCTCCCAGTCCAGCCCTGCCCAGAACCTTTCCAAAAATGCAGAGGCACAAAAATGCATTGATGTGTACATGTTCCATAGGAACCCATGTTAAAAAATGTCTCTGCATTTCTGCAAAATGCATCAAAAAACTCATTAGTGTGAATCGCGCCTAAGCCCCTGTACACACGGACGGAGAATCTGTCGGAATGCGTCTTATCGGACCGTGTCGTCAGATAATCCGACTGTGTGTGGTATGCATCGGACTGATTTCGTCCGAATCTCCGTCCGACCCAATTTTCCAACATGCTGGAAATATTTCCCGACCAACTGGGCCAGTCGGACTTAATCCGATCATGTGTATAGCATTTTGATCGGACCAAGTGCCACGCGTGCTCAGATCAAATTCCTACATCAAAACTATTGGCTACTAGCCTGAATGTAGTCCCATCGTAACTAAATTACGTAATCACGTTCTGAAAGATCGGATTTTTCGCCAACTTGGCCCGACCGTGTGTATGCAACAGTTTCGGACTAAATCCGACGGACAAAATCCGACGGATTTGGTTGGCAAAATCTCCGACCGTGTGTACAGGGGCTTAGACCTCAATTCACACACCAAACTGCACTATAATACCTCTCACAAGAAATATCACAATGCATGTATCCTGTACTCAAGGGCTCCCCCTAGGTTGTAATTCAATGTTCAAGAATATAAAGTAAAACCGCGATGCCTTGCAGAAGATGATAAAAGTTCTTTGTCTTCAGTTATTCTTCAGCTAGCCTGTTAAAACCTGTGCATAAGTAGAATCACTTCTGTGGAACTACAAGTCTCACCAGCAGTCTGCAAATAACTCACTTAACAAACAATGCACTTTACTGGACTGGGCAAGTGCCCTTCTCACCACAGTAGACACAGGACTGTAAGACTCTGTCTGAACTCCATTCCTGATGTCTCAGTCTGATCCAAGGATATCACCATCACACTGCACTGCTCCTCTGAATTGCTGATGGCTGAAATACAGGAAACCTCCAAAGACCCTGGTTCCTCTGGTCCCTCTGCTCGCTAGGTCAGCCAGCTGTACTCTGGAACACCTCAGTGGCTGATCCTTTCCACTCCGCGATGTACAGGCCGCTGTCTCCCGGTCACACACACAGACCTCACTGCAGGCAGGTATTGAATGACGTCCCAATAGGCCGAAAGATAGCTGCGCTGTCCCTTTTATTCATGCTCCCAGCATGCAGCACAATAACTTGGCCTTGTGGGTCTGTGACTTGGCATTGTGGGTTTAGTAGTTCCCAAGCTAAGTTTTTTTTTTTTGTTGCAAATTTGTGTTTATTAACAGTTTTCAACACATGTAATACAAAACATACAAAACATATGCCCCACATCCCCCCCCCCCCTCAAAAAAAAATCTCTCCCGTGCAGCCCTCCAATAACACCAAATCACATACCATGTACACCAGCTGTACCCCTCAGAAAGCTTACTACCCATCAGTAATGGTGTTCCTGAGAAAAGTAAGGAGCCAATAAGACTTAGAGCAGCACCCTTCCCAAGCTAAGTTAACACATGAGTCACTTCCTCATTAAACTAGATCTCCCACAATGCTTTGTAGCTCTGCTTCACAAAAACTAAACAAGAGTCCTAATAGCATTAAACTGACACTAGAGGGAGCCAAACTCATTTACAACCATCTCTCTTCTTCTTGACAAGGATGAAGGCACCGAACTAGGAACTCGAGAATACACATACTCTTCCCCTAAGGGCCGGTTCACACAGCGATGCGCGGCGAGGCGTCTCCGACTTGCCTCGCCGCGACCTGCACGGACCTCAGCGGCGACTTGCAGAGGACTTCTGCATAGAAGTCAATGCAAGTCGCCCCCGAAGTCGCCCCGAAGTAGTACAGGAACCTTTTTTCTGAGTCGGAGCGACTCGAGTCGCTCCTCTCAGAACGGTTCCATAGCACTGAATGGGGGCGACTTGCGGGAGCGAGGCGAGGCGAGCCGTGTCGCCTCGCCTCGCGTCGCAGTGTGAACCGGCCCTAACTCATCATATTCTTCATTCATCACTTCAGCTTCAGTTGATATTTCCTTCTGTGAGCGCGTATGAGGTGGAGTTGGCTTTTGAGGAGATAATTGAGGGGCTTGAGGTACTCTCACTGCATCTGATAGTGGTATCAAGTGTTTTTGGTGCCACATTTTTATTTGTCCCATCTCCCCTTCAGGTCTAATCTGATACACCGGTAAACCAAGAATTTGTTTACACACAATATAAGGCTGTGGCCTCTACCGATTTGCTGACTTGTGTTTTCCAGGTACTCCCAAATTTTTCAGTAGCACTCGATCACTTGGTTGTAAATCCTGAATTTTTACTCTTGCATCAAAGTTTCTCTTATTTTGGGGTGCCAAAAGCCAGGTCAGCAGGGAGTCTAGCTTCTCTCCCAAACATAAAACGATAAGGGGAGTAACCGGTGGCATCACTCTATGTGCAATTATAAGCATGGACTAGTGCTGCTATGTGGTTCCCCCAATGCTGCTTCTTGTCTGGGGTCAAAGTTCCCAACATGTTTAACAGAGTTCAATTGAATCACTCTGGTTGAGGGTCACGTTGAGGGTGATAGGGCATGGTATGAGATTTCTTGATACCCAGCAGAGCACACAACTAATGTATTAGACGACTCTCAAAGTCTCTCCCTTGATCTGAATGAATTCAAACGGGGAGTCCATAGTGCACAAAAAACTTCTCCACGAGCACCTTGGCTACAGTACTAGCCTTCTGATCCTTAGTAAGGTAGGCCTGTGTATAGCGAGTGAAATGATCAGTCACAACCAAGATACTGTTTCTTCCACCTGTATCGGGTTCCAGGCACAGAAAGTCAATGCAAACCAAATCTAAAGGCTCCTGACTTTGTGAATGGCCCATTGGAGCTGCCCTAACTGGCAGGGTTTTCAGCTGGATACAAGTTAGACAATAACGGCAGTAACTCTCTACTTCCCCTCTTAAATTGGGCCAATAGAACCTATCTCCGATCAATCGAAAAGTTCTTTCTGCTCCCAGATGACCATGTTCATCATGTAATGACACTAGGACAGTAGAACGATGTTTCTCCGCAAGAAGCAGCTGCCACCTTTCATCCTTGTTTTCAGTTGTGCAACGCCTGTACGACACTCCATCCCTGGTTTGAAACCGATCCCATTCTCGATGTATGATCTTTGCCCCCTTTATGTGACTCTTCAGCAACAGTCCAGTATCCTACTTGCTCAGGGCCTAAAATGCTAACTGACTCAATGGGTCCTGCTCTTGGTGCTTCTTTAAATCTCTTTTGGACAATTAAGGTAAGCCCTCTCCTCTTACTTGGGTCAGCCAATAGTAACGCCTTGGTATGCTAAATGGATTAACTCCCAGGAATTCGGCAGCCACTCCTCCTTTCATCTTTTGGTCTAGTCCCCGAAACAAGGCCCAAACTCCTTCTTCTGTCACGCAGGTCCATTCTTCTGATTCCTCTTCTTGTCTATGAGGCCTGTGAAATAAAGCATCTGCATCCCGGTTCCTAACTCCAGGCCGGTACTTCAGACTGAACCGGAATCCTGCCAAAGCTGCTAACCACCTGTGTCCTGTGGCATCCAGTTTTGCTGTGGTCAAAACGTAAATTAAGGGATTGTTATCTGTCTTGACAACAAACTCAGCCCCGTACAAATAGTCTCTTAACTTATCCACCACAGTCCACTTGAGGGCCAAAAATTCCAGTTTGTGTACAGGGTAGTTCTTCTCTGATGGAGTGAGGCTTCTAGGCCACTGGCCTCAATCCCTCTTTCTGTTCTTGATATAACACTCCTCCAAGGCCTTCTCTACTGGCATCCACATGTAACTCATAAGGCAAGCTGGGATCAGTGTAGGCCAAAACCGGAGCTTCTGTGAGACTTTTCTTCAATTGCCAAAACTCTTTTTCACATGGGGGGTCCATTGACTCTGGACAGACTCTCCTTTCTTGCGAGTGCCACTTTTCTTGGGCTTCTTCTTCCTCTCCTGTGACTGCATGCAATAACTCATTGAGAGGCCTGGCAATCTTGGCAAAGTTTTCCACGAAACTTTGGTAATAGGAGCAGAAAGGAGCCCCCGACAGGCCCTGAGGCATCCGACTGAACTCGTAGAATCCCAATGGGCATATGAAAGCCGTCTTCTCCTGGTCTTCTGGGTGCATGGGAATCTGGTAGTATCCACTCTTCAAGTCTAGCACACTAAACCACTTAGCTCCAGTAAGACATTGCAGAGCATCTTCAATGCGGGGTGTGGTGTACTGGTCTGGGATGGTGCACCGGTTCAGAGTTCAATAGTCGATGCACATGCGCAATGACCCTTTCTTTTTCCTTACCACCACGATGGGAGATGCAAAAGGACTTCGAGATTCCTGGATGACCCCTGACCTTTTCAACTCCGCAAGCTGCTCTCTTAAGTCTTCCAGGTCACTGAGAGGTACCCTCCCAGACCATTCTCAGAAGGGTTTGTTTTCCTGAATGCGAATTCTGTGTTTGGCACTTCTTGCACATCCCACATGAAAATCGTCTTTAGCAAACAGCTTCTCTCATCTCATCAGCTGTATCTTCATCCTGTTCTGCCAAACAGGAGATAGGACTTCTACACATTGCTGGAACTTTTCTTGTAGTTGTCGGCCATTCTTCAAGCCTTTAACTTCTTCAGGGATTACTGGGGTCGCAGCGCTCACCTGCCCCACCAACATACAGGCTCCCAACTTAAAGGGCTGTTCAGTCACATTCTTCAACTGGATGGGCCCCTTCATCCCTGTTCTGTGCAGATCTCAGGTAGGAACCAGCTCAGGAACCATTTCCAATCCAGTGGCCTGGGCTCGTTCATCCGTCTCCAACACCATGAATGGGGATGGTTGGTCCCAAGTCAGCTTGATGGTGGCCTTCACATGGGCAACCTCCCTCGGCTGTAATACCCTCTCCTGAGTCTCCAACTTCCACAGCTGCCCCACTCCTCCTTTTCAGGGCCTCCTTCTCTCTTGCCACCCACTGACAAGCTTATAGTAACTGCGGGTGAATCTTATTGGTGGTGGACCCATCTTTGTTTAGCACTGAGGACAGCAGCCTTCTCACTAAGTCAGTGTTAGTCCCCACCAGTATGGAATTTCGCCCAGCCCCGGGTGGTCGGGGGCACACGACAGCCAAAGTGTTGAAAGCTTCTTCCTTCCCGACAGCTGCTGGCCCTAAAGATATCTGGATAGGAATGTAGCCATCATATGGGCATCTGGTGGGTCCAATCCCCCAGATCTCAAGCTCTTCCACTTTGCGGATGGGGATGTGACTCAGGTGTATTTCATAAAAGTCCCACTATAACAGTGTGACCTGCGCCCTTGTGTCCAGTAGAGCTTTGGTATGGACTCCCTCAATTTGTACTGGTACAATCGGGGACGGCCCCACTACCTTTTCCGGGAAATCTGCAGGAGCAAACTTCAGGTATGATCAGCACCCAAACGTCAGGGCTTTTCCTTCCCCTCCCGGGGGGAGCAACCGGAACTCCTCAGTTAGAGAGGTGGAAAACCTGTGTCCTCTGCCTCCTCTACTTCCTTACCGATGATGGCCATTTCCACCCGGTTGGCAGTGGGACCTCTAGCAAACATTATGATTCATATAGAGGGACACCCCACCCGTTTTCTCGTGGACACAGGCACGGCCCGTAGCGTGCTATGGGAGGCATAAATCCCAGATTCCTCCTACTTATCCTCAATAGATGTGTCATGTATGGGAGTGGACGGAATATCTCTGTCCAGCCCCCTCACAAGACCACTACAGGTGGGTACTACCCCAGCATTGTTATCTAGATTTGTGGTCTCGAACACCATTCCCCTCAATTTACTGGGGGAAGATGTTCTTTCCAGGCTTCAGGCCTCCATCTCATATAATGCCTGTATCCACTGCCCTGAGTGAGGAAGACACGTCAGCACTGTGTTCCCTCCCCATACTGATGACCCTGCAGGTCTTGCCAACCCCTATCCCAGAACATTTCCTTGACCAAACATCATCCCACCTCTGGTCCACCAATCCGGAGGATGTAGGTAGATTGTCAGTCCCCCCGGTAGTGGTCTTTCTAAAACCAGGGGCTGTTCTTCCCAGAAAGGCCCAATACCCACTTAAACCGGTCCAGACCCAGGCGATTACCGAGCAGATAAAAGTCTTGCTGGGGAATGGTGCATTAATAACAAGGCCATGTCCCTTATACTCACCAAATGGGATAACCCCAACCCAGACCTGGTTGTGGTATTACACTACATGTAGATGACCTGCTCCTGTTCGCACCCTCTCAGGAAACAGCGGAACAATCATCTGTGAGCCTCCTGGTGTATCTAGCCCAACAAGGATGCAAAGCTTCTAAAGAAAAATTTCAGTGGTGCTCTACCAGTGTTGTCTCCCTGGGTCACTGCATATCCCATGGCGCAAAGCACATTACACAACAACAAGCTGAAGCCATACAGACCCTTCCGCCCCCCGGTAATGCTAAGACCCTACATGCATGTTTGGGACTGATCTCCTACTGCAGAGCCTGGATACCTGCGGCTTCCCTTCTCATGCAACCCTTATATGACAACCTGCGATGGGACCCCTTTACGCTGTCCGAAGAAGCGCTCACTACCTTTCACCTCTTGAAACAGGCAATCAGCACAGCTTCTGCCCTCAGCCTCCCTGATTATGGAAAGCTCTTTCGCCTGTTCATATCTGAGACCCAGGGCCACACCTCAGGGGTGTTAACACAAAGTCATGGACTCTGTAACTGCCCCATTGGTTACTATTCAGCCCACCTGGATCCAGTTATCAGAGGAGGCCCATCGTGTCTCTGAGCAGTTTTTGCTGCCCAGGCCCTGCTGGACAAAACTTCAGATATTGTCCTGGGTCATGCTCTTATGCTTCTAGCCCCTCACGATATCTCTGCCATTCTGAATCAGGTACAACCTAAGCATTTATTGTTTGCCCGCCACCTCCGATTACAATGCAATCTACTCATGCCTGACAATGTGATGCTACTTTGATACCACCAACTCAACCCTGCTACTCTCCTTCCTCTTGTCCAAATGGGGTATCATGACATGTCTCTGGGCGAACAGGAAGAAGAGAATGGCACAGACCTACCTGCTCCTACCCTAGATGAACACAAATATGATAGCTTTGAACACATGAAGGCAGAAACCACCCATTTACCCTCTGTCCTGGATGCCCCAATCCCAATGTCTCCACTCACCTTGTATGTCAATGGCTCCAGATTCACAGATTCATCTGGTATTTTCCACACAAGATATGCTGTTACTACAGAAACTACAGTCATGCAAACAGCCTCACTCCCAGCATCCATGTCTGCTCAAGAGGCTGAGCTCCATGCCCTTACAGTAGCCTGCCAGCGAACAGCAAATATCTACACTGATTCCCGGTATGCATTGGGTGTGGCCCATGACTTTGGAATAATATGGAAGACAAGAGGTTTCCTGACTACAGCCGGTACCCCCGTGAAGCATGGCAAGACCGTAGATGCGCTCCTGACAGCACTCCAACTGCCAGAACAAGTAAAAATATGTCAAAATAAAAGCCCATGGAAAGATAACCACACCAGAAGTCAGAAGAAACCATCTGGCCGATGAAACAGCAAAACAAGCAGCCATGACCCCCTTAGAGGCTGAAACTGCAGAATTCGTAGGAATATATCATCCGCAGCCAGAAGCGGAAAACCAAACCCTACTACAAAAAACTCAAACAGATGCTGCAGACCAAGAGAAAGCAACATGGAGCAAGATGAGAGCAGTATGGGTGGATGATTTTTGGACTGTAGGAACCCGCCTATGTCTCCCCAGAGCTTTGTACCCAGCTGTGGTACAATGGGCCCATGGAGCAACCCATCTCTCGAAGACTTTGATAAACTCACTTATAAACAAACATTATGTAGCTCCGGGAATAACTACTTTAACTAATCAATACTGCCAGTCTTGCCACATTTGCCTAGCATGCAACCCTGGAAGGCTTGAAAAATCACCCCCGAAAAAAAATCAGCCAGACCACTCTACCCCTTCCAGAGGATACAGATTGATCACATACAAATGCCAGAGTGGCAGATTTGAATATGCCCTGGTGGTGGTAGACATGTACTCAGGATGGCCCAAGGCATATCCAGTCACAAATCAGACAGCGAAAACCACGGCTAAAAAAATGCTTTTGAAGGTGGTTTGCAGATATGGGGTACCCGAGGTGATAGAGAGTGATCAACGCCCTGCGTTCACTGCTACAGTCACAAAAGAAATATGGTCAGCCCTAGGTACCACATTGGCATTTCACACACATTATCATCCTCAGAGTAGTGGGAAAGTGGAAAGAAAGAACCAGACACTTAAAACCCGAATGCTAAAAATGGCCAGGGACACAGGTATGTCCTGGCCAGAAAGCCTGCCAATAGCCTTATTCAGCGTACGGTATTCCCCAAGGGGGAAGCATTCTTTATCTCCTTTTGAAATCTTGTTTGGAACAGCCCCTAGATTAGGTTGTTATTACCCTCAAAGGTTGCAGTTGCAGTCTGAAACTTTGGTAGATTATGTGACGTATAACAGAAACCTGCGTTACATCAGAGGGTGGCGGGGTCACCCATACGTCATTGGGGAAGCCAGGTTTTCCCACTAGCGTCAGAGGGGGCGGGGTCAGGTGACGGGTGGCCCCGCCCTCCTCATATAAGAAATGTCAGGCTGCTGGGATCCCGCAGTGTCTTCGCCAGTGGAGACAGAGGAAGGATGGATGGACTGCGCTGCGCTGGACTGGAGGGAGGGATCACCCATCGCTGGATCAGATCAGCCATCGCTGGACCCAAGAGTGGATTACCACCGCTGGAATCTTTTTTTTTTTTTAAGGACTTTTTCAAAAGTGTGTTTGTCTTATTTAACTATTTTTTACACTTTCTTTGTGAAATGGTAGGGGTACTTTTGTACCCCCTTACCATTTCAAATGGGGGGGCGGGATCTGGGGATCCCCTTGTTAAAGTGGGCTTCCAGATTCTGAAAAGCCCCCCGCCCGCAGACCCCCACAACACCATCCAGGGTTGTGGGGATGAGGCCCTTGTCCTCATCAACATGGGGACATGGTGCTTTGGGGGGGACCCCAAAGCATCTTCCCAATGTTGAGGGCATGTGGCCTGGTACAGTTCAGGAGGGGGGGCACTCTCTCATCCCCCCTCTTTTCCTGTGGCCTGCCAGGTTGCGTGCTCGGATAAAGGGTCTGGTATGGATATTTAGGGGGAACCCCATGTCATTTTTTTTTAATTGGACGTGGAGTTCCCCTTAATATCCATAACAGACCTGAAGGGCCTAGTAATTGAATTTGGGGGAACCCCACACTTTTTTTTTTTTAATGAATGACTTTCAATGAGTGTTCTCTGTATTACGGCAGCCAACAAATCATTATAGCCCCGAGTGATTTTAAATTACTTTTTTTCCTGCAGAAATTACATTTTGTGTAGGGACAGTTCTAAGCACGGGAAACATGCACCCCTTCACAGGCATACTATATACACCCCTCAGGTATGAAATTTAAAGGAATATTACACTTTTATTGTTTCACTTTAATCATTATTAAAATCACTGCTCCCGAAAAAACAGCTGTTTTTAAAACTTTTTTTTTGCATTGATACATGTCCCCTGGGGCAGGACCCAGGTCCCCAAACACTTTTTTGGACAGTAACTTGCATATTAGCCTTTAAAATTTGCACTTTAGATTTTGAATGTTCGAATCCCATAGACTTTAATAGGGTTTGAAAGTTCACGCAAAGTTTAGGTCTGTTCGCAGGTTCTGGTGCGAACCGAACAGGGGGGTGTTCGGCTCATCCTTACTGATGAGTGTGCACAAACCTGTACTTCAGATCACGTAGCTTCTCCACCCTTCCATAAAAAGCATAGAGAGCTTCAATATAATCCCTAGCTTTCCCAATTCGGCTTTCCCCTCTTAAAGCTCCTGATGACATCTGCTGCTGGGCTGAACAGGCTCTCGCTAATTCGTCATCCTTCCACTGATCCGAGCACATTCCAGTCTTCTAAGGCTTGCATAGCATGATCCTCTTCCCTTCGGAAACTGGGCCACAGAGCAGTATTCCAATGATAATGACCCCAAACACACCTTCAAGATGACCTCTGCCTTTCTAAAAAAGCTGAGGGTAAAGGTGATGGACTGGCCAAGCATGTCTCTAGACCTAAACCTTATTGATCATCTGTGAGGCATCTTCAAACAGAAGGTGGAGGAGGGCAAGGTCTCTAACATCCACCAGCCCTGTGATGTCATCATGGAGGAGTGGAAGAGGACTCCAGTGGCAACCTGTGAAGCTCTGGTGAACTTCATTCCCAAGAGGGTTAAGGCAATGCTGTAAAATAATGATGGCCACACAAAATATTGACACTTTGGGGCCAATTTGGACATTTTCACTTAGGGGTGTACTCACTTTTGTTGCCAGCGGTTTAGACATTAATGGCTGTGTGTTGAGTTATTTTGAGGGGACAGCAAATTTACACTGTTATACAAGCTATACATTGTAGCCAAGTGTAATTTCTTCCGTGTTGTCACATGCAAAGATATAATAAAAT
The DNA here is from genome assembly GCF_037356315.1 of Lithobates pipiens. NCBI lineage: Eukaryota > Metazoa > Chordata > Amphibia > Anura > Ranidae > Lithobates > Lithobates pipiens. Next base: position 60,031,564 of record NW_027507764.1, read on the forward strand.
ATTTACAAAAATGTGGGGGTGTACTACTTTTTTTTTTTGCGAGATACTATATATATATATATATATATATATATATATATATATATATATATTAAACCAACCTTTCTCAACTTTTTCAACACAGAGGAACCCTTGAAATACCTTTCCAGTCCTAGGGAACCCCTGCTAAATATGACTATATCTACAACTCATGATACATTAGTGTGATGGTCACTGGGAAGAATGCTCCCTACACTTGTGGTCATTGGGAACAATTACCCCCTTACAGATAGCTAAAAAGATCAATGGTTTCAGTGGGAACTTATCTGAGAAACAAAATCCTTGTTGCTCAAGGGGCCCTTAGCAACCTCTAGAGGAACCCTGGTTGAGAAACCCTGCTATATACTGTATATACATACACACACCATCTGTTTTTGCATGACGGATAACTATCAACTTTAGTTTACTAGTCATAGGTGTGCACAGCCTATTGCATTAGTGTTGTACCCGAAAGCTCAAACACATATGTGTGTGCGCATGTGTATATATACTAGCAGTGTCCGTAGAGCAGTGGACAGTGTCAGTAAGGCAGAGATTGGTGTCAGTAGGCCAGTGGATGGTGTCTGTCATTTTTTTTATATTTTTCAATTTTTTATTATTTTTTACAATTTTTTTTTTTTTTTACAGTATTTTTAGGAGTCTCATTAGGGGGCTTTGGTGAAATATCAAAGGCATAAACAGGGGGAATCTGTGCCACATAGTGGGATTAGGGTGTGCCCTGTCACACTTGGCATGCCCTGTGCATACATGTCTATGCTACTAGTACATTTTTTATAGGAGATGGGCATCCATTCTTGAAAACTGAACTAAAATAAGAAAAGCAAGGAAATTCAATAGGCATAGGGTGTCAACCAATGAAAAAGATGGTTTTGATATTCCAACAAGATGACAATTTGGGCAATTCCCAAGTTGCTAGATTTATTATAATGAGCGGCACGTACAGTCAATCAACAAAGCTCATTACTCTGAAAATTAATACAGTTTTCACGCCACTTAAAAGCCTATTTTGATTTAACACATCCTATGATAATTATTGAATTGTGTTATGATTTAATTAACACACCTATAATAAAATAAATTGCAAGCAATGCATTTTTCTTTGTTCAACAGCCAAAATGTTACTGTGGTCATGCCTTTGCTCATAATTATTTCTTATAGAAAAATCCTTTAATAGAATACAAAACAAAGTCCTTAGCTAAACACAAAATATAGTAAGTAATTTTCTTATATTAAACATTCTTATATCAAAGAGGAGCTCCAGTCAGACATAAATAAAACAAAAATCCAGCAGATACAAATACTATAGATGCTGACTTTTAATATACAGTAAATTAGGAGCCCAGAGATTTTGCTCTGGCATTAACCGGGTTGGGTTTTCACCAGTTTCCGGGTCCCCGATTCCACCATCTTGCTTGTGGGAAGCTGGCTGTGACTTACTGGTGTTTCACAGCCAACTTTGCACTGGGCTTCTTAATGGTCCTGAAACTTCTTAATGGTCCTGAAGTCTCCTGGATCATGTGACATGTCCCGGGTGGTGGCGGGTGTGGAAGAGGAGGGCCAAACTTCTACTTGGCTCACCTAGGGAGGGAAGTGGGGGCTAAACTAAGGCTGAAATCGGTACCCGCTTCCAGAAAAAAAAAGCTTTCCATTATAGGCAGAGGAGGAGGAAAGGAGGGGGATCAGTGGAACTTCTTTTTTTGAGGCTGGTTTCACACCTAGGTTTCTTTGCATCCAATTCACATGACAGGAGACCCTCAATGGAGCCAGTTCACACATCTCCGGAGGGCTGCGGTGCCAATTGCACAGAGGTCTTGTGCGCCTTTGGCTCAGTTTCAGGTCTGAATTCAGGCAAAAACTCAGGCCTGATTCATCCCTGAAAAGGAGAACAGGGATGCACTGGACACCTGCTGTCAGCCTCATCCATCTTAGGTGTGAACCCAGCCTCCGGTGCTTTAACAAAATTATTTTCATGAAGGCATTTTATCTCTGAGACTCTGGAAAGAGACAGCCAGCCACCAGTATTTTCGAAAAGGAGCAAATGGCAGCCTACTTATTGTAATAGAATGTTAAAAAAAAATTGATTCCCTTCCATTTTACATAAAGTAGAAATGAATTTTTTGTGTGTGTGATTTTTGCATGGTAAGCTTGACTAGCAGTTTGCATAGAACCACACCCTATGAGATACCGTGGTTAAGCCAAATCTTGGAGTAGCATCCTGTGTCAGAAAGTCATCAGCTATTTTTGTTGTCTAGTCAGCAACCTAACTCTTGATAAGAAAGTCCTGAGTTTAAGTTTTGTATAACCCTTAGAAATGTATTTTTACTGGTATATAAACTACTGTGGTACCTAATAAAGACAGAGATCTTATGAACACACTCAAGCTTGTTTCCTGTGTCTCATGTGGTCTCTCACGGATTCATGGTCCCGGTGGTCTGCCTGCATAAACCAGGGTGGTCATCAAGTTGTGTAATTCCTTTCAATTGTTATATAGACCAGAATTAAAGTGGAGCTCCACCCAAAAGTGGAAGCTCCGCTTGTTCGCAAACCCTTCCCCCTACACACCCACCTTCTGGGTAAGAACGCCTCACAATGATCGCAGCGATCTATAGAATTTCTGGCCCCTCCTCCTCCCCGCTGCCTTCTGGGAGACACACAGGTCCCAGAAGACAGCAGGGCAATTCAGGAAGTGAAGCAAGACCCGCGTATGCGCAGTAGGAAACAGTCTCTGAAGCCACAAGGCTTCACTTCCTGCTTCCCTTAATAAGGATGCCCGCGCCTGCACCCAGAGCTGATGGATGAATGGATGAATTGGCTAGGGATGCCGACATTGCAGGATACCTGGACAGGTAAGTGTCCTATAGGATTTGTAGCGACTGACTGTTTTTTTTTTTAATAGAGGCTGGAAGTCCCCTTAAAAAAAAAAAAACAAAATATATATATATATATATATATATATATATATATATATATATATATATATATATATATGTATGTATGTATATATATATATATATATATATATATATATATATATATATATATATATAAGAGGGACAGTATGGTGGCCTGTAATTATGGGAGGAGCCCGGAGGGTATTTAATCAGACCACCCACAACGGTCTGTGTCGGTTCCAGTGCAAGGTACTGCACATCAAGGGGCCGACTCTTCTCAGCTCCCTCACGGTCGACTATCTGTGCGTCCAATCGCAGGTGCACTTCATTCGTAGTCTTCGTTGGCGGTTCCCGCTCATGGTCGCAGATAAGTAGTATCCAAATCTTTTCATATCATGTGCAAACTTGTGGCTTTTCATGCTTACTATCCCACACCCCTTTCGCAAAACCTACCTCTGAGTTGTTGACACTCATGTCCCGACATCTTTCGGCACAGGCGTAGTACATTCGTAAATTCCTTCTACCAAACATACGATTCATTCATAGATCCAAGCCTCCGAGTCGCTGTCGGTCATTCTCCAATATCACTTGCCATAAGCTTCACTGGTTATAAGATTCACTGTTCTCATCCTTTTTTTGAGATAAACAGGTATTGTTTGTATGGGTTTCTGTGGCTGATTGAGGTGTAATTAAACCCACCTGATGTCTTTCTTGCACTTGACTAGCCTGGGGGGATGGGTGGTTGATAGGTGTTTGGTTTCACAGTAAGGAATGGCATACACTCTACAACCAATTCGTATCAGATACTCCTTACTGCCAATTTATATCAGATTCATCTCATAAATTTTTTAAGCTGATTCGTGTCAAAAGCATTGCACAGGCTGACTCTGCCAACTCACTGCGTGTCCATGTAGTTGTACCTTCGAGATCGGTCGTATATCTTCATCGATTGTCCCACACTCGGACCGCTACACACTCGCTGTCGTAGGTAGGACTTTGTTGTTACCGCTCCTCTAAATTCTAGTAGTTACATTATCATGTTCGTTTATCATGTTCGTTTTGCAAAAAGTCGCACTTACGCCACCGTAAGTCTTTCTATGTCATCTTTCATGTATTTCATGCTTTCTACCCAACGCGGGTTTACTTGAGCCGTTCACTTCACGGCGATGCGGTCAAATCCGACACTCAAGCCCCTTACTCACCTCGCATCTACGGCCGATTCGAATCTAGTCGCAACTTCGCTTCTATGTTTCGGATCCTCGGCAATCACAAAGCCCCTTCAAACCGCCATCACCATTTAGTCGATTCAAACCCAGCCATATCATCTGCAATACGGGCAGATCTGTCATACGAGCCCTGTAGTCACCTCGCATCTACGACCGATTCGAATCTAGTCGCAACTTCGCTTCTATGTTTCGGATCATTGGCAAATCACCAGCCCCTTCAACCACCATCACAATTCAATCAATCCAAACCCAGGCATATCCTCAGCGATACGGTCGGATCCCATATACGAGCCTCTCAGTCGCATCTACAGAGGATTCGAGTCTAGTCGCAGCATCGGCGCAAAGATTCCAGTCCTTGCCAAACGTAACTCTAACAACCAAGCCGAATCCTGTTGCATCACCGACTCAAATGAGTCAAATCTTTTGCAGACTATTCCATAGCTATAACCCAGTTAAAACTAGTCACATTGACTGTACGAATTCAGCAGTACTTACGTTTGACTTTCTTAATCTATCCATACATGATCATACACAATTTTCTCCACCAATTTGCTCAGTGTTGTGCACGGTCATTCCTACATAATCACATTTCCTCTATAACCTTTTCTTTCACCTTTCAACAAGGCTCCCTGCAATCGCTGCAAGCATCAATGCCATGGCTCAATACGGCCACTCATCTCCAGTAGCAACACGGCTACTCTCCTCATTCCTACACACTTATAATTTAATTTATAGATACAAATAAAGCTGCTTTCTTGCAATCGCTGCAAGCATCTCTGCAATAGCTTAATATGGCCACTCATCTCCAGTAGCAACACAGCTGCTCACCTCATTCATCCATTCATTCTCACCGCATAATTCAAATAAGGCCGCTTCCTTGCAATCGCTGCAAGCATTTCAGCAAGTGGCTCAAACTGCCACCCACCGTCTCCAGTAGCAACATGGCTGCTCATCGTTTTCTCTGTCGCTTTCCCCTTTTTAGACCAGTTAGAACACCAGTTAGTCCACCCTGCACCAGGTTTGGACAGTATCTCCCAAAAAAAAAAAAAAAACCCCATTGTCGAGGGCATGCATCTTCACCAGGGGGCCAGCTTTGCCCCAAACAGCTCTTTGCAATCCCCCTTGTCAAAACAAAATTCTCATGTCACCTTACTACAGGCTCCCGGTCATCTCAGTTCTCGACCCCAAACAGTCGACTTCACAACTAGGGCATAAAGTCAAGTGTTTAGTTCAATGGGATTCCCCCTTTCTCTTAAACACTCTTTCACTACATATTTTTACTTCACATACAGAATTTGACCTGCTCCTGAGGCGTTAGCAACTGTCACATACTTCTGTGCACTTCACTCTGTTTTCGAAGCACAAAATAGCCTTCAATACGCAGACAAGGTCGCCTAATCTCCATACTTGCTGGCAGTGCAAGCATTAGTAGACCGAACCCACGTCAATTAACTAACTACAGATCGCAACATTCCTACTTAGTATACCAGACTTCAGCTACCCACCACAGTCCGCCCTGGGGCGCTCTGGTTCATTAGTCTGTGCCGAGCACAGACTGACACCCGAGCTATCGGTTACCTAGCCAGTCACCTCCTGGCTCACCTCGGTTGTCATGCATTCTTTTGAGTTTTCTAAAGTCACACTCAACAGCGCTCGAGCGCAAACCAACTGTCACTATGGCTGTCGTTCCTTGTCCTATTCTTGTTTCCTTCCGCCTTTCATCTTATCTACCCAAACGCAACTATCCCCTCCTACCTTTGCAACTTACCTCAAACATACGCACCCCCCCCCCCCTTGATTTTAGTTGACGCCATGTCGCAGGCAGACAGTGAGGACTTTGCCTCAGCCCTGCCATCACCCTTTATGGGCTCAGCAAGCGGCGGTTTACAGTCTCACAAGAGCTTGGACCAATAAAAAGTAAAAATAAAAAAACTCATAGCAGAATGGTGTCGCAGGAGTAAATCCTACCCTGCCGCAGCCAGGAAACCAAGCCTTTAGGCTACTGTTTCCACCGCCAGTGGCAGCCCTTCCAGGCACCACTTCAGTCTATCTTCTTTGCGACTACTCAGCTGCACTCCTGGGTAACCACACTGTCAACAGCAGTCACCGAAGTCCAAGCAGAGTGACAGCCCTGGAGGTACGCCCAGCCGTGCCCCTACCAGCTCCAGTCACCACCGTCATTCCCGTACCTTCACTTACAGATGCACCCAAATTCTGCACCATCGTCTTCCCTGCACACCTTGTCCTAGCAGGGCATCTAGGAGGACATCTTGGATGACAACGACATTAACTTAGCAACCCTCCTCATAACAGTACACAACTTGGCCTAGAACAAGTCATATTCGCGGGGAGATGTCTCCGTCATCCTGAAGGCCAGAGACCCTTTACTTAATTGCAAGCTCACTGTCACAGAGTTTGTGCTGGCCTTGGGGACAGTCAGAGACATGCTAGGCAGAGCAACCCCAACAGGAGGGTAGAATTGGACCCGTATCTGCATGCAGCAGGTCACAAGTACGCAGGGTGCCCATCCTTTGACTATCACCGCTCATTTTCAGCCAAGGCAGCAGCCAGACTCAAGGTGATCCTTTACCTGCCACCTTTTAGTGTTTCTCTTCCAGGTAAAGACCCTGACTAAATCCTTAAATTAAGATGTGCCAGCTATAGCAGATCTGCCCATGGGAGTCGAATTTCTCACAAATTGGAATGGCATGCCAATGTGTATTCCCTCAGCATCTCTCTCTTCATCTCAGGTAGTCATGGTCACCACAGCCTCCACAGGCCCTCGCCTCAATTTTTGGCCAACTTGGGTTTATAGGGCCATGGCCGTCAGAAATCCTCTTGATTCCTGGGTTCAGTTAGTCCTCCTCTTTGTTTGACCTCTACCCCATTGTCGCAGCAGCTCAAGTCTGGTGCAACAACTGGGCAGGACAAACAGTGACGTTCGCCACAGACAACCAAGCCACAGCCAGTGTTATGAATAATGGAGGTCCTAGTAGCCGGCCATCGTGGCCTTCCTGCGCAGGCTGGTGTCACTATCCCCACAGCACCAATCTAACGTCCTATGCGTCCACATCCCAGACAAACGCAATAATCTGGCCGACGCACTACCCATTAACCTTGCGTCGTTATTTTTTGCTGGAGCCTGGAACCGACCCGACCATGTCTCTTATCCCACACTTGTTGTAGCTACCCTCGGATTCAAACAACACTTTCACGACGCTACCTGCCTTATTAATCTTTCATTATCTCACAATACCCTGAAGGCCTACCTTGCAGCTTAGAGGTTCTACTGCATGTCAGGTTACTAGCCTCAAACCCCAGAGCAATACCAAGAGTTCTCCATCACATCCTGGTCTTCATATTATGCCACCACACACAGTTGGCATTGTCACACAATACCTTAGACCCCACTCAGCTGACATCCAGTATTTCATCCCCTTATGAGATCCTAACAAACCATCTTGTTTGCCGCCCATACGGTCAAGACCATGTGCCCACTGTTTGACTTTGATCAAGTTTGTTGATTTTGGTTGATTTTATTTGTTCCCCAAAATTGCTAGTTAATACATATGGTTTGAGTTGCAAAAAAATAATACCAACTGTTCACTTAGAGAATACGGTGAAGCTATGTTCACTGCAATCATCCAATAACATGCAAGTAAAAACCCTAGTACGTGCTTAGGTGTTACGTATAGAGTTACCTGCAATACTAATTTATGTGAAACCATAGTCTTAAAATGTGTTCCAAATGTCCTATTGGCCCATAAGAATGAAGAAACTAGCCAATAGAAATGTACAGAAAGCAAAAAGAGCTAGCTCTCTATTTTACCACAAAGACTGTAAACTTACACCAAGCTATAATGTTATGATCATCCACCTAATATTGAGTAGGTCCCCTTTTTGCCACAAAAACAGTCCCCCTTTGCCACCAAAACAGCCTGACCCAGGCATGAACACTATTAGCTCCCTACAGGTATGCTGTGGTATCTGGCACCAAGCCATTAGTAGTATCCTTGAAGTCCTGTAAATTTCAAGGTGGGACCTCCATGGAATGGACTTGTTTTTCCAGCACATCCCACAGATGTTCGATTGGATTGAGATCAGGAGAATTTGGAGGCCAAGTCAATGCCTCAAGCTCATTGTTGTGTTCCTCAAACTATTCCTAAACCATTTCTGCAGCTTGGCAGGGCACATTATCCTATTGAAAGAGGTCACTGCCTTCAGGGAATTCCGTTTCCATGAAGGGGTGTACTTGGTCAGCAACAATGTTTCAGTAGGTGGTATGTGTGAAAGTAACATCCACATGAATGGCAGGAACTAAGTTTTCCCAGCAGAACCATTTATGCCCTAGTGTCAAATCATCCCCAGGTAAGTGACACACACACCCGGCCATCCACATGCTATAAAAGAAAATGTAATTAATCAGACCAGGCCAACCTTTTCCATTGCTCTGCAGTTCACTTTTCATGCTCACATGTCCATTGTAGGGACTTTGGGTGTGGACAGGGGTCAGCATGGGCACATGCTGAGTGTCCAGTGTGCCCCTGTGCCTTTAAGGAGGGGTGGGCTACCTCCAGGCTCAGCTGTCCTCTGCCTATCCATGATAATGCATGTGCTTCCACTGTGGAGACTCTCAAAATTTAGATTTAGGCCTACAGATACTGGGGTGCCTTGACTGGGGCTCTGTAGATTATGCATGTATTTGCAAATGTGTGCAATCTTAACCTCCTATTTAAAATATAATGTTAGATAGGACAATTTGGTTGGTTAGCAGTAGGGATGAGCCGAACACCCCCCCTCCCCCCCACCGCCCCCGTACGGTTCACACCAAAACATGCGAACAGGCAAAAAATTTGTTCAAACACGCAAACACCATTAAAGTCTATGGGACACGAAAAGGAATAATCAAAAGTGCTAATTTTTAAAGGCTTATATGCATGGTATTGTCATAAAAAGTGTTTGGGGACCTGGGTCCTGCACCAGGGGACATGTATTAATGCAAAAAAAGTCATTTAAAACTACTCGCGGCTACAATGAATTGTCGATCTGCAATATGCATAAAAGTTTATTGATAAAAATGGCATGAGGATTTCCCCACAGGGGAGCCCCGAACCAAAATAAAAAAAAAAAATACGTGGGGGTCCCCCTAAATTCCATACTAGGCCCTTCAGGTCTGGTATGGATATTAAGGGGAACCCCACGCCAAAATGTAAAAAAATGGCATGAGAGTCCCCCTCAAAATCCATACCAGACCCTTCAGGTCTGGTATTGATTTTAAGGGGGACCCCACACCCAATTTTTAAAAAAAATCCAAACCAAATCCTTATCCAGCATACAACCTGGCATGCCACAGGAAAAGGAGGGGGCGAGAGAGCACCCCCCTCCTGAACCATACAAGGCCACATGCCCTCAACATTGGAAGGGTGCTTTGAGGTAGCGTGCGTTGATGGGGAGAAGGGCCTCATCCCCACAACCCTTTCCCAGTGGTTGTGGGGGTCTGCGGTTATCGGAATCTGGAAGCCCCCTTTAACAAGGGGGCCACCAGATCCCAGTTCTTTGGTTTTGTTTTGCATGTGTTGCCCTTCCATGTGCTTATTGTTGCAAAGGGCAGTTATAGTTGAGGGCAGTGACCATTTCTTTGTAATGGGCCCCCCAACAGCCCCATATACAACAAACTGGTGATGCCCATGTTTTATGGTTCAACACAACAACATATTTTCTTGTGAAGCACACCCCTGCAGGAGCCACTGGTGAATACAGTCACATCGCCGCTCTTAGAACACCCACAGCCAGGCACATAGCAATTTGTTCATTCTTCCAGTGGCTCGGAAAGCAGTCTAGGGGGCTTTGGGGTTTTATTGGAAAAATAACCTGGGATAGAAAGAGAGCATGGCATACCCCCAAAAAAACTTGAACTGGATAGTTTAAGTACCAGGCATAATTTCCCACAGGATCTCTATGCTGTTGGTGACCTGTACTTTTCCAGATTTAAAAGCTACACATAGTCGCTCTCCTTCAGCACTGGGATCTTCTTATCACATATCCACAGGACCATCGGTTGCCTCCCGACAATATCCATCATTGAGGGAGATGTAGAGTCACCCCCCCCCATAGGACAGCTGTACTCTATCCTACCAACCTCCCCCGGCTCTCTCTAGTGAGCTTCCTCTACACCCAACTTGATCCTCGGACACAGATCTGTAAATAGGCCTCCCAGCTAAGTTTTGCTGGGACCACGGTGTCTTCCTCCCGACTTCCTCTAAAATCTTGCCTCAGAAGATGGCAGAGCCCCCTCACAAGGGTTTCCTCCTGCAGTAATGGACCCAGGAACACTGCCCTTGCTCCTCAGGCCCGAGACTATTTTTGGCTCTCTCAATACCTTCTGGACACATCTCCCCAGGGATTGGCTGGAGTTCCATAAATATTCAGGCTGCATGCTCTATTCTTCCTCCCACTATACTTCTAGAATCCTCAAGAAGACAGGGTCTGGTAACAGAACAGCTGCCTGTGAAACACTGAGCTGCCCTGAATAATCAACCCCTGCTCCAATAAATATAGGGCGGGCAGATTACATTTACCTAGAAGCCCGCTCTATACTATGAAAGTGCTACACATGCTTTCTAATACATCCCAACGACTTTCAGATACTATTGTAATAAGATAATCTATGTTATTTCCTTTACCTTTTAGTGGCCATAAAGTTATTGCTAATCAATGTATTTGCAGGCTCTAATCAATGGCTGCTCAAGGGATAGAAACTGTATACTTTGCAAATCTTGTTGCACCATGCAAAGTCATGTTTTTCCATTTATCACCAAATAAAAGTTGCATGGCTGTAGCTTATTTACACTGTGCATGGATCTTGGCGGTAATGTTTATAGGTTCCATAATAGGCAAATATCTGAGCTCACTAAACAAATATACACGTTTGTTTTTTCATGAGCAGAATCAAACTTATTTTAATTCTGTAAACACAAAACCACAAAGATTTCTACAAAACAAACAGTGCAAAATATTATATTTTATTTTAAAAATGTATGTACAGTGCATTGAAAAAGTATTCATACTTCTTGACATTTTCCACATTTTGTCAGGTTACAACCAAAAAACGTAAATGTATCTTATTGAGATTTTATGTACTAGACCAACACAAAGTGGCACATAATTGTGAAAGGGAAAGGAAAATGAAAATTGATTTTTCAACATTTTTTACAAATAAATATGTGAAAGTATGGCCTGCATGTGTATTCTGCCCCTTTTACTCTGATACCCCTAACTAAAATCTAGTGGAACCAATTGTCTTCAGAAGTCATCCAATTAGTAATTGGAGTCCCCATGTGTGTGTTTATTTCTCTGTATAAGTACAGCTGTTCTGTGAAGCACTCAGAGGTGTGTTAGAGGACCTTAGTGAACAAACAGCACCATGAAGGCCAAGGAACACACCAGACAGGTCAGGGATAAAGTTGTGGAGACATTTAAAGCAGGGTTAGGTTATAAATAAATATCCCAAGCTTTTAACATTGAACGTTCAATCCATCATCAGCAAATGGAAAGAATATGGCACAACTGTAAACCTACCAAGACATGGCCATCCACCTAAACTCACAGGCCGGGCAAGGAGAGCATTAATCAGAGAAGCTGCAAAGAGGCCCATGGTAACTCTGGAGGAGCTGCAGAGATCCACAGCTCAGGTGGGAGAATCTGTCCACAGGACAACTATTAGTTTTGCACTCCACAAATCTGGCCTTTATGGAAGAATGGCAAGAAGAAAGCCATTGTTGAAAGAAAGCCACAAGAAATCCTATTTGTAGTTTGCGAGAAGCACACAGCCAACATGTGGAAGAAGGTGCTCTAGTCAGATAAGACCAAAATTTAACTTTTTGGCCTAAAAACAAAAAGCTATGTATGGTGGAAAACTAACACTGCACATCACCCTGAAGTGAACACACCACCCCCACTGTGAAACATGGTGGTGGGAGCATCATATTCTTTCCTTCAGCAGGGATAGGGAAGCTGGTCAGAGTTGATGGGAAGATGGATGGAGTCAAATACAGGGCAATCTTAGAAGAAATCCTGTTAGAGTTTGCAAAAGACTTAAAACTGGGGTAGAGGTTCACCTTTCACCAGGACAACGACCCTAAACATACAGCCAGAGCTACAATGGAATGGTTTAGATCAAAGCATATTCATGTGTTAGAATGACCCGGTCCAGACCTAAATCCAATTGAGAATATGTGGCAAGACTTGGAAATTTCTGATCACAGACGCTCTCCATCCAATCTGACAGAGCTTGGGCTATTTTGCAAAGAAGAATGGGCCAAAATGTGACTCTCTAGATGTGCAAAGCTGGTAGAGACATCCCCAAAAATACTTGCAGCTGTAATTGCAGCAAAAGGTGATTCTACAAAGTATTGACTCAGAGGGGCTGAATACAAATGCCCCCCACACTTTTCACATATTTATTTGTAAAACATTTTGAAAACCATTTATCATTTTCCTTCCACTTCACAATTATGTGTCACCTTGTGTTGGTCTATCACATAAAATCCCAATAAAATACATTTACTTTTATGATCATAAACATGACAAAATGTGGAACATTTCAAGGGGCTTTTTCATGGCACTGTATATTCATAAAAACATCCAGTATTCAGTACTTCTCACCAATACATGTGTTTCCCATTTGTTTTGTCTCCTGTAGTGAGCTGGAAATGCTGTACTGAGATCTCAGGGTTATCAGCCCTAAGCAGTTCACTGCTGTCAACTAGAGAATATCTTGCCCCTATGGTATGGAGATGAGGAAAGGGGGAGGTGTTCTATAGTACTAACACACTTCCTGTCCTTGGATGACACTGCTCCTCCATAAAGTCCAGTAAAGCCCCATACACACTATCAGATTTTCTACTGATTTTTTTCCCTTCAGATTTACCAAAACCATGTAGTGCAAGAACCTGCCTGATTGCATACAAATTTAAACTCCTAAGGTTTGACCTCATATTATATGGTTTTGGTAAATCTGAAGGAAAAGATGAGCAGAAAAACTGATAGTGTGTATGGGGCTTAAGTGAGACTCACCTTAGGACAGAAAGTGTGGTATTAGCATAAGCAAAGAAAAGAGGAAAAACGCCTGAAAAAATAATGAAATCTAAAGACTAGAAAGTTACAATGTATTACATTTTTGTTCTTGCGTTTGCACATAATAAAATACTAGTTGCAATTTGGCTTACACGGGCATCTGAATAAGCAGTATTATAACGTCATTAATCAAGCGGTCCTACCTAGAGATGATTTATATTTCATTTTTCTTGCTCACTCAAAAGGCTAATTTACAAAATCCTATGAGTGTTTAGGGTCCGTGTTTGATGGCGTAGCAGTGTCCCATGCCAAGGTACGGCCCTGCTGCTTTCTTATCACAGAAGGCCGCTCGCTCTCATATTAAACCTTTTACTAGCAGTGGTAATTTTAATATCAGATTTCAATTTAGTTTTAATCATAGCTTTTTGACTAAAATACCATTTTTCGTTTTAGTCGTAGTTTAGTCAAGTAAAATCTCCAGTACATTTTAGCTGACTAAAATCGAATGGGTTTATTTAAATTGTAATGCATTAATTAAGCATTTTTCTAGAATTGCCAAACTCATTATTTACTCAGAGAGTAAAAAAATCGAATAACATGTTATTATTTATGGTGTTAAAGGTTTGAACATGTACTACAGACACAGATTTAGCTGTTGTGATTTATAACGTCTTTATAAATAACACCAAGTTTCTTAAACAAACACAAATCTTGCTTTTTGACAAACAGAAATACAACTTTAAAATATATATATAAAAAAAAAATCTGTAAGCTCTATCAACTGTAATTTCATTGCACATATTATCTGAATATATTGACAACAGAAGAAAATACTTTTTCTTAATTTATTTTTCTTTCAGCAGCAGGATGAGGAGCTAGAAGGGATGTCAGTCTTTAAACAGGAATGCAGGAGATTGTTTCTTGTGATGTGACCAAGGCAAAGGCAGAGATGAAGTGAGCTGGACAGCCTTAAGTAGGCAGGTCAGACGAGCAGGAACAGGAACAGCTGGTAACTGTGGAGAGAGAGGAGAGCTGGCAATTAACCGACATCTGAGCAGCCAGCCCAGAGAAGGAAGGGCTAAGCCAGCCCTGACACATATTGACAAAGGAAACGGGTCTCTAAATTACCAGCAAAATGACAGATCCTAGCTTCTTTCAACTGCCTGTGAACAAAGGGACCAGGGATTCCCTTTGTCTATACCTGACTCTTTTCCTAGATGAGGGGCTCCCCCAGATGTTAATAGGGGATGTTAATAGGGGACCCCCTAATAGATGTTAATAGGGGACCCCCACAGAAAAATAAATAGCATGGGGTTCCCCCTCTAATTTATACCAGGCTCTTTAGGTCTGTCAGCTGTCATGTATAGCAGTGGTAGTAATGCCAACATTATATAGTACATTTGACTCCTGTTAGATGAGTAAATGTTTGGTTATTCATCGGAACACCCAAATAGGGAAGAGCTAGGTGTTCGAGTCGAACACCGGCTGTTCTCCCGTTCAGCGAAGCCAGAACTTTGTGGGCTGTTCACGCCATATTAGTGTGGCGATCACGGCCCACAATGCACTGTGCTATCGCAGTGCATTGCTGGCTGATGATTGGCCAAGCATGCACTGTGACCCGCATGCTTGGCCAATCACAGTGCCAGCAGCGAGGAGAGCCATAATTGGCCACAGGCAGGATACCTGTGGCCAATTATAGCTCAGTGGGTTTAGTACATGCCCCACACTATATAAGTGTAGTGTGTTGCAGCGTTCATAGAGAGAAGGATAGGCAGGGACAGTGTCTATATTTCTTCTTATTGAAGCTAGCGCAGTTACAGTGGGTGTATTGTGCCCCCTGCACAGTATACACCTGAAGCTACCCCCATTTTTTGGTATTGTTCTGTTCCTATACCAGAGGCAGCTGCAGCAGTTACAGTGGGTTTATTGTGCCCCCTGCACAATATACACCTGAAGCTACCCCCAATTGCTGGTGTTGTTCTGTTCCTATACCACAGGCAGCTGCAGCAGTTACAGTCGGTGTATTGTGCCACCTGCACAGTATATACCTGAAGCTACCCCCAATTGCTGGTGTTGTTCTGTTCCTATACCACAGGCAGCTGCAGCAGTTACAGTGGGTGTATTGTGCCACCTGCACAGTATAAACCTGAAGCTACCCCCAATTGCTGGTGTTGTTCTGTTCCTATACCACAGGCAGCTGCAGCAGTTACAGTGGGTGTATTGTGCCCCCTGCACAGTATACACCTGAAGCTACCCCCAATTGCTGGTGTTGTTCTGTTCCTATACCACAGGCAGATGCAGCAGTTACAGTCGGTGTATTGTGCCACTTGCACGGTATACACCTGAAGCTACCCCAATTGCTCATGTTCTTCAGATCCTATACTACAGGCAGGCAGCTGCAGTAATTACAGTCGGTGTACTGTGTCATCTGCTCAGTGTGCACCTAGAGCTACCCCAATTGCTGGTGTTCTCATCTCCCTGCAGGCCATTAGTATGTCTGGAAGGCCAACAAGGAAAGGCAGACAGTCACGAGCCAATAAAAGAGGGCAAGCAGGCTCTGTGTCTAGAGGCAACAGTGCTGGTCATGGACATGGTGCATCATCATCAGCACATGGCCATGGGACACGATTGTCCTTATTTTCAGCAGCTGGATGTGTTGAGCCGCAACATGCCAAAGACTTGGTAGAGTGGATAACCAAGCCCTCCTCATCCTCCTCATCCTCCTCATCCTCTCTCACCCCGGCACAGGGTACTGGCAAGGCAGCTGCCAATGCGTCCTCTTCCCTCATCTCAATGGCATCAGTCACTTCTTCCCTAGACCCACCATGTCCTCCTGAGGAGTCCCCCGAACTGTTTGAGCACTGTGTTGGGTACATGCTCCAGGAGGATGCCCAGTGTTTTGAAGGCTCTGATGATGATACCCAGCTAGAGGAAGGCAGTAGCATGAGCCCAGAGAGAGGGGATGCTCAAGAAGGACAGCAATCTGGCAGTCATGTTCCACCAGCTGCAGAATACTGCCAGGTTTGCTCCAGTGATGAAGAGGGAGGGGATGATGAGGTCACTGACTCCACGTGGGTGCCTGATAGGAGAGAGGAGGAAGCAAATCTCCAACGAGGCAGGATGCCCTCCAGGGGCCAGCTTAAGGGCAGCACACTGAATGAATCACACCGCAGAGCTCCGCCAGTGCAGGGCGCTGCCTCTGCGCCTTATTCTAAAAGTTCTTTGGTTTGGGCCTTTTTTGAGACGAGTGCATCAGATCGCACTGCTGCTATTTACAACATATGTCTCAAGCGTATCTCGCATGGCAAAAACATCAGCCGCTTGGGCACCACATGCTTGACCAGACATATGTTGACCTGCCATGCAGCTCGTTGGCAACTGTACCTTAAAGACCCACACCAAAGAACAAAGCGGGCCTCTCCTTGCTCCTCATCAGCTGGGATCTCCAACCCCACTATACCTTCAGTCCTCTCTGAAACCTGCACTGAGAGGAATGGAGGTGTAGAATTAGGTTTGTCACAGCCAAGTACTTGTGGGCACTCTGCTAGCAGTACACCGACGTCCGATTGTAGCAGGCAAATTTCCCTGCCCCAGCTGCTGGACCGTCGAAAGAAGTTCACTCCCAGCCATCCACATGCCCAGCGGTTGAATGCTAGCCTGGCTAAATTGCTAGCACTTCAACTGCTGCCTTTTCAGTTGGTAGACTCTGCCCCCTTCCGTGAGTTTGTGCAATGTGCAATTCATCAGTGGCAGGTTCCCAAACGCCACTTTTTCTCACGGGAAAGGTGATTCCGGCTTTCTACCGGCATGTGGAAGACAATGTCCATGCCTCGCTGGACAGGGCAGTCAGTGGAAAGGTGCATATTACTGCTGACTCATGGTCCAGTAGGCATGGACAGGGATGTTACCTATCTTTCACTGCGCATTGATGACTCTTCTGGCAGCTATGCAGGAGTGTTGGAGGTTGTTCCGCCTCCACGCCTCCAAAATGCTACTACTGGTTGTGACACACCTCTCTCCTCCACCCCCTCCTCTTCTTCTTCCTCCATGGCCTCTTCCTGTGCTTTGTCCTTGGAACCAGCGGTGCTCTGTAGGCGTTCAAGGGGCTACGCAAGTACGCAGGCAAAACGATGCCATGCCGTGCTTGCGTTGGTGTACTTGGGGGACAGGAGACACACTGGGGCAGATATTCTGTCAGCTCTGCAGGGGCAGGCTGAGAGGTGCTTGATGCCACGCCAGCTTAAGCCAGGAATGGTGGTTTGTGACAATGGCACCAACCTCCTCTCCGCCTCCGACAGGGACAACTGACCCATGTGCCCTGTGTGGCTCACATGCTTAACTTGGTGGTGCAGCGGTTCTTAGACAGGTACCCGGGCTTACAGGATGTCCTGAGGCAGGCCAGGAAAGTCTGTGTTCATTTCTGCCGGTCATATAATGCCAGTGCTCAGCTGGCTGAGCTCCAAAAGGAGTTGAACCTGCCCAAGAACCGCCTTATATGTGACATGCCCACCAGGTGGAACTCAACGTTGGCCATGTTGCAGCGGCTGCACACACAGCAGAGGGCCATCAATGAGTACCTGTGCGACTACGGCACCAGGACAGGGTCAGGGGAGCTCGTTTTTTTCTCACCACGCCAGTGGGGCATGATCAGGGATGCATGCACTGTCCTGTCACCGTTTGAGGAGGCCACAAGGATGGTGAGCAGTGACAGTGCATGCATCAGTGACACTGTACATCCTGTATACCTGTTGGAGCATACGCTGCATGGAATAAAGGACAGGGCACTTGAGGCAGAACAGAGGCAGGAAGAGGAGTACTTCCTTGCCTCTCAAGGCCCCCTTTATCCAGACAGTGTTCCTGCTGTCCCACCGATCACACAGGAAGAGGACGAGGAGGAGGAGGATTGTGTCAGCATGGAGGTGGAGCCTGGCACTCAGCAGCAGCAGCCTTTTAGTGAGGATTTACAGTCCCAAGAAACCTGTGGAATTGTACGTAGCTGGGAGGAGGTCGCTGCGGATCATGTCATCCTTAGTGACCCAGAGGACTCCGGAATGGATGCCTCAGCTAACCTACGCTGCACGGCCTCCCTGATCCTGCAAAGCCTGCAGAAGGATCCTCGTATTCTTCCGATCAAGGAGAGGGATCATTACTGGCTGGCAAATCTCCTTGATCCACGGTACAAGGGTAAAGTTGCAGACCTTATCTTGCCGCCGCAGAGGGAGCAGAGGATGCGACATCTCCAGGAGGCCTTGCAGAAAGGTCTGTGCAACGCATTTCCAGAGACTGGGAGGTTACAAACTCCTGGTCCTGGACAACGTGTTGCTGAGGCACAGGTATGATCGGTTCCAGCAACCATTGCCAGCGTCTGATTTAATGGTGCAGGAATACCTAGTTGCAAGGTCAGACTTGGACACCTTTCCCATCAAAAATCCTCTGGGTTACTGGGTCTTGAGGATGGATCACTGGCCAGAGCTTGCACAGTATGCAATTGAGCTACTGGCCTGTCCTGCATCCAGCGTTCTTTCGGAACGCACATTCAGTGCTGCTGGAGGCTTTGTAACCGATCACAGGGTGCGCTTGTCCACTGACTCGGTTGATCGACTGACCTTCATAAAGATGAATCAATCTTGGATCACCACCAGTTACCAAGCACCTGAAGCTGATGTAACCACATTTTTTTTTTTTAAATGTCACAGCCCTTCAAGACTGCCTATGCTGATTCTGAGTGACTGTCCTGTTATGTTGACTGGCTATCTTCTTCTACCTCCTCAATGATCCTGCTGATAGCTTGGAAAAACATTTTTGGTTCTGGGTGCCCCCACCAGTGGCTAAGGCCCAATTTTTCAGCCCCTGTTTAACAGGGCATGTAATTACAATTTTTGATGCAATACTTTGCAGCAGGGCTCATTCCTGCACTCCAACTAGAGTATCTGTGAGGGGTTTCATTGTTGTGGCACCAGCACCAGTGCCTAAGGCCCAATTTTTCAGCCCCTGTTTAACAGGAGCGTGTAATTACAATTTTTGATGCAATGCTTTGCAGCAGGGCTCATTCCTGCTCTCCAACTTGAGTTTCTGTGAGGTGTTGCAGTGTTGTGGCACCAGTGACTAAGGCCCAATTTTTCAGCCCCTGTTTAACAGGTGTATGTAATTACAATTCTTGATATAATATTTCACAGCAGGGCCTGTTCCAGTGCTCACCGAGAGTAACTGTGAGGACTTACAGTGTTGTGGCACCAGCACCACAACCAGCACCACCAAAGGCACAATTTTTCTACCACTGTTCAACAATGGCATGTAATTACAATTCTTGCTATAATAGTTCACAGCAGGGCGTTCCAGCGCCCACCAAGAGTCACTTTGAGGGCTTACAGTGTTGTGGCAACACCAACACATTAGGCCCAAATTTATGCAGAGCATATAGGGCAGGCCTCTACTTTCAAACATCCAACTTACAAACGTCTCCTACTTGCAAACGGAAGGAGACAACAGGAAGGGAGATGAAAAAAGACAGGGGTGATAACCCTTCCCTAAGTTTTCCAAAAAGCTTAAAAATAGATTTTTTGACTGGAGCTACACTTTAAAAATGTACCACTTCAAAATTACAAACAGATTCTACTTAACACAACAAACCTACACAGTCCCTGTCTTGTTTGCACCGCCTGTATACTGCTGTTCTGAGTATATAGGTCCTGGGGGCCCCACCCTTTTCCTTTTTTAAATTTGGGTAGGGGTTCCCCTTAATATCCATACAAGACCCAAAGGGGCTGGTAATAGGCAGCTAGCTACCCATGCCATTTTCTCAATGATTTTCATCCATATTGCTGGAACCAGACATTACATTAAAACCACAAGCAGTTTTAAATTACTTTTGTCCCGTTAAATGTCATTTTGTGCAGGGACTGTTCTAAACACGGGAAATACATACCACTTCACAGGCATACTATAGACACCGGAATATTTCACTTTTTTTTCACTGCAGTTTTTAAAACTTTTTTTGCCTTGATACATGTCCCCTGGGGCAGGAGCCAGGTCCCCACACCCTTTTTAGGACAATAACTTGCATATTAGCCTTTAAAATTAGCACATTTGATTTTGAACGTTCGCGTCCCATAGACTTTAATGGGGTTCTAAAGTTCGTACGAATTTTCGATCTGTTCGAAGGTTCTTGTGCGAACCGAACCGGGGGGGTGTTCAGCTCATCCCTACACCCAAATAGCCAAGGGTTGATCCAGACTTTTATGTGGACTGAACCTCAAGCTCATCCCTAGTCAATTGACTAGAAGGATAAAGGAGAGGGGGTAAAAAGGAAAAGCAATTTGAATTAAATGTATAGTTACCTTATAAAAAGCCTGTACAATCCTAATAAAACACAATACATAAAATTGAACTATTTTACAAGTTGAACTCTTAAACAATCGTTTTGTAAGCCCCTTTGTTTCATTACCATCGTGTCTCATCGCTTGTTCTTATTTAAAGTGACATCTCTACAAGTTGGCATTTCAAGGGCGCAAAGGGAGGTTTACATTTTCATTGAGAAAGGAAATAAAAGCTTGATGTATTATTTAGACACAGGATTGGTTTCAAAGACTACAAAAAAAGAACGTGTTTTGGAATAAGTGAGACCTGCAGCAATTATCCTCAGTGCATTTCTCAACAGCTTCATTGTGCACATAAATCAAACACACATCTGAGTGCCTTGTCTTAAATGCTGTCCAGATGTCTACAGCAGATTGGCCAAGTACATTGTTTTATTTGGTGTTTAATGAGATAACTGCACATAAAATATTACTGTTTACTGTCTAATAGTTTCCTTTCAGAGCTTTGTGTATTGCAGTGGAATTCTGTCCACTGTATTTGTCCTTTCCCAAAAGATCATTAATAAGTCTCTGTTTCTCCTCTTTAAAGTAGAACTAAAGGCAAAACTTTTTTTTTTAGTTTTGGATGGAGTGGAGATGGATTAGAACCCCTGTCCGTTTTTATTGCTATGTATGCCCCCGTTTTACTGCTTGTCAACCGTGCTATAGCTGAATGATGGCTACAGAGCGACCGGCCAGTTCTGGGAGGGCATCATATGACGTCCTCACGTTATCGCGCCTGCTGCAGTGCACGGACGGCAGGCTCTGTAATCACAGTGTGCTCTGGACACAGCTGATCACAGATCAGGGTAAAAAGCCAATCAGCGACTCTTTACCACATGATAAGCTGTGCACAATCACAGCTTATCACAATGTAAACACAAGCTGGTTATCGGCATTCTTTTCGTCATGCTGACAGCGTGAGGAGAGGTGAGCCGATAACCAGTTTGTGTAAAAGGGACATCTACACTGATAATCAGGGCACTGATTATAAGTGTTTTGATTATCAGAGCGGTCACAACAGTGCCCACCAGTGCTGCATTTCAGTGCTCATCAGTGCTGCCCATCAGTGCCTCCTCATCAGTGTCATCTATCAGTGCTCATCAAGGCCCTATCAGTGCCACCTATTAGGGATGGGCTGAACACCCCCCAGTTCGGTTCGCACCAGAACACGTGTTTGTTGGAACACATGAACACCGTTAAAGTCTATGGGACACAAACATGAAAAATCAATAGTGCTCATTTTAAAGGCTTATATGCATGGTATTGTCTTAAAAAACGTGTTTGGGGACCTGGCTCCTGCCCCAGGGGACATGTATCAATGAAAAAAAAGTTTTAAAAACGGCAGTTTTTTTCGGGAGCAGTGATTTTAATAATGCTTAAAGTGAAACAATAAAAGTGTAATATTCCTTTAAATTTCATACCGGGGGGTGTGTATGCCTGTAAAGGGGAGCATGTTTCCCGTGTTTAAAGGAATATTACACTTCTATTGTTTCACTTTAAGCATTATCAAAATCACTGCTCCCGAAAAAACAGAAGTTTTTAAAACTTTTTTTGCATTGGACCCAGGTCCCAGGTCCCCAAACAGGCAAAGAGCCAATGTTCGAGTCGAACTCATGTTCTGCCGGAATATAAAGCCCATCCCTACCACCTATCAGTGCAGCCTGATTGGTGCCCACCACTGCCACTTCATCTGTGCAGCCTATCAGTGCCCATCAGTGCCAATTAGTTTTTGAGGGGACCCCACTGTCCCTGTCTCTGTCTCTGGGCAACTGGAAGTTTCAGCTCCCTCCATAAATAATTTTTATAGGATTAAGGTCTGGGGACTGACTAGGCCACTCCATGACCTTAATGGGCTTCTTGGTGGTATGTTTTGGGTCATTGTCATGATGGAAGACTGATCCACGACCCATCTTCAGTGTTCTGGCTGAGGAAAGAATGTTCTCATCCAAGATTTTACAATACATTGCCCCATCCATTCGCCCCTTAATGTGACAAAGTCGGCCTGTATCTTTAGCAGAGAAACAGCTCCGAAGGATCATGTTTCCATCTCGCCATGTCATCTTCTGGTGTTGGTCCACTGTGCTTTATGAAGTTCAAAGTCAGCGCATCCCTCTACCAGGAGCCAGGCATGGACTGGCCATCGGGACTACCGGGAGTTTCCCGGTGGGCTGAATGGCTCAGTGGGCCAGTTAGGTGCAGTCCTGGAGCTGCTCCTCTCTGACAGTGAGTTATTGCGATTTCACTCCTGTCAGGAGGAGCTGCTTCAGTCACTTGCTGGAGAGAGCATTAGGCGTTATGCTCCCTCCAGCCTGCAGGGGGAGATAGACAGCCGGCAGACTTTCCTTCCTCTCTCCCCTTATCACTTTTTATCACATGAATTGAGAGAGCAGCGAAAAGCTGCCTTCAAAACTGTGAGTACATGTGGGAGGGGGAGGAGAGGGAGGACACTCTGATGTGAAGGGGGCTGCTGATGGGGACTCTCTGATAGGGATGAGCCGAACACCCCCCGGTTTGGTTCGCACCAGAACTTTCGAACGGACCCCAAATTCGAACGAACGTTAGAACCCCATTGAAGTCTATGGGACTCGAACGTTCGAAATGAAAAGTGCTAATTTTAACGGCTAATATGCTAGATACTGTCCTAAAAAGGGTTTGGGGACCTGACTCCTGCCCCAGGGGACATGGGTCAATGCAAAAAAAAGTTTTAAAAACGGCCGTTTTGGCGGGAGCACTGATTTTAATGACGATTAAAGTGAAAAAAAAAGTGAAATATTCCTTTAAATATGGTGCCTGGGGGGTGTCTGTAGTATGCCTGTGAAGTGCCACGTCTTTCCCGTGTTTAGAACAGTCCCTGCACAAAATGACATTAAACGGAAATAACACCATTTAAAACTGCTTGCGGTTTTAATGTTATATCTGGTTCCTGCAATATGGTTGAAAATCATTGAGAAAAATGGCATGGGTAGCCCTCCCTGCCCATTACCAGCCTATTTGGGTCTTGTACGCATATTAAGGGGAACCCTGTACCCATATTAAAAAAAGGAAATGCGTGTGGCCCCCAGGCCCTATATACTCAGAACAGCAGTATACAGGCGGTGCAAACAAGACAGGGACTGTGTAGGTTTGTTGTGTTAAGTTGAATCTGTTTGTAATTTTCAACTGGTACATTTTTAAAGTGTAGCTCCAGTCAAAAAAACTATTTTTAAGCTTTTTGGAAAACATAGGGAAGGGTTATCACCCCTGTATAATTTGTTTTGTCGTCCATCTTTTTTCATCTCACTTGCTGTTGTTTCCTTCCGTTTGCAAGTAGGAGATGTTTGTAAGTTGGATGTTTGAAAGTAGGGGCCTGCCCTATATGCTCTGCAGAAATGGCGGAACAAGGTGTTGGTTTTGCCACAACATTGTAAGCCCTCAAAGTGACTCTTGGTGGGCGCTGGAGCGCCCTGCTGTGAACGATTATATCAAGAATTGTAATTACATTCCATTGTTGAACAGTGGTAGAAAAATTGACCTTTGGTGGTTGTGGTCCTCACCGTTACTCTGGGTGGGCACAGGAAGGGGCCCTCCTGTGAAATATTATATCAAGAATTGTAATTACATGTCCCTGTTAAACAGGGGCAGAAAAATTTGGCCTTAGGCACTGCTGCTGGTGTCACCACACTGCAACCTCTTCCATATACTCTAGTTTTATTGCAGGAATTAGCCCTGCTGCAAAGCATTGCATCAAAAATTCTGCCTGTGGTCAATCATGGCTCTCCTCGCTGCTGGCGCTGCGATTGGCCAAGCATGCGGGGTCACAGTGCATGCTTGGCCAATCATGAGCCAGCAATGCACTGCGCCATCGCACACGAATTTGACGCGAACGGACCAAAATGTTCGGATTTCGCCGAACGGACGAACAGCCAATGTTCGAGTCGAACGTACGTTCGACTCGAACACGAAGCTCATCCCTACTCTCTGATGTGAAGGGGGCTGCTGATGGGGACTCTCTGATGTGAAGGGGGACGCTGTTGCTGGCACTCAAAATTAAAGTGGGCCGGTCATGATGAAGTCCAGGGCCAAATTTTGTCCCAGTCCAGCCCTGCCAGGAGCTTGGCACCTGCCCACAGTGCCAAAAGTACTGATGCCTGGTTTAATGATCATGGGCTTCCATAACACCTCAGCAGTGCCACAGGCTGATTTCCTCTATGCCATGCTGCATTCATGCAGTAATTCATGCAAAAGAACCCCCGACCAAGTATTGAGTGCATATTATACTGTACATGGGAAGACTTTTCAGTAAGTCAACATTTCTGTATTAAGAATTCTTTTTTTTTTATTGATCTTCTGTAATATTCAAATTTTCTGAGATACTGAATGTTGTTTTTTCACTAACTGTAAGCCATAATCATCACAATGTAAAAAAATAATTGCTTAAAATGTATCACTATGGGGGTTATTTACTAAAGGAAAATCCACTTTGCACTCTGAAAGTGCACTTGGAAGTAAAGTCGCTGTAGAGCCGAGGGGGGACATGCAAGAAAAATAAAAAACAGCATTTTAGCTTGCACATGATTGGATGATAAAATCAGCAGAGCTTCCACTCATTTCAGATCAAACCCTAATGCCCTGTACAAACAGTCGGAAATTCTGACAGAAAAGGTCAGATCGGATTATATTGTCAGAAAATCCAATCGTGTGTAGGCTCTATCGGACTTGGAATTTCTGACTAAAAAAAATGTGAGAGCAGGATCTAAAATTTTCCCACAAAAAAATCTGATCTGACTTTTGTAGAGAATTCCAATGGACAAAGTGCCACGCATGCTCAGATCAAATTATGAGACCAAAGCTATTGGCTACTAGCCTCTATATAGTCCCGTCGTACGCAACAAACGTCACCATGTTCTGAACGATCGGATTTTCCGACAACTTTGCCCGACCGTGTGTGTGCAACACTAGTTTCGGACAAAATCCATCTGAAAAAGATCAGACAGGTTTTGTGGTCGGAATGTCCGACCGTATGTACAGGGCATTAGATTTAGAGCAACTGCACTTCCAAGTGGATTTGCCTTTCGTAAATAACCCCCTATGTGTGTAATGAATCTCTATATACCGGGCCGTCTTTAAGGCAGGGCAAAAGGGGCAGCTGCCCTGGGTCCTGTCATTGTTGTGGGGCCCAAAGCAGTTGCTTCATACTTGTCAGCTATCCCAGTTTAAATTCCCTTGTCCCTTGAATTATTAGTCCTGTGCTGTGTCCTGATATCTCAGTGTGAAGTGCTGCTACTAATGTTGCCCAGCTCTGCCTTATTGTTGTATACAAATTACTCACCTGCAGACCCTGTGTTTACATATAAATAACCATCATTCATATGTAAATAGCAGCATTCATATATAAATAGCTGCATCCGGTGGCATAAATATGTAAATAAAGGAGGAATTCATATGTATATCATGCCCGTGCAGTGAGGAGATAAGGTGCTATAACCTCTAATCAGTGAGCAATATTACTGTACAGTAATCTCTAGCAACCAATCAACAAGTGGAAATCATGTACTGAGACCTCTAGCAACCAGTCAGTAAGCGGTAATGATACACTGTAACCTCTGGCAACTAATCACAATCTCTGCTTGATCTTATACAGTAAACTGATTTTAAGTCTATCTGCTATTTATTATATGTCTCAGAGCAGGTGGAGAAGGTAATCTCATGGTGGAATTATAAGGAAGTATATTGACACTCATGTGGGACACTTCCCTTTGTCAGGAGAGTGACATCTACCTGTACTGTATCAGCTTGAGCGAACAGGTTACTAAAGATGGGGAGTCACACCATGCATAACAATAAGCAAGGTACAGGCTAACCTTTAACATACTGTATGTTATCAGAAGATTATTGCCATTACACATTTAGCATTCCTCTGTAGTTACCACAAGGGGCCATGGAGGGTCCATGGGATGAGTGAACATTGATTAACTCCAGGCATATTTCAGATTCTAAACATGGATCTTTATTCAATGTTCGGGTTCAATTCTTGGTCAAGACTTACCTGTTCTGCAATCCAGCTCTGCCCCTCCTCATTTAATCTAATTTCTATAGGTGAATTAGGTGTGAGGTGTTATGGGTCACCATGCTGATGTAAAGAATCTCAGATCTGCTTTCTTCAATGAAGACCCCCTCAATGCTGGAGAAGAGGCAAAGATGGCACCGTGGCATCATGTTACTGTCCCGAAGACCTTAGAAAAAGATTAGTATCGGGGAAAAAAACTAAAAGGAGGCATCCGGGGGGGATGGGTGGAGTTGGACTTTAACACAAATGAAGTTACAATTTAATTTCCTATTCCAAGATTAACGACCAGCCTCTAATCTGTGTCCCTGCTCGTTCTTTCTCAGCTCTCTACATTAAATATGTAATACTTTCAAGCTGAAATACCTTAAAAACAGTGGCAGCCCATCCATTAGGGGCGTACGGGCGCCGCCCCCCCCCCCCATCCATGCGTCCTGTCTTCTAATCTACATGCAGGGCATCGGACACATAGATTCCAATGGGGTCGGGGGTGGCTTTAAGCACGTGATTCGAGCCAGAGGCTCTAATAGGCTTCAAAAAAGGGTGGGCTTGGGGTGCTCCGAGCCCACTCAGTTGTGTGACAATAGTGAATGAATATCAATCATGAAGCGGGCCCTCAGACCCATTGTCCAATTGCCTGAAAGGACAGGCGATCCTATTGAAAGCCTAGGAGGAGGAGACGCGATACAAACCACCACCTGTCGCCCATGAAAGTGATGCCTGCCCACAACCTAGATGGGGTAAGTGTGGGACTGGATAACCGACTGACTTCAAGACTCCCTGGCTGACAAGGGAGGGGTTGTTTGTTCGCCAACCCGACCCCCCCCCCCCCCCCTCGGATAAAAAAAACAAAAAAAACAGCCTCCACTGCTTAAAAATTTGATTCATGTAGTGCTACCCCAGCAAGGGCTGCAGGTTGTGCCTGGCTCTTTATCAGACATTGCGGAGGCCACCAGTGACAAAAAGACACAGTTCATTCACCCTGGCTCCAATAAACAGTCTAGGGGTTGTCTTCTTGAAGTTTATTGCTTGTAAAACTTGAGATGGGAGAGGGGTGAGGGTGATATGAGTTATTACATGCATGCTCTGAACAGTTTTTATACCACAGTCTTTCTCACAATGTTTCTCCAGGACAGCTGAACTCCCCCACTCCAGCAAAAATTGCCACATTGGGGCACAGCCCCTGAGGCTGTGGGACTTCTCCAGCAGGACATGAACAGCTCTGTCCCTGACCTCAGACTATTTATGTTATCATCAAGCCACCTACTGGGCACACATCCTCAGGGATTGGCTGCAGCACAGTAAACATTAATGATGCCCATTTGACTCTCCCTGCCATCTATGTTCTGGAAGCCTCCAGAAACCAGGGAGAAGTAATCAAAAATGTAGCTTGTGAAAGCCTGGAGCTGCTGCTCCAATGATTATAGAGGAGCCAACAATGACTAAATGTACCTTTTATCCTAGCAACCTATCTAGGAGGGTGCTACAGTGTCATCATGTGACTTTTGCAACTATTTCCTCCTTGCCTCCAACGCTGAGCTGTTAGTGTGCTTCACTTTTATGTTGGAACATTCTGATGTGAACCGCCATTCTAAAACTGTATGTCCCATATGTAACACATTTCCAATCCAATGGATTCCAATCTACTGAACACCAAAAGTGAGCCAAGACCACATGATGATGCAAACTCCTGTACTCCTATAGGACTAAAAGTAGTATGTCCATGACTGATTGGGCTCACAGGAAGGGGTTGGTTGACACTGGGCACCATCTAATAACTTTATGAAGAGCAGAGCTGTGGAAATATTAAAACAGCATTAATCCCAAAACCTAAAATGTAATATATTGCAAATTACCAATCATTAGATGTGGTAGCTGCATTAGTGTTCTTTTTGGGCTTTTGTGTCTCTGTTCTCACCTTGTGATCTGGCCAGTAACACACTTCCTGTATTACAGTGCCCTCACTCTGGATGAAAAGCACAGGAGGCACAGCAGACAGCAGCAGTGTAAATCTGGGGGAAGGGGAGTGTTAGATGGACTAACAGATTTAAATACACTACACAAGTTGAAGCCAAACTCCATCTCACACTTAAAAAGCAGTTACAGCAACATTTTCTTTTTGGGATAAAGGTTTTATGTTTTATGAATCAATAAACGCTGACCATTGTAAGCACTCCTGTCAGTGGTAAATGGCTTGTTTCAACACTCTGATTGCAGGGGAGCTTGTTTTGTCGAAGAACATACTTACTTGCTGGATCTCCAGGTGAAAAAAGAGGGAAAGAAAGCCTAAAAAAACTTTACATCTAAGTTTGGGTAAGCTGCAATATGATAAAGGTTTGCTTTTGGCAGTCATGTCCAAAGTCTGGCCCATGGGCCAATTGCCGCCCACATTCTGGCTTAATACACCATATTTATTGGTACTGCCTTGGAGGGGACAGAGAGGGGGCAGGACAAGTGCCGTCAGATTACATACAGGAGAATCTCCTGTTTATTCTGCGACATAGGAAGTCCTATTTCCTGGGCTGGCATTGGATGATTGTTCTGTCTATCATAGGGGGCCGGACTTTATATTAAAGAGGCCGCCAAGTAAACAGGAGATTCTGATGTATGTAATCTGTCAACGCTTATCCTGCCCCACTCTCTGTCCCCTCTGAGGCTGCAGATAGGCATTGATCAGGCTGTATTGATGGCGATGAGACTGCATTCATGGCAATGGTAAGGCTGCATTCATGGTAATGATGAGGCTGCATTCATGGAAATGGTGAGGTTGCATTCATGGCACTTGTGAGGCTGCATTCATGGCAATGGTGAGGATGCATTCATGGCACTTGTGAGGCTGCATTTGCGGCAATGGTGAGGTTGCATTCATGGCACTTGTGAGGCTGCATTCGTGGCTAAGGTAAGGCTACATTCATGTCAATGGTGAGGTTGCATTCGGGCAATGGTGAGGCTGCATTCATGGCAATGGTCAGGCTGCATTCATGGTAATGGTGAAGGCTGCATTGATTGCAATGGTAAGGCTGCATTCATGGCAATGGTGAGACTGCATTCATGGCAATAGTGAGACTGCATTCATGGCAATAGTGAGGTTGCAGTCATGGCAATGGTGAGGCTGCATTTATTGCAATGGTAAGGCTGCATTTATGGCAATGGTAAGGCTGCATTGATTGAAATGGTAAGGCTACATTCCTGGCAATGGTAAGGCTGCTTTCATGGCAATGGTGAAGTTGCATCCATGGCAATGGTGAGGCTGCATTCATGGCAATGGTGAGGCTACATTCATGTCAAGGGTGAGGCTGCATCCATGGCAATGGTGAGGCTGCATTCATGGCACTTGTGAGGCTGCATTCATGGCACTTGTGAGGCTGCATTCATGGCAATGTTAAGGCTACATTCATGGCAAGGGTGAGGTTGCATTCATGGCACTTGTGAGGCTGCATTCAGGCACTTGTGAGGCTGCATTCATGGCAATGGTAAGGCTACATTCATGGCAAGGGTGAGGTTGCATTCATGGCACTTGTGAGGCTGCATTCATGGCAATGGTAAGGCTACATTCATGAAAATGATCAGGCTGCATCCATGGCAATGGTGAAGGCTGCATTGATTGCAATAGTAAGGCTACATTCACTGCAATTGTGAGGTTGCATTCATGGCAATGGTAAGGCTACATTTGTGGCGATGGTGAGGCTGCTTCCATGGCAATGGTGAAGCTGCATTCATGGCACTTGTGAGGCTGCATTCATGGCAATGGTGTGAGGCTGCATTCATTGCAATGGTGAGGTTGCATTCATGACAATGTTGAGGCTGCATTGATTGCAATGGTGAGGTTGCATTCATGGCAAAGCAGAGCCTGCAGATGGGCACTGATTAGGCTGCATTGATGGGCACTGACCCTTACTTTGCTTCACAGTTCTTTATTTAAAATTTTAGTTTCTTCCTGAAACTTCCCTCTTAAATTGAAGGTGCGTGTTATACACCAATAAATACGGTATATCCAAATAACATGCCCAAGCTCATCCTTAGACCTGAGTGGTGCTCAGGGATTTGTTTGGGGTCACAAAAGATATGTATATCCATGAAATAGGGATACATGTAAATAATACTGCTTCTAATTACTTACATGAATAATAACAGAGAAAGGTGCATGTATTGGAGGTAATTAAAATAAAAGTAGGACAAGCGAATGTCATGCTAGTAATTCCAGTGCTCCAGCGTGTAATTAGAGAGTGGGAAACGGACAGGGAACCGGGGTCCCCTCATTGGGTTCCCCTAGCTCTATACTATACACGCTGGAGCACTGGAATTACTAGCATGACATTTGCTTGTCCTACTTTTATTTTAATTACCTCCAATACATGCACCTTTCTCTGTTATTATTCATGTAAGTAATTAGAAGCAGTATTTACATGTATCCCTATCTCCCCTGTAGCTGTGTCTACCTCACTAATATCTTGTTATTTGTGCTCCCCATTAGAAATGTGCCCTTTGTGCTCTGTATATCCCTGATGAAGGAGACCAACACTGCTCTGAAACGCGTAGGGTCTTTGAGCATCGTGGCCTACCTTTCGTTATATGGGTGACTCTCTATTCACGACTGTCACCATCATTGTAGATACTATTGCATGTATTTGAATTGTGTTTTGATTATTATATATGTTTTATCTTGTTTAATATGCATATATATTTTGTGTAATAAATATTGTTTGACTCTAAATTTGGAATTGTGTATTTGCTGTAAAAGTCCTAAATATAGGGGGTTTCTCTCCCTTTTTCTCTGCTGATACAGGATGTGGCACAACACTACTGCACACTAATGCTGAATCATTAATTCACACACAGCCATAAAGGCAGGAGAATTCTTGTTGGGCAGTGTATTAGTGCTCGGACGAACACACTTATGCCCCGTACACACGAGCGGACTTTTCGACATCCAAACTCCGACGGACTGAGTCCGTCAGACTATCCGATCGTGTGTGGGCTGCAACGGACTTTAGCTTCGCTAAAGTCTGACGGACTTTAGAAATGAAGCATGCTTCAAATTTTCCCGACGGAACTCCGCCGGACCCGGTCCCCTTCGAATAATTCGCTCGTGTGTGTGCTACTCCGACGGACTAAAACCGACGCTAGGGCAGCTATTGGCTACTGTCTATGAACTTCCTACGTCGAATCCAGTCGTACGTCATCACGTTCGAATCCGTCGGAGTTTAGTGTGATTGTGTGTGGCCAAGTCCGTTCGGCCGAAAAGTCTGTCAGAACTCCGTCGGAATTCCAGCAGAACTCCGACGGAACTCCTTTGGAAGTCTGTCGGACTTAAGTCCGCTCGTGTGTACGGGGCATTAGACTGAATTTTAATGGCTCAAAGAATGTCAGGCAAAATGGTCGGCCCTCACCCATGTTCACTTCATCAAATCTGGCCCTCTTTAAAAAAAGTTTGGACACCCCTGGCTTTTGGGTTTAATACAGCATCAAAAGCTTCCAATATGCTCACAAGAGGGAAAAATGATTGAAAAGTTTAAAAATAAATCACAATAGGCTTTAAAGTAGCCAGGTAGCCAGGTGAACATTTGACCTGTATACAGGGGCGGACTGACCATTCGGGCACTCGGGCACTGCCCGAGGGCCCCATGCCACTAGGGGGCCCCATCAGGGTTACCAGCCTCAATAAAACCAGGGACAGTATGTAAAAATCTGTGTTTATTTAAAAATCCCAAGATTATAGCTGCCCCGCCTCTCCAGTACCTTTTCAGTGTGCGTATGTGTGTATACTGTATGTGTGTGTGTGTGTGTGTGTGTGTGTGTGTATACTGTGTGGCCCCATGATCTCCTATTGCCCAGGGGTCCCATAATCTACTATTGCCCGGGGGCCCCATGAGTTGTCAGTCCGCCCCTGCCTGTATAGTACCAATATGTATTCTTTATTAATTGTTGAATACTTTTTAGCTGCTAACTTTTTGTACTCTTCATGGATTTTGCTGTATTTGTTCTTTGGAATAAAGGTTTTGCTGTGGAATGTGAGTGACATTGTAAGATATATTCTGCTCATCATCACACATCTGTACCACATCTGGAAACCATCTACATTCCTGGAGGTACAAGAGACATAAATCTTGGGACATACGTATTTCTTCTGAAGCTACAGAGGAAGAATTTATTGAATCTCTCCCACAGTCTTCCACGCATTCCTTAGTCTCAGCTGTCAATGCTCTCAGTCTCTATAGATTGGCATTCTGCCTTTGCCGCTCTCTGTGTTAGCTGCACATTGGTATTTGTTTAAAGTCCAGATGGATAAACAAAAAAAAACATCAACTAATTAACCACTTCAGCTCCGGAAGGTTTTACCCCCTTCCTGACCAGGCCATTATTTGCGATTCAGCACTGTGTTATTTTAACTGACAATTGAGAGGTTGTGCGACCCTGTACCCAAATAAAAATGGTGTCCTTCTTTCCCCACAACTAGAGCTTTCTTTTGGTGGTATTTGATCACTTCTGCGGTTTTTATTTTCTTGCGATATAAACAAAAAAAGAGCGACAATTTTGAAAATAAATAAGTAAATCATGTCTTTACTTTTGCTATAAAACACATCAAATAAAAAAATGTAAAAAAAATCTAATTACTTCATCAATTTAGGTCAACATGTATTCTGTTACATGTTTTTGGTTAAAAAAAATCCCAATAAGCGTATATTGATTGGTTTGCGCAAAAGTTATCGCGTCTACCACTATGGGATAGATTTACGGATTTTTTATTCATTTCTTTTTTTTATTAGTAGTGGCGGAAATCATCAATGTTTAGCGGCACTGTGACATTGCGGTAGAGAAATCGCACACCTAACTGGCACTTTTTGGGGACCAGTGACACTAATACAACGATCAGTGCTAAACAAAATGCACTGTCACTGTACTAATGACACTGGCAGGGAAGGGGCTAACATCAGGGACGATCAAAGGGTTAAATGTGTTGCCTATGGGAGATGGGCTTTCACCTAAGGAAAACAGAGATCCGTGTTTCTGCTTAGCAGAAACACATGATCTCCAATTTCCTCTCTGGCAGAACAGCGATCTGCCTTGTTTACATAGGCAGACTGCCATTCTGCCTCACCTCAGAACGATCGTGGGTGGCCAGCGGACATTGCGTGCGCTGGAGCCACTGATTGGCTCCTGCTATGTCCAACCACAGCAGGAGTGGGGCTCCAGTGGCGCATGCACACACCCTGGAGCCGAGGGGAAACAATAATGTACCGATATGTGATTTCGCACTTAAGGGCTGCCCTGCCACAGTATATGTACGTGGGGTGGTCCTTAAAGTGTAAGTTCACAGGTCCCCTTCCTCCCCCAACCCCCTGGGCCTGTTGACCTGGACCTCCGCAATCTCTGCTTCTAAGACCCGGTATATCCACACCAGGAGCCCTGGGCTTTGAAATCCTCTGTCCATCCTCGCATCTGCTCCATAGCTGACAGGAGCTGGCGCTGATTGGTTGATGCTGCCCATGTGATGGCGCTGACAAGGGATGTTTTGGACATTCAGCTCAGGGGATTTCTAAGCCCGTGGTCCAGGTCAGCGGGACCAGGGGGGGGCGCGAGGAGGGGGACTTGCATAAGCTCACCTTACAGAGTTTTCTGTAAAGGAGAACCTTCCCTTTAAGTGGATAATACATTCTCTGCATTAACCACTTGCTGCCAGATCACGTACCTGGTACGTCATTTGACTTCGGCCCTTTCACACTGGGTGGTTTTCAGGCGCCTGAAAAAACTGGCCCTTTCACTCCAGTGTGTTTTCAATGGGAAGGGGCGTTTTAGGAGTGGGAAATACACGGCCCCTACAGCGCTCCAAAGATGCGGCTTGCAGGACAATTTTCAGCGTCCTGCAAGCACACCGCTCCAGTGTGAAATCCCTCGGGCTTTCACACTGGAGAGACAGCAGCGGCTGTTTGAAGGCGCTTTGCAGGCGCTATTTTTAGCACTCTAGCGCCTGCAAAGTGCCTCAGTGTGAAAGGGGCCTAAAGCGCCTACGCCGACGCCTGCACCACCCCAGTGTGAAAGGGGCCCTCAAGTTGTTGTACTGCCATTTTTTTTTGTATAATTTTGGCATGGCATGGATTGGGAGAGGGACCCCCATGGCAGTTTGTTCTTTTTTTTTTTATTCAGCTGTCGGGGGGAAGCCCATTGATAACTGATGACTCATCCGTTGTTAAGGACCCAGTGGCTGCTCCCCGGCCCTCTCCCTAACAACCAGCCATGCACTGCACACAGTGCATTGTGGGGAACAATGGCCCCCACAAATTAAGGCGATGCTCGGGCCAAGATTTTGTTTGGCTTGAACTGTTTTCCCAACTCTGCTTGGTGTTTTGAATGCTTTCAAGGGCAAAGGAGGGATTTGGGGTCTTATAGACCCCAGATCCCTCCATAAAGAGTACCTGTCACATGCCTATTGCTGTCACAAGGGATGTTTGCATTCCTTGTGTCAGCAATTAACCACTTAGGGTCCACCCTATAGCAGTTTTACTTATATATTTATACATATTATATATATTTACATATTTATACGTTATCTAACACTACCGGATAGGGGCTGCTCATGTGCGCCGCCAGCAGCTCGCTTTCACTGTGATTACACATAGCAGAAGCTGATCAGCGCATGCGCAGTACCTGCTAATTGTTTGGCAGAGAGGCAGTTTACAGTTTTGTGGGAACAGTTTGGGGATGACCCCTTCCTGTTCCAAAATGACTGAGCACCAATACACAAAGCAAGGTCCATAAAAACATGGATGAGTGAGTTTGGGGTGGAGGAACTTGACTGGACTGCACAGAATTCTGACCTAGACCCGATAGAAGATAGAATATCTTTGGGATGAATTAGAGTGGAGACTGTGAGCCAGGCCTTCTCATCCAACATCAGTGCCTGACCTCACAAATGCGCTTCTGTAAGAATGGTCAAACATTCCCATAGACACACTCCTAAACCTTGTGGACAGCCTTCCCAGAAGAGTTTAAGCTTTTATAGATACAAAAGGGTGGGCCAACTCAGTATTGAAGCCTGGGATACCATTAACGTTCATGCATGTGTAAAGGCAGTTGTCCCAGTACTTTTGGTAATACAGTGTACTTTGGTGTATTTCAGACGGCTCTCAATGTTACTGAGTTAGAAGTTCTCTGGAAACTGTAGCAGAAGTCAGCAGCTGTGGGAGCTGGCCTTGGTGCTGAACCAAGTTCCACACATGGGATTCTCCCACACAGCTCAGACCACAATTTTTCTCATAGCACTTTCAGTACAAATGCTGAAAGGAGAACTATTTTGTGGCATGTATTGTGTAAATAGAAGGGAAATTAGGAAAACTCTCCAACAGCAAGCCATGTTTTAGATTTCTCCTCACTTACTGTGTGGTAAACCTGTTATCAGGACAGGAAGTGAGGGTAAATCTCTCTGTAGCGCTACCCCCGTAGGAGGCGCTGGTGAATACGGGTACCTCCCACATTGCACAGCCAGGCACACAAATGTTCCACACACACTGGCGTTAGGAATCAGTCCTTGCAGTTTTGTATTTTTGTATTTTATTAGCGAGATGAACTTGAATGGGGGATGAGGTTATTATGGGATGCCCACTTGATCAGCACAGAAAGATTCTTCAGGGACACAACTATATACACACAGTATATACACTTCTCCTCGTCTACCTCCAGCATACTCTTGCTGGTAGAACTACATCTCCCGGGACCAGCTCACACTGCAAAGATGATCAAACTTAGATCCAGTTAGATCTGTAGTAGATACCCTTCGAAGGCAGAGACCGCGGTCCCCTTTGGTAGTGTAGCAGAAAATAAGTCCCAGTGCTTAGCAGTGTTGCCAATCTACCAGAATAAAATTCACTGGCATGACACCCAAATTTTACTGGCAACGCTACATTTTTACTGGCAAATAAAAAACGTACAAAAATGTAATTTTTAAATGCAAATTTT
Source organism: Lithobates pipiens (assembly GCF_037356315.1). Lineage (NCBI taxonomy): Eukaryota > Metazoa > Chordata > Amphibia > Anura > Ranidae > Lithobates > Lithobates pipiens. The sequence goes on from NW_027507764.1 coordinate 60,068,150, forward strand.
AGTATTCATGCTACAAACAAATACAATATGCAATTAATAATGTGATGTAGAGGAGATTTCAGTGTAAAATAATATTTGTTATTTTTGATATAGTAAGAGTGTTAGAGCGGGTTAATATCTTTTTGTCTATTTTTTGTCACCTGCAGTGGGTATAGAAAATAATCACCCCCCCCCCCCCCTTTAAAAAAACAAGTACATTTTTGTTGCTTTGCAGCCTGAAATGAAGACTGATGCAGTTTATTTTAGCCAACTGCATTTATTCAGTGAAAGATATAAAAAATCCCACTTACATCAGCTTCCATCCTTGCATCAAAGTACTCACATCATTGTACCTGTATAATTCCTTTTTACATTAGAGTCCCCCCTCCTCCTTACATTAGGAACCTCCTTTATATTAAAGTTTCCTCTTACATTGGCTGTCAGTGGGAAACCCCAGTACCATTCCCCTCTTACATTGGCTGTCAGTGGGAAAACCCCAGTAACACCCCCCTTACATTGGCTGTCAGTGGGAAAACCCCAGAATTATTCCCCTCTTACATTGGCTGTCAGTGGGAAAACCCAAGTAACACCCCCCTTACATTGGCTGTCAGTGGGAAAACCCCAGTATTATTCCCCTATTACATTGGCTGTCAGTGGGAAAACCCCAGTACCATTCCCCTCTTAAATTGGCTGTCAGTGGGAAAACCCAAGTAACATCCCCCTTACATTGGCTGTCAGTGGGAAACCCCAGTAACATCCCCTCTTTCATTGGCTGTCAGTGGGAAACCCCAGTTCCACCCCCCTCTTACATTGGCTGTTAGTGGGAAAACCCCAGTAACATCCCCCTTACATTGGCTATCAGTGGGAAACCCCAGTACCATTCCCCTCTTAGCCCCTGTACACACGGTCGGAGAATCTGTCGGAATGTGTCCTATCGGACCGTGTCGTCGGATAATCCGACTGTGTGTGGTATGCATCGGACTGATTCCGTCGGAATATCCGTCCGACCCAATTTTCCAACATGTTGGAAATATTTCCCGACCAACTGGGCCGGTCGGACATACTCCGATCATGTGTAGCGAATTTTGTTCGGACCAAGTGCCACGCATGCTCAGATCAAATTCCTACATCAAAGCTATTGGCTACTAGCCTGAATGTAGTCCCATCATAACGAAATTACATCATCACGTTCTGAAAGATCGGATTTTTCGACAACTTAGTCCGACCGTGTGTATACAACAGTTTCGGACAAGATCCGACGGAGAAAATCCGACGGTTGTCAGTGGGAAACTCCAGTAACATCCCAACTTTCTTCGGCTGTCAGTGGGAAACCCCAGTACCATTCCCCTATTACATTGGCTGTCAGTGGGAAACCCCAGTACCATTCCCCTCTAACATTGGCTGCCAGTGGGAAAACCCCAGTAACATCCCAACTTTCATTGGCTGTCAGTGGGAAACCCCAGTACCATTCCCATCTTACATTGGCTGCCAGTGGGAAAACCCTAGTAACATCCTCATTACCCTCTTACATTGGCTGTCAGGGGGAAACCCCAGTACCATTCCCCTCTTACTTTGGCTGTCAGTGAGAAAACCCCAGTAACATCCACCCTGGTTATCAGCTAGGAGCCCCAGTAACATCCTCTCTTACATTGGCTGCCAGTAGGGAGCCCCAGTACCATCCCCCTTTACACTGGTTGAACTTGTCAATTGGGAACCCCAATAATATACTTACATTGGTTGTCAGTGGGGAGCATCAGTAACATCCCCTCTTAGAACATGCCAGCCAAAAACACTAACATGTCACAAAAAAACTCAAACAACTTGAAGCACTGAGTTGGAAAAGGAACCACCCCTTTGTGTCAGTATTCTGTTGAAACACCTTTTTTGATTTAATGCCAGCGTTTGGTCTGTTAGGACAGTGGCCATCAACCCTGTCCTCAGGACCCACTAACAGGCCAGGTTTTATGTATTTCCTTGGGGAGATGCAGACTAGAATACTGCAATCACTGAGCAACAAATTATATCATCTGTGATGTATTTCAGTTATCTTGCAAACCTGGCCTGTTAGTGAGCCCTGAGGACAGGGTTGATGACCACTGTGTTAGGATATGTCTCTACTAACGTTGCACATTTAGACTCTGACAAGGGTATGTGTGATCATTTCCAACTCACTGATTCTGTTTTTGCTTTATTTTCTGACATGTGTTATATAGATCCTTCACTTGGATGCTATGAGTAAATGCAGCTGGATAAAAACGAAAACTGTCTTCATTTCAGAATGTAAGCAACAAAATGTGATTTTAACCACTTAAGCCCTGGACCAATTTACAGGCAAAGGACCAGGCCCCTTTTTGCAATTCGGCACTACGTCGCTTTAACTGACAATTGCGCGGCTGTGCGACGTGGCTCCCAAACAAAATTGGCGTCCTTTTTTTCCCACAAATAGAGCTTTCTTTTGGTGGTATTTGATCACCTCTGCGGTTTTTATTTTTTGTGCTATAAACAAAAATAGAGCGACAATTTTGAAAAAAATTCAATATTTTTTACTTTTTGCTATAATAAATATCCCCAAAAAATATATAAAAAAACATTTTTTTTCCTCAGTTTAGGCCGATACGTATTCTTCTACATATTTTTGGTGAAAAAAAAAACGCAATTAGCGATTATTGATTGGTTTGCGCAAAAGTTCTAGCGTTTACAAAATAGGGGATAATTTTATAGCATTTTTATTAATATTTTTTTTTTACTAGTAATGGCGGCGATCAGCGTTTTTTATTGTGACTGTGACATTATGGCAGACACATCAGACATTTTTGACACATTTTTGGGACCATTGTCATTTATACAGCAATCAGTGCTATTCAAATGCACTGATTCCTGTGTAAATGTCACTGGCAGTGAAGAAGTTAACCACTAGGGGGCAGGGAGGGGTTAGTTATGTGTGACATTATGTGTTTTTTTTTGTAGGGTTGCGTGGCCTGGAATGTGACGTCACTGATCGTCTTTCCCTATAAAAGGGAACAGGCGATCGGTGACAGTCACACTAGGAAGCATGGGGAGAGGATTGTTTACACAGACCTCTCCTTGTTCTTCAGCTCTGTGACCCGATCGGGGGACACCAGCGGCGATCGGGTCTGCTGGTCCCGCGTCCACGGTCACGGGCTCAGGACCGGGTTGGGAGCGTGCCGCCGGCGGCCCGCTCCCGACCCACGGCTGGGCACTTAAAGAATCACATACAAGTACGTGATTGTGCCCAGCCGTGCCATTCTGCCGATGTATATCGGCGTGAGGCGGTCCTTAAGAAGTTAAAGAGGGTTGATTCTTTTATATACACCATATATGGTCACACAAAATTATGAACATTCACCTCTATTCCTGTTCTGAAATCAAGTTTTCTTTTGACAATAGAAGTAAATAGGACAAAAAAAAGAGAATAACTCTCCCTAACTGTCACAGACAGCATTAAAAACAAACAGTCTTTTCAACATAACTGGCAAAATAGAAATGCATTTTTACAAAAGCGAGAAAGAATGTACTTCAACCTCGCAGCATTGGACAATGGAACAGGCGTCCCCATGTGAAGGTTTTGCTTCACCTCCAGTTCCACTGACAACTGCTATTTTGTAAATATGTCATTTTGGTCCCTTAGACAATACAAGTGTAAACTTTCCTAACAGTGACAGACAATGGTTTCCAAAAAACGGAAGCAAAATTACTGTTTTTGGTAAAGACACATTTAGCAGCTTTTGTGGAGACAAACAGTTATCCCTATCATTTTCACAACAGTAATCCATGTTAGAAAATCATTTAAATGTAACAGAACAGAATATTCCTCTCTTCTACAATGCATTGTACAATTACATCAGAAAGAAATCAAACTCGTTTTCTGTAGTCATTCCTCTTCCTCCACCACCACCAGATCATCTTAGTCCTTGCCATCAGCAGAAGATACACACAGTGGCTTATGTTTACAGTTTGATAAAGTTTCAGCCTTGTGGTCACACATTGTAACGTCATCCTTTTCAATCATGTGCTGTGTAATCTTTCCTGGGCCACTCTTGACTATAGTATAACTCCATACCTTACCCCTTCCCATTAAGGGGGACCACAACTTTTTGGAGTAATTAGTGGCCGTAGCAGCCCCTTTATCAATCAAAACAATAATTAACATATAAAACCAAACATCAAGAAAACATCAGTTAACTGAACAAACTGAACACGTTGGTCTTCTGCAGGACATTCCCCCTCCCCACCCCATTAACATAACGATCAACATGCACTGCGGTCGTATTAACTGTAACTAGGCCTCAAGCTGACATGCTAGCTCAAAGACAACCAACTCTTGACCGCAGTGCACCCATTCACCAGCTTCCATATAAACCATCGTTATATTGAATATTAGCAACGAGCCCATATCTCCAATGTGTCCCGCATCAACTTCTCTGTGGGGAGGGGTTATCTTCCTTTACCTGCACCAACCAACACCCACCAACCGCTACGACATCCAGCACCAAACTTCTGAAATCAAAAACAAGTTAGAACCTACCTAAAACACCCTCAGTATCGCTGTTGCAAAAGAAAATCTGTTTATATTATTATATTTTTTGTTTGTTTTTATATAGATATATAACTTACAAGGGAGGGAGGGTGGGAATCTTCCACTTTCCGTCTGACGCTGGGGCGGGATGCATGCTCAAATCCTCACACTGTCTCCGCCCCCTCACTGTTCCTGGCCAATCACACCTGTTTCTTGACCCAGTTAACTGTCCTCATGCCAGCCCTCCGCCTAACCTTCGGTCCTAGCTCCAGGCTGTTCTTTACTGACAGTGGTCCTTCCAACATTGGAGTGGAAAGTTTACAGAAGAGAACACACGTTCTACCTCAGCTTTCCCAGGGGGAAGGGAAAGCATATATTTTGCAAATTTAACCAGATATGGGAATTTAGGTACTTTCAGATTGTCTGGATCAATACTGCAGCTTTGACCTACCATGTGCCAAAAATAATCATAAGTGCGAGTCTCAGGATCGTCACTTAAATCTGTCACTTGGTATTCTATAAATTCAGTATGCAGTGAGTCAAACTCAGATGGGGGAACAATTTGAGGAAAATGCTTGGCAAGTTCTAGAATGTCCCCAGAATTTACAGTAGACCTGTTGAAAGGTTTTAGTAAAGCCAACAGCTGAATGATTTGGTTTGCAATGGGCATTTGTTTTTTAATTGCAGTCAAAGCTCTACTGTAAAATGTCGTTACTTGCATCATGAACTAGTGAACAGCTGACATGACCAATGTAGTTCAGAGGTACCCAACCTGCCTCTTACTGCTATACCACTTGTACTCCAACATCCCCATTTCTTACCCTTCTAAAATGATGAGGCCAAACCTTAATTTTGGAGTATAAATGGCCATAGCAGCCTATTTATTATTCACACCATATAAATAACTCCAATATCAAATATATACCAGAATATCACCTCCGTAACAACTTGTTTAACTCCAGTCTGTTGTTATATTCAAGGTAACCCCTCCTAGCCTCCACCCACTATTTTATAGAATGCTCTCCAATATCCTAGAAACAAGCTGCCAGGATGTGTCATCCAGTCTTGGCCTCTAATAACCCTGACCCAGATTCAATGACTCAGGTTTATCCCAGAGCCAGACTATGTTTTACCTGCATTACACTTCTAGTAGAACACACTAGAAGGTGCTACACACCCACTGCCTGACAGTCGTCAAGTGCACTGAGTTACGCATACCTAGCTCAGTGTGCATGTGCAGGAGTGGCATCCTTGTAGCCAAGTTGCCAAAGAGACAGAGGAGCATTTGACATTGCAAGTGGCTTTGACCCACAGAATGGGAGACAAAGCAGTGCTGGATGGCACAATATGACAGGCAAGTCTGTCTTAATGTGCTAATATGTGGTGCATACTAGCACATTATGCGCTAACCCACCTTGGGACTCATGTAACCAAAAGATAGGTTTAATAATGCCTTAGTGGCCATGTAATGCATTTTTCATGAAATTGTTTCGTCCTGTGTTTTTCTGCCTCATTATAGTCTCCCCTGAGATACTGAACCTCCCTTCTCCCCCTTGAATTCATGTGTTTGGAACAAGCAGTGCACATTAGTTGCGGGTTTGTCCATTGCTCTATGCACACTACACATCCCATAGTCCATAGTCCTTCTCAGAAGTGAGCAGGAGAGGGTGGCTTCATTCCTACATAGAGTGGGACAATGTAGCCACCCTCTAACAGGAAGTCAGATCACAGCAGCAAAAAACAAAAAAGGCATTTTTGGAGATTTCACCATAAGCTTTAGAGTAAGAGCAATAATTCTAGCACTACTCCTCCTCTGTAACTCTAAATAAGTAATCTGTAAAATAAATGTAAAGCTTCGTCTATGGAGATTTTTAAGTACTGTAGTTTGTCACCCTTTCACGAGTGTGTGCAATTTTAAGCGTGACATGTCCCAAGTAATGAATAGAATGGATCAAATAAAACTCTCAGAGCGTATCCACCATACTCTCTTCGAAACACTATGCACATTTAAAAAAAAAAAAATGGTCCCCTTGGGATATACCTCAACCCTGAATATCACATAATGTAGCCCAATAAGTAATATCAGCCTAGAATTAACATAACCTTATGGGAAAAACGAATTCTTAGATATAAACACTATTTTCTTACATTGTATTGCTAAGTTCTTTTTATATATATACTATTTACCTCATATTAGGCACATACTGGATTTATACTGAATATACCTATGTTTTTTGTTATACATTTGTACCAAACTATGACCTTTTGCAACAATAAAAATTGTTTGTAAACAAAAAAAATGAAACGTGACATGTTAGGTATTTATTTACTTAGCAAAAAATAATCTTTCATATCTTACAAAAAAATTGATGTATATACTGTGTTAATTTTTTTGTAAAATTTATATAAAAAAATGCATTTAAAAAAAAGTTGTGCAACTACAGTGTGATATAAAAAATTGCTATGATCACCATTTTATTCCCTAGGGTCTCTGCTAATATATCTATATAATGTTTGGGGTTATAAGTAATTTTCTAGCAAAACATTTAAACTTGTAAAAAAAGTTCCAGAAAGGCTTATAATAAATAGTAAAAATAGTTTTGGATAGAGTATAGTTGGAATAGATTAGAACACCTGCCAATTTTTTATCTATATCTGGGACTCGTAGCACCCCCTAGCATTATTTTTTTGTACACTGTAACTAAAGTGTTCAGGCTTGGTCAGCAGCCAAGCCTGTGTTGATTTTCTGGGTCAGGGTTGAGTGACTCAGGGAGGCTGGTATGACTCACAGGCAGCATCTCTGATACCTCCCCCTATTTCTGGAAACTAGCAGAAGATTTCAGAAGGATGGAATTAAAGGGGAGGAGCTGACTGGAGTATTCTGAGGGCCCTGACCAATCCCCAACAGATGGGTTAGCAAGGGGCAGCCCCCACCTCAAATACTCAGGGTGAGCCCAGCTGTGGCAGTGGAGTAGCTGGTAGCTGTCCGAGGGGCCAGCCCGATGTAAGAGGTCTGAAAGCAGGCATGTACTGGCCATCGGCACTACCGGGAGATTCCTGGTGGGCAGATGGCTGAGTGGGCCGGTCAGGTGCAGTGCTGGAGCTGCTCCTCTCTGACAGTGAGTGATTGCGATTTCACTCCTGTCAGGAGGAGAAGCTTCCGTCATATGCTGGAGAGAGCATTAGGCGTTATGCTCCCTCCAGCCTGCAGGGGTAGATAGACAGCCGCTGACTTTCCTTCCTCTCTCCCCTTATCATTTATCACATGACTGGAGAGAGGAAGAAGAGAAGCTGCCTTCAGAACTGTGAGTACATGTGGGGGGAGGACTCTCTGATGTAAGGGGGCTGGTGGTGGGACACTCTGGTGTAAGGGGGCTGCTGATGGGACACTCTGGTGTAAGGGGGCTGGTGATGGGACTCTGATGTAAGGGGGCTGCTGATGGGACACTCTGATGTAAGGGGGATGCTGATGGGACTCTGATGTAAGGGGGCTAGTGGTGGGACACTCTGATGTAAGGGGGCTGGTGGTGGGACACTCTGATGTAAGGGGGCTGCTGATGGGACTCTGATGTAAGGGGGCTACTGATGGGACTCTGATGTAAGGGGGCTGCTGATGGGACTCTGATGTAAGGGGGCTGCTGATGGGACTCTGATGTAAGGGGGCTGCTAAAGGGACTCTGGTGTAAGGGGGCTGGTGATGGGACACTCTGATGTAAGGGGGCTGCTGATGGGACTCTGATGTAAGGGGGCTGGTGGTGGGACACTCTGATGTAAGGAGGCTGCTGATTGAACACTCTGATGTAAGGGGGCTGCTGATGGGACTCTGATGTAAGGGGGCTGCTGATGGAAGGGTCCTGTTGATGGGACTCTGATTTAAGGGTCCTGCTGATGGGACTCTGATGTAAGGGGGCTGGTGATGGGACTCTGGTGTAAGGGGGCTGCTCATGAGACACTCTGATGTATGGGGGCTGCTGATGGGACACTCTGATGTAAGGGGGCTGCTGATGGGACACTCTGATGTAAAGGGGCTGCTGATGGGACACTCTGATGTAAGGGGACTGGTGGTGGGACATTCTGATGTAAGGGGGGCTGCTGGTAGGACTCTGGTGTAAGGGGGCTGGTGATGGGACACTCTGATATAAGGGGGTCGGTCTGGATGAACTCCAGGGCCAAATTTCTGTCCCAGTCCAGCCCTGTCTGAAAGGAGACCGCATGGTGGTCAGACCAGGTGCAGGTATGGATGGAAGCTGAGAGTACGAATAATGGGTAAATTCCCTTACACCAACATTCACAGCCCTCCAGGTATCAATTAGGTGATGTGACTCTAAAGATCTCTGCAGTGATCTAGGAAACGCATTAGCCACGCTAACTGCCTTACTTCTATCCAACCTAGAGTGCTTTACCAGGTTGAAATTCCCTCTAACCAACACATGTGCAGTATTATATCTGTCTAGGACCTGAAAAAGACATAAAATGTGCTTTGTGAGGAATTTGGTGCATAAATGTTCACAATGGTTATTGCTCTGGCGTGAGCCCTGAAGAATCAGGAATTTGCTCCCTTGGTCCTTGTATATGTGTTACACATCTAGCAATACTGTATTTTTTTATAATCTCTAGAAATCTAGACTTGGACTCAAAAGTGGTATAGTAATGCTTTTTATAAGTACTGGGGTGATTAGAAGACGAAAAGTGAGTCTCTTGCATCAGAATTATATCCGCACCTAGACCTTTATAAAATTTAAAGGCTTTTCTTGCGTTTTCGAGGGGAGTTATAACCTCTCACATTGGGGGCGTGGCCTGGAGCTCGACAGGAATGGATGCTGACTAACAGAGCTCTGCATACCTGCGGCTGAAAACAACCCCTTCCAGCCTCTCAGCATCGGTAATGGGCAAGCAGGGCAGACACACACCCAACCCCAATCAGCACCGATCACTCTCCACTGCAGGCTCCCGCAGCATGCCCAAACTTTTTGGGACATAGACTCACCAGACCAGAGGCCGTTCTGCAGCCAAAATGGCGCTTCTACAGCATGAGGCTGAACACAGTGAAGACTCCCTGTCTGCTTCTGAGGACATGGTAAGGGAGCCTGCATACGCAGACCATCCTCTCCAACTTTTAGAAATGATACAGATAGCAGCAGACATAAAAAATACCTTCTCCTCTGCTATCACTGACTTAAAGCGGAAGTAAACCCATCCATAAAACATTTCTGGCACGTGCCGGAAATGTAACACTACCATTGGTTGTGCTCTCAACCAAACTGTCAAGGCATCCAATGGCTGATGTTTAAACTGATCACATGTGCAGCATCATGGCAGCTGTAGATTATACAGAGGCAAAGATGGTAGCTTCCTTGGCTGAAAATGATATGGGGGGTCTACTTACACTTTAAAAGCAGATCTTTTAGCCCTGTCTGATCGTGTATCCCATAGAGAGAGAGCAGATGCTAAAAGGGACAGAGTAGTGGAGCATTTCGAGAAGGCGGTCTCATCCCACACTACTCATTTAATCCTCATTAACAGGCATTTGGAGGACCTTGATAACAGAGGAAGGAGGCAGAACATCAGGGTTAGGGGGATCCCTGAAATGGTGGAGCCAACCCAGATAAAACAAGCTCCCCAGGCTGTCTTTAATGAACTTCTCAATCACTCTAAAGGCACTGAGACAGACTTTGTGTGGGCACACAGGGCACACAGGGCCCTGAACCCGCATCCCTTTGATACAGCCCCCCCCAAAAGACATTGTGCGCTGCCTGCACAGTTTACCACTAAAGGAGGAGGTTCTTAACAAGGCCAGACGGAATGACCAAATCCTCTTCAGTGAACACACAATCTCCCTATTTCAGGATCTTTCACACATCACATTTACGTCCTCTGTTGGCCATTTTGAAAGAAAAAGGGATACCCTACCGCTGGCAATTTCCATTTGCCCTCAACACCACATATCAAGGTAAACAATATTAGCTGTGCCTGAGGACACACCAGTGATTGAATTACCACAATGGTACAACGAATTCTGCATTCCGATTCAGGAAAACCTCTCCCCCCCACACCCCACAGGTGTCCCTTTCCAAATCACCCTCCACTAAAAAATAGAAGTTCAACAACTACCTCAACTATGGCACATTCCCTTACTCGGCCAAGGGACGCAGATCTCAAGACAACACCTGAACTACGATACCCATTTAACTCTGCTCACATTTTAATTTAGAGTTGAAGATTCAGGCTACAAACAATGACACATTTGATTGAATTTGTATAAATCACCATTGCCCCATTGGTTCCAACGCTAACTGACCTATTTGTTCCCAGGGGTTAATTGTACCCTGCATATTTCACTCTTGTGTGGAAAATCCTGCCTATTTGTGGCACAGTGCCCTTTCTAGATTATAACTTTTCACCTCTCTTGCTGAAATTCTTCTCATACAGTGAATGTTATCCTTATATGCCATCTATGGACGTTAGTTGGAATTGCACTAAACATATTTTTCTTACAGATAAAAGGACACTGGAAGTTATTAGTCGCCAGAGGCTTTATTTTTATTTATTTCAGGTACTTATATAGCGCCATCAATTTACGCAGAGCTTTTACATATACATTTTACATTCACATCAGCCCCTGCCCTCAAGAAACTTACAATCTAAGGTCCCTAACACACATTCATACATTCTAGGGCCAATTTAGACAGGATCTGATTAACCTACCAGCATGTCTTTAGAGTGTGGAAGGAAACCGGAGTACCCAGAGGAAACCCACGCAGGCACAAGGAGAACATGCATTGTACTTTTTGCTGTATACCCAACCATCCCTGGGGGCTAGTATGGTTACGCTATATTAAGTCCTAAACACATGGGCTGACTACATGTTTATATATGTTTGCATTTACTCCCTCATCCCCTAACCACCTCTCTCATATACTTTTTGGACATAGATGTTTTTAATTTGAATATTAGACCTTCAGTTTGACTAAGAGCCAGAGACAGAATGTGTAAGTATATCATGATCCAAGACCAATAAATTATCCACGTTGAAACCTTGCACGCAGAGGAACCCCTCCTCAAACAGAACGCTACTAACAAAAATGTATATTAATCCTTCACTTTCTAACCTGGCTTGGTCAAATGGTATCTCCTCCTTGGCTATCCAAGGAACAGGGCCGATGAGGTGATACCCAGGTTCCTCTTTAAAAAGAACACAATGTGCACTAGCACACAAGACAGACATACTCACCACATCAATTGTAAAACAAGTATTTTACATAATGTGAACACTTAACTACACTTTAGTGCTTATTAGTTGGTTAGGTTGTCAGCAATAATAACCGCAAATGTCATTTATCGTTTATATATATACTTTTATGTCTGACCCCTCACATACCAATTCTTATGTTTATATAAATGGTTATACAGGTTTACTTGTTGATCCCTAAGATCTACGGCTCGACCAAACAGGATTTAGGTGAACCTCTTTGATTACCGTCCAATTCACTGAACTCAGGGACTAGCTAATGGACTGAGAGGAGAGTCCATATCCCAAAGAGTGCACCATAATACATTTATAAAATTTCCTCATACCCTGTCCTGCATTGGTCATGCAGGAGCCTCTTTATCATACTCAGGACTACAGCAGATTCTGTGATGCTTGGTGTTACCCTCAACAATACGTATCACTATATAATGCTCCCTATTTTAGAACCCAAACCGTCCGATGGACACTTAGTTACAGTTAAAGTTTGATTGTTTCTGACTGCTACCAGTTAGTTATCATTAGTTGTGTAGTACACTTAAACTAGTGTAGCGCTGGCTCCTGATGAGCAGGCGCTATTGTTTTTGTAAAGTTAACTTGCCTGAAGCCACAGTTGGGCTTCGGGATTATTTCTCTAAATTTCTGGTTTCAGTACCAGTCCAGCTGGGCTGCTTTGGGCTCTCCTTGACCTCAGGTGTCGCTGTCACCGCCGGAAAGAGTAGAAACGCAGTCTAGTTGGATGCATTGAATGCCACTTATCTCTCGGAACCAGCCCAGTGGGAGTGTTTTCCTGCTGTGCATTCTAGGGAGTGGTATTTAAGGTACCGATGCCATGTTGGCGGGGGGATTACTTTCTGTCCGTTGGTGGTCCTACTGACCTGGGGTGCGGAACTATGCATCCTGTGTCTCGGGGCTGGCTGGCCAGAGGCGAAGCAACTGAAGGGATAGGCCCGAGCGAATTTCATAGCCTACTGATCCAGGGATGGTCCGTTGCCATCTCATCAGAAGGGAGAGGCCCAGCAACTGAAGAACCCCAGGGGAGGACTCTTTCAGGAGAAGACCGTGCGCAAGACTGGTTTCTCTGAAGGAGCCTGGAGACTTAGTTGAAGGACACAACCTGGATCAACACTCATACGGTATCGCCGAGAGAAACTGGTACCGTATGTCAGTTCTTGAAAAAAAAATTTTTTTTTGTTTCACAAAGTTTTATTGGGTGAATAAAAAAACAAAATACACCTTGGTATAGAAATATACAGTAGAGCAAATTCAACATGCGTTTGTTGTAAAATACAATTATAGAGGAAAATAGAATCTGTATTTAGATGAATAAAACATTTAGTTTGTGGTCAGTTATATATAATATTCCAACATGTTTATGTAAAGCAGCTGATTGTTAAGTTGACAAAAAACAAAGTGGGAGGGGGGGGGGGTAAGGGTGAGGAGGAGGGGGAGAAGGGAAAAAAAAAGAAAAAAGGGGGGGGGGACAATGAGACTGATACTTATAGTAACATGTGTTCCTTCAGTTTACCTTATAAATACCATTTGATACTGTTTGATAATTGATTTATATTCCTGAGAATTCTTAAATTCTATCCATTTATGCCAAGTTGCAAAAAATCTTGAAATATTCTCCCGAGATATACTTATAAGTTCTTCGATTTGTTCTATGTTATTTATTCTCCTAAACCATTCCAATTTCGTTGGAATGGCATCTGATCGCCAGTGGAAGGGAATACAGTGACATGCAGCATTAACCATGACCATTGGTAAAGATTTCAGATATTTTTTCCTGGGGAAGTCATTGATATGAAGGAGGTATTGTGCTGCATTAAAGCTCAGGTGTTCTGAGGTGATTGCGTTTATGGTTTCGTGAACTGCTTCCCAAAAGGGCTGAATCAAGGGGCAGGACCACCATATATGGAGCATCGAGCCCTCTTCCCGTTTGCATCTCCAACATTTTTCTGAAACTGAGGGAGAGAATTTGTGTAAAGTAGAGGGGGTCCTATACCATCTGGTTAAAATCTTATAGCTACTTTCCTGTGTGGCTACGTTTAGTGACCCTTTGTGTGCGTACATATGTATTTTTTCCCATTGTTCCTCGGATATTGAGATATCAAGGTCTTTTTTAGACATGTGCATTCGTTTTCGTCCGAATGCATTTTCGTCCGAATTTCAGCTATTTTCGTTTTCGTTTTGACAAACGATAACGAAAGCACAAAATCCGAAAAACGAAAGATCTGACATAAATAAATGCTTTATTTTCGTTTTCATTGTTACAACAGTTCGATATAGAATAGGAGATTCGACATGACTCTGACAACAATCTGTGTCTATAGAACCTGTGTTCGAATGTGCCTAACCTTACCTCTATTAGTCCAAGATTATATAGAGAAAATATTCGACAGAGAAAAAAGATTTGACAGAGAGAAAAGATTCTGCGAGATACTGTCCTAAAAAGTGTTTGGGGACCCGGGTCCTGCCCCAGGGGACATGTATCAATGCAAAAAAAAGTTTTAAAAACGGCCGTTTTTTTGGGAGCAGTGATTTTAATAATGATTAAAGTGAAACAATAAAAGTGTAATATTCCTTTAAATTTCGTAGGGGAGGGTTGTCTATAGTATGCCTGTGAAGGGGCGCATGTTTCCCGTGCTTAGAATTGTCCCTGCACAAAGTGTCATTTATGCAGGAAAAAAAGTCCTTTAAAATCACTCGCAGCTATTATGAATTGTTGGCTCCCGTAATACAGAGAACACTCATTGAAAGTCATTGATAAAAAAATAAATAAATAAATAAAATAAAAAAACGTGGGGGTCCCCCAAATTCAATTACCAGGCCCTTCAGGTCTGGTATGGATATTAAGGGGAACCCTGCCTCAAATTTAAGAAAAAATTTGACGTGGGGTTCCCCCTAAATATCCATAACCAGACCCTTCAGGTCTGGTATGGATATTAAGGGGAACCCCGCGTCAAATTTAAAAAAAAATTGATGTGGGGTTCCCCCTAAAAATCCATACCAGACCCTTTATCCGAGCACGCAACCTGGCAGGCCGCAGGAAAAGAGGGGGGGACGAGAGAGCGGCCCCCCCTCCCTCCTGAACCGTACCAGGCCACATGCCCTCAACATTGGGAGGATGCTTTGGAGGTCTGTGACCCCTCAAAGCACCTTGTCCCCATGTTGATGAAGACAAGGGCATCATCCCCACAACCCTGGCCGGTGGTTGTGGAGGTCTGCGGGCGGGGGGCTTATCAGAATCTGGAAGCCCCCTTTAACAAGGGGACCCCCAGATCCTGGCCCCCCCCCCTGTTTGAAATGGTAAGGGGGTACAAAAGTACCCCTACCATTTCACAAAGAAAGTGTAAAAAATGGTTAAATAAAACAAACACACTTTTGAAAAATTCCTTTATTAAAAATAAAAAAATAAAGAAAAGATTCCAGCGGCGGTAATCCACTCTTGCTATCCAGCGACGGACGGTCATCTCTCCAGCGATGTCTCATCTCATCCAGCGCAGCGAATCCATCCTTCTGTCTCCGTGTAGGAGACACTGCAGGCATTCCGGCGGCTGACGTTTCTTATATACGGAGGGCGGGGCCACCCGTCACCTGACCCCGCCCCCCTCTGACGCAAGGGGAAACCCGGGGTTCCCTGTGACGTATGGGTGACCCCGCACCCCTCTGATGTAACACAGGCAGGTTTCCGTTACATCAGAGGGGGCGGGGTCACCTATACGTCACGGGGAACCCCGGGTTTCCCCTTGCGTCAGAGGGGGGCGGGGTCAGGTGACGGGTGGCCCCGCCCTCCGTATATAAGAAACGTCAGCCGCCGGAATCCTTGCAGTGTCTCCTCCACGGAGACAGAAGAAGGATGCTGCGCTGCGCTGGATGAGATGAGACATCGCTGGAGAGATGATAGTCCGTCGCTGGATAGCAAGAGTGGATTACCGCCGCTGGAATCTTTTCTTTATTTTTTTATTTTTAATAAAGGAATTTTTCAAAAGTGTGTTTGTTTTATTTAACCATTTTTTACACTTTCTTTGTGAAATGGTAGGGGTACTTTTGTACCCCCTTACCATTTCAAACAGGGGGGGGGGCCAGGATCTGGGGGTCCCCTTGTTAAAGGGGGCTTCCAGATTCTGATAAGCCCCCCGCCCGCAGACCTCCACAACCACCGGCCAGGGTTGTGGGGATGAGGCCCTTGTCTTCATCAACATGGGGACAAGGTGCTTTGAGGGGTCACAGACCCCCAAAGCATCCTCCCAATGTTGAGGGCATGTGGCCTGGTACGGTTCAGGAGGGAGGGGGGCCGCTCTTTTCCTGCGGCCTGCCAGGTTGCGTGCTCGGATAAAGGGTCTGGTATGGATTTTTAGGGGGAACCCCACGTCAATTTTTTTTTAAATTTGACGCGGGGTTCCCCTTAATATCCATACCAGACCTGAAGGGTCTGGTTATGGATATTTAGGGGGAACCCCACGTCAAATTTTTTCTTAAATTTGAGGCAGGGTTCCCCTTAATATCCATACCAGACCTGAAGGGCCTGGTAATTGAATTTGGGGGACCCCCACGCTTTTTTATTTATTTATTTATTTATTTTTTTATCAATGACTTTCAATGAGTGTTCTCTGTATTACGGGAGCCGACAATTCATAATAGCTGCGAGTGATTTTAAAGGACTTTTTTTCCTGCATAAATTACACTTTGTACAGGGACAGTTCTAAGCACGGGAAACATGCGCCCCTTCACAGGCATACTATAGACAACCCCCCCCTACGAAATTTAAAGGAATATTACACTTTTATTGTTTCACTTTAATCATTATTAAAATCACTGCTCCCGAAAAAACGGCCGTTTTTAAAACTTTTTTTTGCATTGATCCATGTCTCCTGGGGCAGGACCCAGATCCCCAAACACTTTTTAGGACAGTAACTTGCAAATTAGCCTTTAAAATGAGCACTTTAGATTTTGAACGTTGGAGTCCCATAGACTTTAATAGGGTTCTAAAGTATGCTATATACTAGCTCCGTCGAATCTTCTTTATACATTCGACAGACACCATAAGCCTTCAAATACAGATTCGACCGTGATTCATGTGGATTTTCGGACGAATGCAATTTTTGAACGAAAAACAAAATAAATAAAAACGAATTTCGGGAGTAACTAAATAAATTAAGTTTTCAGACGAAAACGAAAATTCCGAAACGAAATATTTTACTCTGCACATGTCTAGTCTTTTTCCCAATTTTTACATGCCGTGTTGGAGAAGTCTGTTAACCCTTCAAATAATGAGTTATAAATGATTGAGATAATATGTCTGTGTGGAGTTTTTTTTGTACAAAGGTCTTCAAGAGTCGTAAGGGGCTGCGTCCAAGAATGTGAGGTCTGTCTATTTGTCAGGAAGTGTCTGATTTGATTGTAGGTTCATTGGGGTATTTGGAGAGGTGCGATAATTTTATGGAGTTCTTCTCTAGATAATATTTTTCCGTTTTTAAAGAAGTGTTTAGTAAGGATTTCCTTGTGTGGCCAGTTATGTTTAAGGAAGTTTTTTTCTAGACCTGGTGGGAAGTCAGGGTTATTTCTCAGAGGTGTAAGAGGGCTATGCCATGGAGTAGAATTCCTGGATTTGAATGCGTTGCGAAAGATTCCTATTGTGGGCCCAACTAGGGGATGTAATTTGATGCAATTAGAGTGGTGTTTGGGGTGAATCCAAGGTAGTGATTGGATTGGTGAGGTAAATTGAGATTGCTCTAGCGTCACCCAGTCCTTTACAGATTAGTGAATATTCCAATCAACTATTCGTGTTAAGAGTGTTGCTTGATGGTATTTCCTTAGATCCGGGAGAGCTATACCAACTTTGTGTTTAGGGAGATTTAGTATGGCAAACTTTATTCTGGGGGTTTTGCCCCTCCATATAAACAGGGAGCATGCCTTGCGGAAGGCTTCAAAGAAGGATGATGGCACTCTGATGTGGATTGTTTGCATTATGTAGAGACATCTAGGTAGAATTGATACAGAAATAGTGATGCGCTGTACTAGAAATTATAGGAATTCAAAATAGTTGTGTGTTATGTAAACTTGTAAGTAAAATAAGAACCTATAAAGGTGATTATGATAAATGAAAAAAGAACAACATAAATGAGGTAAATAGATAGTGGCTAGTGGTATATCGAAGAAATATATAATAATCGTATGATACCAAGCATCAGTGATTTAGCATACACATCACTACAAAATATTTATAACCATTGATGATATTAGAGTGACAAGTGCATCAATAAGTGGAAAACAAAAAATAATACATTAATAATATTGAAATTACGTAAAAAGACTTAAAAATACAATGGCAAGGTGCAATAGTGTTTAAAGGCTAAATTCAAGTAAAAAAAAGTAATTTAAGAAAGTGCAGTATTTATTGAAAAAAGTATGTTTCAGGTACTCACAAACATAAGGTAATAGAAGGCAGTGTAAAAAATGAGCAGCGAGCTCGACCAACGTCACTTCCGGTAGCGGTAATTCCCGACGCGTGTTCGTCAGCGTCATCAGGGGATCCCCTGATGAAGTCACGTGACCCGTGACGAACACGCGCCGGGAATTACCGCTACCGGAAGTGACGTTGGTCGAGCTCGCTGCTCGTTTTTTACACTGCCTTCTATTACCTTATGTTTGTGAGTACCTGAAACATACTTTTTTCAATAAATACTGCACTTTCTTAAATTACTACACTATGGGGCATCCTTCCTTTATGTTTTAACCCTATATACTTGGCATCAGACAACCTGAGGCAAACATCCCAAGTATCCTTTAAAGAGGCCACGCACCATATAGCGAGTAGGAGAGGGACGCCTAACAGGAATTGCCATACTAGGATCCATAAAGGGAAAGGACCTCCAGGAATATCTAAAGACACACTTAATATATGCTGTAACCTTACAGCAGTAAGGTAAGGGGACATCCATATATTTACCATCTGGGATTATGCAGAACCCCGTGGGATCACCCTTACCACTACCTATTGGATTGAGGATCACCCAGCACTTTTTTTCACCTATAGTTTACTTTATGCGGTTTTTGATTTGAAGTTCACTTATGCTTTATGCGACTTATGTTATAGTCGCTACACAACTTATTTGCACTTTATGCGACTTTGTATAGCCAGCACTTTACTTCATTTTATACACGTGTATAGACATTCGATATAATATTGTTTCCTCAATTTTGACCACTGTTTAAACGTAACCACTTGCCGACCGCCGCACGACGATATACGTCGACAGAATGGCACGGGCAGGCATATGGGCGTATATATACGTCCCTGCATTCCTGCGGGTGGGGGGCCCGATTGGGCCCCCCCCCCCCGGTGCCTGCGGCGGTCGGTATTCGTTCGGGAGCGATCCGGGATGAGGGGGCGGCCATTCATTCATGGCCACCCCCTCGCGATCGCTCCCGACGAAAAGAAATGCTCCGTGACATCACTTCCTCTCCTGTAATGTAAACACAGGAGAGGAAGTGATGTAATCTCTCCTCCGTGTCGGTATTTTTCGTTCCGGCACCGAGGAGAGAGGATCGGTGAGTTGCACCAACACGACACTACACAGTAGAACATGCCAGGCACACTCACACCCCCCCTTCACCCCCCGATCACCCCCCCAATTACCCCTCCCAGTCACAGTGACACCAATTGCATTTTTTTTTTTTTGCATTGGTGTCATTTGTGACTGTAATAACTGTTAGGGCAGTTAGGGTTAGCCCCCTTTAGTTCTAATGTACCCCCCTAACCCCCCCAATAAAGGTTTAACCCCGTGATCACCCCCCGTCGCCAGTGTCACTAAGGCTGGGTTCACATTGCAGCGGTTTATGAGAACGAATGTGATTCGCACCGCACTGCAGTGCAAATCACATCCGATCTCTGTGCGATTCGAGTTCAGCCATACAGATAGTATGGCTAAATTCGCGCCGCACCCGCCGCAAATTCGCACGGGACCCTTTTTTTGGTCCGCAGCAGAATCGGATCGCATGGGTGTTCACACCATGCGATCCGAGTTTGCAGATCGCACTGGGATATGCGAACTGATATGGGGGTGTCATTAACATTTCACTGACACTCCCAGCAGTTCGCATAGGGCAGTGTGAACTGCCGCCGGGAGGCATGCGATGCGGGAACCCGCCGCAGATTCGTGGCGTTCCCGCATCGCTCCAGTGTGAACCCAGCCTAATAAGCGATCATTTTTCTGATCGCTGTATTAGTGTCACAGGTGACGCTAGTTAGGCAGGTAGGTATTTAGGTTCGCCGCAACTTTTTATAGCGCCAGGGACCCCCATATACTACCGCATAAAGCCCCCTGATTGCGCCCTAGTTAACCCTTTCACCAGTGATCACCATATAACTGTTACAGGTGACGCTGGTTGGTTAGTTATTTTTTTATAGTTTCAGGGCACCCGCCATTTATTACCTAATAAAGGTTTAACCCCCTGATCACCCGGCGGGTGTCATTTGTGACTGTAATAACTGTTAGGGCAGTTAGGGTTAGCCCCCTTTAGTTCTAATGTACCCCCCTAACCCCCCCAATAAAGGTTTAACCCCGTGATCACCCCCCGTCGCCAGTGTCACTAAGGCTGGGTTCACATTGCAGCGGTTTATGAGAACGGATGTGATTCGCACCGCACTGCAGTGCAAATCACATCCGATCTCTGTGCGATTCGAGTTCAGCCATACAGATAGTATGGCTGAATTCGTGCCGCACCCGCCGCAAACTCGCACGGGACCCTTTTTTTGGTCCGCAGCAGAATCGGATCGCATGGGTGTTCACACCATGCGATCCGAGTTTGCAGATCGCACTGCGATATGCGAACTGATCTGGGGGTGTCATTAACATTTCACTGACACTCCCAGCAGTTCGCATAGGGCAGTGTGAACTGCCGCCGGGAGGCATGCGATGCAGGAACCCGCCGCGGATTCGTGGCGTTCCTGCATCGCTCCAGTCTGAACCCAGCCTAATAAGCGATCGTTTTTCTGATCGCTGTATTAGTGTCACAGGTGACGCTAGTTAGGCAGGTAGGTATTTAGGTTCGCCGCAGCTTTTTATAGTGCCAGGGACCCCCATATACTACCGCATAAAGCCCCCTGATTGCGCCCTAGTTAACCCTTTCACCAGTGATCACCATATAACTGTTACAGGTGACGCTGGTTGGTTAGTTATTTTTTTATAGTTTCAGGGCACCCGCCATTTATTACCTAGTCTCACTAGTGTACCCCTAAATTTAGTGGTGTCTACTTTCCAAAATGGGGTCATTTGGGGGGGTTTGTGCCATCTTGGCATTTTATGGCCTTCAAAACTGTAACGCCCTTAGAAAGCCTGAAGGCGGGGCTTGGTTTTCGGGGCCCCGTACGTGGCTAGGCTCCCAAAAAGTCCCACATATGTGGTATCCCCGTACTCAGGAAAAGCAGTAGAATTTATTTTGGGGTGTCATTTCACATATGCTCATGGCATGCGTGAGCAATATATCATTTAGTGACAACTTTGTGAAAAAAATAAATAAATAAAAAAAGTTTGTAAATTTCCCGCAACTTGTGGCAAAATATAAAATATTCCATGGACTCAACATGCCTCTCAGCAAATAGCTTGGGGTGTCTACTTTCTAAAACGGGGTCATTTGTGGGGGTTTTGTGCCATCTTGGCATTTTATGGCCTTCAAAACTGTAATAGGTAGTGAGGAGTGAAGTCAAATATTTACGCCCTTAGAAAACCTGAAGGCGGTTCTTGGCTTTCGGGGCCCCGTACGCGGCTAGGCTCCCAAAAAATCCCACACATGTGGTATCCCCGTACTCAGGAGAAGCAGCAGAATTTATTTTGGGGTGTCATTTCACATATGCCCATGGCATGTGTGAGCAATATATCATTTAGTGACAACTTTGTGAAAAAAAAATAAAAAAATAATTAAAGTTTGTAATTTTCCCGCAACTTGTGGCAAAATATAAAATATTCCATGGACTCAACATGCCTCTCAGCAAATAGCTTGGGGTGTCTACTTTCTAAAATGGGGTCATTTGTGGGGGTTTTGTGCCATCTTGGCATTTTATGGCCTTCAAAACTGTAATAGGTAGTGAGAAGTGAAATCAAAAATTTACGCCCTTAGAAAGCCTGAAGGCGGTGCTTGGTTTTCGGGGCCCCGTACGCGGCTAGGCTCCCAAAAAGTCCCACATATGTGGTATCCCCGTACTCAGGAGAAGCAGTAGAATTTATTTTGGGGTGTCATTTCACATATGCCCATGGCATGCGTGAGCAATATATCATTTAGTGACAACTTTGTGAAAAACATAAATAAATAAAAAAAGTTTGTAATTTTCCCGCAACTTGGGCAAAATATAAAATATTCCATGGACTCAACATGCCTCTCAGCAAATAGCTTGGGGTGTCTACTTTCTAAAATGGGGTCATTTGTGGGGGTTTTGTGCCATCTTGGCATTTTATGGACTTCAAAACTGTAATAGGTAGTGAGGAGTGAAGTCAAATATTTACGCCCTTAGAAAACCTGAAGGCGGTTCTTGGCTTTCGGGGCCCCGTACGCGGCTAGGCTCCCAAAAAATCCCACACATGTGGTATCCCCGTACTCAGGAGAAGCAGCAGAATTTATTTTGGGGTGTCATTTCACATATGCCCATGGCATGTGTGAGCAATATATCATTTAGTGACTTTGTGAAAAAAAAATAAAAACATAATTAAAGTTTGTAATTTTCCCGCAACTTGTGGCAAAATATAAAATATTCCATGGACTCAACATGCCTCTCAGCAAATAGCTTGGGGTGTCTACTTTCTAAAATGGGGTCATTTGTGGGGGTTTTGTGCCATCTTGGCATTTTATGGCCTTCAAAACTGTAATAGGTAGTGAGAAGTGAAATCAAAAATTTACGCCCTTAGAAAGCCTGAAGGCGGTGCTTGGTTTTCGGGGCCCTGTACGCGGCTAGGCTCCCAAAAAGTCCCACATATGTGGTATCCCCGTACTCAGGAGAAGCAGTAGAATTTATTTTGGGGTGTCATTTCACATATGCCCATGGCATGTGTGAGCAATATATCATTTAGTGACAACTTTGTGAAAAAAAAATAAAAAAAAAATTAAAGTTTGTAATTTTCCCGCAACTTGTGGCAAAATATAAAATATTCCATGGACTCAACATGCCTCTCAGCAAATAGCTTGGGGTGTCTACTTTCTAAAATGGGGTCATTTGTGGGGGTTTTGTGCCATCTTGGCATTTTATGGCCTTCAAAACTGTAATAGGTAGTGAGAAGTGAAATCAAAAATTTACGCCCTTAGAAAGCCTGAAGGCGGTGCTTGGTTTTCGGGGCCCTGTACGCGGCTAGGCTCCCAAAAAGTCCCACATATGTGGTATCCCCGTACTCAGGAGAAGCAGTAGAATTTATTTTGGGGTGTCATTTCACATATGCCCATGGCATGTGTGAGCAATATATCATTTAGTGACAACTTTGTGAAAAAAAAATAAAAATAAAAATTAAAGTTTGTAATTTTCCCGCAACTTGTGGCAAAATATAAAATATTCCATGGACTCAACATGCCTCTCAGCAAATAGCTTGGGGTGTCTACTTTCTAAAATGGGGTCATTTGTGGGGGTTTTGTGCCATCTTGGCATTTTATGGCCTTCAAAACTGTAATAGGTAGTGAGAAGTGAAATCAAAAATTTACGCCCTTAGAAAGCCTAAAGGCGGTGCTTGGTTTTCGGGGCCCTGTACGCGGCTAGGCTCCCAAAAAGTCCCACATATGTGGTATCCCCGTACTCAGGAGAAGCAGTAGAATTTATTTTGGGGTGTCATTTCACATATGCCCATGGCATGTGTGAGCAATATATCATTTAGTGACAACTTTGTGAAAAAAAAATAAAAAAAAAATTAAAGTTTGTAATTTTCCCGCAACTTGTGGCAAAATATAAAATATTCCATGGACTCAACATGCCTCTCAGCAAATAGCTTGGGGTGTCTACTTTCTAAAATGGGGTCATTTGTGGGGGTTTTGTGCCATCTTGGCATTTTATGGCCTTCAAAACTGTAATAGGTAGTGAGAAGTGAAATCAAAAATTTACGCCCTTAGAAAGCCTGAAGGCGGTGCTTGGATTTCGGGGCCCCGTACGCGGCTAGGCTCCCAAAAAGTCCCACATATGTGGTATCCCTGTACTCAGGAGAAGCAGCAGAATTTATTTTGGGGTGTCATTTCACATATGCCCATAGCATGTGTGAGCAATATATCATTTAGTGACAACTTTGTGTAAAAAAAAAAAAATATTTTTTTTTGTCATTATTCAATCGCTTGAGGCAAAAAAATTAAATATTCAATGGGCTCAACATGCCTGTGTAGTTATACTGTTGTGCCTATTTTACAAAGAAAGGGAAGGGGTATGTGGTATCCTCATCCTTATTATATTGACTATAGAAAGATTTTTTGGGGGGAACGACAAAA
The DNA here is from genome assembly GCF_037356315.1 of Lithobates pipiens. NCBI lineage: Eukaryota > Metazoa > Chordata > Amphibia > Anura > Ranidae > Lithobates > Lithobates pipiens. The sequence goes on from NW_027507764.1 coordinate 60,092,368, forward strand.
GGAAATTATACATGGAACATCATAACCATGATTCACCTACAAGTCACCCAACAGAATGATGGACTGTCTTGATACCAATTTTATATAAAATACAAATATTTATTATTGATTATAAAAAGTTTTTTTTAAACAAAGTAAAGGGGGGGGGGGGGGAAAGAAAAGGAGGGTTTTATACATGCATAAATAAATACATATATATTATAGCTATAACATAGACAAGGTTTGTTACAACAGTATTTTGTGTCCAATACGGTCGTTGGTTTCTCTACTAGTTTCGCGACTACTCTGTCGCTTCTTCAGGAGACCTTGTTTGTCTAGAATAGAATTTATCACTAGTTATTCAACGATAAAAAAGATACAACACATATTTTTTCAGGGTATTTGATGTATTTTTTTACAAGAGGGGAGGGGTTTTTTATAAACACCAAATGTGCAGCTCACCACCGTATGGATAACTCAGGACATCTGGAATTCGAGTAGTCCATGCCAAGCCAGGCAGTGACCACCCTTTGGGGCGGACACGGGAGGTTTTACAGTCAGCTACAAAACAATAATAGAGAGTGTCTAAGCGTTGAATGTGTATATATATATATATATATGTAAATAGGTTACACAGCTGAGGCATAATTGTTTGTGTCACATTATAAATGTAAAAACTACATACCCGTATAGCCAAATGCCTTAAAGATGATGCAGCATAGGTAAATATTGCGGTTCTTTCAGTAAGCACTATGGCTCAGGTAATGCGCCAGAAAACACATTAGAAAAATATATACATGTGCTGGATCCAATATGTATGGATATTGCACCTCTTTCAGGAGGGGGTCCAAAGATTTTGCCCAGTCAATCCAGAGTGTATATTATTAGCCTAATAAGAAAATCATTCCGTCAGCCGTACATATATATATGTATTGCAACTGAAATGCATAGAATATATAGAAACCCGTACCTATCAGTAACATTCATCTTACGTTCCTCAGACCCAGACGGTAAATCCTGTCAGAGGCTCTGTGTCCTCTGTTTTGTCCGCTGTAAAAGAGCGCCATGATGGCGCTCCTTTAACCTCCAACCCGGCGGCGTCAGAGATCCGGCGCAGGCGCCGGGCTATGACGTCGCCGGGTCCGCCGCTCCTACTGCGCGTGCGCCAACAACGTGGCGACGCACATCAGCGATGGTCACCGAGGAAACCTCAGTGACTCATTGCTGAAACGGACCCGATGCCACCCACTACTATGGGGGCCTATCAGGGCCGCCGGAGAGGCGCGTGCCCGCCCCTGGGAGTCTCCTCCCATCCTCCATGTTGTACCTGGACACCACACGGTTTAGATGTTGCACACCTCGTTTTTAAATGTAAAACAATGCATATGAACAGATAAATGAACAGAAAAAGAAAACTTTACAACTATAGACATTGGCTACATTTTTTACACACATGTCATTATATATGTAAACTCTCACCATTACTTCAACTTATCTGTGGAAAAATACAAACAAGTTTATTTATAATAATAGTTCAATATATAAATAGATCAATTAAGGTGCTTAAGGCAACAGGGACAATTAGTCCATATAGTACACCGTTGGCTTGCACCAGGAAAATTTATTTATTTTGGGATGTCAGGGAAGGAAAGCACCGGAATAGGCTCAAAGGGTACCTGACAGATTGGAAGACTAGGATGAACAGTGGAACTTGTATGATGACTGAGGCCGCGTACACACGGGCGGACTGTTCGCCCAACCTTGTCCGCTGAACAGTGTTTGGGCGGACAGTCCGCTCGTGTGTGGGCTTTCAGCGGACAGTTTCAGCGGACAGTTGGACGGACAAAGTCTTTCGGAAATTCCGAAAAACTGTCCGCTGAAACTGTGTTTGAGCGAACAGTCCGCCCGTGTGTGGGCCTGTCCGCTGTACTTTCGAAATGAGCGGACTGTTCCCGCTCGGAAAGTCCGCCCACTTCGAGCGCGTGTACAGGTAGGCGGGGCCCGCGCAGGATACGTCGCGGGCTCCGCCGCCTGGAATGGGCTTAAAGGGGAACCCCAACGCCGAAAAAAATCGGCGTGGGGGTTCCCCCCAAGTCCACACCAGACCCTTGTCCGAGCACGCTACCCGGCCGGCCAGGAAAGGGGGGCGAGCGAGCGCGCCCCCCCTCCTGAGCCGTACCAGGCCGCGTGCCCTCAACATGGGGGGGTGCCTTGGGGAAGGGGGGGGCCGCGCGGCCCCCCCACCCCAAAGCACCTTGTCCCCATGTTGATGAGGACAAGGGCCTCTTCCCGACAACCCTGGCCGTTGGTTGTCGGGGTCTGCGGGCGGGGGGCTTATCGGAATCCGGGAGCCCCCTTTAAGAAGGGGGCCCCCCGATACCGGCCCCCCACCCTATGTGAATGAGTATGGGGGTACAATGTACCCCTACCCATTCACCTGTGAAATAAAGTACAAATAAAAACACAACACAGGGGAAAAAAATATTTTATTGCACAGCCGGGGGTCTTCCGTCTTCGGGGGTCTTCTCGCCGGACTCCTCCGCTATGTGTGTGTAGCTCTTTTGCTAGCGGAGGAGTCCGGCTTTCTTCCTCCCCGCCGCCGGCCTCTTCTCCCGACTTCGGGGGTCTTGTCCCCCTCTTCGGTTCTTCTGCCGGGCCACCGCGCCTGGTCCGGTGGCCCGGTCTTCTGTCGCCGTCTTCCGTTCTTCTGTCGCCGCCTTCGGTTCTTCTGCCAGGCCACCGCGCCTTCTTGTAGCTCTTTTACAGGCGGTGGCCCGGTCTTCTGTCGCCGTCGCCGCCTTCCGTTCGTGTTCTTCTTCTTCTTCTTCTTCTTCTTCTTCTTCTTCTTCCAGGAGATGTTGACACGTCGCTCCCTCCGGCCGGAATGCCAGAGCCGCCCTGCGTTGCCACTTATATAGTGACAATGGGGCGGGGTCACATGGTATATGTCACATGGGTTGGTCACATGGGTTGATGTCACAATGTGACATCAACCCATGTGACCAACCCATGTGACATATACCATGTGACCCCGCCCCATTGTCACTATATAAGTGGCAACGCAGGGCGGCTCTGGCATTCCGGCCGGAGGGAGCGACGTGTCAACATCTCCTGGAAGAAGAAGAAGAAGAAGAAGAAGAAGAAGAACACGAACGGAAGGCGGCGACGGCGACAGAAGACCGGGCCACCGCCTGTAAAAGAGCTACAAGAAGGCGCGGTGGCCCGGCAGAAGAACCGAAGGCGGCGACAGAAGAACGGAAGACGGCGACAGAAGACCGGGCCACCGGACCAGGCGCGGTGGCCCGGCAGAAGAACCGAAGAGGGGGACAAGACCCCCGAAGTCGGGAGAAGAGGCCGGCGGCGGGGAGGAAGAAAGCCGGACTCCTCCGCTGGCAAAAGAGCTACACACACATAGCGGAGGAGTCCGGCGAGAAGACCCCCGAAGACGGAAGACCCCCGGCTGTGCAATAAAATATTTTTTCCCCCTGTGTTGTGTTTTTATTTGTACTTTATTTCACAGGTGAATGGGTAGGGGTACATTGTACCCCATACTCATTCACATAGGGTGGGGGGCCGGTATCCGGGGGCCCCCTTCTTAAAGGGGGCCTCCCGGATTCCGATAAGCCCCCCGCCCGCAGACCCCGACAACCAACGGCCAGGGTTGTCGGGAAGAGGCCCTTGTCCTCATCAACATGGGGACAAGGTGCTTTGGGGTGGGGGGGCCGCGCGGCCCCCCCCTTCCCCAAGGCACCCCCCCATGTTGAGGGCACGCGGCCTGGTACGGCTCAGGAGGGGGGGCGCGCTCGCTCGCCCCCCTTTCCTGGCCGGCCGGGTAGCGTGCTCGGACAAGGGTCTGGTGTGGACTTGGGGGGAACCCCCACGCCGATTTTTTTCGGCGTTGGGGTTCCCCTTTAAGCCCATTCCAGGCGGCGGAGCCCGCGACGTATCCTTCGCGGGCCCCGCCTACCTGTACACGCGCTCGAAATGGGCGGACTTGCCTCCGCCTTACGTGGGCGAGTCCGTTCATTTCAAAAGTTGAGCGAACTGTTTGCCCAACCTTGTTCGTCAAACAGTCCGCTCGTGTGTGGGCAAGTCCGCTCATGCAAATTTTGAGCGGACTGTTTGACAAACTGTTTGCCGAACAAGGTTGGGCGAACAGTCCGCGCGTGTGTACGCGGCCTAAGAATGCGAAAGACGAGTGAAAAAACTGTTTGTTTTCCATTTGTTTATTTTTTATATTTTTTGTTTTTATTATTATTTGAGAAAGTATTTATATGTTTTTGTTTCATTCAATCCTGGCGGGACCAGAGCGTCTAAGCGTTCTATCCATAGGGTTTCTCGTTTTAAAATTTCTCTATCCCAGTCCCCACCCCGGGTGTCCTCGTGGATCACTTCGAGTACAAAGAATTTTACCACTTGGGGCTGGTACCTATGATGAATACCTATGTGGCGACCAACTGCGGTAAGTTTGCCGCCCGATGAATAGTAGAGATGGTCGCCTATACGTTGGCGAAACTCTCTAATGGTTTTGCCTACGTAAAATGCCCCACAGGCGCATATCATTATATATACAACACCCTTTGTGTCACAACTGGCATGGAACGTTGGAATGAAAGCCTCTCCATTTGGGAGACTATATGTAGTTGCCTCTAAGATCCAGGGACATCTGGAGCAGTCACCACAGGGATGAGTGCCTCGTGGACCCTGCCGATTTGATACGGAAGTTTGATAGTGGCTTTTAGTAAGTTTGTCCCCAAGAGTGGTTGCTCTTTTAAAAACCAATTCTGGGGTTTGTCTAATATATTTATTCAGAGTATGGTGATCTGTTAGGAAGTGCCAATGTTGCGATAGGATGTTTCTAAGGGTATTATGATGTGCAGAATATTTTGTGATAATCTTAACTGTAGGGGGGTGAGTTGGTCTGGGAGGGCCGTAAAGTAGAGACTCCCGTGTGCGCCCATAGGCTTTGTTGAATGCTTTTCTCAAAATAGATCGTGAGTAGCCTCTGTTAAGGAGGCGCTCCTGTAGATTCTTTGCTTGAACAAGAAAATTTTGGTCAGTTGTACAATTTCTTCTTGCTCGTAGATATTGAGCGTATGGGATGCTACGTATTAGAGGGCGGGGATGCGAACTTTTAGCGTGTAATAGAGTGTTTCCAGATGATGGCTTGCGATAGAGGTCAGTGATTAATCTTCCAGAATTGTCTTTAGTGATGTTGAGATCCAAAAAGGCAATTCTGGTTAAATGATATACATAAGTAAATTTTAGATTGAATGTGTTAGCATTCAGTTTTTCAACAAATCAACATGCCACTTATCAATTTCCTTAGGGGGTCTACTTTCCAAAATGGGGTCATTTGGGGGGGTTTTGTACTGCCCTGCCATTTTAGCACCTCAAGAAATGAGATAGGCAGTCGTAAACTAAAAGCTGCATAAATTCCAGAAAACGTACCTTAGTTTGTAGATGTGACAACTTTTGCGCAAACCAATAAATATACAGTTATTGACTTTTTTTTACCAAAGACATGTGGCTGAATACATTTTGGCCTAAATGTATGACTAAAATTGAGTTTATTGGATTTTTCTAATAACAAAAAGTAGAAAATATCATTTTTTTACAAAATTTGCGGTCTTTTTACGTTTATATCGCAAAAAATAAAAATCGCAGAGGCAATCAAATACCATCAAAAGAAAGCTCTATTTGTGGGAAGAAAAGGACGCAAATTTTGTTTGGGTACAACATTGCATGACCGCGCAATTACCAGTTAAAGCAGCGCAGTGCCAAATTGTAAAAAGACCTCTGGTCATTGACCAGCAAAATGGTCCGGTCTGAAAGTGGTTAAAAAGGTTTTTTTTTTTTTTTTTTTTTTTTTTTTACTTGAATTTAGCCTTTAAACACTATTGCACCTTGCCATTGTATTTTTAAGTCTTTTTACGTAATTTCAATATTATTAATTTATTATTTTTTGTTTTCCACTTATTGGTGCACTTGTCACTCTAATATCATCAATGGTTATAAATATTTTGTAGTGATGTGTATGCTAAATCACTGATGCTTGGTATCATACGATTATTATATATTTCTTCGATATACCACTAGCCACCATCGATTTACCTCATTTATGTTGTTCTTTTGTCATTTATCATAATCACCTTTATAGGTTCTTATTTTACTTACAAGTTTACATAACACACAACTATTTTGAATTCCTATAATTTCTAGTACAGCGCATCACTATTTCTGTATCAATATCTCTCTCTGGGTTCAGACATTTCCCTGCAGTGAGTGCAGCAGTACCCCATTCCACTTATAATATTAATTTTTTCCCATTTTTGGCGCAGGAATATTTTTTTGCTCTCATCTAGGTAGAATTGTCATTTTTATCAGTGAAGCTCTTCCAAACCACGAGATATTTAGGGAGTTCCATCTCCTAAGATCCTCCCGTGTTTCTTTTAGAATGGGCATATAGTTTAATTGGTAGAGGTTTTGTAGATTCGAGGGGATTTCAGTTCCTAAATATGTAATGCTCTGTTTAGCCCAATTAAATGAGAATTTTTTCTTGCAGAGCTCTACTGAACTTGGTTGCAGTGTAATGTTGAGAGCATTTGATTTGGAGTGATTGATTTTTAGGTTGGAAAGAAGATGGAAATGTTCCGGGTCTTTTAGGAGATTAGGCAAGGAGGTGTGTGGTTCTGATAGGAAAAGGAGCATATCATCAGCGAATGCTGCGATTTTATATGTGTTATTTTGAATCTTGATTCCTTTGATATTGTTGTTTGCCCTGATTTTATTTAGTAACGGTTCTAGAGTGAGGACGAATAGAAGTGGGGATAAAGGGCAACCTTGTCTGGTGCCATTTTGTAATTTGAAGGCGTTCGATAGGTGGCTATTTACTCAAACTCGTGCAGTCGGGTTGGAGTTTAGTGCCTTAATGTAAGATCTCATTTGAGGTAAGACGCCTATATGATTCAAGACCACGTCTATGAAAACCCAAGCCACCCTATCGAATGCCTTTTCTGCATCAAGGGAGAGGAAGAATCCTTGTTTTTGTTTGGAGGTTAACCAATGACTAATGTTTAAAGCTTTGATCGTATTGTCTCTTCCCTCTCTGCCAGGTATAAAGCCCACTTGGTCAAGCGTTATTAGGGATGTTAGTAAAGGAAGAATTCTATTTGCTAAAATTTTTGCATATAAATTTACATCTACGTTGATTAAGGAAATCGGCCTATAATTTGTGACCTGGGTTATGTCCTTGCCTTCTTTAGGTATTACGGTTATATGTGCCTCTAGAAGTTTGTTGGGGGGATGTTTTTCAGTATGCAATGATTGGAAAGATTTCAAGAATCGTGGTTTTAATATTTCAATAAAAGTCTTATAGTATTGAAGGGGTAATCCATCAGGGCCTGGGGCTTTTCCTATTTTCATCTCTTTTAGAGCTTTGTCTAGTTCTGCGCCAGAAATCGGTTCTTCGAGTTTTTGGGCTGTGGTATCTGAGATTCCGGGTGGACTATATTTTACTAGAAAGTCTTGGATAAGTTTAGCTCTTAGGTCTGAGTTATGCGGACTTTTGGGATTGGATGGGATATTATAAAGGGATTGGTAGTAGAGTTCGAATTGTTTTGCAATCTCCTCATTTGAGGATTGTAATTTGCCTTGTTTGTCCATTATCTGGTGAATTGTTGCTGAGATTTTTTTGTTTTGAACTGCTTTAGCGAGCAGCTTCCCACTCTTGTTTCCTTGCTCGTAATATATCTTGTGTCTCAAGATATATTGCCTTTTAGTTTTTATATTCAACTCTTCTGCAAGGAGTTTTCTCACATTCGTAAGCTCCTCAAATGCTGAGATTGCAATAGTTTTTTTATGTGTTATTTCTAGATTGTGGATATGGGCTATCAGTGAATTTATTTTGGATTGTTTTTCTTTCTTTATTTTGACTAGCTTTTTTATAATTTCCCCTCTAATCACACACTTGTGTGCTTCCCACTGCGTAATTGAGGAGGTTTCTCCGTTATCATTGCGTGTGAAGTAATCTTTTAATACTTCATTAAGCTCTGATACATCTTTAGGGTCTTTCAGTATGGAAGTGTTCAGTCTCCATGTTTTGGTGCTAGTGTTTTTCTCTGGGAAGGTTAAACTCATGGTGATTGGGTGATGGTCTGATAAAGTCATTGGTTCGATGGTACTATTACTCAGAAGGGTTAAGTCTGGTTGTGTTATAAAGAAGTAATCAATTCTTGAATATTTTTGGTGAACGTTGGAAAAAAATGTAAAGTCTTTGGTTTGAGGGTTAAGGGTTCTCCAGGCGTCATGTAGTATGAGGTTTTGTAGTTGGATTTTGATTTGTTTCAGTGCTCTGTACGGAAGGCTCGATGCCCCATTAGAAGTGTCTATTGTGGGATTCAGCGGGATGTTGAAGTCCCCCCCTAGGATGATAATTCCTGAAGCGAAGGTCGTTAATAGGTCTTTGATTCTACGAAAGAAGGCTACCTGTTTAGTATTTGGTGCATATATATTAGCAATAGTTATAGGATGACGTCCTACTTTGCCTTTTAGTAAAATGTATCTACCTCCAGGGTCTGCCATAGTGTCCTGAAGTTGAAATGGTGTCTGTCTGGAAATCAATACCGAGACCACTTTTGTTTTCCCTTCAGGGTTTGTGGCGTGATAAGCCGTTGGGAATCTTTTGTCCTGCAATTTCGGGGGTTTTTCAGATTTAAAATGCGTTTCTTGAATACAAATTATATTTGCTTTGTGTTTGTGAAGCACATTGAGAAGTTTGGTTCTTTTTTCAGGTATCTTAAGTCCTTTGGCATTAATTGAAAGAAAGTTAATCATTAGTGGACTGGATTTCTGTTTGTAGTTAGTCATCTTAGAAGTTTGATCTACGGTTCTAAATAGGGGGGTGCGTTGGTATTGGAAGGGGGAAGAAAAAAAAGTTAAAAGGGGAAGGGAGATGGGAGGGGGGGGAGGAATATGTGGTGGGAGGTGGACTGGGGGTAGAAATAGACCTGCTAGTCTACCCTATTAAAGATCCGGTATGTTCAAAGAGCAATGGGGGTTGCTCTTTGTGTGAGAACGGTGTCTACACAGGACTTTATGGAGGCTTGTAGTTGCTGAGTGCTTGGTAGTAAATTAATCAGTAAGGATCTCTTTCCTCTCTCTTTTTTTCTTTCTCTCTTTTCTATTGTACAACTTCCTGCACTCGGGAGAAGCCAGTATTAAATTGTTTAAATGATTTAGGGTGTGCTCATGATATATTGGGCCAGGGGAAGGATTGAAGTTTGAACTTAAAGCAGTTAGATAGTGTTCTGTACATGCTAACGTGGTTCAGCCATCAATGTAAAAGAGTGGAATCATATTGGGACAGATGGTGTGGGGAAGTATCTTGTCATATGGTATTTTTGAAACATTTGTGTATTTCAAGTGACTGAAATCAGCTAACAGATCGATTGAGTGGCCTTTAGAGGAAGCCAAAGTATCGAAAAACTGCGTGTTGCTTGCAGCAGGTGTATATTATACAATAAGCAGTAAACCAGAACTGAGTTACTCCAATAACCTAAGTTTGTATTTTAACTTATAACTATGGTTTCAAGTATTGATTTTTCCTCATTATCTATTTTTAAACATGTGAGGCAACATATATCGTGTAACTGTGTGCCTTTAAAGTGTATTGGTAACATCAGACAAACTTTACATATCGATTATATTGTCTGTAATCGGATCTAGGTATCTCTCCCATTGGCGTTTAGGAGGGGTAGAAATTGGTTATAAAATGGCGTCTTGCATATTCAACTCCTATTTCTGAAGGAGGGGAACTCTCCTCAGAGCCTTCCCTCATATAACTTAGCTCTATTAGAACTCTGAGCTATAAACATTTTTAACCTGAGTCAACATTGCATGTGTCTTAATCATCTTATATTAAACTCTATTATCAGGGCGATATTATCTTTAGTACCCAAAACATGTATGCATAAACATTCTATGTTACATATAGTCATATCTACTAGGCTGCACATAGTTCAATACAATAATTTTCATTAGAATGCATAAAAACGACATTCTTTGTCTTCGATCGTTGATCGTATTTGTGTTGAAAGTAACAGCCTGACTAGATATTTTCACAATTAGCTTGTAAACATCGAAGAAACCCATTCAAAAATAAATCTTATCTCTATCCTTCCCGCTCTTATCTCTCTGTCCCCTTCATTCCTTTTCGTGATATACCATACCAATGGGTTGTGCTCACCAGCCTTTAAGTCTTGATTGGTCTAAGACGTTCAAAGAGTTTGTCTTGGTATAAGGAATGACCATAACTGTGGGGACTCTAGGGGTGAGTGTCAAGGGGGGAGGGGTCACTACAAATCCTTACTTGTGTAATTATCCAATAGTACAACAGTTCACAAGTGGAAGAAAAGGAAAAAAAGGGGGGGGGGAAGAAATATACTCTCCCTTCAGCTCCGTAACCCCTCTCTACACCACACCCCCCTCTCAGGACCTCTTACCAAGTGTTGATTGTGACGTCAATCTTTGCGAGAGGGAAGGGAGCAAAAAACAAAAAATAAAAGAAACAAGAGGGAAAGGAGAAAATAATAAATAAAAAATCAAGGGTATTGGAAGCGTTGAATAGATGATGTTACATTTTGTGGTAGCCTCTAAGAGTTTGGCTTAACTGGAAAGTAGGGCTTCAGGTGTCCATTTGTTCTCGGTGATCTGTGCAATCTCTGCGCCTGGGTGGGGAGATTCCAGAACTTCTCTGGAAAGCGTTTCTTCTGCTATAATGCGGAGAAGGTGATCTGCGGCAGCGGTCTCTAATCCTCTGGGTTCTTGAAGTGTAGTTATTAGAGATTGTGATCCACGATTCGTTCGGTGTAAAGGAACTATACCATTCTGATACCTCAATCTTAGGAAGATCAAGAGATTCGGAAAATGCTTGTAGGTCATCTGGTGTGTTCAGTAACGCTGTGTGGCCTCTCCATTTGGCTGATAGACAAAAAGGAAATTTCCATCTGTATGGAATGCCTCTGTTGCGCAGTTGCTCTGTGATCAGGCGTAGGGCTTTGCGTTGCTGCAGTGTAATATTCGATAGGTCTTGGTACAGTTTGATTTCATTTCCATTAAAGATGATTCTGCCTTTCTCTCTTTCTTTTTTAAGAATTGCTTCTTTCAGGGGAAAGTTAACAAGGCAACAGATTATGTCTCTAGGGGGGTCATCCTCTCTACCCCTGGGTCTGAGAGCTCTGTGAATCCTCTCAAATTTAATGGGGGAGTCAGAGGGTCTGTCCAGAATCTCATTGAATAATGCGGCCGCCGTTTGCTCAACTGGGTTTTGATCAGTTATTTCTGGGACTCCTCTGATTCTTATATTGTGCCTTCTCCCCTATTATCTAAATCTTCTATGCGGCGGTTCAGGTCTACGATGTGGTTGAGGTGTAAGTCAGCATTTTTTTGTACCTGTTTAATTGCCTCTGCTTGATGGGCTGAAGCTTACTCCATTGCTCCTGTTCTTGCTGCAATCCCTTGTATGTCTGCCCTTATCTCGCTGATGGCTGCAGAAAAGGATGCCTTTATGTCCATAGACATAGCCTGTAAGTTGGCTTGAAGGACTGCCAGGCTAAGAGAATGAGGTTGGTGTATTTCTGGGCTCTCTGAGCGCCATTCGCGCTGTTTGCGGTGTCCGCGATGGAGGTGGAGCCGCCGGCGGCATAGCTGGCTTAGGCGAGGCCGCGGCTTTGAGGCCTTCGACGCGCGATGTCCGAAACATCGCTGGAATGTTTACCGGCGGCTGCTGCTGTTGCTCCATCTGTGCCTGGGGGGATAGGGAGCTCCAGTCATCCTTTCCCTGGCGTGGATGCCTTGTGATTAGCCCTAAAGCTGATTGTTTGTTCTCCCGAGTGCTGGAGGAAAGGGATTAGGCATCCATCTTCGTCCGGAGTTAGGCCACGCCCCCTTTAAATTTATCCACATCCCTCAGTAACGCTCAAGTGTATCTCACAAGTCTGTGGCAGAGACTTTACCGAGCATCCCACCGGCTGCTAGGCCTAGTGAGAGAGGTCTATCCGGGGGTTGTTGAATCCAGTTGTGAAACAGTTTTATTCTCTGGATTCTCTTAATACTTTCACCTTCCAATCTAAGTGCCTGAACTCACCCCTAACCCTCTACCCTCCATTAAGAGACTCTGTTTTTTCTAAATAAATAACCCAAAAGAGGATTCAGTGTCAGTTTCAACATTCTTTGGGCCATTTACCAAGATGGAGAAGCAAGCAGGTGAGGTAACGTTATGCCCAACTCAAACCAGCAGCTCCTTCGGGGTTAGTGCTACACTAGTATATTTGGTTATTGCTGTACTACTTTATGCGTTTTAATTGTGTGTTCATGTTACTACCCAAATGACTGGAAGGATTAGATGAATATTAAAATTTTAATGACATTATTTCTAAGGCCACGGGAGGCGAGGCAAGGCAAGGCATTTATACCCTGTATTACAACAGGTTTGCTTTTTGTTACCAACATTCCTGTAGTAATAACCTCCCACTGCTTCTACCAACGGATTCTATTCAGTCATATAGCTGAACAAGAATCCCTTCATTCTCTCCTTAAGGTTTATACCAGACGTTATACTCACCTTTCGATTATTTGGACTCTCTCTCTATAGAGCGTTCGGCAACTAACATTCTATTATACCTTTCATCTCTTTCCTTCCTTCTATTACTTTCTCTTTCTACAGGGGAATCCATTAACAACAAACACTTAATTCAGACTGTTTGTTCAGTGGCCATGATGTACTCCACACTAAACAAAGAACCTTTTTTGGTTTTTCATAATGTTAGAGGCCTAATTACTCCCAAGAAACGAGTCTCACTACTTTGAGAACTACAAAAGGTAAAAGCATTCCTACCAACTTTTTGATATGGGAATGAGGGACATTTGTTTTTACCACTACTATTCCTTTATATTGGCTTTCGAAATGTACAAATGCAGCAATTTAGAAATTGGATGAAATGTTTAGCGCTGGGAAAAACTTTTTGAAAGATAAAAAGAGCATTTTATATACAACTATATAGATCAGACCAAAATTAAGGACAAATGTGGAGGAAAGAGGGACAAAGGGACATTGCTGCAAATTAGGTAAAATCTCTCGAAATCAGGAACAGTTTGAGCCATGTAAAACCCAAAGTAGTTTTTATTAAGAGTCACACTTTAACCACTTGCCGTCCGTGCTATAGCCGAAAGACGGAAAAACAGCTGGGCTGACTTAATTTGCCGGGAGGGCATCCTTGGACGTCCTCCTATGCTTGAGTGGCTTGTGCACCACCTGCAGAGCGCTCACGGCGCTCTATGTGATCAGCAAGTCTATGATCACCAATCGGAGTAAGGGGTCGATCCTGATCCCTTACCACATGATCAGCTGTCAGCCAATGACAGCTGATCATGTGATATAAACAGCTGGTAGCGTGAGGAGGAAAAAAAAGCCAATCACCAGCGGCTGCGAGAGGGACATCGGTCCTGATGATAGACAGTCACCTACCAGTGCCCACCAGCGCCACCTACCAGTGCCCAAAGTACCACCCATCAGTCCCACACTGCCCTTAAGCTGTGCTTCATGTAAAGTCCCAATTTTTTGCCTTGTTGCATTTTAGTCCCACAGTGTCACCTATCAGTGCCCTCAATGTCACCTATCACTGCCCACAATGCCACCTATCACTGCCCACAGTGCCCACAGTGTCGGCCTATAAATCACCAACCAGTGCTGCCTATCAAATCACCTACCAGTGCCCATCAGTGCCACTTACCAGTGCCAATCAGTGCCCATCAGTGACATCTATCAGTGCCATTCATCAGTGCCACCTAGCAGTGCCACCCATCAGGGCCCATCAGTGCCCATCAATGCCATCTTATCAGTGCCCATCAGTGTCACCTTATCTGTGCCCATCAGTGCAGCCCTTCAGTGCTGCCCATCAGTGCAGCCCATCAGAGCAGCCTCATCAGCGAATATCAATGTAGGAGAAAAATGACCGTTTGGAAAATTTTATAACAAACTATGAAACATGTTTTTTGTTTTGTTTTTTTCAAAAAAAAAATTTGTTTGTTTAGAAAAAAATAAAAACCCAAGAGGTGATTAAATACCACCAAACGAAAGCTCCATTTGTGTGACAAAAAATAATAAAAAATGTAATTTGAGTACAGTGTAGCATGACCGCACAATTGTCATTCAAAGTGCGAGATCGCTAAAAGCTAAAAATTGGTCTGGGCAGGAGGGGGGGGGGGGGGGGGCAGGCAATACACCCATCACTGCTGTCAAGGTTGAAACAGGCAATACACCCGGCTACACAATAAACATTACCCTTATGCATACCATGCAACTAATATTTTCTCTAAATCTAAGGGAAAAAAAACTCAGGCTTAGAAATATCACAGCAACATGCAGACACAGAAGGGAGATTCCTTTTCCTTAACTGCTTGCCACCCGCCTGCCATCAAATGATGCTTCTCCGTCACCGGCTGGGGCGCACAGCAATCGTGGCCGTACTGTTTTGCTAGGACACAGCGCGACCCCGATCTCTGTAAAGAGCCGCTTCTGCGGCTCTTTAACCATGTGATCAGCTGTGTCCGATCCTAGCCGGTCACATGTAAACATGGAATTGACGGACTCGGCTCTCCTCGCCTCACACTGACAGAGGGTATGGCGAGGAGAGCCGATCAGAGGCATCTCCATGCAGGGGGACATCTAGGAATGTACTCAGGGCACTGATCATCAGTGCCCTGATTACAATATTTTAATATAGTGTCGCAAATCAGTGCCCACCATTGCCCACCAATGCCACCTATCAGTGTCCACCAGTGCCCACCACTGCCCACAAGTGCCACCAATCAGTGCCCATTAGTGATGCTAGTCAGTGCTGGCAATCAGTGTCACATATCAGTGCTGCCCATCAATGCCCATCACTGCTGTCAATCAATGCACATCAGTAATACCCATCAGTGTAGCCCATCAGTGCCACCCATCAATACCCATCAGTACCCACCAGTGCTGCCTAACAGTGCCCACCAATGCCACCTAATAGTGCCCATCAGTATCACCTAACAGTGCCCATCAGTGCCGCCTATCAGTGCTCATCAGTGCCACATAGTGCCCATAAGTGAGGCATATTTGTGCCTCCTCATCAGTGCCCTTAAGTGCCGCCTCATCAGTGCCCATAAGTTCCACCTCATCAATGTCCACCAGTTCAGCCCATCAGTGCCCATCAGTGCCACCTCATCAGCACACATCAGTGAAGGCGAAAAATTACTTAGTTACAAAATTTACTGACAGGAAAAAAGTAAAAAACATTTTTTTTCAAAATTTTTGGTCTTTTTTTTTGTAAAAAATAAAAAACCCAGCAGTGATTAAATACAACCAAAAGAAAGCTCTATCTGTGTGAAGAAAATGATAAAAAATGCGTTTGGGCACAGTGTAGCATGACTACGCAATTGTCATTCAAAGTGTGACAATGCTGAAAGCTAAAAAATGGCTTGGGCAGGAAGTGAGTGTAAGTTCCTGGTAGGCAAGTGGTTAAAGGACAGTGGGATGGGATACTAATTATGTTGGCAAACATGTATTTCCCAAATTCGGCACAAATCAGTTTTTGTCAAAATGTGGTCGAGGAGCTGAAAAGCTTCGCTACAGGCTGCATTGTACTACCATTACAGGATACATCTGATGGCAAATCAAGCTTACCATATAGAAAAATTTGAAAAATCAAGTTCTTGTCAGCCTCCCTTACATTAGTTGATACACGGTGCACGATTAACCCTTCTGGCAGGGATTTCTCTTATTTCTCCACTCTGCATAACAAATTCACGTGTATTGATTACATTTTTCTTTCTCAGAGGGATTTGCACCTACTGAAAAATGTTAAAATAGGTATCGAATCCTTTTCGGATCATGCCCCAATTTCGCTAACCTTACAGACGCCTGAAATGCTCGTCGGAAAAAGCTTTGATGGTTTTCCTGACGAAATTTGGCTCAAGTTGTCTTGCCTACACATGGTCACATCAAATTTCGATAATTTATAACGCGGTGACGTACAACACATACGACGTGACTAGAAAAAGGAAGCTCAATAGCCAGTAGCCAATAGCTTCTGTCTCGTAGTTGAATCTGAGCATGCGTGATTTTTGGCATGTCGGAATTGCATACACATGATCGGAATTACCGATAGAAAGTGTTTCCATCGGAAAAATTGAGAACATGCTATAAATTTTTGGCTGGCGGAAATTCGGACAGCTAAATTCCGCATTTTCCGATGAAAAGCTCTTATCTGTCTTTTTCTGGCCAGAATTCCAATCGCGTGTATGCGGCATTAGACATCCTAAAAATAACACTTGGAGGCTAAACCCATCCTTGCTAACAGACAACCCAAGCGTTGTCAAAATAACAGAATCTATAAAAACGTACTTTACTGAAAATGATACAGAAGAGCTTTCTCCACTATCAATTTGGGAAGCCCATAAATGTGTGATTAGGGGAGAGTTTATCAGGTTAGGTGCCGCAAAAAAAAAAGGAGGTGAAAAAGGAATTGAATGATCTGGTAGTTCAAATTGGCAAACTAGAAGCAAAACATAAACAAACCCTAGTGCTGGAAACAGTTACTGAATTACAAGACCTGAGAAAAAACCTGAAACCTCAAAGAATCCTCTTTTTAAGAAAGGGATTTTACTACAAAAACAGAGACAAAACAGGTAAATTTCTCGCAAGAGCGTTAAAATATGTACAGCTGTCCACAAATATACCTGCCATAAAAAACAAAAACACTCATCTAGTGCAAGATACTGAAAAAATAGCTCAATCATTTCACGACTATTATACGGACTTGTGTAATCTCCCGAATACACACAAACAGAAAGACTTACACGGAACGCAAACACAATTCAAAAATTCCTCACCGATAGCTGGTTACCCACATTAAGTGATAGTGACTCACAACAAGTAGAAGTTCCAATTAAAGATGACAAACTACTACAAGCCATTAAATTTCTTAAAACAGGAAAAAACACAGGCCCGTATGGGTTCACTGCACACTATTATAAGACCTTTTCCATACTCCTGATTCCATACCTCTTGAAAGCCCTCAATCATCTAAAAGATCCTAGAGAAGTCCCATTGAATTTCCTGAGAGTACACATCACAGTAATACCCAAACCAAATAAAGATCCATTAGACTGTTCAAATTATAGACCAATCTCTTTGCTTAACTTGGACCTTAGGCTGTTCGCCTAAATATTGGCAAATCATTTGAGGCCCCTATTACAACAGAACAGACAGGCTTTATGCCAGGTAGAGAAGTCTGGGACAATGTGGGGAAAGCATTAAACCTTATCCATAAAGCACAGACAGAGGACGTGGAAGGCATGCTACTATCCACAGACGCAGAGAAGACCTTCGATCATGTATTGTGGGACTTTCTCCTAGGGACCTGTACTCACATGTTATCATGATTAGTGTCCCTCTATCAAAACCCTACTGCAAAAATCAAAATCAATGGAGCTCTATCTGATATAATCTCTATACATAATGGGACATGACAAGGATGCCTCCTTTACCCATTGCTCTTCATTCTTACCCTAGAACCCCTAATTCGTACATTGAATATTTTGCCATCCATACACGTCTTGCAAGTTGGAGAGAAAACATACAAATCCGCAGCTTACGCTGACATTCACTATAGCTATATTTCTAACTTTAAAAATAAATGATAAGAAATCAGAAGCCTTGACCCTATCCTTGAAAGACAATACAAGAACACTTGTTCAAAACAATTGCACCTTTAAGTGGGAGGAAAGGATCCACAAATACCTAAGAATATGGCTAACACCAAATCTTGACTCACTCTATGGAATGAAATTTAAACCTCTATTACAATCCATAAATAGGGATCTAGCAAAATGGGCTTTAAAATATTATTATTATTATTTACGATTTATATAGTGCCAACAGTTTACACAGTGCTTTACAATGTATAGGGGGACGACACAATTACAGTACAGGGGAGCCCTGCTCGTAGAGCTTACATTCTAAAGGGAGGGGGTGGTGGTACAAAAGGTAATAGCTGCAGAGAATGATTTTATGGGGGTGGCTCGGGAACAGTTAGGTGGGTGTGGGATATATCTCATACATAAAATACAATATAATATAAAATATAAATAAAATAATATAATATAAAAATAATATAATATAATACATCTCATGATTTGGTAGAGCTGCGATAATCAAGATTACAGTCCTGCCCAGAGTGCTGTATTTTTTACAGACTATCCCAATCTTTTTACCAATGAGCTTCTTCCGTGCCCTAAACTCCATGCTCAGGAGATTTCTATGGGCAACAAAAAAACCCTGTAACTGCTCACACGTGCCAAAGGAAATAGAGGTTTGGGATTCCCAAACTTCAAACATTATTATTTTGCTGCACATTTTACGCAAATTATTGACTGGACGTGTCATGCAGAAAATAAGGATTGGGTGGCTCTGGAGAACAATATAGGATCGATACCAATGACGTTCTCTCCGTGGATTCCTTGGGTATCCTGCCCAAGACAATTGAAACAACATCCCCTAGTAGGAACAATGCTTAAGATCCTACAAATGATTAACCAAATGATCTGACCTAACTACCTCCCTGAGACCTTTAACCCCGTTAGGTCCCAACCCAGACTTACAACCAGGAATGATAACGCCCCCACGGTTACATATGGAAAATAGGAGACCTCTCCTAGCCACACACTGTTTCACAGGAGGCAGGCTGAAAACATTGCCAGAACTTCAATCAGAAGCAGGACAATTAAACCTGAGAAACTGGGATTATCACCAGATATGTCCTCTACTCTAAAAAATGCAAACACTTTAAGAGAGCATTAACTCATTTTGAAACAGTATGCTTCAAGGTGATTGGAAGTGCAAAAAACATTTCATTAACTTGCACCTGGTTACAGACCTCCAGAGCCTCAGTGTGGAATAAACACAAGGAGTTTTGGGAATCCCCTCTAAGCACCTCTTTTAGCGATGACCAATGGCTAAATGCTTGTGTGTTTGTACATAAATGCACAATCGGTACACGCCTTCAGGAAACATCTTAAAAACTTTTGACTAATTGGTACAATACACCCATTAAGATACATTGATGGATTCCCACGGCTCCAGATCTTTGTTGGCGCTGTAACCAGGAGAAAGGTTCATTATAACACACATGGTGGGCTTGTATCATGATACAACCATTCTGGCGAAAAGTCTGTGAACTCATAAAACGTAATAGAAACATTGATCCAACTGATGGCAGCATGTTGCCTGCTTTTTGCATCTCAAATCATTCAATGAAAACATATAAATGATCACTGACCAGATTCCTACTCACTGCTGCAAAAGCATTGATCCCTAGACATTGAAAATCCACAAATACACCCCACAATTAAGGAATGACTAAATGAGGTACCCAACCTATACGCAATGGAGTTAATAAGGGCAACTGCACACAAAACAACTGAAAAGTTTAACAAAACATGGCAGCCTTGGGTCATCTTCAAATACTTTAGAGCCTATGACTCACTGATTGGAAAATAATCATGGCAACGCCTGGACCCCTATTCTGTTTGCTCTATACCTTCATTTTCTTTCCTTTTCCCAACTTATCTCTCTCAACTCTACCATCTACTTATACTTCTTATTACACTTTGTTACTCTGGCCCACATAGCAGATATCATGCTTACAAAATTGAAGCAAACACTTAGACCATAGTCAGCATAATGATTGATAATTACATCAGTCTTTAGTTTTAAAATCAAAATTCCACATAAATTACTATACAGTTTTTTCAATTCATCTTGCGTATTGTCTATGAACAAATTAATTAGCTAAGTATGTGTTATGACAGTCATATAATTCATATATTTGTATACATTGGTTATACTATGGTACAATTTGTACAAATGTTGTTCTCCTTACATTTACAATAAAAATATTATTGTGAAAAAAAAGCCCTCACATTGTGTGTAATTACATGGAGACCCATTTCAAGGATAAGGAACAAGCTGTCTTAGATATAGTGATGATCTTTAGTCTAGTGGGCAAGGACTGGTTTGTATGTCTAATATATGGCTCGTCTGACTGAAGGCCATCGTCCTTTGTGCAGGAGTCGAACTCTAAGGGTGTGCCAAGAGCCAGCAAAATAAACCATTTTAGTCATAAATATGAACCCGCCAGGTGAGCGCATGCGCGGGGTTTCCCAAGATGGCCGCCGGCATCTAGAGCTCCGCTCCACCGCTGCCCTGCTTTGACCACCGGAGCCTTCCGAGCGCCCCCACGATATACCGGACGGCAGATTTTTGTGGGGGAACACTCAGGGAACCCGCGGATGGCGTCCCCGAGCGCCAGAAAGGACTTATCCGGCCGTATGAGTTACGCCAAGATGGCGGCGGCTCCACGAGGCCTCACAGTCACAGCTCCTCAGGAAGATTCCATAGCGGACCAGGACCAGGAACGGCTGCCTTTCCAAGGTACTGACTGTGCCCCTTTAACATCAGCTCACTCTCCCTCTTCCACTGAATCATTGCTGGGGGGATTGAGTGCAGGATATCCCACTACACCTATGAGGGATCCTCATACAGGCATGCTGCTGACAGTCAGTGAGGCACAGGAAGATTTCCCTCCCCCCACAGACTTTCCCTCCATGATGACAGCTTTCTCACATATGCTTTCCAAAAGCCTTGCTATTCAGGCTACTCAGATCACTACCTCCATACATGCAGACCTGCAGCAAATAGGTCAAAGGCTGGACACTGTGGAACGCAACACTGACCAGGCTATCTCACGGATCAACCAGAATTCGGCTAGATTGGAGGAGGTTCAGGACCAATTAGAGACTGCGTTTGCAAAAATCGATGACCTCGAGAACAGGTCGAGAAGATATAATTTTAGGATACGGGGGATTCCCGAATCTGAAAAAGAGGTACACAAGGTGGTGAGATCTCTCATAAGGAATTTGATCCCTGACATCCCGGATCGCCATCTAGAACTGGATAGGGCACACAGGGCTCTCCAGCCCCCCCGCTCTGACGGTTTACCCAGGGACATTATAGTCAAACCGCACTACTACTCGGTGAAGGAGGAGGTCATGCGCAAATCCAGATATACAGAAAATCTCTCGTTCCAGGGTCACAAGATCCAGCTATTCGCTGATCTCTCCCCATACACTATACAGAGGAGACGGTCATTTAAACCGTTGCTACAAGTTTTGCTGGACAAAGAAATCGCTTACAGATGGTCGTTTCCTTTGAGGCTGAACTTTTCTTACAAGAACAAAAGCTTTGGATTCTCCTCGTTTCCGGAAGGCGAAAAACTTCTGACTCGACTAGGTCTGATACAACTGGAACCCGCATCGGAACCTCCCAACAGAGGTACCCCAACGTCTACCAAGAGGCCTCCCCCAGCGAGCCCACTGCAGCAGATCTGGATGACACAAAGCTCCAAACGATCCAAAGAAAATCTGCCACCTTGAGACTATTTTAGTTTCCCCACTTGTGGGCTGAACTTCCCCTTTTTTTTTTTCGGGGATCCCCTGGTAGTGGCTCGGGCCACGGAACTCGGGGGTCTTATGGGACTTTCTTGGTCCACTCCTCTGACTGGAGGGTTACGGGTGGGAAGTCCTCCCATGTTCTGTCTTATTGTTTTTGGGGATTATCTGCTCTTCCCCAGGTTATCGGTAATTTTGCTCTCCTTTAGTTTTGTATCATTAAGGAGGAGGGCTTAAGGGGGGGGGGGGTTTGCATTTTTACTGTTTTGGTACTTTTGTACTCTTAAATTTTTTGCTTTATAACCTCGGACCAAGTTCATCTCTATTAGTCTCAGGTTGAGGTCTCAGGACTTGCTATTCTGGTCTCGAAGGCCCGGTACAGCACACGCTTCTCATATCGGTTAGGACTGTAATATATATGCCTTCTCGGGGAGTTCCTAGGTTTCCTGTATTTGGTAGCAGGGTATGTTTTATGGGATGTGCTAAGTTTTATAATCTTTGTTTAGAAAGGTCCTTTACAGCTTTTAGGTAATGATATGATAAGGGTATGGCCATTTCTCCACCGTCTCTATTTGGGGGGAGGGGGGGTGGGGGATGGACGATCTGAATTGTGTTTTGGGCCATTCCCTTTGCCATAGGTATAGGAGTGCTACTCCACGCTTAGAGTTCTTGAGGGGCGCTCGGTTTCCATTCTCGATCGGAGCTTGTGACAGCTCCTCAGTTTATATATTTAAGGTGGCGGGGCGGTGGTGGATTTAGTGCGCTCCCCCTGGCTCAGAGGTTATGTTTAAGCTTCTGGGCCATTATCGGGGTAACCTTGTCTGGGGTTGCCCCGTCCATTTACGAATGGGAGTGGGTTGGAGGGGTCCCGACCACTCGGGGGGGAGGATGGGGACGGGGGTCCCCTGTAGGTATTTTTCTGATAACATAATGATATTACAACATGGTTCTCCTCATGTTGATGTTCTTTCTCTATACGATTGTTTATCTATTTTCTTTTTCATCTCTTTCCTTCTCCTTTCTCCTCATGTTTACTGCAGACGAGGCGACTTTACATATGACATCCGGCCTGCACTCCTGGAAGGTTATGGGATCTATTGGTGGTTCTGGATTCACACACGGCATGTCCCTCCTCATGGGAGCGGTGAGTTCTTGTTCAGTTGCGTGGTTCTCCCCCCTCTGGTCCATGGCTGACACACCAGCTAAAGCGCCCACACTAAGAATAGTCTCGCATAATACTCAGGGTCTTAACTCTCCAATGAAACGTAGGAAGATTCTAGAACACTACAGATCCATACATGCAGATATTTTATTACTACAGGAGACGCACTTCCCTTCCTCTTTCAAACCCACATTTTTACATCAGCACTATCCTCAGTTCTTTTTGGCATCCGCTGAAAACAAGACCAGGGGGGTGGCAGTGTGTTTCTCCAAACATATAAACCTCTCACAACCTGAGATTTTTCAGGACCCCCAGGGTCGATATATTCTGGATTCAGGTCACATAGATGGAGAATGCTACACATTTGTTTCCTACTATGCACCCAATAAGGGCCAAAGTTCCTTTTTTGCATCTATGCTGAGGAAGCTACAAAACCGCCTTCAGGGCACGGTGTTTATTGGAGGGGACTCAAATGTAGCATTTGACTTTTCTCTGGATAAATCAGGATCTGGGGGGTCAAAACCCAAGCGTCCATCGAAGCAGAGCATTAGCATTGCCCGCATGCTCCACTCCGGTGGTCTGATTGACTCCTGGCGGGAGATGAACCCTCGGGCGAAGGATTATACACATTTTTCGGCACCGCACCACACCTATGCCAGAATAGATCACATTTTTACAAAACCCCAGACGGTCCCTTTGCTGGTCACTGCAAAGATCTTGGACACATCCTTATCGGACCACTCCATGGTGGTTGTAGTATCCAGGAGACCTATGGGCTCCGGGGGCCGCCCATGTTGGCGCCTCCGGGAATCCATTTTGAGCGATCCTGCACATAGCGCAGTGTTGGAGGCTGCTATTCGAGAATACTTTGAGCTGAATGATACCGGGGAGGTAACGCCGGTTACTTTATCGGCTGCACATAAAACTGTAATGAGAGGCAAATTGATACAGTTGTCCTCTAATCTCAAAGCGCAACACCGGGCTGACACTCTCAAACTCACGGAGGAGTTCCGTTCCCTAGCTAAAACACACAAACAGCGTCCTACGGCTGAATCACTAGCCAAACTAGACGAAGTCAAGGCCCGACTGAATATGTCCTTAACCACAGCAGCTGCACAACATCTTACTTGGACGGGGGCTAAATTCTATGCACAAAAAGACAGGGTGGGCTCACGACTGGCAGTAAAACTGACCCCCAAGCCACGTGCTCAGTCTTTTCCTAAAATCAGAGTTCACTCAGGGGACCTATCTCAGAACCCTGTTAAAGTCATGGACACTTTTTTGAGGTTCTACTCGGACTTATACAAACAGGGGACTAGCCCCTCCAAGGGTGCTCGGGAGCGGCTCCTGAGGGATCTCCCACTGCCCAAGCTCTCAGAGGATCACAGGGATCTTATGGAGGATCCGTTCACTCAGGCTGAAGTACTTGACACTATAAAAACGCTCTCAGTGGGTTCTGCCCCGGGTCCGGACGGATTCTCCAATGGTTATTATAAGAAGTTTGGCCCTTCTCTGGCTCCTTATCTGGTGAAAATGTTTAACTCTCTCAGGGATGGCTCCACCATGCCTCCGGACATGAACTCAGCTTTTATCTCGGTGATTCCAAAACCTGGTAAAGATGCCAGTGTGGTGGGCAATTATAGGCCTATTTCGCTTATCAATAATGACATTAAGATAATGACGAAAATACTGGCGAACAGGCTGTCAAGCTTTATTTCTCGGTATATCCACAAAGATCAGGTGGGGTTCATCCCTGGGAGACAAGGACCAGACCAGATTAGGCGCGCAGTAGATGTTATTTCACTCCTGAAGGCACAATGGGACGGGGGTTCCCCGCAACAGGGGTTTCTGCTGTCCATTGACCTTCATAAGGCCTTTGACTCTATTGATTGGTCGTACCTTACGGACATTCTGAAGAGATGGGGGTGCGGAAAATACTTTCTTAACCTTATAGCGGCTCTCTATTCTAATCCTTCGGCTCAGGTGCGTCTGTTGGGCAGATTTTCTAACACGTTCAGTATTGGTAGGGGGACAAGACAGGGGTGCCCACTATCTCCGCTTCTTTTTGCCATAGCCATAGAAACTTTAGCCATTGCCTTACGTTCTAACCCTGACATTAGGGGGGTCATATGCGGGTCCTGCGAACATAAATGCGCCCTTTATGCGGACGACCTCCTTCTTTTTGTTACCTCGCCCCTGACCTCCATGCCCATCATTAACCGGACTTTATTAGATTTTAGTAAGATTTCGGGACTCCGGGTCAATATGGAGAAATCTTTAGCCCTGAATATTACGTTATCCACAGATATGCTATCACAACTCTCAAATAACTTTACTTTCTCATGGGCACAATCACAGCTCCCTTATTTGGGAATCAAACTCACTTCCGATATACACACATTATTCAAAGCTAACTATCCCTACATGGCGCAAAAATGCAAAGAGGATTTAGTTCGCTGGTCAGGTTGTGGCATCTCCTGGCTGGGTAGGATTAATGCGGTAAAAATGACACTTCTACCGCGTTTATTGTACTTGTTCCGTTCACTCCCAATTCCAGTCCCCAAAACATTCCTTGACAAAATACAAACGGACATCGTGAGATTTGTCTGGGGGAAGAAAGGCTATAGGTGCTCCTCAGCCACACTCTACCGATTGAAATCTCAAGGGGGGCTGGGGCTTCCCAATTTGTGGGGTTATTATCAAGCGGCACAACTGGCCCAGATATCAATGGCTTTCTCGGGTTCCGTAAAACCGGACTGGTTATTGATGGAACGGCAATCTATTCCCCACCACACAATAGATTTCCTGATGGGTTGTAGCCCCAAACGCAGACCAGCAATTCTGGCTCCCACCCTCTCGCATTCATTGGCGCTTAGCTCCAACCTATTCAAACGGGACTCGTTAATCTCCCCACTGAAGCCGCTAACACACATTTTTCATAATGGGGATTTTCCCCCGGGGGAAAATATAGAAGCCTTTAAATGGTGGACGAATAAGGGGTTATACAGAATCGGACACTTCTTTTCTCCTTCTGGCCCTCTTTCTTTATCACATTGCAAAAAGAAACTAGATATGCCCGATTCCGAAATATTCAGATTTACACAAATCTCACACTATTTGAATTCCATTTGGACTTCCAAACCTCTTCCTCCTTTTATAACGCAATATGAGCAATGGTGTGCGCAGACCACGGACCAGAGGGGGGGTATCTCCCTGATTTACGCGGCTCTGATGGGGAAGGACAACAAGCCCTCTTATGCTCTCGCATGGGAAGCAGACTTGGGCGGCTCTTGGGAGTCGAAACAGTGGTTTGGGGCCTCGATAAGAGCTCACAAAGGTATACTTAATGTTTCTCTAATTGAGGCAGGTATCAAAGTCCTGTTTAGATGGTACTACGTTCCTTCCAGGCTGGCAAAAAATTTTCCGGGTTCCTCGCCACTGTGCTTCAGAGGTTGTGAACTGGGAGGAGATATGTTTCATGTCTGGTGGTCCTGCCCACGCATCCGCTCCTTTTGGCGGAAAGTCTTTCGTACGGTTAGTTCCATTACGGGGACTACCTTACTACCACACCCCAGTTTAGCCTGACTGAATCTTTTCATCCCAGCTCTATCTAAACATTTACAGCAATTGGTGTTTTTTGTCTTTCTTGGCGCTAAACTTACAATTGCTAAGGCCTGGAAGAAACACACGATTTCCTATAGGATGTTCAGATCTAAGGTAACATGGATTATGGTGCAAGAACAAGTAGTGGCTAAGTGGAATGACAAAACGGAGAGATTCCGGATGATCTGGGAACCATGGGCGACGTTGTGTAATATTTCTCTTATTCCAGGAGTGCGGCCCGGTACTTTGTCTTCTAGGGCAGGTAACATTTGATTCAGCATTTTACTTTGTCTCCTCTTCTCCTCTCCCCCTTTCCCCCCCCTTTTTTTTTCCTTTTCACACGTTCTTTTCTTTTTTTTTTCTTCTTCACCTCCCTTGGTGGTTTGAGATGGGCCCCACAAGGGGTCCTATTAGAGATGGCAGCGATGTTCTGGGATGGTTTTTGACCCAGAATTTCTTTGGGCATCTCAGGCAACTAAACTTGGTAAGGAGGGGTGGGGAGAGTTCTGGTCTTGGCGGGCGGGCCTAGCCCTTGGTCTGCAGCTTGATCCCGTTTGGGGCACCAGGGGATCTATGGCTCGTGCGCTTGGACTAGTCATTCTCCACCAAGGAGACTGAACTTGTTGTTATGGGTTCTAAATAATACCACTGTTTTATCAATGTACCTCTAGATGGCTTTATAGGTTGGTTATGTTCTACTCTGGTCTAGATCCATGTATTTCTAGCTTGGCTCTGCCTATGTATGGGTTGAGTTATCTTGTTGAATTGTATTGAGGATTGTTTATCTTTTCTGTTCTGATGCAAATATTCAATAAAAATTATTGAAAAAAAAAAAAAAAAAAAAATATGAACCCGCCATAAAGATGGTGAGAGAATATGCCTTTTGGGGTCACACCAGTATGCATATCAATCGCAAAGATAATAATAAAATAAGGAAAACAATATAAGAGCTAGAAAAAAAAAGCTTTAAGGGGCCAGGAGGGTAAGATCCCCACCCCTGCCAAGAGTACAACTTTCCGTGGACTAATCAGTCCAATATTCATCCAGTGCTTTATCTCCCACTCTCCCAGATCATCTGAGCGCGTGTCAAGAAGAATCATAGTTGACCACCCCCTCATACAGGGAATCCGAGGGGTATAGTATAGGAAGTCAAAAAAGCAACTGTGAGTGGGAGGACAATACAGATGGGCATGAGACGACTTAGCCGAGATATCTGATGCTTCAAGATCAGACTAGGTGTATGAACACCAGCTTGAGTGTCAATATGTATGCAGGATAAGGAACACTTCCGACCAGCCTGGATCAAACCTCTCAGTCTCTGGATCTTTTCCTGTTTCTCTGATATTGTTGAGGCAGGTAGGGCGAGGAGCAGAATGCAGTAGTGGAGCAGTGTGGGGATCCAGTAGGCCCAACTTGATTAACAGGTCTTTGCCCTCCGAGAGATTCATCACTGTATAGGTTGTGCCATTGTGGGGAACCGGGAGCTTAAAAGGAAAGCCCCATCTATAACGCATCCTGGCAGAATAGATGTAACCTCCTTCATACACCTCCTCTTGTCCAGCGTATCAGGGGTGATATCTGGGTAGATTTGGATTGTGACCCCATCAAGTTGAATTAAGGGGGTGTTGCGGGAAGAACAAAGGATATCCTCTTTCACCAGGAAGTCTTTTAGACACATCACTATGTCCCTTGGGGGCTTTTCTGGAGGTGGTTTCGGCTTAGGGCCCTATGGATCCCATCGCATGTGAAGAAGGTATCAGCACGATCTGGGAGTAAGGAGTGAAATATTTTTTTCACTGCAGATTGTAGGTCAACCACCACTTCAGGGACTCTTCTCACTCTGGTGTTATTTCTCCTGTTATGGTTTTCTAGATCTTCTAGATGAGACTGAACTTGAATGACCGTGTTTGAGAGTATTTCATAATCTTTATGGAGCTCCTCATAGGCTAGATAGAGCTCATCATGTTTTGTTTCCAGTATGTCTGTTTGGCCTGCCAGTGCAGCTATCTCCTGCTTCAGAGTGCTGGTGGATTTGTGCAGTTCTGCCTGAAATTTATGAGCCAGTTTATCATACATGGAGGAGAGCCTATCCTCCAGGTCTGTTTTAGTGAGATGACAGGGTGCCATCTTTGGACATAGCTGCTTGTTCAAGCACACTGTCAGGTCCTGCTGCTAGATGGTGTTGTGAAGGAAAATCCCAGAGTAATGGCCCTGGGGAAAAGGCTATAGTCTCCTCTTCCCTCTGAGATCCTGTAGCTAGTCTCTGTCCACCTTCGTGCCGTGCATGCGCCCTGGGGTGGAGGAACTTGACTGGCCTGCAGAGAATCTTAACCTCAACCCGATAGAACAGCTTTGGGATGAATTAGAGCGGAGACTGCGAGCCAGGCCTTCTCACTCAACCTCAGTGCCTGGCCTCACAAATGCGCTTCTGGAAGAATAGTCAAACATTCCCATAGACACACTCCTAAACCTTGTAGACAGATTTCCCAGAAGAGTTGAAGCTGCAAAGGGTGGGCCAACTCAATATTGAACCCTACAGACTAAGGCCAGGATGCCATCAAAGTTCATATGCGTGTAAAGGCAGTAAGGATGAGCCGAACACCCCCCTGTTCGGTTCGCACCAGAACCTGCGAACAGACCTAAACTTTCGTGTGAACTTTAGAACCCTATTAAAGTCTATGGGACTCGAACGTTCAAAATTTAAAGTGCTAATTTTAAAGGCTAATATGCAATTTACTGTCCTAAAAAGTGTTTGGGGACCTGAGTCCTGCCCCAGGGGACATGGATCAATGCAAAAAAGGTTTTAAAAACGGCCGTTTTTTCAGGAGCAGTGATTTTAATAATGATTAAAGTGAAATAATAAAAGTGTAATATTCCTTTAAATTTCGTACCTGGGGGGTGTCTATAGTATGCCTGTGAAGGGGCGCATGTTTCCCATGCTTAGAACTGTCCCTGCACAAAGTGTCATTTCTGCAGGAAAAAAGTCTTTTAAAATCACTCAATGAGTGTTCTCTGTATTACGGGAGCCGACAATTCATTTATTGGTAAAAAAAAAGCGTTGGGTTCCCCTAGATTCAATTACCAGGCCTTTCAGGTCTGGTATGGATATTAAGGGGAACCCCGCGTCAAATTAAAACATTTTTTTTTTACGTGGGGGTCCCCCTAAATATCCATACCAAACCTGGCAGGGCACAGGAAAAGAGGGGGGGGGCGAGAGAGTGCCCCCCTCCCTCCTGAACCGTACCAGGCCACATGCCCTCAACATTGGGAGGATGCTTTGTGGGTCTGTGACTCCTCAAAGCACCATGTCCCCATTTTGATGGGGACAAGGGCCTCATCCCCACAACCCTGGCCGGTGGTTGTGGGGGTCTGCGGGCGGGGGGCTTATCAGAATCTGGAAGCCCCCTTTAACAAGGGGACCCTCAGATCCCGCCCCCCCCCCCTGTTTGAAATGGTAAGGGGGTACAAAAGTACCCCTACCATTTCACAAAGAAAGTGTAAAAAATGGTTAAATAAGACAAACACACTTTTGAAAAATTCCTTTATTAAAAATAAAAAAAAATAAAAAAAAGATTCCAGCGGTGGTAATCCACTCTTGCTATCCAGCGACGGATGATCATCTCTTCAAGGTCCAGCCATTGCTGATCTGATCCAGCGACGGGTGATTTTCAGTCCATGCATCCATCTTCTGTCTCCACTGAGGAGACACTGCGGGGATCCCAGCGCTGCCGTTTCTTATATTAGGAGGGCGGGGCCACCCGTCACCTGACCCCGCCCCCTCTGACGCTAGCGAGGGAAGCCAGGGGTTCCCCAATGACGTATGGGTGACCCCACCCCCCTCTGATGTAACGCATCACCGCTCCTGAAAATACGGCCATTTTTAAAACTTTTTTTTGCATTGATTCATGTCCCTTGGGGCAGGACCCAGGTCCCCAAACACTTTTTAGGACAGTAACTTGCATATTAGCACTTTAGATTTCTCCCATAGACTTGTACAGGGTGTTCGGGCTTTTCGAATTTGCCGCGAACAGCCTAAATTGTTCACTGTTCGCTGAACAGGCGAACAGGCAATGTTCGAGTTGAACATGAGTTAGACTCGAACTCGAAGCTCATACCTAAAAGGCAGGTGTCCCAATACTTTTGGTAATATAGTGTACTTTTCAAGGGACTGAGAGTTCCTGGCTGTAAAGGGCTGTATCTGAACTGGCAAAAAGCCTGTCAGTTCCCTCAGGAGTGAGCCAACACAAGCTGTGCAAAGAGAAACAAAGTTTGTGCAGGTGGAAGAAGAAGCAGAGTTTGTAAATAGGAAGGAGGTATTCCTGAATTTGAATTGTTGTCGCACTGGGCATCCCATAATCCCTTACTCCATCTAAGTTATCATCCCCTTAACAAAAAAACTACAAAAACAAGCCAAAAACTGATTTCTTTGTTCTGTTGAATGAAGGAAATGCTGAGTGACTGGCTGTGCAGCAGTGGGGAACCCATTATCACTTGCAGCCCCTATGGGGTGCTACAGGTGCATTTGTGACAGAAGAAACTGATAGGCTGATAAAACTCTACCTATCCCCAATTTAAAAAAAAAAAAGGTTTATACCACTTTAAATAGTGGATGTGTATGGATTATTTTTAGAGAAGGAGAATATAGTTGTGTCACTTTAAACTAGGGATTTGAGAAAATCCACATTTATTACATATGATATGTATCACAGGGATGTCAGCAAAATTTAACATTCCTACATCTGTTCTGGAGGTATTACAATCACCTTTCCCTTTTTGAATGCAGATTTTCAAAATTAGATGTTCAAGCAGCAAGATATGAGCTCATCAATCAAAACTTTGATGAGCCTAACACACGGAGAAGAGGAGACATCTGTACTGACATGCCTGGCAGCTTTGTTGGTTAGTTTTGTTTTGCTTAATGCATTGATAAGCAGTTTTCAGGTTGCTTTCTACCTGCATATATTTAAGCCAGAGCAACACAAAAATACTTTAACCGCATGCCTACCGAGCTCTTTCCCTTCCAGGCTCCAGCCCAGGGCAATTTTCAGCTTTCAACACTGTTGCATATTGAATGACAATTACGTGTTCATGCAGCACTGTACTCAAATGAAATTGTTATAATTTGTTTCACACAAATAGCGCTTTCTTTCGGTGACATTTAATCACCATGGGGTTTTTTATTTTTTTGCTAAATTTTGAAAAACAAAAAATGTTTCTCATAGTTTGTTATAAAATTTGCAAACAGGTACATTTTCTCCTTCACTGATGTGCACTGATGTGCACTGATGAGGCTGCACTGATGGGTACTGATAGGCTGCACTAATGGGTACTGATAGGCTGCCCTAATGGGCACTGATGAAGATGTACTGATGGGTACTGATAGACTGCACTGATGCATTCATGAGGCAGCACTGATGGGCACCGATAGGCTGCACTAATGAGCTTTGATAAGGCGGCACTGGTGGACACTGATGAGGAGACACTGATGAGGCTGAACTGATAGGTGGCAATAATAGGCACTAATAGGCGACACTGATGTGCACCAACAGGTGGAGCTGATGGGAACTAATAGGTGACACTGATGGGCACTGGTAGGCAGCACTGATAGGTGACACTGATGAGGAGGCACTGATTAGCAGCACTGGTGGGCATTGATAGGCAGCACTGGTGATAACTAATTGGCAGCACTAGTGGGAACTCAATGGCAGCACTGGTGGGACTGCACTGATAATTAGGTCACTGATTATGCGCAATGAGCCCACCCAGTTGTGTGACAATATCAAATTAATATTCACCATTGTCTTCCTGATTCTCCTCCCGGCCAATCAGGAAGAGGATGCTGAGACCCGATTGCCCACTTCCTACCAGAAGGAGAAGCAACCGCACCCCCACGGCTCTACACCGGAGCAAGGAGCAGCATTGGTATTGGCATTGGCCTCCTAAGGCAAGGCCACTGATCGCCACTGATAGGTTCACCAATGCGCACTGCTCCCTAATGCGCATGCACAAATTAAAATGGCCATACTGGACATTGGCATATTTGTCAAGTCTGCTATGAATTCTTCCCTGACACCCTGCAAGGAAAAAAACATCCAATACTGTAGCTTGTCCTTAAAATGTAACTATTAGTTATTAGTACAATTACAATTGGGCAATACTCAACTACATTTTGTATCAAAGCAAACAGAATTGTGTCTGCCTGAGGCACTTTTTCATTGCCATGAGAGATCAGAAGAACATTTTTTCCCTATATTCATATCTCTGGTTTAGTCAGGTTGATGCTTATAGGTCATGGGTTCTTATGTTTTTTTATATATAATATTATAACTGTAAAATGTAATTTTCTTTATATAATCCTCCACACATGCACCATTATCAGCTTAACATTATGTTTTCTACAAATAAGCATGCTTCTAAATAGACATTTCAAGTTCTTTATTCAGGGATTATGGAGACTCCAGGAGTGTAGGGAACTACTCAGAGCAGTGTACAGTGTACATTTAGAATAGAGTAGGAAGAGGTTTTTGGGGTCTAAGGTACAGAGATTATCAGGGCTGGGCTCAGCCCTTCCTTCTCTGGGCTGGCTGCTCAGCTGTCGGCTAATTGCCAGCTCCTATCTCTCCACAGTTACACACCTGTTGATGATATCGTGCTCGTCAGTCCTGCCTACTTAAGCCATCCAGCCCAGAGGATCTCTGCCTTCGCCTTGGTCAACATCGCAGAGACTATCTCCTGCATTCCTATTAAAGACTTGGATGGCTGAAATCCCTTCTGGCTCCAGATTCTGCTTGCTGAGGGCAACGAGTGGAAAACTGAATTTAATACCAGGACAGGCCATTATGAGTACCTCGTTATGCCTTTTGCCCTTTGTAACACCCTGGCAGTTTTACCGATGTCCTCCAAGATTTGTTGCAGTTATGTGTGGTTGTTTATTTCAATGATATCCTCATATTTTCAAAGTCCCTGGAGAGCCACCACACAAATGTCTGTAGTGTGCTTCAGAAACCAAGAGAGAACAATCTCTATTGTAAATTGGAGAAGTGCGAATTCCATTTCCACTGCTGGTTTTTCAATGGAAACTTTCAGCAGTCCTACAGTGGCCCCCACCCGTGGGTTTACATCCTCTGCAGCGTTTTCTGGGCTTTGCCAACTATTATCGGAAGTTTATTCATAACTTCTCATCTTTGGTCAAGCCCCTGACTGATATGATGAGAAAGGACGGTAACCCACAGAGTCCATTAAGGCCTTTGAAAGTCTCAAGATTGCCTTTGTTTCTGCTCCTGTGTTGGCACATCCTGATCCTACATTACCTTTTATCCTTGAGGTTGATGCTTCTGAGACTGGTGTTGGTACCCTTCTGTCTAAACGTCCTACTGCCGAGAGCGCTATGCATCCTTGTGGATACTTTTTCAATAAATTGTCACCTGCAGAGTGCAATTACGATATTGGTGATAGAGAGCCGTTAGCGATCATTTTAGCCCTGAAAGTCCTCAAAGGTACCCTTGTGCCGGTTCTCATTCTTAATAACTATAAGAATCTCACATTCTTGTCTGAGGCTAAATGCCTCTCTCCCTGAAGGGCGCAATGGGCTCTTTTTTTGTCAAGTTTAAATTACATTGTCTCATTCTTACCCGGTACTAAGAATGTAAGGGCTGACGCTTTGTCATGACAATTTTCCTCCACTTCCAAGATGGAGTTGGTTCTGGTTCCTGTGATTCCTACTGATCATATTCTGGCTACGGTACACATCAATCTCACTTCTCCTTTGGGTGACAAAATTCTTGCTCCTCAGGTCCATGCTCCTCCTGAGAAACCTTGTGGCCGCTGCATTGTCCCAGAGATTCTCCGTAATGCTGTGCTCCAGGCTTACCATTCTCCCATGGCTGCTGGCCACCCTGGGCAGAATCAACTCTTTTGGGGCATTTCCCAACAATTCTGATGGCCTAGATTATGTGCTGATGTTACCGTCTTCATAGCTGCTTGTTCTGTGTGTGCTCAGAGTAAGACTGCACGACACTTTCCAATGGGTCTCCTACAACCCACAACCAATGGAAAGAGGCCCTGGACCCACCTGGTTATGGATTTCATTGTGGATTTACCCAACTCCCAGGGCCACACAGTTATCCTTATGGTGGTTGACCGTTTCTCAAAAATGTGTTATTGTATTCCACTTAAGAAGTTGCCCACTTCTAAGGACATGGCTTCCATTTTTACTCGGGAAATCTTTTGCTTACATGGGCTACCCAAGGTGATTGTCTCGGACAGGGGTAGTCAGTTTGTGTCCTGGTTTTGGCGAGCCTTTTGTGCACAGTTGGGAAGTCAGCTTGCTCTGGGGGGCTGCATAACGAGCCAATCAGTCCTTTGAGCAATTCCTACGTTGCTATATTTCTGGCCATCATAACAGTTAGTCAGACCTGTTAACCTGGGCAGAATTTGCTCAAAATAGTGCCTTGAATTCTTCTTCCCGATTTTCCCTCTTTATAGCGAACTATGGTTTCCAACCCTCCATTTTGCCTGACTCGTTTGTTCCACAGAGTATTCCTGCATTAGAGGAGCATCTCCATGGTCTTCATTCTACCTGGGCACAAGTCCAGGAGGCTTTGCAACATGCTAATAATAGTTACAGACTCCATGCTGATGCCTGCCTGCTTCCTACCAGGTTGGGGACAGGGTCTGGCTGTCATCTTGCAGCCTCCAACTTCATGTTTCCTCTCTAAAGTTCGCACCTCGGTTTATTGGGCCTTTCTGTATTCTTCGCAGGATTAACCCAGTGGCTTACGCGTTAGACCTTCCTTCTAAGATGCGTATCTCAAATGTATTTCATGTCTCTTTTTTTAAACCTTTTTTTTAAACCTCTTCTTTTAAACCTTTGGTCTGCAGCCGTTTTATTACCTCGGTGCCACGTCCTCACCATGTACAGGTTGAGAACCATGAGGAATATGAAGTACAGTCCATTGTTTACTCCTGTAGGTTCCGTGGGAGCATACAGTACATGGTGCATTGAAAGAAGTATGGTCCGGAGGAACGCTCTTGGGTCTCATCCTCGGACGTACATGCCCCTGTCCTCCTCTGTTATTTCCATAGATGTTTTCCCCTCAAACCTGGTGGTCCACTGAGGGGGAGGGGTCATTGAGGAGGGAGTCCTGCCAGGGCTGGGCTCAGCCCTTCCTTTTCTGAGCTGGCTGGTCAGCTGTCGGTTCATTTTCAGCTCCTATCTCTCCACAGTTACGCACCTGTTGATGATATCCTGCTCGTCAATCCTGCCTACTTAAGCCGTCAAGCCCAGAGGATCTCGCCTTCGCCTTGGTCAACATCACAGAGACTAGCTCCTGAGTTCCTGTTAAAGACTTGCTTGGCTAACATCCCTTCTGGCAGATGCTGCTTGCTGTTCCACTACACTGATCCCTGACTTTCTGGCTTGGCTGAGTATCCATTCCGGTTACTGACCTTTGGCTATGTTTTGACTACGCTTGTTCTATTTACTTTTATTATTAAACAACTGTGATTTAACTATACTTCTGTCTCAGTCTGATTCATGGTTTCTGACAGAGAGCTAGCACAAAGACTGATGAGAACATCAGGAAATAGTTTAGCTGCCTGTTCCATAGCTGCCTCTTCCGTGCGTGCTCATAGTAAGATTCTTTAGATGCCTGTTCTGTAGCTGCCTGTTCCGTGAGATGTGAATAGATGTACAGGTTAAAGTGGTTGTACAACCACTTTTACCTACAGGTAAGCCTATATTAAGGCTAACTCGTAGGTGCTGGAAATAGCACCTGTAAATAAGAACCTGTAAAGGACTGTAAAGACGTGGTTGTAAAGAAGTGGTTGTACAATCACTTTTACCTACAGGTAAGCCTATATTAAGGCTTACCTGTAGGTGCTGGAAATATTTTTCTTAAACCTCCATGGTTTAGGAAATAGTTACAAAAAAGCTGTGCACCGATGACTACGGCACATACGCACTTTAGAAAGGACACATCGTGCTGTTTCTAATAGGGATCATGCCGTGATTGTCAGCTCCTGCGTGCATGCGCGGGCGTGACATCATGCGACTCTGGCCAGTCACAGAGCCGGAGTTTGCGGCCCCGGAAGGAAGAGGGGTGAAGATGGACACTCGCTGCTAGTGGGGACAGCGGTGACATTGCAGGCTTCGGTTTCAGGTACGTGACACATAATGGGCTACTATGTGATGCATAGTAGCCCATTATGCTTTACCTTCAGGGAAAAAAAGAGGAAATAAGGAGGAAGTAAAACCCACAAGGGTTTACTTCCTCTTTAACCATAGATTGGAATGTTCATCCAGGATCTGTGTATTCAGCAGGTGATAGAAGGTCTTCCCTATTAATGAAAAAGACCAATGAATTACTGCACTCCTAGAGAGACCCAGATGGTAACAACTATTAGTACAGACAGGCTCAGACAGAGTATTAAAGTGGAAATAAACAACATTGAAAATGCTATTTAATTAATTGTATTCCGAAAAACTCATCCATCTATCCATGTCTCCATGCTCTATTTTGTTGAGAAAACACTTTGAAAAACACTCCTAGCATTTCTAGCTGTGAAAGTCTTGAGTAAGGGCAAATGATTCATGTAGCATTTACTTCCTAGAATCATGCTTAGCTGATAAAGCCTCTTCTACAGATGAAAGAAAATAATGCCCATGAAGACTCCTGGGTTGTAGGACATCATTTTGATCTAGACAAGAAATCATGAGATAACTAAAGAAATGTAAAAAAAAAAAAAATAATTTAAACAAGTAAATATAATATACCTTCCTATTTACTAATGCTGGCAGCATGCGAATTAAAAGAGTTAATGATGATTGGAAGGGTTTAGTTCCTCTTTAAAAATGATGTTCAGACTGGAGCTTAAAGGGGTTGTAGACCCTTGTGTTTTTTCACCTTAATGCATCCTATGCATTAAGTTGAAAACATTTCTGACACTGACCGGCCCCCTAACCCCCCTGTTTTACACACCTGAGCCCGTTCGTTCCCTCGGCGGCGATGCGCTGCACATCTCTGCCTGGAGGTTCTTGGCTCTTGATGTAATAGATTATTAGCAGCACAGCCATTGGCTCCCACTGCTGTCAATCAAATCCAATGACGCGGGCACCGGGGGCAAGGCCGAGTCCAGAATTTTGTGGATGCAAATGCTGGACCCAGGAGCGCACCCGCAAGGTAACCCCCAGAAAGAGCTCTTCTCCCAGGGGGTTTACTGATGCAGGAAGGAGCGCTGCCAGGGGACCCCAGAAGACAGGGTTTGAGGACTCACTGTGCAAAATGAACTGCACAGTGGAGGTGAGTATGATATGTTTGTTATTAAAAAAAAACAAAAACAAGGTATTACAATCCCTTTAAGATGGCAGGCAAGCATTGACCAAATCAGGGGCAGAAGACAGAGAAAGCAGGTTCAGATACTTAGACATGACAATAACCCAAAGACTAATAAAGTTCAAGAATCACCAAGGTCAAATCACCAAGGTCAAAAGGGTCATAAACAATTTAGAAACAGACAGGGGTTGGAAGACAGTACTGGTGCTGTTTGAAATGCGCAGTAAAACTAAACTTGGAAGTTGCACCTGTGCTGGCTGGTAGGGATGGGCAAAACGAATGCCCCATTCACACGGTTGGATTTTCCGACGGAAAATGTGCGATCGGATCATGTTGTCGGAAAATCCGACCGTGTGTGTGCTTCATCTGACTTTTTCCATTGGATTTTCCAATGCACAAAGTTTGAGAGCAGGATCTAAAATTTTCTGACAACAAAATCCGATCACATAAATTCCAATTGTGTGTAGGCAATTCCGACAGACAAAGTGCCACGCAGGCTCAGAATATACTAAGAGACGAAAGCTATTAGCTACTGGCCCGTTTATAGTCCCATCGTATATGTTTGACGTCACCTCATTCAGAACGATCAGATTTTCCGACAACTTTGTGCGACGGTGTGTGTGCAAGACAAGTTTTGGCCAAAATCCGTCGGAAAAAATCCAACAGATTTTGTGGTCAGAATGTCCGACCGTGTGTATGGGGCATACGAGTTTTCAATTCACCAAAATTTCAGCACACATTTAAGTGGAATCAATGGGGAATGCATATTAACCGTGGTTTTCGGTGGATTGCAAAAGAATTTAAATGGCTCATAAAAGTTATGGAAGCTCCCTATCCTAACCTAAGCTGTTCTTGTACCTAAAAGTGCCTCTCATTTTACATATTTTCCCAAAAATATAAGACAGACGAAAAAGTAAAATAAAAGCTTTAGGGTAAAGACCCAATTATTGATCAAAAAAAAAAAACACAAGGAAAATTACATGAAGCTGGCTGCATGTACCCCTCCCCCTCGGATGACCACCAGGCTTGAGGGGAAAACGTCTATGGAAATAACAGAAGAGAACAAAGACCCAAGAGCGTTCCCCCGGACCGTATCCCTTCCAATCCACCAGGTACTGCTTATAGCACCCTAAATACACATGCAAAAATAACACAGCATCTAAGTAAATAAAAATAAATTAAATAGAGGTAAAGAAATCAGTTTTGCTAAAATCACTCAGATCATTTCTATTGGCTGTTGAGGGAGGACTACACAAGAAATGACCAGAGATGAACAAGGTGTGGTAAAGGTAGAGACCATGGACTAGAGCTAGATACAGGTAAAAAGATAACAAAAAAAACCTAAGAGCTAATTCATAAAGGAAGGTTAAAGATGACAAGCCTCCTATGTTTCCATCCCGACAGGTTTCCTTTAAATTTGAAATTTTCAGAGTTCTTTTTCTCCTTTTATTGTGATTATTGTCATGCAATACCCTTGTTAAAATTCAGCAGTTTAGATTTCAATTGATAAACATAGCAAATCAAGCCGCAAAGGAATAAAAATTAACATTCAAATGAAAGCTTGACCGTCTATGGAAATATTTACTGAAAGGATTCAATGTCAAAATCATAAAATTACATAAACAAGCCAGAAAACAAGATACTCATTATTTTTATTTAACACCGTATTTGATGTATAATGATTGCTTACCCACCATAAATCCAATTTTCTCTCTAATCATATTTTTTAGTCATGTGCAGAAATTTCTAATTCTTATTTTTTTCAAAGAATCAATTAATTAGTATCACATATCATGAGGAGGTTTGGCACTTTCTAAAAATAATAATAATTATATATATATATATATATATATATATATATATATATATATAAGAGGGCCAGTATGGTGGCCCGTAATTATGGGAGGAGCCCGGAGGGTATTTAACCAGACCTCCCACACCGCTCAGTGTCAGTTCCAGTGCGCGGTACAAACGTCACCAGACTGACCTTAACTTCTCACTACATTTTCCTGAGTGCGTACTTCATCATCGATATCCCATTTCCATTCGTAAAACTTTCGTCGACCGTCACGCATCGTCGTCGCAGGTAGGACTTTCTCGTTATCTTTTACTCAAGTTTGTATCAGTTTGTTAGCATGTTTTATTTGCCAAATTGTCGCACCTTCGGCTAGTATCTCTTTCGCAATTTATCCTTCATGTATATTGTCCTTTCTACCTGCCGTATTCACCCGTACGTACTTCACGATTCTTATCCTGTTCTCGTTCACAGCTTTTGCTAAAACCGTCACGCATTTCCGTCACAGGCAGGATCATCTTGCTACCTTTACTCAGAATTCGTATCAATTCGTTAGCATGTCTACTTTTTCTAAATATTGCACCATCAGCTAGCACCCCCCTTTTTTTCACGGCATCTTTCACTGCATCTTTCATATATGTTATTCTTTCTGCCTGCCGCAAAGTAAACCGAACCAGTCACTACCCTTACACGGTTCTCCAAACATGCACCCCACCTCAAACTGGCCCTCTACTCTTTCGTTCAGATCGCATACGCGCACCAGACAGCCGATTCGAATCTGGTCGTCAAACTCGTCTGTACGGTTCAAATTTCTTCTGCATTTTTAAGTGCCCCATATGTAAAAAAAAGAAAAAAGGGCATCCACCCACACTTAGTCAGTCCGAACCCTTGTCATCGACTGATTCAGCTTGACTCACAACCATCTAGGTAGGATTCGCATCTAGTCGCAGCATCAGCGCTATGATTCGAATCCCCACGGAATCAATTGTTAAACTACCGCACCGAACCTTATCGCATCGCCGACCCAAACGGGTCAAATCTTTCACCAACCGTTCTTTCAGGGCTCGCATCCAGCCTGGTTCTACTAATCACAGCACAAAGCTTCTACGATACTTTCTTTCACCTTCTCGAATCTATTTGTTGCATGTTCATTCACAACTTCTGTACCAAATCGCTCGAACCCGCACGGTCAATCCTACATAGTCATTTTTCTTACCTTTTCTCTTTCTACCTAAACCATTTTTTCTTGCAACCACGGCAAGTCTTTCTGCATTTGGCTCACAAACAGCCAATGTCTCCAGTAGCAACACGGCTACTCATACGTTTTCTCTATCCCTTTTTCCTCTTTTTAGGTCAGTAAGTTTGCCAATTGGTCCATCCTGTGACAGGCTCGGACCACCCATTCCAGATAAAATAAAAAAATAAAATAATAATATAATAAAAAAAAAGGGGGGGGGGGGGTAGAACACAGAGTAACCTGGCTAGGGTTTGCATTTCTTTACCAGGGGGTCGGCTATGGCCCCGAAACAGCTTGTAATCCACCTTATTACTATTTCCATGTCACCCCGCTGTAGGTTCTTGCGCGAAACTCAGTCCTTGACCCCAACAGAGATGCCAGCACTAGGGCTTCAAGGCAGGTGCGTTGTTAGAAGGTATTAAACTATAAGATTTATAAATTTCCTTTCTCTCACACACTTTCACGACATATTTAACTTCACATGCATAATTTTATTTTTGGTTCCGAGGCATTAGCAACTGTCACATACTTCTATGCATCTCACTCTGTTTTCGGAGCACAAGCCTCCACTATGCAGACAAGGTCGCTTAAACCCTGTTCTTGCTGGCAGTGCAAGCATTTAGCCGACCGAACACACGTCAATTTACTACAGATTGCAACATTCCTACTTAGCACACCAGACTTCCGCTACCCTCCCCGGTCCGCCCCGGGGACTCTGGTGCACTAGTCTGTGCCAAGCACAGACGGACACCTGAGCTATCGGTTACCTAGCCAGTCACCTCCTGGCTCACCTCGGTTGTCACGCATTCTTATGAGTTTTCTAAAAATTTCACTCAACAGCGCTCGAGCGCAAACCAACTGTCGCTATGGCTGTCACTCCTCCTGTTCTTCCTACTTTGTGCTTTTCTCGAAATATCTTTCTGTCCCCTCCTGTATCCCCAACCTTTCCTTAAAACATATGCATTTCCCCTTTCGTTTTAGCGGACGCCATGTCATTGGCCGGCAGCGACATCCCTTCCGTTGTCCCGTCATCAGCCGGGGTGGGCTCAACCAACGATGACGGGCAGCTCTACAGAGCCTGGACCATCCCGAAACTCACAGCAGAGCTGCGGCGTAGGGATATTCCCTACCCGGCTACAGCAAGAAAAGCTGAACTTTTCAAGTTACTATTTCCACCATCTACGCCAGCCCCACCAGACTCTCAGGCGTCCCTACACTCCATTGTGTCAGCAGTTGCTCAGCTGCACTCCTTAGTGGCTTCACTTTTGTCGACAGTCTCCGATGTTAAGACTAGAGAAGAGTCTCTGGAAGTACGACAAGTGGTCCCCACACCACCTACACCCGCCACTACCACCCCAAT
The DNA here is from genome assembly GCF_037356315.1 of Lithobates pipiens. NCBI lineage: Eukaryota > Metazoa > Chordata > Amphibia > Anura > Ranidae > Lithobates > Lithobates pipiens. The sequence goes on from NW_027507764.1 coordinate 60,134,377, forward strand.
GCCGACGCCTTTAGGTACGCACCAGTACAGCTCCACCGTCTCATCCCAGCTAGCATTAGGAAGGACATCCTAGATGGCCGGGACGTCAATCTCGCATCCCTCCTTATTTCAGTGCATGACGCAGCAGAGAACAAAGCCTATACATGGGGGGACGTCTCCGTCGTCCTGAAAGCAAAAGACCGTAGGCTCTCATGCAAGCTCACAGTCACTGAGTTCGTGCTCGCCTTCGGCATGGTCAGAAACATAATTTGCTCCCTCAACCCCAACAAGAGGGAAGAACTAGATCTGTATTTACACGCAGTGACGGATCTAGGTTATAGGTATGGAGATAGCGCGTTTTACGACTACCACCGCTCCTTTTCAGCCAAAGCAGCTGCCAGGCTCAGCCAGTTCCAGATGGCTACCGACTGGAGCACAGTCGATACAGAACTATTCTGTCGCCATTTCGCTGGTCTACGCTCCCCGCTGTGCACCAACTGCCAGTCGGCCACCCACACAGCTAGCTGGTGTTCGGAAAACGAGGGCAGACGTCCTCCGTACTTTACCCCCTTCTCAAATACAGCTCAGAGTTCAGGAGCAATTACACAGCGCCCCCAAGAAGACAAGTTAGGTCGACCCATTAAAACGCTAAGAGGGGCACAAATTTGTAACAACTTCAACATCGGGGGTTGCAATTTCCCTCAATGTAGACTCCTCCATATCTGTCTCGCTTGCCACCAAGCTCACCCCAGACACGCTTGGGGGATCAAAAAACCTAACCACACATGACTAAGCCGTATACACATCGGATGGCTGCACTGCTACCTTCTTTCACACCCTTCACCCTCACTAGCAGCCTTCCTAGTGCAAGGATTCACCGTAGGTTTCCACACGGGGTTTATCACTCTTCCAGACACCACCCATGAATGCAGAAATCTACTGTCAGCAGCCACAGACGAGGAAGCGATCAGCACCTTGCTGCAAAATGAACTTGACCGGGGATACATGATCGGCCCCTTCTCACATCCACCTTTTTTCTGTTTGCAGAGTCAGCCCTATCGGGCTTGTCAAAGGGAAGTTCTCTAATAAACTTCGTTTAGTCTATGATTTGTCCGCGCCTCATTTTTCTCACGTACCTAGTTTAAATTCCCTTATACCCTCAGAGGAATTCGCCCTCAAATATTCTTCTGTAGACCTTGCCATCCAAACCATCCTCAGCTTAGGAGCTGGCGTCTGGCTGTCCAAGGCTGACATCACGGACGCTTTTAAGTTACTACCGATTCATCCATGCCTATGGCAATGGCACGGTGTCAAATGGAAGGACCAGTACTATTTTGACACAAAGTTAACCTTCGGCTCCAAAAGCAGTCCGCTCTTCGACACGTTCGCCCAGTGCCTGTCCTGGATTCTTTCACACCACGTGTCCTGTCAGAAAGTGATTCACTACTTGGACAACTTTATGCTTATTGAGAAACCTGTGGAACCTCCAGTAGATCTAAATAGCCTTAGGGAAGTTTTCACCAAACTCAATATACCCATAGCAGAGAAGAAGGTGGAAGGCCCTGCACAATGCATCACCTTCTTGGGTATCATTCTCGACACTCAAGCCATGCAGGCTAGCTTACCTCTCGACAAACTAACCCGCATCAGGGAGGTCATTCATACCTTTACGGTTACCCAAGGGTGCACCAAGAGGCAACTTCAGTCGTTGCTCGGGATGCTCAACTTTGCGGTAAGGATTATCCCCCAGGGTCGATCTTTCGTCTCCCGTCTCTTGGTATTTCTTTCTCAAGTCCAAGCCTCTGACCATGTCTTCAGGCTAGATCGAGCAGCGACAGCCGATCTCAACATGTGGGACGATTTCTTAGCAAATTGGAACGGCATCTCAATGTTTATCCCATCAGTATCCCCCTCTTCACCCCAGATAGTCACAGATGCTGCAGCCTCCACAGGCTTTGCGGCAATTTTTGACCGTCACTGGTTCACAGGCCCATGGCCGCCAGAAATTCTCGCAATCCCCGGGTTCAGTCTATCATCCTCGTTATTCAAGCTATATCCTATAGTGGCTGCAGCGCAAGCCTGGGGCAGTAGCTGGGCGGGACAGACAGTCACTGTCGTTACAGACAATCAAGCCACAGCCAACATCAAAAACAAAGGCCGTTCCAAGTCATTGGCCATAATGTCATTTCTACGCAGGCTGGTACAATTGTCCCTTCAGCACCAATTTAATCTTCTCTGCATCCACATCCCAGGCAAATGTAATACCTTAGCTGATGCCCTGTCCCGCCTTAATTTCGAATCGTTCTTTTCACAGGAACCTGGAGCCGACCCAACCATGACTACTATCCCACACTGGTCTCAGCTAACACTGCAGTGAATCCATACCTGTGCAACGCTACCAAGCTCCTTAACCTTTCATTGTCTCACAACACGCTCAAGGCCTATCGTGCTGCCTGGAAAATGTACAACAGATTCCTAGCGGCTTTTCCCGGGGCAAGCCCAGGTGATCTCCACCATATCCTCACTTTCATTTGATACTGCCACACGCAGATGTCTTTGGCTCACAATACTATCAGACTCTATCTGGCTGGCATCCAACACTTTATTTCTTTGCAAGACCCCACCAAGCCGTCCTTATTCACCGCTCACGCAGTCAAGACAATTCTGCACGGTATTCTCAAACAACAGCCGCAAATCAGCAGCAAACGTCTTCCCGTGACCGGCGCCATCTTTCGTGAGATATCGCTCATCCTCTCTCGTTCCCCTTTTGGCCTCTTTCTTAGCCTGGTCATTAAAGCAGCCATTTACCTAGCCTTCTACGGTTTTCTGCGCCCCAGCGAATTTACAGTCACCAGCTCCCGCTGTAAGACGCTATGCAGGCGGCACCTCCCTCGCCACCAAACCTTCTTCATCCTACATCTAGAGGTGTCTAAAACACAACAGGTGGGCCCAGGGACGGACATCAAGTTTTTCGAAACCTTCAATACCTGGTGCCCCGTGGCCGTCCTGGAACAATTACTAGTGCACTTATCCGATCCATCACCCGACAGCCTGTTATTACCATTTCCAGTTAGACCTCTTAGCTGTAATCAGTTTATCAGTCACGTCAAGATCCTCCTACGCAATATAGGCCTTGACCCCGCTCATTATTCAGGACATTCTTTCCGCATTGGAGCAGCATCAGCAGCCTCATGCAATGGAGTTCCAGTACACGTGATCAGGAAGTTGGGAAGATGGAAATCCACCAGCTTTGCTCGGTACATTCCCGACCCACAGTCCGAAATGTCTCAAGCCTTCTGCGGCCTTGCTCTCTAATCATATTGTCTTGCCATAATAAACTACTTTGTCCCTAAATCAAGTCTTTTGCGCCCTTCTCTTAGCATACCGCCCAGTAGTACAGGGCTCACTGCCCAGCTCACCTGGGTTTACCTTACCGCAGACCAGGGCACACTTCAGGTCATCTATTTTATGTTGTTCGTCATGTGGTGTGTTTATGTTTTCCTTCCATATCACAGCGGCGACAGAAGACCGGGCCACCGCCTGTAAAAGAGCTATAAGAAGGTGCGGTGGCCCGGCAGAAGAACCGAAGAGGGGGACAAGACCCCCGAAGTCGGGAGAAGAGGCCGGCGGTGGGGAGGAAGAAAGCCGGACTCCTCCGCTAGCAAAAGAGCTACAATAAGATAGCGGAGGAGTCCGGCGAGAAGACCCCCGAAGACGGAAGACCCCCGGAGCTGTGCAATAAAATATTTTATCTCGTTTGTTGTGGTTTTTTTTTGGTACTTTTATTTTACAGGTGAATGGGTAGGGGTACATTGTACCCCATACTCATTCACATAGGGTGGGGGGCCGGTATCCAGGGGCCCCCTTATTAAAGGGGGCTCCCGGATTCCCATAAGCCCCCCGCCCGCAGACCCCGACAACCAACGGCCAGGGTTGTCGGGAAGAGGCCCTTGTCCTCATCAACATGGGGACAAGGTGCTTTGGGGTGGGGGGGCCGCGCGGCCCCCCCTTCCCCAAGGCACCCCCCATGTTGAGGGCACGCGGCCTGGTACGGCTCAGGAGGGTGGGGGCGCTCGCTCGCCCCCCTTTCCTGGCCGGCCGGGTAGCGTGCTCGGACAAGGGTCTGTTGTGGTCTTGGGGGGCACCCCCACGCCGATTTTTTTCGGCGTTGGGCTTCCCCTTTAAGTCCATTCCAGGCGGCGGGGCCAGCGACGTCTCCTTCGCGGGCCCCGCCTACCTGGAGACACGCTCGAAATGAGCGGACTTTCCTCCGCGTGTGTGGGAGAGTCCGTTCATTTCAAAAGTAGAGCGGATTGTATGGCGGACTTAGTCCGCCGTATTAGTCCGCTCAAAAAGTGCCGTGTGTGGGCAAGACCGTTCATTCAAAAGTTTGGACGGACTGTCTGTCAGATTGTCTGACGAACTTAGTTGGCCAGACAATCCGCCCGTGTGTACGTGGCCTTAATATGACAGCCAAAGAGCTGTCTCTATCAGTGATGAAGCAAGCCATCATTAGGCTATAAAAACAAAACAAACCCATCAGAGAGATAGCAAAAACATTAGGTGTGGCCAAATTAGCTGTTTGGAACATCCTTAAAAAGAAAGAACGCACCAGTGAGCTCAGCAAAACCAAAATACCCGGAAGATCACGGAAAACAACTGTGGTGAATGACTGAATAACTGAATAATTATTTCCCTGGGGAAGAAAACACTTCACAACAGTTGGCCAGATCAAGAACACTCTCCAGGAGGTAGGTGTATGTGTGTCAAAGTCAACAATCAAGAGAAGACTTCAGAGTGAATACAGAGGGTTCACCACAAGATGTAAACCATTAGTGAGCCTCAAAAACAGGAAGGCCAGATTAGAGTTTGCCAAACAACATCTAAAAAAGCCTTTACAGTTCTGGAACAACATCCGATGGACAGATGAGACCAAAATCAACTTAGTATCAGAGTGATGGAAAGAGAAGAGTATGGAGAAGAAAAGGAACTTCTCATGATCCAAAGCATACCATCTCATCAGTTAAGCATGGTGGTGGTAGTGCCATGGCATGGGCATGTATGGCTGCCAACGGAACTGGTTCTCTTGTATTTATTGATGATGTGACTGCTGACAAAAGCAGTAGGATGAATTCTGAAGTGTTTCGGCCAATATTATCTGCTCATATACAGCAAAATGCTTCAGAACTCATTGGACAGCGTTTCACAGTGCAGATGGACAATAACCCGAAGCATACTGTGAAAGCAACCAAAGAGTTTTTTACTGGGAAAAAAATTGAATGTTATGCAATGGCCAAGTCAATCACCTGACCTGAATCCGATTGAGCATGTATTTTACTTGCTGAAGACAAAACTGAAGGGAAAATGCTCCAAGAACAAGCCGGAACTTAAGACAGTTGCAGTAGAGGTCTGGTAGAGCATCACCAGGGATGAAACCCAGCGTCTGGTGATGTCTGTGTGTTGCAGACTTCAGGCTGTAATTGACTGCAAAGGATTTGCAAACAAGTATTAAAAAGTGAAAGTTTGATGGATGATTGTTAATCGGTCCTATTACCTTTGGTCCCTTAAAAAGTGGGAGGAACATATACAAACGGTTGTAATTCCTACACTGTTCACCTGATCTGGATGTAAATACCCTCAAATTAAAGCTGAAGTCTGATGTTAACCACTTCAATACCGGGCACTTAAACACCTTCCTGCCCAGACCAATTTTAAGCTTTCAGCGCTGTCGCACTTTGAATGACAATTGCGCGGTCATGCTACACTGTACCCAAATGAAATTTTTATCATTTTTTTCCCACAAATAGAGCTTTCTTTTGGTGGTATTTGATCACCTCTGCGGTTTTTATTTTTTGCTAAACAAATAAAAAAATACCGAAAATTTTGAAAAAAAAAATGTTTTTTTTGTTTCAGTTTCAAAACTTTGTAAATAAGTAAATTTTCTCCTTGACTGATGGGAACTGATGGGGATACACTGATGGGCAATGATAAGGCGGCACTGATGGGCACCGATGAGGTGGCACCAATGAAGTGGCACTGATGAGGTGGCATTGATGGACACTGATATGTAGCACTGATAGGCGGCACTGATGGGCACTGATAGGCAGCACTGATGGTTGGCACTGATGGGCGACATGGATGGGCACTGATAGGTGGCACAAATTGGCACTGATAGCTGGCATGGATGGGCATGGATGGGCGGCATGGATGGGCATGGATAGGCGGCACAGGTGGGTATGGGTAGTCGGCACAGGTGGGCATGGGTAGGCGGCACAGGTGGGCATGGGTGGGCAGCACAGGTGGGCATGGATGGGCACTGATAGGTGGCATGGATGGGCACTGATAGGCGGCATTGTATAATAATATACTGTACTAATGGATGCCAATCAGTGCCAAACAATAATGCATGCCAATCAGTGATGCCCATTGTGGGCACTGATTGGCATCCATTATGGGCACTGATTGGCATCCATTGTGGCACTGACTGGAATCCCTGGTGGTCTAGGGTGGCATACCTTATCCTGGGCATCCCTGGTGGTCTGGTGGTGTCCCTGGTGGTCCAGTGTGGGCATCCTCGGGGGGGCTGTGCTGATAATCGACAGACGCGAGTGAGGAAAAGCCGATCACCGGCTCTTCCTATTTACACTGTGATCAGCCGTGATTGGACACGGCTGATCACGTGGTAAAGAGTCTCCGTCGGAGACTCTTTACCGAGATCGTAGTTGCAGGGTGTCAGACTGACACCCCGCAACAACGATCGCCGCGATGCATGCCCCCGGGGGCGCGCAGCGGCTTATAATCCTGATCACGTCATATGACGTCCGATCAGGATTATGAAACCACTTTGCCACCGTCAATTTGTAATAGGGCGGGCGGCAAGTGGTTAAAGCACATCTTCTTCATTGCATTTCAAATCCATTGGGGCGGTGTATAGAGCCAAAAAGATTAGAATTGTGTCGATGTCCCAATATTTATATGTCCTAATATATATATATATATATATATACAGTGGTGTGAAAAAGTGTTTGCCCCCTTCCTCATTTCCTGTTCCTTTGCATGTTTGTCACACTTAAGTGTTTCGGAACATCAAACCAATTTAAACAATAGTCAAGGACAACACAAGTAAACACAAAATGCAATTTGTAAATGAAGGTGTTTATTATTAAAGGTGAAAAAAAATCCAAACCATCATGGCCCTGTGTGAAAAAGTGACCTAATAACTGGTTGGGCCACCCTTAGCAGCAACAACTGCAACCAAGCGTTTGCGATAACGTGCAATGAGGCTTTTACAGCGTCCTGGAGGAATTTTGGCCCACTCATCTTTGCAGAATTGTCCTAATTCAGTTACATTAGAGGGTTTTCGAGCATGAACGGCCTTTTTAAGGTCATACCACAACATCTCAATAGGATTCAGGTCAGGACTTTGGCTAGGCCACTCCAAAGTCTTCATTTTGTTTTTCTTCAGCCATTCGGTGGTGGACTTGCTTGTGTGTTTAGGATCATTGTCCTGCTGCAGAACCCAAGTTCGTTTCAGCTTGAGTACACGAACAGATGGTCGGACATTCTCCTTCAGGATCTCTTGGTAGACAGCAGAATTCATAGTTCCTTTTATCACGGCAAGTCTTCCAGGTCCTGAAGCAGCAAAACAGCCCCAGACCATCACACTACCACCACCATATTTTACTGTTGGTATAATGTTCTTTTTATGAAATGCAGTGTTCCTTCTACGCCAGATATACTTGGACACACACCTTCCAAAGAGTTCCACTTTTGTCTCATCGGTCCACAGAATGTTGTCCCAAAAGTCTTGGGGATCATCAAGATGTGTTGTGGAGAAATTGAGACGAGCTTTGATGTTCTTTTTGCTCAGCAGTGGTTTTCTCCTTGGAACTCTGCCATGCAGGCCATTTTTGCCCAGTCTTTTCCTGATGGTGGAGGCATGAACGCTGACCTTAACTGAGGCAAGTGAGGCCTGCAGTTCCTTGGACGTTGTTGTGGGGTCTTTTGTGACCTCTTGGATGAGTCGGCGCTGCGCTCTTGGGGTAATTTTGGGCGGCCGGCCACTCCTGGGAAGGTTCACCACTGTTCCATGTCTTCGCCATTTGTGGATAATGGCTCTCACTGTGGTTCGCTGGATTCCCAAAGCTTTGGAAATGGCTTTATAACCCTTTCCAGACTGATAGATCTCAATTACTTTCTTTCTCAATTGTTCCTGAATTTCTTTGGGTCTCGGCATGATGTGTAGCTTTTAAGGATCTTCTGGTGGACCTTACTGTGTCAAGCAGCTCCTATTTAAGTGATGCCTTGATTGTGAACAGGTGTGGCAATAATCAGGCCTGGGTGTGGCTAGAGAAATTGAACTCAGGTGTGGACAACCACAGTTATAGTATGTTTTAACAAGGGGGGCAATCACTTTTTCACACAGGGCCATGATGGTTTGGATTTTTTTTCACCTTTAATAATAAACACCTTCATTTACAAATTGCATTTTGTGTTTACTTGTGTTGTCCTTGACTATTGTTTAAATTGGTTTGATGTTCCGAAACACTTAAGTGTGACAAACATGCAAAGGAACAGGAAATGAGGAAGGGGGCAAACACTTTTTCACACCACTGTATATATATATATATATATATATATATATATATATATATATATATATATATATATATATATATATATATATATATATATATATATATATATATATGCACACACACTATATTACAAAAAGTATTGGGACACATTTCTTTACATGCACATAAACTTTAATGGCATCCCAATCTTAGTATCTTGATTTGGCCCAATATTTATGGACCTGACTGTATAGAATTTTATTTGGCAGTAACTGTACAGTTTCGAGCATACCACGCTCTTCATCAAGCTGTGTGCTGTGTGTGCTTAATGAAGAACATGGTATGCTGAATACACGCAATGCTTTGTTCATATTTCATGTCTGAGGTTTACAACCACTTTAATGTGCATTGTGTTAAGGCAGCCCTTATAATTGGGATGACAAACAGGTGAAAATATGTGTGTGACCCTTCTTTTAAGAATGCACTGCAAAGCATGGTATACGTATTGCATAACTCCCAACTTTTTGAGATAAGAACGAGGGACACCTATTAGAAAAAATATAAAGGCATAAGACACACACCCTGCTACGCCCCCCTCAAGGGAGAATTAGACAAAAAATATGTTAGTACTACTATTCTTTTACAATGGCTTTTGGTATTTACAAATGCAACAATTTAGAACATGGATGAAAGGTTTAGCACTGGGAAACACTTTTTGAAAGATAAATAGTGCATTTTATATACAACTATATAGATCAGACTAAAATAAGGGACAAATGAGGAGGAAAGAGGGACAGAAGGACTTTATTGCAAATAAGGAACAGTCCCTCGAAATCAGGGACAGTTGGGAGCTATGGTATTGTGGTGTGTCAGAACACTGGGCTCTGCCGTACAATGCCCTGGGTGCCATTCACCATGATTAATACTTTGCACATCGTACAGGTGTATTGCCCTTCATTGTGGCAATGGACATTTAAGCACGCATTGCCATAACACACCATTTAGGATGGGCCTTCAAATAGAGAATAAAATAGTGGTAGATCCAATTTTTTATGTCACACGTTATTACTGAAGAGTCTAGGAAATGCAAAATTTCAGTAAAAAACCCCATTAATTTTAGGGCAAACAAATGCAATAAACTACCCACATTTTTGGGAAATATAAAAAATGAGGTTGCACCAAGTAAATAAGATACCCAACATGTCAAAGCTTAAATGTGTGTGCGAATTATAATTCATGACTAGGCTATTCCTTAGGGTGCATAAATAATAGATTCCATACAGCTTTTGAACACTTTCCATTAGCTGTCTTTTTGCATATGTTAATCCATAAGACTTTTGCTGCCCAGTCGATATGTATCCTAATAGGCTCACCGGGAATTTAGTGTCATCTTGAATTTTCAGTTACATTTTTCTAGGTGAAGAATATGTACAGCGCTTATTTTCACAGGGAATAAGATCATGAATGTGAAATGAAAAATTCATTAAATTATTCCCATTATATCACACTGAGCTCTCAGAATGCAGAATCCCTTTTAACTGTTGTTTTTTTGACATGATTTGTATAGGCATGCCAATATAGGCTTAAAAAATGTGAGCCCTTTACTTTTGTATGACACAATTTAAAATCATAACTGTAATTTACCAGAAGCAACTACAAAAGTGTACCTGTAATTTTTATGCAATTTATCATGCAAAGGAAGATAGGAGGGGAAACTAACTTTAGTATTATCTTATTCAGCCGATTGTTATCCTCCAGTATGTAGAGGGTGCCGGTATCTGTGATTCTCATCCAAGCTCGGTATTGATGTAGAGATTTCGCTATATGCTATACGTAATCAATCTAACCTGCACTAATACACGCCCTTTCAGCTTTTCAGTATAATACATCTTTAAATAACACATGTGTCCAGCATTTCCCCGGTAAACAGACATAATCACCATCTTATCTCCATCACTCCTTCATCTGTCTCTCCTGGGCAGAGGCCCTTGGCTTTTATTCACACAAAGGAAGTGACAAACAGGAAGTCCTGGCCCCAACAGCCAATCACTTCCTCCATACAAAATGATAACACAGGAAGTGACATCACAGGAAATTACACTAACAGGGAGGGCATCCACAGGAGTGGGAGGGAGAAGTGCATATGTCTCATGCCCTTGAGGCATGTACACTGCTCTCTGCCCAGCCACACCCACCATTTTAGTCAGCATGGAGCCCACTCAATACTGCTCATAGTAACCAGTATCTAGCAGATCGTTCTACTTGTTCTTACAGACTTGAGTAGATCTGCAGGGACATTGCTACTGGTGTTGTCAATATACAGTAAGAGTATATTAACAAGGTAGATATCAATGCCCTCTTATTAAAGCAGATATGTATCCAAATAGGATAGCATAGCCAGACACAGAGATATAATAATATGTTTCTCTCGTTATGCAGACTTTGCTTCTCTAATGTGCATAGACATTTGAAGTAGGGTTGTCCCGATACCACTTTTTTAAGATCAAGTACAAGTACTGATACTTTTTTTCAAGTACAGTACTCGCCGATACCGATACTTTCTTTTTATGTTATGTGACAGTTTTCAAAGCAGAATACAGATTAGGTGGTGCTGACATGCAGCACTGATGAGCACTGATAGGATTAGTTGGCACTGATGAGCACCGATAGGATTAGGTGGCACTGATGAGCACTGGCAGGTGGCAGGCACTGACAGGTGACGGTCACTGACAGATGGCGGGCGCCGGGCACTGACAGATGACACTGATGGCGGGCACTGACAGGTGGCTGGCACTGAAAGGTGGCACTGGCAGGTGGCTGGCACTGATAGATGGCATTGATAAGTGGTGCTGGCACTGACAGGTGGCTGGCACTGATGAGCGGCACTTATGGACATTGGGCACTGATAGGTGGCATTTATGAGCACTGATGGGCTGCCTGCGATCGCCCATCTTGATACTCCTTGCACTTGGCCACATAAATGCAGCAGCGGCCATCTTGTTACACCCAGCCTGAACTATATGGGCTGGGTGTAACAAGATGTCCGCTGCTGGCTTACTGTGGCCGAGTGCAGGGTGTACCAAGATGGTCGTCAGGATGTCCAACCGCCGACATTGATGCGGAGCGTCACTTGCACTCACTGACTTCTGATTGTGCCGGGTTGCTTTCTCTCCCAGGTATCAGATCTGGCATCGAGAGCATTTGTGCGAGTACAAGTACTCGCACAAATGCTCGGTATCGGTCCCGATACCGATACTAGTACCGGTATAGGGACAACCCTTATTTGAAGGCAAGAAGCCTATCGCATTGTGCTTGATACTTACAAACTGGCAAAAGCCCACACACACAGAGAACACGTCTACAAGCCCATGAGAAGGTTTTCCTACTGACGGTTTTACCACTGGTCCCGAGTTTTACCATTGGGTCCTGATTCGACCCAAATGTGCTCTTCTAGAGCACTCCTTGGTTAAATCAGACACAGGGAGACAAATGACAACAATCCATAAAACACACATAATAAAATTTCCATAACAGTACGTATTGTAAGGTAGAAGGACACTGCACTGCAATCAGCCTGTTTGTAGATTTAGATGAAAAGCGGCCTCAGCCTAGGCTTCTCTTAGGCCATGCCCCTAACACATTTTGCCCCACCCACGGGTCTTGATCACAGAGCTATCTGGCATGGCCTGGTTGTTTTGGAAGATAATGTTAAAGTGATTGAAAAGGCTATTATTTTTATTTGTTTTAATAACAAACATGTTATACTTATCTCCTCTGTGCAGTTGGTTTTGCACAGAGCAGCCCCGATCCTCCTCTTCTTGGGTCCAACTTTGCTGCTCCTAGCCCCTCACTCCTTTGAGTGCCCATCAGCCATCAGTTTGCTACAGGGGGCACCCAAACCATTCAGACACGGAGTCCCGACCTGGCCCTGCCCCCTCTCTCCCCTGATTGGCTGACTGACTTTGACAGCCGTGGGAGCCAGTGGCACAGCTGCTCGGTCTCAGCCAATCAGAACAAGTATACTGGATGGCTGAGGGGATTGTGGACATTGCTGGAGAGAGAAAGGGCTCAGGTAGGTAATTGGGGAATGCTGGGGTGGCTGCTAATCTCAGAAGGTTTTTTTTTTTTAATCTTAATGCATAGAATGCATTAAGATAAAAAAAACCTTCTGCCTTTACAACTCCTTGAAGTCCCACTTCTCTTGGCTAAGCACTTCTCATTTTGGCCTCATCCAACTTTAACTCCATCCAATAACTTTGGAACTCCTAATTTTATGTTTTTTTTCCTACACCCTAGAGATCAAAATGGTGGTCGTTGTAATATTTTCTGTCACACCGTATTTGCACAGCAGTCTTACAAATGCACTTTTTTTGTAAAAAAATTTTTTTTTTTAATTAGAAAATAATACATCAGTAAAGTTACCCCAATTGTTTTTAATATTGTGAAAGATAATGTTACACTGAGTAAACTGATACCCAACATGTCACGCTTCAAAGTTGTGCCCGCTCGTGGAATGGCGGCAAACCTTTCCCTTAAAAATCTCCATACGTGACGTTTAAAAAATTCTACAGAGGAGCTTTAGGGCTAGAATTATTGCTTTCGCTCTAACAATCGTGGCGATACCTCACATGTGTGGTTCGAACACCGTTTTCATATGCGGGCACTACTCAAGTATGCGTTCGCTTCTGCACACAAGCTTGGCGGGGGGGGGGGGGGTCGCGTTTAAATAAATAAATAAATTCTTATTTGTTTTACCTTTTATTTTTTTATTTTTACACTGTTATTTTAAAAAAGAAAATTGTATCACTTTTATTCCTATTACAAGGGATGTAAAAAAAAGCATAACAGGACCTCTTAAATATGAGATCTGGGGTCAAAAAGACCTCAGATCTTATATTTACATAAAAATGCAATTTAAAAAAAAATGTAATGTCATTTAAAAAAAAAAATATATAAAACCCAAAATCCATACCAGACCCTTATCTGAGCACGTATTCTGGCCGGTCAGGAAAGGGGGTGGGGACGAGCGAGCGCCCCTCCCCCTCCTGAACCGTACCAGGCCACATGCCCTCAACATGGGGGGGTGGGTGCTTTGGGGAAGGGGGGTGCCCTGCGGCCCCCCCACCCCAAAGCACCTTATCCCCATGTTGATGAGGACAAGGGTCTCTTCCCAACAACCCTGGCCATTGGTTGTCGGGATCTGCGGGCGGGGGGATTATTGGAATCCGGGAGCCCCCTTTAATAAAGGGGCCCCCAGATCTCGGCCCACCACCCTATGCGAATAAGTACGGGGTACATCATACCCTACCCATTCACCTGGGGGGAAAAGTGTCAATAAAAAAACACACAACACAGGTTTTTCAAGTAGTTTATTAGACAGCTCTGGGGTCTTCTTCCAACTTCGGGGGTCTGCTTCTTTCCGGTTCTTCTCCCAGGCTCCTCCTCTATCTACTGCTCTTTTGCCGCTCTTTTGCTAGTGGTGGCCGGCTTTCTCCTTTGTCGTCATCGTGCCGGTCCCTGTGGCCGTCGCCATCACCGTCTTTTTCTTCCTTCTCCTGTTCTTCCGATGTTGACATGAGGCTCTCTCTCGCTGTAATGCCATGGACACAGTGTGCCGCGACTTATATAGGCATAAGGGACATGCAGCCTGATACAGTTCAGGGGGGGGGGGGGTGCTCGCTCATCCCCACCCCCTTTCCTGACCGGCCAGGCTGCATGCTCGGATAAGGGTCTGGTATGGATTTTGGGGGGGACCCCACGCCATTTTTTCCACGTAGGGGGTTCCCCTTAAAATCCATACCAGACCTAAGGGCCTAGTGTTCAGTACCCTGTAGCCGAAAACCAGCGCAATCCTATCATTCTGACGGGCAGGTGCTGTAGCTGCCCGCATGTCGTATTTGGTCTGTCAGGCCAGCAAACAGATGAACGGGCTTCCCAATAGGAACTTGGACCAAGATTTAAAACATGTTTTATTTCTAGGTCCATCTGACTTTTGGGAAGAAAAGGTCAGACGGAGCCCACACACACGATCTAATTGTCCGACGGATTCTGGTCCTCCGGACCAAGTCTGCCGGAAAGTCCGATCGTGTGTACGCAGCATAAGTCTTGTTAACTTGCTACACATTTTCGCTGGCAAGTTGCACACTTGCAGAGCACTTGAAGCACAAGTTTTAGTTGACACTTTTCCAATTTGTGGCATTTTTTGTTTTTTGGTGAGATTAAAAAAAGACATCAGTCCATCCAGTTCAACTTATGATGTGTGTGTTTATGTCAATAGTACATCGTATACCCCTGTATGTTGTGGGCTTTTGGAAGAGAATTCCACATCCTTGCCATTCTGGCAGTAAAGAACCCCCTACGCAGTTTATGGTTAAACTGCTTTTCTTCCAACTTTAGTGAATGGCCACATGACTTTTTAAATTTCCTTTCAACAAATAGTTTTTTTCCCTACTAGGGTCGCCAGTACAGTATTTGTACATTGATATCATATCCCCTCTCAAGCGTCTCCTCTCCAGAGAGAATAAGTTCAACGCTTGTAGTCTTTCCCTATAGCTGAGATTCTCTATTCCCTTAATTAGCTTTGTTGCCCTCCTCTGAACTCTTTCCAGTTCCAGCACATCCCTCCTGAGGACTGGTGCCCAGAACTGGACAGCATATTCAAGATGCAGCCAGACCAGAGTCTTGTAGAGTGGGATAATTATTGTTTTATCTCTGGAGTGAATGCCCTTTTTAATGCATGCCAATATACTGCTGGCTTTGCTTGCAGCAGCCTGGTATTGCATGCCATTACTAAGCCTGTTATCTACTTGGACCCCTAGGTAATTTTCCATCCTAGATTCCCCCAGAGGTTCTCCAACTAACCAGTATCCTTTGTTTGTATTTTTGGTACCCAAATGCATTACCTTAGATTTTTTCAACATTAAACCTCATTTGCATTTGTAGTTGCCCACCCTATTATTTTTTTTGGGTCTTCTTGCAAGGTTTCCACATCCTGCGTAAAAGTTGCTGCCCTGTTTAACTTTGTATCATCTGCAAATACTGAGATTGAGCTGTTTATCCCATTCTCTAGATCGTTTGTCATTAATGAATAAATTAAACAGGATTAGTCCCAGGACAAAACCCTGGGGGACCCCACTTTCCACACCAGACCATTCCGAGTACGCCCCATTTATCACCACCCTTTGGACTCGCCCCTGTAGCCAGTTTTCAATCCAGATACTCACCCTATGATCCATGCCAACAGGAACTATATCAAATGCCTTTGCAAAATCCAGATACACTACATCCACAGGTCTTCCTCTATCTAGTTACCAGCACACTTTGCATGGCAAGTCTCAAGCAAGAGCAAGGTTGCAGTGGTAAGTCTACAGCAAAAGCTCTGCAAGTCTACAGCATGAAAATTCAGCCACAGTGCCCCCTGTGGTGGGATGACTACTGCACAAAATAACTCAACCAGAACTTGCAGCAGACTTGCAGAATGTTTGCCAAGAAAGTTGATCTGGAGTCATGCAATGTGTGCTTTGCTGCAGTTGAGCAACAAACTTGTATAGCCTGGCAAGTCTCGCAAGTCATTTGCAAACTTGCAGCTCAATTGTTTGCTATATGGGTGAGTATTCTTCATACTTTCTTTCACTGTGCTTTATTTCTATAATACTGTATAGGGGGTTGAAGTAATTGCACTTTGTATTTAATTCAAAGTCCACTTTATACTCTGTCTTCTATTTAGAGTATTTGTGCTATAGATCCCTAGCAGACAATAGTGACACTCTCTTCAAATCGCTATTCATTGCCAGAATCATTGCAGGAACCTTTCTACATATAGCAAGGCCTACCTGCTACCTGTTGTTTAGCTTATCTTGACAACCAATGCCTTTGCTTACTACAAAATCCTCATAATTCATTATTTGAAATCTGAATAGGAACACCCTGAGCCCTTTAGCAGAGCTGTAATTATGCCAGCAGGCTGCTTTTACATTTAAAAGAATAATTTATGTAAAGCATTTGGGAACAAATAGAGAAATATGGCTTAAGGCAACCGCTGTGGGCCCCTCTCCGTATACCTCTCCCACCGGTATTGTCAGCATCACGCTTATTCTGTAATGAAGCTGTTCAGTTTCTGAAAGGAAAATAAGTCTCTGCTGGACAAGTTATTAAGATTCTTTTTAACATTTAGATGAACTGTTCTCCAGTATATCATTGTGCTCCTTTCAGAGTCTACACAAAGTCATCCATTGACAAAATATATTGCACAAGCATTGTTTGGAAGGACAAATAACGTATCAGTTTCCTTCTCTCTCATTTTTAAAGGGCACTGTTAAAAAAAACAGCATAATCTAACAGACTGGTGTTAGCTAAAGGGCTCAAAGAAGAGTAGGTAACACGCCAATCTCCAAGACCATATGGGGTCCTAGAACACCTCATTGTGGATAAAAAGAATGCCAGACTAATCTGTTTCAAGGCAAAAGTGGTGCTTAAAAAGAGCCATTCATGACTAGATTGAGTGCCGGTTCACACTATTGCGATGCCAGACATCGCATGTAATTCGCAGCGCACTGCTGTTCACATTACATGCGATGTCTGTGGGGGTGCGATGTCAGCCATACAGATAGTATGGCTGATATCGCACCGCATTCGGTCCAAACTCGCACAGGACCCTTTTTTTCTGTTCGGACCAGAATCGGATCGCATGTGTGTTCACACATATGCGATCCAATTCATGTCCAAACTGTCAGTTCGCAGTGCGATAAGCGAGCTGAAATGGGGGTTTCGTTAACATATAATGACACTCCCCAGCACTTTGCATATGGCAGTGTGAACTACCGTGCGTGTCGAGTGCGATGCGGGAACCCGCAGTTGATTCGCAGGGTTCTCGCATCGCACTAGTGTGAACCAGCACTTAAAGACCAACTCTAAATTCCATGGTCTTACCACACATTTGCCTCCCCCTTTCCTCCCTGTGGCCCTCACTGATTGTATTTTTTTTCTCAAAGCTCACATTTTCAGAAGCCCTCTGTCTGGTTGGGTAACCCAATGTGGTTATGTTCACCTTTATTTATTTTTTTCAATAATATAATCATCATTACCAAACTGATAAGAGGCATGGAGGAGCTCAGCTATGAGGAAAGATTAGAGGAACTAAATGTATTCATTCTTGATAAGAGGAGATTAAGGGGGATATGATAACCATGTACAAATATATAAGGGGTCCATATAGTGAACTTGGTGTTGAGTTATTCACTTTACAGTGAACAAAGAGGACAAGGGAGCACTCTTTAGGTCTAGAGGAAAAGAGATTTCATCTCCGAATACGAAAAGGTTTCTTCACAGTAAGAGCTGTGAAAATGTGGAATAGACTCCCTGCAGAAGTGGTTCTGGCCAGTTCAGTAGATTGCTTTAAGAAAGGCCTGGATTATTTCCTAAGTGTACATAATATAACTGGGTACTGACATTTATATGTAAAGTTGATCCGGGGAAAATATGATTGCCTCTCGGGGGATCAGGAAGGATTTTTTTTTCCCTGCTTTAGCAAGTTGGATCATGCTCTGCTGTTTTTTTTTTGCCTTCCTCTGGATCAACTGTGGGTATAGAATTGGGTATATGGGATTGTATGATATTATTTATTTATTTTTTTGTGGTTGAACTGGATGGACTTTTTTCAACCTGACTATGTAACTATCTACAAATATTGAGGTACCAGATACAGTCATATTGTTACACAAGTATATTTATATTTTCATATCAATGTTAAGGCTCGGTTCACACAGGGGCGACTTGTCCAGGCGACTTAGCCGCCTGACAAGTCGCGCACTGTTCTGTACTATGGAACCGTTCTAATAGGAGCGACTCAAGTCGCTCCGACTTAGAAAAAAGGTTCCTGTACTATTTTTGGGGTGACTTCAGGCGACTTGCATTGACTTCTATACAGAAGTTGTTTTGCAAGTGGCCGCTGAAGTCGTTTGCAGGTCGTGTCTGTGAGTCGCGCTGCAAGTCGTGTCGCCCCTATGTGAACCGAGCCTCAATGTTGTCTTTTAAGTGGTTGAAGGTTGATAATAAGAGTTAGATAAAAAATATTAAAGGGTTTAGAAATTGAGGAGTGGGAAGGGCGGGTATATCGCCACCCTATACGTGTTGAAAAAGTAGTTTTCGATCTCGTGTATTATGTAGGGCAGTGGTTCCTAAGCCTGTCCTCCAGTACCCCCAACAGGCCATGTTTTGGGAATTGTTCTTAGATAAAATAGCTGTTCTCTTAGATAAAATAGCTGACCAAAATCCCAAGCCATTGACTTTGATTTAAAGCACCTGCGTAAGATAAAGTAATCCTGCAAACATGGTTTGTTGGCAGTACTTGAGGACAGGGTTGAGAACCAATTTTGTAGGGTACCCAGTGTATTGGTAAGTTGTGCCTTGGCATACCATTCCATATACTGAAATCGGCACACGATTTGCTCAATTACAGCTTCACTAAAGGTTGCCTAAATAGGACCTGGGACACCCTGTGCTATACCGTCATCCCTGTCAGTGGAGATTGCTAAGAGGTGCTCTTGCCAATGGGCTGGGTGGTTGGAGGGTAGCCTCCCTGGTGGTATGATTATGTCAGATTTTTGCGCCTCAAAGCGGTACAATTGTTTTTCATAGAAATTTGGTGTTTTATATTGTAGGCCTGTAATTTTTAGCAATAACACATTTAAATCTGTCCAAATAAGCATCTAGGAGATATCCCGGGTATGGTAACATTTGAAACACAAAATCATAAATGATAATATAATAAATAACTATAAATAATTATAAAAAATAATATAATAATTAATTTTCCCTGTGAATCACTATCGCTCAATTCTGCAAGTGTTCTAATTTACTTATTATTATTATTTATTATTATTTACTTTTATTGCTGTTTTTTAGCTGGTCTAAAACCACTTTTAATGCAAAGGGACACTTTTTAGTTTCTATGGATAATCGCAAGTTTCCAGGAAGAAATAACAGTATATATAATATAAAACTGCATGCAGGGCATAGAACAAAGCACTAGGGACAAAAGGGATGTGCAATTATTTCATACAGTAATGTCATCTGTAAGATTATTGTGTACTGTATGTGTTATGAATTTAAAAAGTTTTGAATTTGACGCTGGGCTCCGCCCTGTGCATCGCGACGCTTGCAGGGAATGGAGCCCGGCACACAGGACATCGGAGCGGAGGACAGCTCGCAGACACAGTGGGGGGACAACGCAGGATCCTGGGGACAATGTAAGTACACTGCACCAGGATCCTGCAATGCAATCCCGACTGTGGCTTGGGGTTACCGATAATGGTAAAACTCGGGAAAACCACCAGGGAGGTTAAATGCCTTGTTAATCATGTGGTACAGATGTGCTGAAAAAGGCCCAGACAGCTGAGCTTTGGGGAGTGGGCTGGGAGATAATAGCTGCAGAATGTGATGGAATAGGGTGGCTCCTTGGGGTTGTGCCACCTCCCCTTCAGTTTCCTCCTCTGCTCTATCTGGCACCCAAGTCACATCAGTGACCTCATCAACATCAACACCTCCTCCATCATCATCATTACCACTGGAGACAACTTGTCAATATGCTGGGGGAACATGAATGCCAATTTGTCTACTAGTGCTCCTCCCTCTCTCTAAGCTCATGTTCCTGTCATCCTCAACCTCAGAACCAACATCTGAATCCAGTAATGGTTGGGCATCCTCAAGGCGCAAGTGGCTGACGCTGTGGTCAAATAACTCAGCTAATTCTTCCATGCCTGATGTTAGAGCTATGGCAGGAATAGATGTGGACAAGGAGGCAGGTTTATCCACTCTGGCAACTGCAGGGGACTGCACAATTGTCTCTGCTTGGGTGACAGAGGATGAGGAGGATGAGGAAGGTTTAGTAAGCCAGTCCACCACCTCCTCTGCATGTTGTGACTGGATAGCACTAGCTAAACAGAGGAAATGATGCCCTGCCTGAGGACTGACCACCACATCCACCTTTAACTGTGGACACATTTGTTGCTGGCCCCCTTACAGTGCCAAGAGAACGTCTGCTTCTCCTTGTTGTCCTCCCAGACATTATTGGAAGGGAGGGGGGCAGTGCTTATAAGCAAATGTAAAGAAGAAGTGGAAATCTGTATGTAGAGGCACTCAAATCAATGTAAAGTGGTGTTTGGTGCACTTTAATTTGAGTACTCACACTACACAGACACACTCCACGGATACATTATAATATACTGGAATATAATGTGCCAAATGTACAATGACGCATAGAACGATATGGCAATAAACTGGCAGTAACGCACACAGAACTATATGGCGTTAAACTGGCAGTAGCGCATACAGAAGTAACTGCCATTAAACTTGCAGTAACGCACAAAACTATATGTCGTTAAACTGCCAGTAATGCACACAGAACTATATGGCATTAAACTGTCAGTAACGCACAAAAAACTATATTGCGTTAAACTGGCAGTAATGCACACAGAAGTAAATGGTGTTAAACTTGCACTAACGCACAAAACTATATGGCATTAAACTGGCAGTAATGCACACAGAAGTAAATGGTGTTAAACTTGCACTAACGCACAAAACTATATGGCATTAAACTGGCAGTAATGCACACAAAACTATATGGCGTTAAATTGCCAGTAACGCACGCAGAACAATTCAGTGCCACCCATCAGTGCCACCTATCAGTGCCCATTAGTGCTGCCTTATCAGTGCTTATCAGTGCCCATCAGTGCATCCTATCAGTGCCCATCAGCGCACATCAGTGAAGGAGAAAAATTACCTGTTTTCAAATTTGTATAACTATGAAACAGTTTGGTTTTTTCTTCAACATTTTGGTCCCTTTTTGTTTTATTTAGCAAAAAATAAAAAACGCAGCAGCAATTAAATACCACCAAAAGAAAGCTCTATCTGTGTGAAAAACAATGATAAAAATGTCATTTCGTTAAACTGTAGCAGGACCGCACAATTGTCATTCAAAGAGTGACAGCGCTGAAAGCTGAAAATCGGTCTGGGCAGGAAGGGGGTTTAAGTGCCCAGTAAGCAAGTGGTTAAGAAATAAACATTTTAAAGCCCTCTGTACAGGGTGTCACTTGTGGGCCTGGTGATGGGGGTGACCTTGTATGCTTTCCATGCTCCCGTCCCAGACGGTTTACACATTGATGATCTCCATGGCATAAATACTAATGTTGCAGAAAATCCGCAGGACCTTGCAGAGGTGACAGAATGTTGTCTCCGATTTCCACGGACTAATACATAGAAACCAGAAGGCAGATGTTCCTGGAAGCGGCCCTCATCTATAAAACATGAGAAGATCCGTCAGCTGCGCTTGAGGCTGAATAATTGTATTTTCAGCAAACTTCCCCTGTGAGTGTAAAACATTAACCTAAAGCATTGATTGTAATAAGTGATCAAAGATACAGAATGTGAATATGGTAAACATTATTGAAAAAGCAAAGTGTGTGTATTTATGGAGAATATCTTATCCTATATGTGTGAGCATTCTATGATCACATCATTGGCACAATCTCATGTGTATTAAAGTGAATCTGTCGTCTGTATTAAAGCTGAAGTCCAGACACAGAGAAATAAAAATGTGGAAGGGTTTTTTTCCCTGCTAAATAAATTGTATTTCTGTCTATTCAGTCCTTAGACTTTCAGGTCAGGAGACCCAATTTAATTGAATACTTAAAGGTCTTGCCCCTGTCCCAGCTTATGAATAGACAGTAGACCTGTGCACTGCTGAAAAATGTGTTTGTTTTTATTTCATGCTTTTTTTTTTTTACATTCGTTATGATTGAAATTTGTAAATTTGTAAATGTGAAAATACGTAAATTAGAAAATTAGAAAATTCCTAAATTCAAAAATGCAAAAATCTGAAAGAAAAAGTCTAAAGAACGAAAATCTGAAAATTCTAAATAATAACTAACTAATAATACCTAACTAATAAATTATGGGTATTGGAATTTCCTTTCAAATTTGTCTGTAATGCCCGATACACACGATCGGACATTCCGACAACAAAATCCAGGGATTTTTTCTGATGGATGTTGGCTCAAACTAGTCTTGCATACACATGGTCACACAAAGTTGGTCTGACATTGTGAACGTCAAGAACACGGTGATGTAGGACAAGCCGAGAAAAATTAAGTTCAATAGCCAGTGCGGTTCTTCTGCTTGATTCCAAGTATGCGTGGCACTTTGTGCGTCGGAATTGTGTACACACACGATCGGAATTTCCAATAACAGATTTTCTTGTCGGAAAATTTGAGATCCAGATCTCAAATTTTGTGTGATCGAAATTCCGATGGAAAATGTCCGATGGAGCCTACACACGGTCGGAATTTCCGACAAAAAGCTCCGATCGAACATTTTCCATCAGAAAATCTGAGCATGTGTACGGGGCATTAGTCAACGTAACGAATATGAATTTATCCAAAGTTACAAATTATCTGAAATAATGAATGCTGCATCTAAACACATGGAACGGAATGAATTATTAATAATAATTATAATAATAATGAAACTTTTTTTATTATTATTGTTATTTATTATTATTAATTAGTTATGTTCCATTCTTTAAATACAGCATTTGTAATTTTATTTGTTACGTTCTCTAACAGACACATTTGAAATTCCAGTACCTATAATTTAATAGTTAGTAATAGTTATTAATTCAGATTTTCACATTTTCGGATTTTCGTTCTTATTTTTATTTTATTTTTTATTCTTTTGAATCTTTGTTCTTGTTTTTGGTAAAGCACAGCACCGGTAGCGTGGAGAGCCATAATTCAAAAAAACACCCCCTCATTGGAATCCATAGTCCGGCTCCCTGTATGTAGATCAGGGGGCAGGATTTATGGATAGTGGAGGCGGAGCTTGTGATCCCCTAATGGACGAGGTGCCACTGGTGATTAGGGATAATTTAAGCTGTTCGCATCCTAATGCAAACCCACCTAATCTATCCCACCAAGAAGATGTCGCTAAACACCGCCAATCATAAGAAGCTGAAGTAGGGAATAACTCTTATGCCGCGTACACGCGAACGGACTGATTTTTTGGTGGGATACTACTGCCTAGGGCAGAGCACTTACACATTGTTAAAGCCCTGCTCATTCATGCTATGAAAAAAGTCTATAAAACGACAGCTAAAGTAAAATGAGTGAACTTTACGACTTGGAAAACATCAGTAAACTGACCTAAGCAATACTGAAAACTGCTCTATAAAAAAAAATCTGTAATAAAAATCATGTTAAAACCTGTTTAGTATTAATGCAGTAAAACACCACATAGGATCTCATCTTTACTACAAGAGATGGAAATAATTTATCAGAGTAGCGGGGCATAGTGAAAATGGATTCTATAAACTCTGTGAATAAAAGGTGTAAGAGGCTTATCAGTAATCTGCAGCTCCACGCAGGCTTTGACAGTCAGAAGCATTCCCTATAATTCTTTCTAAATAAAACGTAGAACATATAACATTTAATGTATTTTACATCTAAAGCCTGATCATTGGAAAACTACAAGAAACATTCATTTCATGTATACAGTACATAAACTGTGTATATATATATATATATATATATATATATATATATATATATATATATATATATATATATATATAGTATCTCACAAACATGAGTACAACCTTCACATTTTTGTAAATATTATATTAAATCTTTTCATGTGACAAATTAATTTAAAATGTGAAATTATTGAAATTTGAAATGACACTTTGCTACAATGTAAAGTAGTGAGTGTACAAGTTGTATAACAGTGTAAATTTGCTGTCCCCTCAAAATAACTCAACACACAGCCATTATTTGTCTAAACTGCTGGCAACAAACGTGAGTAGACTCCTAAGTGAAAATGTCCAAAATGGGCCCAATCAGGCATTTTCCCTCCCGGGTGTCATGTGACTCGTTAGTGTTACAAGGTCTGGGGTGTGAATGGGGAGCAGGTGTGTTAAATTTGGTGTTATCACTCTCACTCTCTCACACTGGTCACTGGAAGTTCGACATGGCACCTCATGGCAAAGAAATCTGGGAGTCAAAAAAAAAAAAGAAGAATTGTTGCTCTACATAAAGATGGCCTAGGCTCAGGGCCGTCCTTAAGGCAGGGTCAAAACCCTGTCATTGTTGTGGGTCCCAAAGCAGCTACCTCATACTTGCCAACTAGTCTGTTTTAAATTCTCTCATCCCTTGAAGTTTTAGTCCTGTGCTGTGTCCTGATATCTCAGTGTGAAGTGCTGCTACTAATGCTGCCCAGCTCTGCCCTATTGTTGTGTACGGATGACTCACCTGCAGACCCTGTGTTTACATGTAAATAACTGACATTGATATGTAAATGGCTGCAGACCGGTGGCATTCATTTGTAAATAGAGGAGGAATTCATATGTATATCATGCCCCCCTGAGGTGATATCCACCATCACCTATACTGAATGCTGCCCACTGGGGAGATAAAGGGCATGCTTGAAAGTCCTGCCTACAACTGTGGTCATTAAGCCTACCATCAGCCTGTTCTGCAAAGGTAAGCAAATTGGTGGGGGGAGGGTAGTGTGGGCTGTGCAGAGGTAGGCAGAGAAGGACTTACAGTTTGGGGTGCACAGGTGAGCAAGGAGGGGATGTATGAAGGTAAGGAAGGTGGGTGCAAAGATGGTCAGAGGAGGCAGGTAGAGTTAAAGGTGTGGAGGGTTGGAGTGGAGAGGATAGAGGAGGTTTGGGGCACAGAGGTTAGCAGGGGTTTTAGGGTGCAAAGGTGTACTGACAGTGTGTATAAAGATGTAGAGCAGCCCAGTTATTTCAATGGGCTGCTCTATGCGGAAATGCAGAAGAAAGTCCCTAACGCTTTTTCAAAATCATACGGTTGCACAGCACATGTCAGAAGATGCATGAGGGTGTCATTAACAATTAATGCCACTGCTGTGTATCTGCTAAAGGACAGTACATTTCTGTGGTCTCAGGAAAGCAATTTTGCATCCCGACACATACTAATGTGAACACAGGCTAAATGTCTCAATTACATTGGTGGTCAGTAGGGATGAGCCGAACAATTCGTACCTGGGGGGTGTCTATAGTATGCCTGTAAAGTGGCGCATGTTTCCCATGTTTAGAACAGTCCCTGCACAAAATGAAATTTCTATTGGAAAAAAAGTAATTTAAAGAGGAAGTAAAGGTTATTAAAAAAAAAAAAAAGGCAACCTGCAAGGCAAAGGCATAATGAGCTAGTATGCATAGCATACTAGCTCATTATGAAAAACTTACCTGAGAATGAAGCCCCCGAAGCAGTCTTCCATCTTCATATTTGCCGCGTCCATGTATCCCGGAGCGACTTCCGGGTCTCGCTGCTCCAGCGTTGTGGTACGCTGGAGCCACGATGACGTCACTCCCGCGCATGCGCACGTGAGCCGACACGAGCGGCATATCTCAGTGATCTTCGGTCCATCAATGGAGGAGAAGTAGATGAATGGACTTCGTGGGACATTTTTATATTTTTATTTTTTAATAAAGGGCTTGTTCCAAGTCGTGTCTTGCCATTTTTAGCATTTTGACACTTTTTTTGGGGAGGCCGGGATCTGGGGGTCCCCTTGGGGAGTCCCTGTACATCAGAGGGGGCGGGGTCACCTGGGAACATCACGGTGTGGTCCCGCCCTCAGTTATAAAAGAACTGTCAAAGCAAAGACGTGTCATATGTCGGGGGCCTCCTGCTTTTTTGGGGGAGGGGGGTTTCGGTCCATCGACGGAGCAAGAGAAAAAGAAGACTTTGTGGGACATTTTAATTTTTTTATTTTTCTATAAAGGACTTGTCATAAGCCATGTCATGTCATTTTTACAATTTTCACACTTTTTTGTGAAATGCTAGGGGCCCATTTCACATGGGGGGAGGCCGGGATCTGGGGGTCCCCTTGTTAAAGGGGGCTTCTAGATTCTGATAAGCCCCCCGCCCACAGACCCCCACAACCACCGGGCAAGGGCCCTTGTCCCCATCAACCGTCATCCATTTATTTTTTTGGCGCGGGGTTCCCCTTAACCACTTCAGCTCCGGACCAATAAACACCTTAAGGACCAGAGGTCTTTTTGCAATTTCGCACTGCGCTGCTTTAACTGGTAATTGCGCGGTCATGCAATATTGCACCCAAACGAAATTTGCGTCCTTTTCTTCCCACAAATAGAGCTTTCTTTTGATGGTATTTGATTGCCTCTGCGATTTTTTTTTTTTGCTATATAAATGGAAAAAGAGCGAAAATTTTGAAAAAAAAAGATATTTTCTTCTTTTTGTTATAAGAAAAATCGAATAAACTAAATTTTAGTCATACATTGAGGGCAAAATTTATTCAGCCACATGTCTTTAGTAAAAAAAATGTCAATAAGCGTATATTTTTTGGTTTGCGCAAAAGTTATAGCGTCTACAAACTAGAGTACATTTTCTGGAATTTACACAGCTTTTAATTTATGACTGCCGATCTCATTTCTTGAGGTGCTAAAATGGCAGGGCAGTACAAATCCCCCCCAAATGACCCCATTTTGGAAAGTAGACACCCCAAGGAAATTGCTGATGGGTATGTTGAGCCCATTGAATATTTATTTTTTTTGTCCTAAGGGATTGAATAATGACAAAAAAAAAAAAAAAAAAAATTTTTTTACAAAAAGTTGTCACTAAATGATATATTGCTCACACATGCCATGGTTATATGTGGAATTGCACCCCAAAATATATTCCGCTACTTCTCCCGAGTATGGGGATACCACATGTGTGGGACTTTTTGGGAGTCTAGTCGCGCACGGCACCCCGAAAACCAATCACCACCTTCAGGATTTCTAAGGGTGCAAATTTTTGATTTAACTCCTCACTACCTATCACAGTTTCGAAGGCCATAAAATGCCAAAATAGCACAAAACCCCCCAAAATGACCCCATTTTGGAAAGTAGACACCCCAAGCTATTTACTGAGAGGCATGTTGAGTCCATGGAATATTTTATATTTTGCCACAAGTTGCGGGAATATTACAAACTTTTTTTTTTTTGCACCAAGTTGTCACTAAATGATATATTGCTCACACATGCTATGGGCATATGTGAAATGACACCCCAAAATACATTCTGCTGCTTCTCCCGAGTACGGGGATACCACATGTGTGGGACTTTTTGGAAGTCTAGTCGCGCACGGCACCCCGAAAACCAATCACCACCTTCAGGATTTCTAAGGGTGCAAATTTTTGATTTAACTCCTCACTACCTATCACAGTTTCGAAGGCCATAAAATGCCAAAATAGCACAAAACCCCCCCAAATGACCCCATTTTGGAAAGTAGACACCCCAAGCTATTTACTGAGAGGCATGTTGAGTCCATGGAATATTTTATATTTTGCCAAAAGTTGCGGGAATATTACAAACTTTCTTTTTTTTTTGCACAAAGTTGTCACTAAATGATATATTGCTCACACATGCTATGGGCAGAAGTCAAATTACACCCCAAAATAAATTCTGCTGCTTCTCCCGAGTACGGGGATACCACATGTGGGGGACTTTTTGGGAGCCTAGCCACGTACGGGACCCCGAAAACCAAGCACTGCCTTCCGGATTTGAATATAAAATGCTATAAAAAACAAACTAACCAGAGTCACCCGTAACACTTATACGGTGATCAGTGGTGAAAGGGTTAACTAGGGGCAATCAGGGGGTTCAAATTTTTATTAGGTAGTATATGGGGGTCCCTGGCGCTATATAAAAACCTGACGGGGAACCTAAATAACTAACTGGCTAACCAGCGTCACCAGTGACACTTATACTGTGATCGCTGGTGAAAGGGGGTGAAAGGGTTAACTAGCAGCAATCAGGGGGTTAAAACCATTATTGGGTAGTATATCGGGGTACCTAGAGCTATAAAAACCTGGCGGTGAACCTAAAAAAATAACTAGCTACCTAGCGACACTAGCGACACTGATGCAGCGTTCAGAAAAATTATCGCTTAGTGACACTGGCAAAAGGGGCTGAAAGGGTTAACTAGCGGAAATCAGGGGGTTAAAACCATTATTGGGTAGTATATCGGGGTACCTAGCGCTATAAAAACCTGGCGGTGAACCTAAAAAAATAACTAGCTACCTAGCGACTGTAGCGACACTAATGCAGCGATCAGAAAAACGATCGCTTAGTGACACTGGCAAAAGGGGGTGAAAGGGTTAACTAGCGGCAATCAGGGGGTTAAAACCATTATTGGGTAGTATATCGGGGTACCTAGCGATATAAAAACCTGGCGGTGAACCTAAAAAAATAACTAGCTACCTAGCGACTGTAGCGACACTAATGCAGCGATCAGAAAAACGATCGCTTAGTGACACTGGCAAAAGGGGGTGAAAGGGTTAACTAGCGGCAATCTGGGGGTTAAAACCATTATTGGGTAGTATATCGGGGTACCTAGCGATATAAAAACCTGGCGGTGAACCTAAAAAAATAACTAGCTACCTAGCGACACATGCAGCGATCAGAAAAATGATCGCTTAGTGACACTGGCAAAAGGGGGTGAAAGGGTTAACTCTAGGGGCAATCAGGGGGTTAAATCTTTATTGGGGGGTGATAGGGGGCTACCCTGGACCTAACACTAACTGTCCTGACAGTTTTTACTGTCACAACTGACACTGAATGCATTGATCAGTAAAGAAATGATCAATGCAATCAGTGACACTGTGACTGGGGGGGGGGGGGGGGGCGGGGAGGGGGGATCGGGGGGCGATCGGGGGGGGGGGGATCGGGGGGGGTTTGTGTGCCTGTGTGTACCTACATGTCAGTGTAGTGTTGGTGCACACTTACTTTTACTCTTCTCCTCGTAGTTCGGTCAAAAAGACCGCCCCGAGGAGAATGACATCACTTCCTCCTTCCTGTGTAAACAATACACAGGGGAGGAAGCTTCTCATTGGCCAGGAGCGATCCAGAGGGGGTGGCCGAAAACCAACGGCCATCCCCTCATCACGGAGCGCTCCTGGACCGAATCGGACCGCCGTAAACAGCGGGAGGGGGTCCGATCGGACCCCCCACCCGCTGGAAGGCAATCACGTAGATGTACGTGATTGTGCCTGCCTGTGCCATTGTGCTGACGTACAAATGGCAATACGGCGGTCCTTAAGTGGTTAAAATCCATATCAGACCTGAAGGGTCTGGTATGGATTTTGTGGGGGACCCTCATGCCATTTTTTATAAATTTTGGCACGGGGTTCCCTTTAATATCCATACCAGACCTGAAGGACCCCCACACAATTTCTTTTTTACATTTTGGTTTGGGGGGCCCCTTAACCTCCCTAGCTTTGATCCCGAGTCTGGCTCGGGTTGGGATTTCAGCACCATAAGCGGTAACCCCGAGCCAGACTCGGGATTGCATCGCTGGATACAGGGAGGACACAGGGAGAAGTTACTGACCTTGTCCCCTGGATCCAGCGATGTCCTCGCACTGTGTGATCGAGCTGTCCTCCGCTCGATTCACAGTGCCGAATGCCGCCGAGCTCCGTTCCCTGCAACGTTATGGCGCACAGGAGCGGAGATCGGCGCCAAATTCAAAAAAGTAAAAACACACAAAACACACACAGCACTGTAATCTTACAGATTACAGTACTGTATAAAAAAAATTACACACCCCCTTTGTCCCTAGTGGTCTGTGCAGTGCCCTGCATGCACTTTTGTATTATAAATACTGTTTTTTCTGCCTGGAATTTGGAGATTGTCCATAGCAACCAAAAAGTGTTCCTTTATGTCAAAAGTGATTTTAGACCAACTAGAAAACAGTGATAATAAATTATAATCACTTGCAGAATTGAGCGATAGCGATTTGTGGGGAAATTCGTCATCAAACACTAAATCTAATGACAGCGACAATTCTGCAAATTAGCAAATTTCTGTTTTTTTTGGATTTGATTACATTATTGAATATTTTTTATTATTATTTATTATATTATAAACTTTATCATACCCAGGATGTCTGCTAGACTCTGGTTTGAACAGATTTAAGAGAGTTATTCCTAAGAATTACAGGACTACAATATAAAACGCCAAATTTCCATGCAAAATAATTGTACCGCTTTCAGCACCTAAAACCAGAACTAATCATACCGCCAGGGAGGTTAATATTCATAACAAACCCAAAGGGCCTGGTAATGGACTGTGGGGGAATCCCATGCCATTTTTTTCAATTACTTTTATGTGTATTGCCGGGACCAACAATTCATTCTATCCAGGAGTACTTTTAAATTACTTTTTTTTTTCCTTTAGAAATTTGCTCTTGGACTGTTCTAAACATGGAAACATGCGCCACTTTACAGGCATGCTATAGACACCCCCCAGGTATGAAATTTAAAGGAATATTTCACTTTTATTGTTTCAATTTAAGCACTATTAAAATCACTGCTCCCGAAAAAAATGGCATTTTTAAAACTTATTTTTGCATTGATACATGTCCCCTGGGGCAGGACCCAGGTCCCCAAATACTTTTTATGACAATACCAGGCATATAAGCCTTTAAAATTAGCACTTTTGAATTCTCCCATAGACTTTTAAAGGGTTTTAAAATTGTTCGCTATTAGGCGAACACCCAATGTTCAAATCGAAATTTGACTCGAGCATCGGGCTCATCCATATATATATATATATATATATATATATAGTGTATAGAAAGAGAGAAGAGAGGGATGGGGGAATATGAGGGAAGAAGGGAGCGTGGGAGAGGGAAAATAAAAGGAGTAAAAGTTAGGGTGAAAGGAATGGAGAAGAAGTAAGAGAGAGGAAGGGTGTCAAAGAGTATTAACCCCTTCACAACTAAGGGTAAAACAAATCTTAATGCCTAGGCACAATTTTGCAACTTTGACATGTGTTAGTAAAACCGTACATATCATCACAACTACTTTACAAGTACAGTAGATTGAGGAAGAGAGAATGGGAGAAACAGAAAAAGAGAAAAAGGGTGGGAGATATATAGAAAGAGATGAAGAATACAAAAATAGATCGGATGAGAGGAATAAGGGAAAAAGAAAAAAATAAGAGAGGGAAATTTGTTACAGAATGAGACCAGGAAAGTGAAATGGAAAAGAGAGAATAGAAAGAAGTAGAGAAAGGCAGAGAAGGAAGGAAAGGGAGATGAAAAGGGAAAAAGAAAGAACAAGGAATAGTGTGAATATGAGATGAAATAATAATAATAAGTATGAAGAAGTATATGTAGAACCCTCCTAGTTGGGCTGCTAGGTCTGGTAAGGCAAATGTAATTCTTTGGTTATCTTGAAATCATTGTGTGATTGCTTTGGGCTTCTCTGGGGTTTCCAGAATCTAGTGGGTGGGAGATTTCTAGAAATAGACAGATAGACAGATAGACAGATAGATAGATAGATAGATAGATAGATAGATAGATAGATAGATAGATAGATAGATAGATAGATAGATAGATAGATAGATAGATAGATAGATAGATAGATAGATAGATAGATAGATAAATAAATTCACAACATTTCAGTACTACCCTGCACAGTATACAAAAAACAAAACACAAGAGCAATGCATCCCATTCACAATCACAGAACAAAAGTCTAATTATATATTAAATAAATACTAAAACCTTCCCACAACAATAAAAAAGACCCAGTACAGCACACAGTAACCCAGAACCACTTAGATAACTGTTTTTTTTTTATTTCCTCATTTAAAGGGTAACTCCACTTTCATAAAAATAAAATAGCAAAAAATAAATAAATGATATAACATATACAATTGCTACATAAGCCATATTGTAATCGAATGTGATTTAAAAAAAATCCCTTTGATTTGGGATCTACAAAGCTATAGTTTTATGTACAAATTCAATGCAATATGGCAACCTGGATGTGTCTTGTGCACAGATGGTATGATTGGCATACTGATACTGATACTGATTTTCCCAGAAGTCTGCACTAAGATACAAGTCAGATTTTGGGCATCCCCTGCAATAAAATATGATTTTTGGTGAGATACTCCCAAAGGGAAATCTAAAGGGATGCAGACCCTGCCAGTTTCCTCATTAGAACCCTGAAAGTGCAGCAGCTTATTGATAATTTTAAAATCACTCCCATTCACATGAATACAGACAAATAGCTATTTCTTCAGAATAGCAAAAGCTAGGACTCTGCAAGAAGGTTTGTTAAAATACTTGCAATGTACATAGATCACCCAGAGGGCAATTTTTCCTCAACAAAATTGAAGCTAATCTTTAAGGCCTTAATAGCCCTTGGAAAAATACTCTCTCTAAAGCTTAATGTACACGGGATGTGTTTAGAACCTCTCCTGAACTATTTAACTTGACAGATAGTAACCAAAGTTTAAAACGTCAATTTTTCCGTGTTTATATGCTGTGTTTAGCTGCGTTTTGCTGCGTTTGTGTTTAGAAGTGTTTGATTTTTTTTTTTTTTTTCAAAATAGCCAAAAATGAAAAACGCCTGTAAACGAAATGTGGCTAAACCCCAGTTACCACATTTAGCCACATTTAGAAGCATTTGGCGCTTGAAATGCCTCTAAACACAGCATCTGGATGCATTTTTTTGGGTTCCATAAACGCAACTGCCTAGAAACAACTATAAACGAACCTGCGTACATGTACTGATAAGATCAGAACAGAGGAGAGTTCCGAGCCGTTGAAAACAATGCCCAACTGTTTCTAAAGGTCCATACATGAGGCCTAAATCTGTTTGTCTTTACCTTGATGTTTTTGAACCATCAACCAGATGGCAAAAAATCAGACATCTGCTCAAAGAGGTGCCAGGACTAAAGACTTGAATTGACTTTGATCAGAGTTGATGGCAGAATCTTGACACTTGGGAATCTGGTCCTGAGAGGTGCCATTTCACTCAATGGACCATTTTCGGAGGAAGCTCGAAGGAGGCAGTTGTCCTGGGCACATGTAAGTAGCAACCTTGAATTGATCCCCTGCAGCTGTGTATTGCAAGCCGCACTGGGTACCAGTGGTGACACACTGATGCATGGCAATTAGATGTCCAAAGAGTTGCTCCATTGTCTTCAGCTGCAGGGCCTTGTACTGTTCCCCACTAGCCATAATTACAACTGGGAGAGACTGCCAGTGCCACCTGCCATTACCACCTGCCAGTGCCCACAGTGCCACCTATCAATGCCCATGAGTGCCACCTATCAATGCCCACAAGTGCCACCTATCAATGCCCACCAGTGGTGCCAATCAGTGCCACCTAGCAGTGCTGCCTATCAGTGTAACCGATCAGTGCCCATTATTGCCAACCATCAGTACCCATCACTGCCACCTATCGGTGCCCATTAGTGCCGCTTCATCAATGTACCTCAATGAAGGAGAAAAATTACCTGTTTTATAACAAAATATAATTAATTTTTTTTAAATTCGGTCTTTTTAAATTAAAAAATAAACAAAAACAAAACAGAGGTGATCAAATATCACCAAAAGAAAACTCTATTTGTGGGAAAAATTGTGGGAAAAAAATGATAAAAATGTAATTTGAGCACAGTGTAGCATGACAACGCAATTGTCATTCGAAGTGTATCAGCGCTGAAAGCTGAAAATTGGTCTGGACAGGAGGGGGGTTTAAGTGTCCAGTAAGCAAGTGGTTAAAAAAGAGATACAAATACTACTGTAACACTAATCCCCGAAGGAGCTGCTGGTTTGATTGGGCTTACCGTTACCTCCTTCACCTCGATTTGCATCTAGGGGTTCCTGTGGTAGATGGCCCAGAAACTTTAGAGACTGACGACAGATCCACTTAAAGGGATTTGTATTTGCAAAAAACTTAGTTAACGAACAGTCTCTTAGTATAGGATTACAGGGTTAGGAGGAGAAGTTCAGGTACTCTAGAGCCCCGTACACACGAGAGGGATTAAGTCTGACAGACCTCCAAAGGAGTTCCGCCGGAGTTCAGACGGAGTTCCGACGGAGTTCTGGCGGACTTTTCGACCGAACGGACTTGACCACACACCATCACACCAAACTCCGACGGAGTCGAACGTGATGACGTACGACTGGATTCGACGTAGGAAGTTCATAGACAGTAGCCAATAGCTGCCCTAGCGTCGGTTTTAGTCCGTCGGAGTAGCACACACACGAGCGGATTTTTCGACGGGGACCGGGTCCGGCGGAGTTCCGTCGGGAAAATTTGAAGCATGCTTCATTTCTAAAGTCCGTCAGACTTTGGCGAATCAAAAGTCCGTTGCAGCCCACACACGATCGGATAGTCTGACGGACTCAGTCCGTCGGAGTTTGGATGTCGAAAAGTCCGCTCGTGTGTACGGGGCTTTAGTGTCAAAGTCAATAATAAAGAACTCTCTTACTTTGACTAAATCCAGAGAATAGCCATTCACAGCTGGATGTTCACTCAAACTGGATAGTCCCTCTCTCACAAGGTCTAGCAACCAACAAGGTGCTTAAATCAGGAACAAGTCTCTGCCACAGACTTTGGTGTAGAACACGTAGAAATAAGTCTCTGCCACAGACGTTATTGTAGAACATGTAGGAAACTAGAACTTGTAGAACACTCGTGTAATACCTGAATCTCTCAGCCAGTTTGGCAATACCCATGAGATTGGACTCACTTAGGTACTTCAGCCCTACCAGGCTCTTGCTAAGAAGTCAACCTGTATGTAGCCTTCTTCTGAAGAGTCCTCCCCTGGATAGCTATGAAGTCGCTGGGCCTCTTCACGATCGGAGACCACCTCAGAATCCCCATCCTTAGGAATGGGGAAACGGAAGGAACAATAAAACTTTAAACATTTTTTTTAAAACTTTGTTTAGTGATACAGAATTGCCATACACATACAATGCAGCCCAGAACCTACCTAAACCACCCACTCTCCGGCAGCTTGATAGATGTTCTCCCTGCAAAGAAAAAAAAAAAACATGCAACACAATAAACCACTATTCCAGGAAGGCAGGTCTCCATCAGAAACTGATGAGTCCCTCTCTTCCAACTCAACTGTTACTAAATGCTGCAACTTGAAGTATGGGAGCATACCCTTGCCGACTTACATCACCTTGTGGTGAAAGCCATATGTTCTAGTCCATCACAAAACTCTTTTTTTTCTTGCTGTGCTCAGCTTGACCCATAGTCTTTCCAGAGCCTACTGTCTAGCTATCTTCCCAGAGTCTCTGGTCTCACACACAAGTAAAGTAGAGGGGAGCAAAAGTTCTTCTTTCTGTTTTTTTCAACAACAAAAAAAACAGTTCTGGTAAATGTCCTTACCAGTAAAATCTGGGATCCGGGAAAGTTACAGACTTTCCCTGTGTGTCTATTGTTGTGATAAAATAAACAATGTTGTCTCTCCCGGGCCTGCAGATCACCACCTTGTCCGCGAACACATGCCTCCGATAACTCCAGTGCTGGAGGCAACCTGTAAATATCTCATACATGTCCAGGGAGAAAATCTTTTTCCAGAACGGTTTTGGGACTTTTAGATAATTCCAAACATCCTCCGCATACCATTCCTCACGGTGCTTTTCAATAGTGTCCATTACATCCCTAGGCACATAAGGGAACTCAAACTCATATTCAGACGCCACCCGCTTATTCAATAGTCTCTGTGATCTGGCGAGCTTTGGTAGAGACCTGCCATTTCCAGATCCGAGGGGCACACAAGAATCAGGGGCCTTGCGCACCAGAGTATCTGAGCTGGGCATAAGCGTGGGCAAAGCAGCGGGTTTTGGCAAGGCTAAGGTAATGGCTGTCGGGGTTTCCACATGTGGCGTACCACTCCCCGAATTCAGGGCCAGCCATCCGGAGATACTGCAAGCTGCAGCAACATCGTCTAAATTAGCCCAAAGCATTTCCTGAGATAATGTCTCAAACAGGTCACCCTCCCCAGCGTTGGATAGAGAGTCTAACTCTGAATCTCTCAGTTCCTCCACTGGGAGATAGTTTTTTACAGTCCCACCCAACACAACAGCCCCATATCTCTCACCATCTGTGTTGGTTGACCTCTCTGAAGCAGCTTCTTTCCTCCGGTCAGACTTGATGGAGCTCATAAAATGCCTCCGACCACGGCCGTTGGAAGACTTGGAACGTCCCACCTTCTCCAAGGCAGGCATAGTTGTAGCAGTCACAGTGGATGATGCTGTATCCATTACCTCCGGAGTAGTTGTGTTAGGTAGTTAGGTTGTTCCACACGGAATAGATACACCCCGCATCCTGTACAACAGGCAAGGGGACATGTGGCCAGTCCTGCACACTTCCCACACAACATCCCGAGGCTTCAATTTCTTCTGAGATGTACAGCAGAAAATGCCCTTGAGGTGCCAGGCGTATACCTGTGTCCATAATCAAAGTTCCTGGGAGCCTCACACCCGCAGGGATACCAGCAATTGGCATCCTAGAACTCATGGCAGGTGATGCTCTTGGAACGCCAAAAATTTTCAGCAGCTTCGCTCTTAATCTCATGTACAGCCTTCCTCCTCTCTCTTCCACGTCACTCTGACGCGGTGTCTCGTGCAGGGCAAAGAGAAAGGTAAGACTCCTCCCACGGGTTCCTTCGGCTGCGCAACTCGCTGGCTTTTTCCAGGCTTTCCATCATTTCACAAGATGGTGTAGTAAAAAAACTCCACAACCCTCTGTCCTGTATTCACCACGTGTACAGTTCTTTCTTTCGAGGGTAACGGTAAATCCCGGACTGCGAGCCCCCACATGTAGCACTAACCCCCGAAGGAGCTGCTGGTTTGATTGGGCTTACCGTTACCTTCTTCACCTCGATTTGTGCCTAGGGGTTCCCATGGTAGATGGCCCAGAAACTTTAGAGACTGACGACAGGTCCTCTTAAAGGGATTTTTATTTGCAAAAAACGTAGTTAACGAACAGTCTCTTAGTATAGGATCATGTGGTTAGGAGGACAAGTTCAGGTACTCTTAGCCCTTGTACACACGGTCGGACATTCTGACAACCAAATCCGTTGGATTTTGTCAGACGGATTTTGTCCGAAACTGTTGCATACACACGGACGGACAAAGTTGTTGGAAAATCCGATTGTACATAACAAGATGACGTTATTTCGTTACGACGGGACTACGTTCAGGCTAGTAGCCAATAGCTTTGGTCTAGGGATTTGATCTGAGCATGCATGGCACTTTGTCCGTCGGAGTAGGCTACACGTGATGAGAGTATGTCCGATCGGAGCATTTTGTTGAAAAATTTTACTGGCAAGTTGGAAAAGTTGGTCCGTTGGATATTCCGATGGAGACCACACACAGTTGGAATATCCGACAAAACGGTCCGAAAGGACACATTCCGTCGGAATCTCCGACCGTGTGTACAAGGGCTTAGTGTCAAAGTCAATAATAAAGAACTCTCTTACTTTGACTAAATCCAGAGAATATCCATTCACAACTTGATGTTCACTCAAGTTGGATAGACCCTCTCTCACAAGGCGTCTCTCCCAGAAAGCACAGCAAGAGGCCATAGGCATCCTGGGGGCTGGTCAGGAGGACCAGGACCGTGGAGTCAGAACATACTTCTGGATCGGAACCCCAAACCACGTGACATCCGCATCTTAAGTACCCTCTCCCAGAAAGCACAGCAAGAGTGACACTCCCACTGGGCTGGCTCCGAGAGAAAGTAACCTTAAAGCACCCAACCAGACTGTGGTTCCATGCCTGCCAGAAGAGACAGTGCCCCCGGTGGCCAGGCTGAACACCCTGTAGTCCAGTCAGACTGATGCTGAGGTCAAAATTTGGAATAATTATACCCAAACCAAACTGCAGTTCAGGTGTAACCTTAAATTTCAAAACATAGCACGTGCTCTTCAGGAGCCGGCACTACACTACTCACAAACATGTGGAAAAAAGTTTGCAATACAAACAATCTCCAGATGACAGCAATTAGTTGACTGACAAACAGACTCCAGATGGTAACAAAGGAGATATCAAGCCGACTGACACGGTTCGAAAGGGATACCTTCTTCCTCAGAGCCCAGCAGTGTTGGGTTATTAGCGCTATTGGCTGAATTCTTACTATTTTTCCAATTAAATTCTCGATAATTTTTTCTGCTTCCAGACTATATTTTGCCTGTACTAACACTAGTAGTACACACCAGAGGGTGCTACGGGGGGGGGGGGGGGGGGGGGCACTCGGGTCATGATGCCCTGAAGTAACAGTCTTTCTTTAGTCTATGATATTCAGTGATGCTGGGTGGCATTCTGGAAGAGTGAATACATTGTGCGGGAAATAAGAGGACAGCTCTGGATTAAAAGTGAGTATTGCAGCCAAAAAATTGTTTCAACTCCCATGAAGGCATATGATATAAGGGAAAAAAATGAGCTCATAGCTTTGACTTATTAATACACTTCTTCTAAAGTCAGATTTTTATCCCAGAGCTTCAACTACTTCACATTCATTTTTAGCACTGCTTCTTTAAATTCTACCAGTAAATTGGAATCATCTTACAGCAATCTGCCATAAAATGATCTCAGAGTATTGAAATGTAGATGTGGATGCATCTGTATTTTATTCCATAGAAGACTTCAGTGATATTACACG
Source organism: Lithobates pipiens (assembly GCF_037356315.1). Taxonomy (NCBI): domain Eukaryota; kingdom Metazoa; phylum Chordata; class Amphibia; order Anura; family Ranidae; genus Lithobates; species Lithobates pipiens. The sequence continues at coordinate 60,173,430 of NW_027507764.1, forward strand.
CTCATATTCACAGAATCTTAACATTATCTGTGGCACCTTCCACACTTCATTTTGGAAAGTGCTATAGGACTATTGATCCTTTGAATATATTTACTAAGGATCAGTGTTGCATACAGATACATCTGAATTCTGTTGTGTGCGCAGCTGTTTATTGGTAACTGGGGAAGTGGTGGAGAGAAGAATTTTAGGGTTCCTACACATTTTGTGATTGGACGAATTTGCCCAGGTTTAATCCAAACAATGGTTTTGTGAATGGGACTTTGTATGATACATGGGTGATAAAATAACAATTTATTAGATCTTACAGCGGAATTCCAATCACATGCTCTACTGGGGGGCTTTTTCGCCTTCCTCTGGATCGATTGTGGGCATAAAATTGGGTATTTGAATTGTACAATTATTTTTTTATTTTATGTATTTGTTTTTAAGGTTGAACTGGATGGACTTGTGTCTTTTTCAACCTGACTAACTATGTAACATATATGTTTTTTTTTTTTATCTATCTCTTTCTATCATATAATGTCTAACCACTTCCCTCCTGGCCTATAGCAAAATGACGGCTGGGCGGTGGTTCAGTTATCCTGACTGGGCATCATATGACTTCCAGCAGAATAACAGCCATCACGGGCCTGTGGGGGCACGCATCATGGCGATCGGTGGTGCGGTGTGTCATACGAACACACTGCTACACCGTTCTCGGTAAAGAGCGTCCGTTGGAGGCTCTTTACCACATGATCAGCCGCGTCCAAATACGGCTGATCATGGTATAAACAGGAAGAGCCGTTGATCAGCTTTTCCTCATTCTCGTCTGACAAACGCGAGTGGCTCTCTTGACGCGGGGGGCTGCACTGATTATTTATCAGCGCAGCCCCCCCACCAATGCCCACACTAAACCACCAGGGAAGCTGCCAGGACCACCAGGGAAGGGGGCAATATGTGGATGGCCAGGTATTTACCCGATGGCCATCCACATGTGAAAATGAATGCCCAATCTGTGCCAATCAGTGTCCACAAATGGGCACTGATTGGCACCATTATGTAACAAATGACATCAGTAATGCCCAGCAATGCCACCCATCAGTGTCATTAGTGCCACCTATCAGTGCCCATGTGTGCCCATCCATTCTCATCAGTGCCCATCCGTGCCACCCATCAGTGCCACCCATAAGTATCCATCAATGCTGCCTACGAGTCCCCAGTGCCGCCTATGAGTGCCCATCAGTGCCACCTATGAGTGCCCATCAGTGGCACCTATCAGTACTCATCATTTGTGCCCATCACTAATTTTATTTGTTGCGCAAAAAATAAAAATTGCAGAGGTGATCAAATACCACCAAAAGAAAGCTCTATTTGTGGGAACAAAATGAGTTTGGGTACAGTATTGTATGACCGTGCAATTATCATTCAAATTGCTACAGCGCTGGAAATTGGCTTGGGCAGCAAGGTGTCTAAGTGCCTGGTATTGAAGTGGTTAATTAACACTGTTTAGTCTCGTAAATAGTGGCACTACTATTACTTTTTATTTATAAAAGTTACCTTATATTATTCCTGCTCGGGCATTCCCATCTTAGTGGTGGGCAGGCGAAGCCCACAAGCATCAACTTCCGGGATACGGTGTTGCTGTAATACCAGCATGCACCGCCCACTCTGACAGCACAGAAAACTTCTCATGTTGCCATCACAATGGGTGGCGGCATCGGAAGTGCCTACCCCGTTGTGATGGCAAGCAAGATGGTGCTGTGATCTGCCTTAAATCACGTAATTTCCTGTTGAAAAATATGCAATCATTTTTCTCACAGTACCGCCCACTGACTCCTGGGAAATGAAGACTCACATTTCCCAGGAGCACAGGTGAGGGAGGAAGTGACACGGAGCGCCATGGACCCAGAAGTGGCAGATTAGGAGCCACCACATAGCAACAGGGTATGCTCACTCCAAATCTTTTTTTTTAATACTAATAAAGGACTGTGAAAATGTAAATATGTAAATAAAATGATTGTATGCTTTCCATACATTGGGCAACGTGACCTGATAATGAGAAAGCTAAATAGGGACTTTAAAGGGATGCTCCAGGCTCCCCACTAAAAAATTTGAAGTCAGCAGCTACAAATACTTATATTAGGGCATTTACCTGTTAAGGATTCCAGCTGTAATTTTTCAATCAGCTATCAGGTGCTGACGCCGCCATCTTGACTAAGGGAAACCGGCAGTGAAGCTTCACAGACAGTTTTCTACTGTGCATGTGCGAAGCACGCTGTGCTTTGTGAATTGGTTAGCTGCAGGGGAAGGAGGGTGGGGGTCAAACTTCCAGCTCAGTTCACCGTGACAACTGAGCCAGAAGTGGGAGTGGATTAGGTTTGCCACTTCATCCCTTTAAACCCGAACACCTTTGAATTACACAGATTCTGAGGCTAATTAAATGCAGATAAGGCACCAAGTTAGTTTAATTACCACCTTAACCACTTAAAGACCGCCTCCTGTATATATACGTCGGTACTTTGAAGAGGGATATCTCGGTAACGGCAGCAGCTGCTGCCACAACCGAGATATCTCTCTTTACAGGAGGCGGTCCTTAGTACGATAATGGTGGTCTCTGCAGCGAGTTCGCTGCTAGATCACCGTTATAGGCGGTGGGAGAGGTGCCACCCCCTCCCGCCGCTCTCCCACGCCCTCCGCCACTTACCGGAGCGATTGGGTCCTGCACACTGCTGGGTATGGAGACGGGTGAGGCTAAGATGGCCCCCACTCGTCTCTATACCATAGGAGGGCGGAAGCGACGTCAAAACGTCACTTCCGCCCATACCTCTTAAATGGACATTTTTTTCAATGTCATTTTTTCAAATGACTTTTTTTTGCATTTAAGTCCAAAGATGAGATCTGAGGACTTTTTGAACCCAGATCTCATATTTAAGAGGACCTGTCATGCTTTTTTCTATTACAAGGGATATTCACACTCCTTGTAATAGGAATAAAAGTGATCCTTTTAAAAAAAAAAAAACTGTGTAAAAATAAATAAAATCAAGTAAAATAAATAAGAAAAAAAATTGAAAACACTGCGTCCCGACGAGCTTGCGCGCAGAAGCGAACGCATAAGTGAGTAGCGCCCACATATGGAAACAGTGTTCAAACCAAACACATTAGGTGTCGCCGTAATCAGTAGAGCGAGACCAATAATTCTAGCTCTAGACCTCCTCTGTAACGCAAAACATGCAACCTGTAGAATTTTATAAATGTCGCTTATGGAGATTTTTGAGGGTAAAAGTTTGACGCCATTCCACAAGCGGGCACAATTTTTAAGCATGACATGTTGGGTATCAATTTACTCGGCGTAACATTATCTTTCATAATATAAAAAAAAATTGGGCTAATTTTACTGTTTTTTTTTTTCAAAAAAAAGTGTGCTTGTATTAACCCTGGGCAAATACGGTGTGAAAAAAAGTATTACAACAACCGCCATTTTATTCTCTAGGGTATTAGAAAAAAAAACAATATATAATGTTTGGGGGTTCTAAGTAATTTTCTAGCAAAAAAAAAAACAGTTTTAAACATGTAAACACCTAGTCTGAAAAAGAGGCCTGGTCCTTAAGTGGTTAATCAACCACAGAACCTGTGTGATTAATATGTTTTCGGGTAAAAGAATGAGGTGGCAACCCTAGAGTGGGTACCTGTCAAAATCAGGCACCAGCTCCCCCTCCCCCCTTTCTCAAGGCACCCTAATGTAAACAACGAATCAAATAGTTTTACATAATACAACAACATCCACACATGTAGGACTCCCAATGTTAGAGGTGATTTATTCTTCCAAAGCAAGCACGCCTTTGTACACTGCTACTAACTGACATTTCAATGTTTCTCTTCTCCCTCCGCTTCTCTCTCACTCAGCTGGTGTTACCCCAGTGCTGAAGGAGAGGGGCATGGGAGGGGCAAACAAAGATGCTTTGCACGGGCCCAACACCCCCCTTATTAACCAATGACATTACAGGTTGTTAGGACGCCAGCAGCTAGAAGGTTGTAATGGTGTGCAAAAAACCTGTGGCTTTGTATAACTTAACGGCAGCCTGGACACCTTCTCTGGCTGGTATAATTTTTGGATAATTTTTAGGCATTGTGCCAAGGCACCCCAGAAGTAACCTGAGGGCACCCTTGTACAAGGCTGGCTTAAACAATATTAAAGCCATTGGATCAACGTAACTTGTATTTTCAGTAGGAGAGGTCGGCAAAGGCAACCCACCATACTTCTAGGGTTGCCACCTTTTCTTCAAGTCAAACCCGAACACTTTAGCGGCGCACACCAATCTTTTTTTTATAGTATAGACTATACATATATTTTGCAATTAAATAACATTTCTAATCAAATTAAGTTAATCACAAGAGTCGCCCTTTACATCAGAGGCCACAGAGTTCTTCTTTTACATCTGAACTCATGGAGTTCCTTTCACTGTAAGGGGAGACTCTGCAGACTCTGATGTAAGGGAGAACTCTGGGGACTCTGGCATAAGGGATGATCTGGGAACCCTGATCTAAGGGGGAACACAGAGAACTCTGATGTACAGAGAGGACTCTGATGTAAGGGCAAGGTCTGGCCTCCGGTGTAAAGAGGAACTCCAATGTAAGGGGTGCTCTGAGAACCCTGATTTATCTTATTGTACTCACTCAGAGATAGGAGAGAGAAGGGGGGGGGGAGACTTCAGTTACAGACAGGGATGGATGGTGAGCTCACTCACCCCTTGGCAGTAAGCCTTTCTCATCTAGATGTAGCTGAGGCTGCTGGACTTCAAATTTCTGGCCCCCATTTTCCTTCTCTGAGGCACAGCGCCAGGGGTTGAAGTGTGGGCAGACAAAGAGGGATAGGGGCGGGAGGGAGAGAAGCAGATCAAGCCCTCTCTCTTCTCCCATCTGTGTGGGGGAAGGTTAATTGTTAATGCTGGTTTTGGGCAGTGTGAGAGTGTAACAGACACTCTCAGCTTACACAACTGCAGCCGGCAACCCTGCTGGGAAGCTATAGTCTGGTCTGAATAATGTGTCCGGGTTACAGGTGGTCTGAAACCCGAACGCATGATTCCAAACCCGAACTGTCTGGGTGAATCCTGGACAGGTGGCAACTCTACATACTTCCTCACCACTTGCTGACCTGCTCATGCAGCTCTCTTGCACAAACTGATATACCTGTACATCAGTCCGTAAAAGCAGGATAACGTGCGCGCCCTCCAGGCTGCAAGAGCGTGCCCACGGGTCCCGCGGACTCGATGTCTGCTGGTGCCCCATGATGAAAGGCAGAATGGGGAACTGCCAATGTAAACAAGGCATTTCTCCATTCTGCCTAGTGACATGACAGGGATCTACTCATCCCAGTAATCGGTAACAGTGACCTGTGAGCCCACCACACCTATTGTTAGAACACGCTGAGGGAACACACTTAACCCCTTGATCGTACCTTAGTGTTAACCCCTTCCCTGCCAGTGTCATTTTTCCATTGATCAGTGCATTTATATAGGACTGATCAATGTAATAATGTCACTGATCCCAAAAAAGTGTCATTTGGGGTCAGATTTGTCCGCTGCAATGTCACAGTCCCACTAAAAATCGCAGATCGCCATTACCACTAAAGACAATAAAAAAATAAAAGTCCATAAATCTATCCTGAAGTCTACAGAAGTGATAACTTTTGCACAAACCAATATACGCTTATTACAATTTTTTTACCAAAAATTTGTAGAAGAATATATATCGGCCTAAAACTGATGACTAAATTTGTTTTTTTGATTTTTATTTTTTGAATATTTATTATAGCAGAAAGTAAAAAAAAAATGTTTTTTTATTTTATTTAAATTGAGGGCCTTTTTTGTTTATAGCGTAAAAAAAAAAAAACTGCAGAGGTGATCAAATACCACCGAAAAAAAGCTCTATTTGTGGGGAAAAAAAGAACGCCAATTTTGTTTGTGTACAGTGTCACATGACCACGTAATTATCAGTTAAATCGACGCAGTGCCCTATCGCAAAAAATGCTCTGGTCATTAAGGGGGCAAATCCTTCTGGGACTGAAGTGGTTAATGAAAACAAATAGCTTATTTTGATCCACTGAATGGTTATATTTTATCTTGGCTACTTAGACACACAAATACACACCCACAATAACACACACACAAACACACACACAATAACACACAAACACACAATAACACACACACACAAACACACAATAACACACACACACACACACAAACACACACACACACACACACACAAACATACACACGCAAACATACACACGCAAACACACGCACGCAACCACACACACACACACACACACGAGTTTTGATAGCAGTCTCATTATGATTCTTATTGAATAAGGCAAGTTTCCATCTTTCTCTGCAGGCACACAAGTCGCAGCAGAAGTACAGAGTGCCTAGAAGTGCTGCTGTTAAACGAGAAGGAAACATGCTTGTTCAATAAACCCGATTAGCTTTCTATTTATGTGTATTGGAAATGCAATCACGCTCTTTGTAGCAGAGGGGAACTGCTCTGTTTTCTTCCAGCCGTTGCCCGTGCTTGGACGGTGCTTGTAATTAGATAATGTCCTTTAGTCTGCGCGCATACTTACACACGACAGGGAAATTGCATTAGGAAAGGCTGAAACATGATTAGGTCCATTGAAAGGGTCTGTGGAAGGGTTTTTATGGGATACATTCTGCTCTTACCCAGTTTACGTTCATTCAGAGATTTTCTTTTCATGTTAACTCTTTTACGGGGAGCTGTAAAGCTTTCAGAGTTTCAGTATTTCAGTTAAGGCGGTATTAAACCCAAAAACAAAAATTGATTATATCACATTTTACCAATTACCGTATTAGATGTGGTGGGTGCGTTAGTTTTTATTTTTTAAGGCCTCTTTTCCTTTATTTTACCTGGTGATCTTGCTGGTAAATCTGTTAATGTTTAACTTGCTTTAGCAGAACAAGCTGTCCAGCAAAACTGTTAGTTAAAGGGTTGAAAAAACACACATCATTTCAGGAGATTAAGGGGGGATATGATCAACATGTACAAATGCATAAGGGGTCCATATAGTGAACTTGGTGTTGAATTAGTCACTTTAACCACTTACGGACCACCGCACGCCGATATACGTTCTAACTTTGAAGAGGAATATCATTGTTAGCTAGCTGCCATAACCCTGGTATCCTTTTTTTCAGCGGGCGGTCCGCTTCAAGATAAAAGGGGTCTCTGCGGCGGATTCGCCACGAGATCACTTTTATCGGTGGCAGGAGAGGGACCCCTCCCGCTGCGCTCAGGTGCCCTCCGCCACTTACCGGAGCCGTCGGCAGCGGAGGAGGTGATCGGATGTTGCTCCTTCCTTGGCATGGAGATGAGTGAGGGGAAGATGGCCCCCACCCGTCTCCATACCACTGCAGGGCGGAAGCAACGTCAAAACGTAGCTTCTACCCATAGCTCAAAGGGCTATTTTAAAAAAATATATATAATTTTAAAATGACAATTTTTTTTCATTGCATTTTAGTATACAGGCATACCCCACTTTTAAGTACGCAAAAGTGCAAAATCAGGCACACTTCTGCATAGAAACCAATCAGCTTCTAACCCCAGCTTGTTCAATTAAGCTTTGGTATCAAAACCTGGAAGCTGATTGGTTTCTATGCAGAAGTGAGCCTGATTTTACACTTTCCAGCTTTAGTAAATAAACCCCATTGTGTACTTAAAAGTGAGGTATGCCTATACATCTCCATCTATGTGCATATAGGCTGATTCAGCCACTGACTTTTATACGGGAGGAAGTGGAGCTGATACCTTACATATGTTTTATTAGGAACTTACCAGATTTCACTACCAATTTAGACATACTGGTTTGCATTACATGACCTAAAAAGTCCAATAAACTTTTTTTATTTTTTCATACATATTGGCTGATTTTTTATAGACATTGGGGGTTATTTAAATCAAGAAAAAACAATCAGCGCTCACATGTATAATACAAAACAAACTAATTGCAAGCTGAACACCTAAAGGAGCAATACAAAAAACACCTTAATAACACATCAATTAATATAAATGGTGCAGCGCAAAATACAAAAGACCACACGTATTGGTCATATATGACAACAGAAGAGCATGTAGAGTGGGAACACCATGTGGAATGACCACTAATTGCTTGTATGTGACACTCCTTCCACCAGTAGGAATAAACTCTTACCAGCTCTGATGGACCTCTGAATTCTCAGATGGTCAAATGTGCATATTCACACTCTCGGTGTGCAGGAGCCTTTATTTCCACAAGCGAATAGAGCAGTTGTCCGAATCGTTTGATCGTTTGAATCGTTTGATCACATGCAGCCGACTCCCTTCTCCCCACCCCCCCACAGTTAGCCCTTGTACACACGGTCGGAGATTCAGACGACCAAATCCGTTGGAGTTATTCCGACGGATTCATTCCGGACGAGGTCCGGAAGTGATGTTGCATACACGCGGTCGGACCAAGTTGTCGGAATTTGCGGTTGCCAAGAACGCAGTGGCGTAAGCCGTGTACGGCGGGCCTACAAAAGGGAAGTTCAGCACCACTTCCGGCACCCTTTGGGCTCCTTCTGCTGATCTCGTGTCTATCGCATGTTAGTAGAAGTTTGGTGAGAGACGATTCGCGCTTTTCAGATTAGTGATTCAGATCACTACTGCTCTTCGGTTTGTGCTTGTGTGTGCGTATCTGATAATCAGTGCGTGCAGTCATTAAGTATTTGTTTCTCATTGTGGACTATATCTTGGTATAGTATGCTTTGAAAGGCATTTCTTATTGTCTGCTTGCCTCTGCTATTCAGGTCATTCTTTCAGGCCTTGCTGTTTATCAGTGCTTTCTGGTGTCCGTTCTGATGAGCCGACCGTTTTGAAACCATGTTTCGTCTACATACTCGTCGTAGAGTTTGTGCTGTGCAGGGGCTTGGTGTTGGGGTTGTTACTTTGACACAAGCCCAGTCCATGAACAGGGAGGGGAGGCGTTTGTGGACCAAGAATTGGTTGCGCCAGCGTGACCAGTTCTCGCACATGCCTTTGCTCCGTGAGATCCGGGAGAATAATCCTGATGATTTCAGGAATTATCTCCGGATGACGGACCCCGTTTTTCACCGTCTGCTGGCTTTGCTGACCCCTTATATCAGCAGGCAGGATACCTGCATGTGGCAAGCCATCACTCCGGAGCAGAGGCTCATCGCCACGCTGCGCTACTTGGCGACAGGGAGAAGCCTTCAGGACCTCAAGTTCTCTACAGGCATCTCCCCCCAGGCTCTGGGGATCATTATTCCAGAGACCTGTTCTGCCATCATTCAGTTCCTGCAGAAGGACTATATGAAGGTAAGTTTTATCCTTTAACATCACATTCTGTGTATTTCATGTTTGCTAATGTCTTGCATCTCTTTCCTCATTCCCTAATTACCATCATTGCAATATGCTCTAATTCATATGCTCTGCCCCTTTGTCCTCAGGCATATTTGCCTCACTAACTTCCCCACCATGCTCTTCTTGGCCCATAAAACTATAGTCTAGTCACTTACCAATGTCTTTTGTCAGCTCTGTAGTATTGTTTTCCCCTAAACACCCCCTATAATGTCTACAAATGTGATGTGCCTGCTTCAATTCATGCAGAGTCAGTTTTTAAAATTTTTGGGGTTGTGCCAAACTCATTAGAAACTGCTAGCTCAGCTGATAGCAATCCTCTCTCTGATGACTTTACCAAACCCAATACACACTATACCTACCTTTTTGATGATCACATTTATGGATGAATTCACCTAAGCATGTAGTGCAAGGGCCTGCCTCAATACTTTCAAATGCTATTTTTATTTAGTTTTTTCACCTATTAATTATCTTAATATGTAATAGCAGAATGCCAAAATGTGCTTCCATTTTGGTTTCTTTTTGGTATTATGACACTTCTTACCTGTCCGGTGGGCTGCCAATAGTGTAACTAAGGAGGGGCTTTCCAAAGTATCACACATTATTTAGGCATTCAGCTCTCAATCAAGTGGAGAGGGTTACCTGTCCAAAACACCCCCCCTCATTTTTTAGCAAGGGCCCATCATATGGGGGAGGAATGGGGGGGGGGGGTGATGACTCTCATAAGGGGACCTTATACTTTAGGCTTTAAATACTCAGTTCACAAAATATTATACTAATCTTGGCCAAAAATGTTGGTGTCTAATCTGCTTGCAATGTTGATTTGTCAAATTACTAATTTTGGTTCTTGTTTCACTCCACAGTGTCCTTCAACGCCACAGGAATGGCAGACTGTGGCCTCCCACTTTGTCAGTCGGTGGGACTTTCCCAATTGTGGAGGAGCAATAGATGGGAAGCATCGTCCCACCACCAAACTCCGGGTCGTACTATTTTAACTACAAGGGGTTTAATAGTAACGTGATGTTGGCAGTGGTGTCTGCGACATATGAGTTTTTGTATGTGGACGTGGGGCAAAATGGACGGATGTCGGATGGTGGAGTCTTCGCATGGACAGAGTTCTACTGGCGTCTCCAGAGTGGCAGTCTGGGCTTGCCACCCCCAGAGGAGAACCAGGAAGGAATCCCGTTCGTCTTCGTCGCGGATGAGGCGTTTGCCCTGGCGAACCATCTGATGAGGCCTTTCCCGATGAGGACCCTAACCCCAGACCAGAGGATTTTTAATTTCCGCCTGTCCAGAGCCCGAAGAGTGGTGGAGAACACTTTTGGTATACTGGCCAGCCGGTTCCGCCTTTTTCTTACGCCTATTCACATGGCGGAATACAAACTGAATCACATTGTGCTGGCGTGCTGTGTTCTGCACAATTTTCTTAAAAAAGTTTCTGCGAACTATGCGGTATCAGTTGGCCAACAAGAAGCAGATTTGCTGTAAAATGAAGATAACCTCACGGGCCTTGAACCTGCTCATCCTGGCTTGCCCCTCCAAAGTGCCCGTGAGGTTAGAACCCAATACATGGACTACTTTGTGGGTAGGAGGGCTTGGTTTTAGGTGTCTCCTAGGTATATTTATGTTTTTTCAAGTTGTGCCTTTTTCAACAACAGTGCAAACCCAATTTTTGAGCGAGATGAGGGGACAGTCTCTTCTTCAGATAAGCTTATTATGTTGTGGGTCTGCTACACACACACACCTTGTTTTTGGTAACTAATGTATGTAGTGCATTACTGACCACAATCGTGCTCATTTTCAGCACCATGGCAGGAAAATGGCATGATTGTCCAAATTTACACATATCTGTGTTTTTTTTTTACTAAAGACACATCCACTATGCACTACAAGTGCACTGCAAAAGTACACCTGAAACTGCACTTGGAGTACAAAGTGGAGTTTCCTTTAGTAAATAACACCCATTCTCACCACAAACTAAAATTTTACTCCAAATACATGTTTGGCGCAATGAAAAAGGAAGCCACACATTGTTGATAATTTAACTTTTTTTTAACTTTAAGAAATTGTGTGTATCAAAAACAGACTTTCAGCTAATTTGTGTTTACTTAGTGTTTTTGTGTAAACAGACATGTATCAAAGCGTAAAATACGGAACACAGGAACTTACAAAGTTCAACTTTGAAAAGTGAAGACAATATCAGACATGAGTATGTACAAACTGGGCTGATATTGCCTTCATCACATGGGGTGTCACCCCTGAAAAATCCAAATTTGGAAGATGCACACAGTGTGTCAACATGTGCTATCTCCCATCATGGGGGACCAATGTACATGCTTTGGGGCTGAAACCCCTATATCTCAGCCACTTTCCCCAAAACACGTACATTGATCCCCCATGATGGGAGATAGCGCATGTTTACACTCTGTGCATCTTCCAAATTTCTATTTTCTAAAAATACAAAAGTTGTGTTTTAAAATTGCAAAACTAAAACCCTAGCTAGTTTTTGGTGTTTCACACTCTCCCCAAAACATCAATGATGTTCTTCATTTTATTTTTAACATCATTGATGTTTTGCTGTATGTTTTCCAAATCCCGATTGCACCCCATTATCTCCCCAATCAGGATCCGGACACTTTCACTGGTAAAACGGGAATCTTCTTCCACATCACCTACAAAACAAAGCAAAAAAACACACCATGTAATAAAAATATGGTGAGATACATTGATGAGCTTACCTGAAGCTGTGTTCTCCAACACTCACCTGTTGTGGTGACAATTTGCCCAACCTCCAAGATCTCTCCTTCCTCCTCCTCCTCCTGCTCCTCTCCTTCTGGTTTTGGAATTTGGCCTTCTTTGGGAGGGGTGTGGTCCCTGGTGTCCTCATACTTGCCGAGTCTTCTCTCCCCTATGAGAATGAAAAAAAAGAATAATTAGCACACAGAGGGCAGAATTAGGAATATGAAACATTGTTTGGAAGTGTTGTACAATTGTTTCTTTTGGCAGAGCTTCAAGGTCAGAACATTATTGGGGACACTGTGTTCAGCTGGAATACTTACCTGCAGAACGATGTTTCCTACGAACGAATGAAACCATGAACTTGAAAGTGGGCATTTTAAACTGCACAACATGAAATCAAAGCACATGGAGCAGTATGCAAGCAATAATAATCATATGAACACACGACAACCACTTACTTTTGTCAAGAACATGCTTGATCCTTATGTACTGCTCCTGCTCCCTCAGTTTCAGGTCTGACCAGTGTTTTCTCAGTTGATCCATGGATCGGCGTACCCCAAAATTCTTATGAAGACTCTTCGCAACTTTAGTCATGATCTTGGCCTTTCTGATATTTGAGTTTGGGTAAGGTCCATACTTCCCATCATAGTCGGTTCTGTTCAATATGTCCACCATCTCCAACATCTCTCCAAAAGACATATTTGAGGCCTTAAATCTTGTCTTCCTGGATCGGGACGTTTCAGGCTCTGGGCTTTCCTCACCCTCCTCCTCGTTAGTGGAACTATTATTAGTGCGCACCTGCGTTCTCTCCACCATGTGCTCTCCCCACTGCGCCGAAAGCGAAGGGGCGGGGAATAGTCTAGAAAGAACGCCAGGGGCGGGCGGAGTTTCACGCATGCACACTGTATATAAAACGCAACACGCGTGTGTCGTCCATACTATCGGTGAACAGAGGGAGAAGCTGACACGACGAACGTGCAAACGAAGGTAAAATTTTTAACTTGGTACATCACTAGGCTATACTGCTTCTAGATTGAGGCCTGCATTAGTGGAGTTTAGCCTGACATTAGAGTTTGTCTTGTGTTGTGTCTTGCAGACATTATGGACGGGTTCAACGACCATAGCTTCCTCCCTCTGTTCATCGATAAATACAGAGACATGCCCTGCCTGTGGCAACCAACACACTCACAATATAGTAACAGACACAAGAGGCAGGCAGCAATGTTGAAACTGGTTGAGTTTGTGAAGCCGGTGGTCCCCAGGGCAGACGTCACCTATTTAAAAAAGAAAATTGGTAGCCTCAGGAGTACATATCTGAGGGAGAGGACCAAGGTGCTGAAGTCCATGCAATCTGGAGCTGCAGCAGGTGACGTTTATGTCCCCACCCTGTGGTATTATGACAGGATGCATTTTCTGTCAGACCAGGCTGAGGTCAGAGAATCCCTCTCTACTCTTCCTTCCACGGGTCCTATGCTCCATTCCACAACCGCTGAGTCTTCCGACGCCCAACCTGAGCCTTCCACTCAGGAAGAACTGGGGGAGCCCAGCTTGAGCCAGGTATAGTATTGTTGTACATATTTTGGGAGTATAAATGAATGATGTTAACTTGATTTTTGCTCACTAATTGCTGAGTTTTGAAAGTGATCCACATATCAATAGACAGTAGTGGCCAAAACCTTTGGGACGAGAAAGAAAAATGTTGGGCACAGAATGATAGTCTTTTCTATTGGTTAAAAATTTGCAACAGTGTTGATATGAAAATTGTGTGTGTTTGATGAACCAAAAACTCAAACTATGTCCCTTTTTCATACACAGGAAGAACTCAGCCAGGAACAAGAGGGCGTGGTATACAGCAGCCAGGAGGTGGCTGTGGAAAGTGGCAGCCAGGAGGAGGTGGGGGTAAGCGGCAGCCAGGCGGTGGGCGACCAAGGGAGCCTTACTGAATGCCAGGTCCTTCCCCTCCGCCTTCCACGCAAAAGGCTGAGGCTGATTGGTGAGGCTTCTGCGGCCCTCCAAGCAAAACCCACCTACCAAGAGGCCTTTGCCGCCTTGGTTGCATGCAAGCTTGATAAAATGGAGCAGGGGCAACAGCTCTTGTGTGAGGAGGTAATTATACACACCCTCAACAAGGGTCTGTTGGGCCAAATTACACAAGAAACACACTTGTGTGGTTTGGCCCATGCCCCTGCTCCTCCTCCTCCTTCTGCCACACCTCCAGCACTACAGCCACAGCCTGGAAGGAAGCGTGGAAGGAAGACCAGAGAGTGATGACCTGGGTTCAGTCTGGTCTGCCAGAAGATGCAGCCTGTTGTAGTACCACAGCCTGGGAACATAGATGTCATCTGCTGCTGTTCCGGGTTTCATGGACTTCAGGACCAGACTTCTCTCCCTCAGACATGTACTCCTCAGGCCACCAATTTTTGCGTTTAAATAGTTGATGTGTGCCCTGGGGGCCAAAGGCTTCACGAATCTCCCCAGTTTCAACATTGCTGCCTCCCTCTTTATCTGTTACTGACACCGAAATAAAGGTATTTTTTTGTTTGAAGAAATACTTGCGTATGTGTTTTACTTCCAAAAGGACAGTTTATTTGTGAGCAGGCAGGTACATTTCAAAAAAACAAAGTGAAATAAATAACAAGGGGTAACAACACTAAACAACCTCCTGTAGATTAAAAAAGAAAAACAAAATATCAAAAATACAATAATGTTGTTGTGGTAAGTTAACACACAAAAAATACCCTAAAAAATGGAGAAATGAGCAAACTGAAAAAAAAGGAGATGTTTAGAAAAAACTAAAAAAAATGCATGCAAAAAAGAATAAACCAAATCTAAAATTGTGTAGATGTGAAGAAATCCAAAATTGTATTTCCAAAATGGTTAAAAAAGAGTCAGGAAATACGTTCGGGAGAAGTGTGTGTGACTATGAGCATCAAAAGAAGTTCGTTCTTGCAGCATTATAAAGAACAAGAGAATGCGCTTCATAAATAAATTTTTAACATTGCAGCGTGACGAATGTGCTATATCGCTTACGAGCAGTAGTTGTACCTGAACAAGCGCTTCCGTGTCCGAATTTGAATGTGAGCATGCGTGGCACCTTGTCCATCGGAGTAGGCTACACATGATCGGAGTATGTCCGATCGGAGCAGTTTGTCGGAAAATATTTCCGGCAAGTTATAAAATTTGGTCTGACGGATATTCCGACGGAAACAGTCCGATGCATACCACACACAGTCGGAATATCCGACAAAACGCTCCGATCGGACACATTCCGACGGAATCTCCGACCGTGTGTACAAGGGCTAAGAATCACTCCCTAGGACACACTTAACCCCTTCATCACCCCCTAGTGGTTAACCCCTACCCTGCTAGTGTCATTTCCACAGTAATCCATGCATTTTTATAGCACTGATCGCTGTATAAATGACCTAAAAATATGTCAAAAGTGTCTGATGTGTCCGACACAATGTCGCAGTCATGATAAAAAAAAACGCAGATCGCCGCCATTACTAATAAAACAAATTATAAAAAAAATACCATAAAACTATCCCCTATTTTGTAGACGCTTTAACTTTTGTGTAAACCAATTAATATATGTAGAAGAATTCCTATCAGCCTAAACTTAGGAAAGAAATAGTTTTTTTATATATTTTTGGGGATATTTATTATAGCAAAAAGTAAAAAATATTGCTTTTTTTCATTATTGTTTCTATTTTTTTGTTTATAGCGCAAAAAAATAAAAACTGCAGAGGTGATCAAATACCACCAAAAGAAAGCTCTATTTGTGGCGGAAAAAAAAGGACATAAATTTTGTTTGGGTACAACATCACACGACCTTGCAATTTTCAGTTAAAGCAACGCAGTTCCGAATCGCAAAAAGTGCTCTGGTCAGGAAGGGGGTAAAATCTTCCAGGGCTGAAGTGGTTAAAAATGCATGCCTGGTCCATGGCCTCATGGATCCCTATCATAATAGGTAAAAATCACATAACACTTAAAATCTCATAAAAAAATATCTGGAACACGGCATATGTAAGCTCTACGCGTTTCATGGCTTGTAGCCAATCTTCAGGAGAAAGTGCGTAATGTATCTAAAATTAGAAAGTTTATATATGTATGCATGTGTCTAGATAGTCTGACCTATATCGACACATAGGAGATAAGGTGAGGACACTTCCCCCAAGGAAGTAGCAACTTACATCAAACTGTGCAGATGAAGGCATAGTGCCCACAACCAAGAGCCATCCAAGGGCATCATAGCCGGGAGTTGTGGCGGCAAGCCCGGCAGCAGCAGCCAAACCAGACCACACCCACGGAGGATCAGGGTCAGCAGGGCACTGGTGGTGAGAATATGTGTAGGAAAAAAACATGATTGGAGTGACAGTGATGAATTGATTTTAGTATCCAAAATAGGGATGGAAGTACAAGGGAGCACTCTACTCATTCATATTGTTCATACCATTTTTTTGCCTCTAGCTGGCTGATGTTAGTCTCCCATGGTCTAAATCCTTTAACATCATTATTAACCAATGGCCGCCCCCCTGTCAGAACAAAATAGCACAGAAGGGTTGCTGTACTAATATTGCATTGTTAGTACAGCAGCTCCTCCAGAGCTGTCATTTTTGTTTAGTCCTGCTGAATTTAATGGAAAAAGACTGCTAGTGTGTACTAAGCTTCAGTCAGTCGGTACCCTACTGCTTTACAATGTAGTCGGTCTAATACTATTACCTTACTTATAGGGGGGATAGCGCAAGGGTGACACTTATGTGCTGCTGTACCTTCTTTGCTGAGTCACCTCGCTGAGTGGGATCTTGACCAGGTTGGATTGTTTAACTGTAGTAAATAAAAGCATGATCACTGACCTGACTCTGCTGTCTGGTGGGAATGTCTGGACCATTAAAGGGGGTGGTCGCAGTGACAATGGATAGATTCATCCTATGCATGAATCTATCCACTGCATACAGGAGGGTGGTATGGAGAGACGGGGTGTGGCCCGGGGGCCCATAATGGAAGGGCCACCATTGCAGCCCAGTCTCTCTCTGACCACTCGGTGAACACTGAGGCAGCTCTCCAATTCCACAGCCCAATCTGTGGCCACCTCTCACTTCCCATGTGAGACTGACTCGAGCAGAGCTTCCCTTTCCTTTTTCCTTATTCTGCAGCTTTCTGTCCTCCTGGGATTTGTATTCCAATCCAGTCCTCGGCTTGACTGAGAATTATCTCCTGGGGACTAGGTTGTACATCCTTCATAGTTCCAGGAGTCTCCCTGTAGTCAGTTTTTTCTCCCAGGCTGCACAGCAGCCAATCACTGTGTCCTCTGTAGGAGGTGGGCGGGGTCTCTTCCAGTAGCTGCGGCTGAATCACAGCCCCAGCAAAATGCCCTGTACCTGGCTTTTACCCTCTGTCCTCCTCTGGCCCACTGTGGCTCCCGCATTAGAATGGTAGCCTGGTCTGTGCGGCAGCGAGTAGGAGCACCATGGACCTGGGTCTACATACAGATGAGTAACATGAGGTCACCAACCCGTGTGGTAGGGCTGTGTACATATTTGAATGAGCTGAACAAAATTACAATTTCTTTGGCAGGTAGAACGGCCCCCAAATACGGATACAGATAGTTGTTCTGAACTTGGGTGGCCCATTGGACCTTATTGCAAGAGAGGAAGCTAGACTCTGCCTGGAGTCTTCTTGATGTGTATATGTTTGTGAAATTACTGTTATAGAAAGGACATATATAAAGAGTAAAATGTTTTTTTTTGGTGTACGTGCCAATTATACCACATATTGAAATTAGCTGCATTTAAATAACCTTTTTATTTTACAAATAAGCATTGTCTTTGATTACAAGTCAATTAAAAAAGTAATCATCTCTTCATGTGGCGGCTGACAATATTAAAGAAAAGACACAAAAGGTAATTTGATTTTCATAAAGTAAATCTCCTGATATAAACTCATTACTGCAAGTTGATTTTTTTAATTTATCTCATCTGATAAAGACTTGACCTTAATTAGTATTACTCAAGATTCCTTAATATGTATGATAACAACAAATTACTCTACAACTAAAAAGGTTAACCTTGGTACTTTTAGTTGTGCACCAAAACAATGGGTCAGTTTTTGTTTAACTTGTTCAATATATATATATTTTTTAATTATAATGAAGAAGTAAGCTATATAGAATAGAAAACACTGGAATAATGGGCTCCTGACATTATTTAAACCATAGATATATAGACAGATAGATAGATAGGTAGATAGATATATAGGTAGATAGAGAGATAGATAGATAGATAGATAGATAGATAGATAGATAGATAGATAGATAGATAGATAGATAGATAGATAGATAGATAGATAGATAGCATTCTCAAAAGGTTGCTGTCATAGTTACCAATCACAAATATAGGCTGGGAGTAGCTTGCCAGGGGAAGAAGAAATATGAATTCCTATTTACCTAGTTAGTCTGGTTGAAAAAAGACACAAGTCCATCTAGTTCAACCAATAAAAAGGAATATATATATATATATATATATATATACACACACACACACACACACACACACACATACATACAGTCCTATATACACAATCCTATACCCACATTTGTTCCAGAGGAAGGCAAAAATCTCAGCAAAGCATGATCAAATTTTCTCCAACGGGGGAAAAAAATTCCTTCTTGATCGCCCGTGAGGCAATCGGATATTCCCTGGATCAACTTTACCTATACATGTTAGTACCCAGCTACATTATGTACATTTAGGAAATAATCCAGGCCTTTTTTAAAGCAATCTACTGAGCTGGCCAGAACCACCTCTGGCGGGAGTCTATTTCACATTTTCACAGCTCTTACTGTGAAGAAACCTTTCTGTATTTGGAGATTAAATCTCTTTTTCTCGAGACATAAAAAGTGCTCCCCTGTCCTCTGTGCTTTCCCTAAAGTGAATAACTCAACACCAAGTTCACTATATGGACCCCTTATGTATTTATACATGTTGATTATATCCCCTCTTAATCTTCTCTTCTCAAGAGAGAATACATTCAGTTCCTCTAATCTTTCACCATAGCTGAGCTCCTCCATGCCTCTTATCAGTTTGGTTGCCCTTCTCTGCACTTTCTCTAGTTCCCCGATATCCTTTTTGAGAACTGGTGCCCAAAAGAGAACTGCATATTCCAGATGATGTCTTACTAATGATTTGTACAGGGGAAAAATTATATCTCTCTGGAGTCCATACCTCTCTTAATATAAGAAAGGATTTTGCTCCCTTTGGAAACCAAAGCTTGGCATTGCATGCCATTATTAAGCGTATGATGTACCAGAACACCCAGATCCTTCTCACCCATTGATTCCCCCCAGCTGTACTCCCCCTAGTATGTATGATGCATGCATATTCTTAGCCCACAAGTTCATGACTCTACATTTATCAACATTAAACCTAATTTTTCACATAGTTGCCCAATTAAACAGTGCATTGAGGTCGGCTTGTAAGTTGAAGACACCCTGTAAGGACATTATTCCACTGCATAGCTTGGTGTCATCTGTAAAGTAACACAGAAACTCTATTTGTAACCAACACGGTGGGCTGCCTTGAGGTTACATGTTTTAAATGTATGTCCAGGCATTACCTAAATGTATTAACAAACCTACCACTCCTACTCTAGAGCATGTCCCAACATAATTCTTTTATTTTTCTGTGTTCCTGTAGTGAGAAACAGCTTTCAATATGCCCTGTGGTATTATACCCAGGCTTCTAAAATTCGAGCTGGGGATGGCTACTGGAAGGTCGCTTCCTATAGTTTTAGGAACACCACCAGAGCTACATCTCCCAAGAGCCCCTACCCTACAACCATTCTGTGGAAAAGCTCTTTTAAGCCAAGGCAGCATCATTGTGTTGCTGGGTGGGAAATCAATGTATGCATGTGAAGAAAGACAGAGAGGAGTGGGGAATGTTGGAGAGTCCTGGAGCAGAGAAAGAAGGAGATAGGCGCAGGGACAGCATGACATACTGGGACAGCCCAGTCAGGCTGTTAAAAGAAAAATTTGTCCCCTTTAAGTAAAGGGTAGGGGTCGTGCAGCAGGGAGGCACTCTAGGTGAAGAGGAAGGGAAGTGATGTCAGTTTAGAGCAGCGGAGGAGAAGATTCCCCCCCTCCCAAGTTTCGGCAGAAGGCAGTGTTGGGTCTTTGAAGGAGGAGAAGATGTATGTTATATGTATATAACATGGTTGCTACCCATATATGGTATGGGTTTATCTGGTACTTCCAGGTTACGAGGGGTTAAACTGGAAGGGGTAAACTGCGAAGGTTGGGTACTGTCTCTGAGTCAGGGGGCTGGGGACTGGAGGCCTATAGTTTAAAGAAAGTTGTTTGCAGTGACCAGTGGTGTGTTGTTTCCCTCTAAGACCACAAAAAGTACATAGAAAGTTGATTATTGGTTATTTTAAAAATGTCATTTATTTAATTTTATGGTAATTGTTAAAAGGCCGTCAAGGCCATATACTCCAGATCTTGTCACGTCATTTGTGGAGGGATTTGGAAGGGTGGGGGTTTATGGATAATGGGTGGGGACAGGTTACGGGGTTTATTTCCTTTAGATGTCATGTAAAGTTGCCTATATAAACTGAACAATATACACTGTATGCATTATACTTATCTATGCAACAGGTTGCGTTGTAGTATTATAGTGTATAGTACATGTTTTCTATGACATGACAGGATGTTTGGCTATCCTCTATGTACTTGTATTGTCCTGTTTCTTGTAAGACATGCATTGCTAAGCTTCCATGAAAGCCAAGTATTCTCTGCATACAACAAGCTTCCAAGCACAGGATTCAATAACCTGCTAATAGGTTATGGGCCCAGGCACCCAGACATTGTAGAGGATATCCCAGGCACCCAACATCACCCAGAGGCACTAGAAAGAGTACTCAGTGAGTACTGAGAAGTCTGTGAATACTGTATGCAAGCTACTGAAAGATGGCAAGCGGTTCAGATTAGACATGTGCAAAAGGAAAAAATTTGTTTAGTTTCGTTTCATTTTAATTCGTTAATTCATTAATTTCGTTTAGTTATATTCGTTAACTTCCTTAAATTCGTTTTCGGATTTCGTTTAGTTTTCTACTGAATTCGAAAAATCGGCCACATTCGAAAATATTTCAACGAAATTCGAAAATATTTCTACCGGATTCAAAATGATTTCAACATGATTCGACATTATTTCAACCACATTCGAAAATATTTTGTGACCCAACTTTAGGGTAGGCTTGTGCAATTTGTTTCGTAACGAATCGAAATTCGGCCGAATTTTGCATCTTTCGGACATTTGGATGCATCCGAATGTCTGAATAAAAAAAATAACAAATTACAACGAATACGAAAGAAATATAACGAATAAATTCGACATGATTCGAAATTATTTCAACCGCATTCGAAATTATTTCAACTGCATTCGAAATTATTTCAACTGCATTCGACATTATTTCAACCACATTCGAAAATATTTTGTGACCCGAATTTAGGGCCATGTATCTCGGGGTCACTTGGTGCTAGACACTTCAAATTTGGATATGTTGTAGTGCTAGTATTATTGTGTTTGCATACCAAATTTGGGGTTTCTAGCTATAAGTGACCCCGAGATATGTGGCCCCAAAATCGTGTCGCAAAATGTCATTCTCTGCTCTAATAACTAATAGCATTTTGCGACCCGATTTTGGGGCCACATATCTCGGGGTCACTTATAGCTAGAAACCCCAAATTTGGTGTGTCTAGCATCAAGTGACCCCAAGATACATGGCCCTAAAGTCGGGTCACAAAATATTTTCGAATGCGGTTGAAATAATGTCGAATCATGTTGAAATAATTTCGAATGCAGTTGAAATAATGTCGAATCATGTTGAAATAATTTCGAATGTGGTTGAAATAATTTCGAATCATGTCGAATTCATTCGAATTCATTCGTTATATTTCTTTCGTATTCGTTGTAATTTGTTATTTTTTTATTCGGACATTCGGATGCATCCGAATGTCCGAAAGATGCAAAATTCGGCCGAATTTCGATTCGTTACGAAACGAATTGCACAAGCCTAGTTCAGATATGAAGTTTGCAATAGCAAAGCTGAACAATGCCAATTAATAGCTGTGGAAGTTTAAACTACAAATGCTTCTTAGCAAGGATGACTTGTGGCAAATCCTGAATACAGACAGACCTACAAAGAGAGAGATGGAGGAATGGGATAGGAAGGATAGAAACCAGACCTAAGCAGGAGCTCACACAAGTATATGTTAAAGGGAAATTAATCGATTAATATGACAGAAGGAAAGAAAATGCGCACAGTGATGACAACACTCTTACAATGTACACAAAGCACAACAACAAAAGCAGAGCCTGTTTTCACTGTAAAAAGACCGGTCACTTAAAAAAGGACTGTTCTATCTGGAAAGCAGAGCAGCAGAAGCTAGAGATATTCACAAAAGAAAGAGTCAAACCAATCACAAAGGAAACTGCAGACACATAATGGAGTGGCACCATTAAAGTAACACAGAGCGACAAGCCAAGCGGGTGTTGCATAGGCTCAGATGCAACAAGCCACATGACTAGTGATGAGACCTTCTTCACAAACATTGATTACAGTGCAAAAGACAAAGTTTTCCTAGCAAATGGGAAATGCATCACATCCTAAGGTAAAGGCCAGGCCTTCCTGAACTGCATTACATCACAAGGCAAGCCTTGTAAAGAAAGTTCTGTATGTTCCAGAACTAGAAGGCAGCCTTCTATCAGTGAAAGTCTTGCAAATAATGGTCTTACAGTTAAGTTCCAGGGTGATGAATTCACAATTCACAATAATAAGTAATTCCTCGCAAAAAGAAACTGGATGATCGCCTATATAAAGTAGGCTCATCACCACAGACCAGCAAGCTAATATAGGCTCTAATGACCTACACAGCAAATGTATTCACTTATGGCACAGGCAGCTGGGGCACAGAAGTCCAGAAGCTATACAGAACATTATAAAAAGAGGTTTATCAGAAGATTTAAGAGTGCTCATGAAATGCAAGTGCTGTATTGAAGCAAAAGCTACAAGTGCTCCCCTTCCACAGGCATCTCAAAGAAAAACTACTCACCCCCTGCAGCTCATACATAGTGACGTATGCGGTCCAATAAAAACTCCCACGTCAGGCGGGAACAGATATCTACTGACTTTCATTGATGATTATTCCAGGTACACAAGTACTTTTCTGATGAAATACAAGAGTGAAAGATCAGAGAAACTTCAAGAGTTTGTTGCCATGTCTAGCGACAAATTCCAAGAGAAACCAGGAATAATATGCACTGACAGCGGCGGAGAATACATGAACGTGGCCTCATACCTTAAGAGACAAGGAATTGTACACCAGACAAACACACCATACACTCCTGAACAAAACGGTGTAGCAGAAAGGATAAATTGCACTATTATAGAAATGGCCAGATGCATGTTGTTGGATGCCAACCTACCTCACAAGTACTGGGGGAAAGCAGTCATGGTGGAAAACTACCTACAGAAAAGAATACCCTCAAGAGCCATTAAAAGTACTCCATTCGCCAAATGTGGTATAGATCAAAGCCTAGCATAGAGCACATCAGAGTGTTTGGAAATAAAGCATATGCCTATATTCCAAGTGAAAAGCGATTCAAGCTGGATAACACAGCCATAGAGGACATTCTAGTAGTGAGCAAACTACGGGTTACAGAATCCTACACCCAAAGATTGACAAAGTGACAATAAGCCATAGTGTTTTTTTTTTTTGATGAGAGCCCATCACCAGAAACACCGATCTCTGAAAGCTGTGAAGTTAATATGCCAAGAAAACCAGAAAAAAAGGTCAACCAAAGCGAACCTGTGCAGGAGTCAGAACAAGAGGTGGAACGCACATTGCCTAAATCAAGTTCCCCACCAGATCCTTCTGAACTGCCTAAATTCAGAAGATCCACTCAGACTACAAAGGGGATAGCACCCCGCAAGCTGTCATACACTTTTAAAACACACAGCATACTTGAACCAAAATCTTGGAAAGACATAGTAAAACTGACAAAACATGAAGCCACTAAATGGAGAAAGGCAGCTGAAGAAAATGTAAATTCAGTTCAAGAAAATAAAACCTGGACACACACCTTCTAACCTTCTAACCGCAAAACTATAGTAAGTAAGTGGACTTTCAAATTAAAGTCACATGCAGAAAAATTCAAATACAAAGCCAGACTAGTTGCCAATGGTTACTCCCAGAAATTTGGTGAAGATTACGATGAAACATTTGCTCCCGTCGTAAAACACTCTGACATTAGAGTGCTTCTTAGCTTTGCCAAAACTGCTTTCCTATATGGAGACATTAATGAAGACCTCCATATGGAGCAACCACAAGGGTTTGAGCAAGGACACAATCTTGTGTGTAAACATCAGAAGAGCATCTACAGTCTTAAGCAATCTGCAAGGATGTGGAATGAGAAAGTGAACAAAGTACTTACCAGAGAGGGATTCTTAACCACTTGCTTACTGGGCACTTAAACCCCCCTCAGTCCCAGACCAATTTTCAGCTTTCAGCGCTGATGCACTTTGAATGACAATTGCGCGGTCATACAACACTGTACCCAAATGAAATTTGTATCATTTTTTTCCCACAAATAGAGCTTTCTTTTGGTGGTATTTAGTTACAGCTCGGAGTTTTATTTTTTGCTAAACAAACAAAAAAAGATGCAAAAAAAAAAAAAAAATCATGTTTTAATAGTTTGTTATAAAATTTTGCAAACGGGTAATTTTTCTCCTTCATTGAAGTGCGCTGATTAGGCGGCACTGATAGGCTGCATTGGTGGGCACTGATGGGCTGCATTGGTGGGCACTGAGGGGCTGCATTGGTGGGCACTGATAGGCTGCACTGGTGGGCACTGATAGGCATAGTTAAGGCGGCACTAATAGGCACAGATAAGGCGGCACCGATGGGCACAGATAAGGCGGCACTGATGGGCAAAGATGGGCACAGATAAGATGGCACGGATGGGTGGCACGGATAAGTGGCACGGATGGGTGGCACGGATGGGCACTGATAGGTACCACAGATAGATGGGACTGATGGGCACTGATAGGTGGCACTGATAGGTGGCTCTGATAGGTGGCACTGCTGGGCACTGATGGGCGGCACTGCTGGGCACTGATGGGCGGCACTGCTGGGCACTGATGGGCGGCACTGGGGTGCAGCACCTTTGAGGCAGATTGGGTGGCACTGTGGGTGGCACTGTGGGTGGCACTGTGGGGTGGCACTGTGGGTGGCACTGTGGGTGGCACTGTGGGTGGCACTGTGGGCACTATGGGCACTGACGGGGGGCACTGACGGGGGGCACTTACTTTTGCTTTTATTTTACTTCAGGATGGCACTGCGGGAGGCAGGTGGGCACAGGCAGGTGGCAGGTGGTCCCTTGTATTGATGGCCGTGATCGGGACTGATGTCCCGATCATGGCCGCCGGTGATCGGGACTGATGTCCCGATCACGGCCGCCGGTGATCGGCTTTTTTTTTCTCTCCTCGCGCTGTCAGCGCGAGGAGGAATAATAGCCGATTACCGGCTCCGTTCTATCACATGATCAGCTGTCATTGGCTGACAGCTGATCACGTGATAAGGGGTCGGGATCGACCCCTTGCACGGATCGGTGATCAGGCGAGTCTCATAGACTCGCCGATCACAGAGCGCGCCGCGCGCGCCCCTCAGGGGGCGCGCAGGCCGCTCGTAACCGGGACGACGTCAATAGACGTAGTCCCGGAAATGTAGGTCCACGCTAATGCCGTCATTTGGCAATAGCGCGGATCTGAAGTGGTTAAGAAATAAAGCAGACCCCTGTCTCTACTCCAGGAATCAAGAAGACAGATGGATATACATTTTTATCCATGTTGATGACATTCTAACTGGTTTTGAACAAGAAGGGGATTACAATCAGATAGTTCACAAGCTGAAAGAAAATGTAATCAAAGAGCTAGGGAGCATTAGCTACTACCTGGGATCCAAATAGAGAGAGAAGAAGCTGAAATCTTGGAACAATTCCATATGAAAGATGCAAAGGAAATGGAAACCCCTGTGGAACCAGACTATTAAAAGAGCAATGAAGCAGAAAACTTGCTACCCAACAATGGCATGTATCGCAGAGCAATCAGTAAACTGCTATATATTGCTACTGTGACAAGACCAGACATAGCCGCAGCAGTGGGCATACTATGCAGGAAAGTTTCAGCTCCCTGTCAGCTTGACTGGAAGACTGTAAAAAAAGTGATGCAGTACCTCAATTCAAATGAAGTTACAGTTACCAGCAACATCCAATCCAAAACTGGTCAGATATGTAGATGCTGATTGGGCCGGGGACTGCAAGGACGGCAAATCTACAAGTGGATTCATCTTCCAGTATGGGGAAGAAACCATAGGTTGGTCTAGTCTAAAGCAAGCACCTGGCACTCTATCTTCAGCTGAAGCACAGTACATAGCAGCAACATACGCATGTCAAGAAGCGATATGGATTCGTCAACTTTTTGTGGACATTGGGATAGTGTCAAAACCAATTCCTATTTTTGAAGACAACCAGGGTTGTATAAAGAGCTTACACAATCATAAAGGGTCAATCCTAGGACTAAATACATTGATGCCAAGTATCACCTACCGAGGGACAATCAAAAGCAAGGTGTTATTAACATTCAATACTGCTCGTCAAAGGAGATGACTGCTGATGCACTCACCAAGCCCTTATTGAAAGAATGTCATAGTTATTTCCAGAAGAAGCTAAATATAATTTGACAAAGCTCATGCTGTTGAGAAGGGATGTTGGAAAAGAACAACAGCATGTAATGTAAAGTTGCTTATATAAACTGAACAATATACACTGTATGCATTATACCTATCTATGCAGCAGGTGGCGGTGTAGTATTATAGTGTATAGTACATGTTTTCTATGATATGACAGGATGTTTGTCCATCCTCTCTTCTTGTATGTGTAATGTCCTGTTTCCTGTAAGACATGCATTGCTAATACTCCATGAAAGTAAAGTATTATCTGCATACAACAAAGTTCCAAGCGCATGATTCAATAACCTGCTAATAGGGAATAGGTGGAGTTCTGTAGACCAAATGGCAGGACTTGACTATATACAACTACTGACAACACTGATCAGGAATTCAGTGGAGGAGAGGCACTTTTTTTATCAGCGCAATCAAGAAGATATTTTTTTGCATTTGCATTGTTTTTAAAGTTATAAAACATGGGAAATATGCATTTGAAATATGTATTTTAGAGATGTACTGAATATGATATGTTTTTCAATTTGGCTCTAACATGCAGTTTAACCTCGTCAGCCCCAGAAGGTTTTACCCCCTTCATGACCAGGCCATTTTTTGCAATATGGCTTTGTGTCGCTTTAACTGACAATTGCGCGGTTGTGCGACATTGTACCCAAATAAATTATATCTTTTTTTCCTCACATAGAGCTTTCATTTGGTGGTATTTGATCACCTCTGAGTATTTTATTATTTATTTTTTGCGCTATAAACAAAAAAAATACCAACAATTTTGAAAAAAAAAACAATATTTCTTATGCCCTGTACACACGGCCGGTTTTCCGCTGAATTCCGCTGAAGCTGTCTTGCGTACACATGGTCACACCAAATTCTGACCGCCAAGAACACGGTGACATACAATGTGTACAATGGGACTAGAAAAAGGAAGTTCAATAGCCAGTAGCCAATAGCTTCCGTCTCGTACTTGCTTCAGAGCTTGTGTCATTTTTCCCGATAGACAAGCAGTTTTCCCGATAGAAATGAGTTTCGTCTGAAAAATATATGTTCTCTTTCTAGGTCCGTCAGAATTTTTGATGTAAAAAGTCTGATAGGGCATACACCCGGTCGGAATATACGATAAAAAGCTCCCGTCTGACTTTTTCTGTCAGAAATTCCGACCGTGTGTACGGGGCATTACATTCTGTTATAAATCATATCCAATAAAACATGTAAAAAAACATGTAAAAAAACTAATTTCTTCATCAATTTATATGTATTTGCTACATATTTCTGGTAAAAAAAAAATCCCAATAAGCGTATGATTGGTTTGAGCAAAAGTGTCTACAAACTATGGGATAGATTTATGTTTTTTTTTATTGTTTATATTTTTTTACTAGTAATGGCAGCGATCAGCGATTTTTAGCGGGACTGCGAC
Source organism: Lithobates pipiens (assembly GCF_037356315.1). Taxonomy (NCBI): domain Eukaryota; kingdom Metazoa; phylum Chordata; class Amphibia; order Anura; family Ranidae; genus Lithobates; species Lithobates pipiens. Next base: position 60,201,761 of record NW_027507764.1, read on the forward strand.
AAATCTAACACTAAGGCCGCGTACACACGGGCGGACTGTTGGCTCAACTTTGTCCGCTGAACAGTGTCTCAGCGGACAGTCCGCTCGTGTGTGGGGCTTCAGCGGACAGTTTCAGCGGACAGTTTGACGAACAAAGTTTTTCGGAAATTCCGAAAAACTGTCCGCTGAAACTTGGTTTGAGCGAACAGTCCGCCCGTGTGTAGGCCACTTTCGAAATGAGCAAACTGTTCCCGCTCGGAGAAAAGTCCGCTCATTTCGAGCGCGTGTGCAGGTAGGCGGGGCCCGCGACGGAGACGTCGCGGGCTCCGCCGCCTGGAATGGACTTAAAGGGGAACCCCAACGCCGAAAATAATCGGCGTGGGGGTCCCCCCAAAGTCCACAACAGACCCTTGTCCGAGCACGCTACCCGGCCGGCCAGGAAAGGGGGGCGAGCGAGCGCGCCCCCCCTCCTGAGCCGTACCAGGCCGCGTGCCCTCAACATGGGGGGTGCCTTGGGGAAGGGGGGGCCGCGCGGCCCCCCCACCCCAAAGCACCTTGTCCCCATGTTGATGAGAACAAGGGCCTCTTCCCGACAACCCTGGCCATTGGTTGTCGGGGTCTGCGGGCGGGGGGCTTATCGGAATCCGGGAGCCCCCTTTAATTAGGGGGTCCCCGGATACCGGCCCCCCACCCTATGTGAATGAGTATGGGGTACAATGTACCCCTACCCATTCACCTGTAAAATAAAAGTACCCCAAAAAAAAACACAACACACGAGATAAAATATTTTATTGCACAGCTCCGGGGGTCTTCCGTCTTCGGGGGTCTTCTCGCCGGACTCCTCCGCTATCTTCCTGTAGCTCTTTTGCTAGCGGAGGAGTCCGGCTTTCTTCCTCCCCGCCGCCGGCCTCTTGTCCCCCTCTTCGGTTCTTCTGCCGGGCCACCGCGCCTTCTTATAGCTCTTTTGCAGGCGGTGGCCCGGTCTTCTGTCGCCGCTGTCGCCGCCGCCTTCCGTTCTTCTTCTTCTTCTTGTTCTTCTTGTTCTTCTCCAGGAGATGTTGACACGTCGCTCTCTCCGGCCGGAATGCCAGAGCCGCGCTGAGCGGCCACTTATATAGTGACAATGGGGCGGTGTCACATGGTATATGTCACATGGGTTGGTCACATGGGTTGATGTCACATGGGGACTATGACATCGTAAGGGGGCGGGGTCACCATGTGACCAACCCATGTGACATATACCATGTGACACCGCCCCATTGTCACTATATAAGTGGCCGCTCAGCGCGGCTCTGGCATTCCGGCCGGAGAGAGCGACGTGTCAACATCTCCTGGAGAAGAACAAGAAGAAGAAGAAGAAGAAGAAGAACGGAAGGCGGCGGCGACAGCGGCGACAGAAGACCGGGCCACCGCCTGCAAAAGAGCTATAAGAAGGCGCAGTGGCCCGGCAGAAGAACCGAAGAGGGGGACAAGACCCCCGAAGTCGGGAGAAGAGGCCGGCGGCGGGGAGGAAGAAAGCCGGACTCCTACGCTAGCAAAAGAGCTACAAGAAGATAGCGGAGGAGTCCGGCGAGAAGACCCCCGAAGACGGAAGACCCCCGGAGCTGTGCAATAAAATATTTTATCTCGTGTGTTGTGTTTTTTTTTTGGGTACTTTTATTTTACAGGTGAATGGGTAGGGGTACATTGTACCCCATACTCATTCACATAGGGTGGGGGGCTGGTATCCGGGGACCCCCTAATTAAAGGGGGCTCCCGGATTCCGATAAGCCCCCCGCCCGCAGACCCCGACAACCAACGGCCAGGGTTGTCGGGAAGAGGCCCTTGTCCTCATCAACATGGGGACAAGGTGCTTTGGGGTGGGGGGGCCGCGCGGCCCCCCCTTCCCCAAGGCACCCCCCATGTTGAGGGCACGCGGCCTGGTAAGGCTCAGGAGGGGGGGCGCGCTCGCTCGCCCCCCTTTCCTGGCCGGCCGGGTAGCGTGCTCGGACAAGGGTCTGTTGTGGACTTTGGGGGGACCCCCACGCTGATTTTTTTCGGCGTTGGGGTTCCCCTTTAAGTCCATTCCAGGCGGCGGAGCCCGCGACGTCTCCGTCGCGGGCCCCGCCTACCTGCACACGCGCTCGAAATGAGCGGACTGTTGCCTCGTGTGTGGGCGAGTCCGCTCATTTCAAAAGTTGCGCGGACTTAGTACGACGAACAAAGTTTGCCGTATTTGTCCGCTCAAAAAGTGCCGTGTGTGGGCGTGTTCGTTCATTCAAAAGTTTGAGCGGACTGTTTGACGAACTTAGTTTCGGCAGACAGTCCCCGCGTGTGTACGCCGCCTTAGGGACACTTTTTGGGGACCAGTGACACCAAAATAGTGATCAGTGCTAAAAAGAATGTGCTGTCACTGTACTAATGACACTGGCAAGGAAGGGGCTATCAGGGGAAAGAAAGGGGTTAAATGTGTTCCCTGGGAGTGCTTTCTGTGAGGGACTGGGGATAGACAGAGATCTGTGTTCCTGCTTAGGAAAAACACAAGATCTTCATCTTCCCCTCTGATAGTACGGATGTCTGCCTTGTTTACATAGGCAGACCACCGTTCTGCCTCTTTATGGAATGATTGCGGTGAACATCAGGTCAGCCAGACCCACTGATTGGCTCCTGCTGTGTCCAATTACAGTGGGAGCAGATTGCTGGTGGCGCACCCCAGACTCGGAACTAGTATATCTGCGTGGGTGGTCCATAAGGGGTTAAAGAAGAGTAACTGGTCCTTTAATTATAACCAAATCCCTACAGCACTCACTGCTACATTGTCCCTATTCCTTCACAGATTTTAAAGAGACATTCACCTTTAATAACATCATAGGCATGTGCACAGGGTCACTCTGTATGGTGCATATTCCCCCTGTTTATACCCCTGATATTTCACCAAAGCTCCCTAACAGGGCTCCTAAAAGCATTGTAAATAAAATAAAAAAAAGAATAAAAAAAAAAAAATATATATATATATATATATAGATATTTATATATATATATATAAAAACCAATCTCCGACTCTACTGACACCGTCCACCATCAGTATATATACAAATGCACATACACGCACATATGTTTGAGCTTTGAGGTCCACACCCTAATGCTGTGCACACCTATGAGTAACACGCTGCATGGTACACCTGTATTCAGGGTGTAACATGTCTCATGTTAATAAAGAACCTCCCCTGCCCCTTGATCCCCCATTGTGACAGAAAAGGGATGCTGTATCACTCATCTGGCATTGACTTTTGGCTTTTCTGAAGCCACATCCATTATAATCCGTCTGGTACCAGGCCGATCCATTTTGTATCCTTAACCTCTATGACTAAACTACTTTTGTTGAGATAAAGCCCACTTATGAAGACCAGTTGGCCTAGTGCTTATTACAGGGAACCAGGGCCGTCTTTAATTTTGATTGGGCCCTGGGCAAACATTTTCTTGGGGCCCCCCCTCCATTCTGAGGCATACAAAAAATAGCAGGTAGATTCAAAATCAGTTTACTGCAGCAGATCATGCAGTGATTGCAATTGTTTGCCAGAGGTTACAGCCTATCCTTACTGCTCGCTGGCTGGTTGCTAGAGGTTACAACACATAATTTATGCTTGCCGATTGGTTGCTAGAGGTTAATGCACATCATTACCACTTACTGATTGGCTGCTAGAGATTAAAGCAGATCACTATGGTTCGCTGATTGGTTGCTACAGGTTAATGCACATCATTACCTCTCACTGAGCAGTGGAGCAATCCTAAATAATTGAGCAAGTAAAGGGGCACATTAATACACATAATACAGGGGAGTGTCAGAGAGTGCGGACATACTACAGGAGACAATCAGAGACTGGGGACATACTGCAGGAGACAATCAGAGACTGGGGACATACTGCAGGAGACAATCAGAGACTGGGGACATACTGCAGGAGACAATCAGAGACTGCGGACATACTGCAGGAGACAATCAGAGACTGCGGACATACTGCAGGAGACAATCAGAGACTGCGGACATACTGCAGGAGACAATCAGAGACTGCGGACATACTGCAGGAGACAATCAGAGACTGTGGACATACTGCAGGAGACAATCAAAGACTGCGGACATACTGCAGGAGACAATCAGAGACTGCGGACATACTGCAGGAGGCAATAAGAGACTGCGGACATACTGCAGGAGACAATCAAAGACCGGTGGACATACTGCAGGAGACAATAAGAGACTGCGGACATACTGCAGGAGACAATCAAAGACTGCGGACATACTGCAGGAGACAATCAGGGACTGCGGACATACTGCAGGAGACAATCAAAGACTGCGGACATACTGCAGGAGACAATCAGAGACTGCGGACATACTGCAGGAGACAATCATAGACTGCGGACATACTGCAGGAGACAATCAAAGACTGCGGACATACTGCAGGAGACAATCAGAGACTGCGGACATACTGCAGGAGACAATCAGAGACTGCGGACATACTGCAGGAGACAATCAAAGACTGCGGACATACTGCAGGAGACAATCAGAGACTGCGGACATACTGCAGGAGATAATCATATACTGCGGACATACTGCAGGAGACAATCAGAGACTGCGGACATACTGCAGGAGACAATCAAAGACTGCGGACATACTGCGGGAGACAATCAGAGACTGCGGACATACTGCAGGAGACAATCAAAGACTGCGTACATGCTACAGGTGATGGTCAGAGAACTTTCAGCAACGCACAGCTTGACAGTTGAATAACACAGCTCAGGGTTTAAGCAGTCAGGCATTTTATGGGTGCAAGGACATACCTGGGCAGCCAAACACACTACATACATTTAGAGGTATGTGGGCGGGGCTTCCATTCTCTGATCTCACTATAACAGCCGGGAGCTCCACTGATGCTTTGTAGGGGGGCCCCGTTACCCGTGAATTGGGGCCCCGATGAAGGTTTTGCAGAGTGCACAGAGGACACGGGAGGCTGTATTCCCGCGCTAGCCAGCAGAGAGGGGGCGGGGCCGGGAGCTACACTGACGCTCTGACTCCGCCCCCGTGCAGCCTGTATGCTCGGAACAGAGCGGCTGTAGTGAGAGCCAGTGATCGGAGTGGGAGTGTCGGTGGAGCTCCCGGCCCCGCCCCCTCTATAGTGGCTGGAGAATAGAGGCCCGGGGGCAGGGCCAGGAGCTCCACTGACGCTCCCACTCCGATCACTGCTCTAACTACAACCTCTCTGTTCCCAGCATACAGGCTGCACAGGGCGGGGTCAGAGCGTCAGTGGAGCTCCCGGCCCCGCCCCCTCCCAGCTGGATAGCACGGGAATACAGCCTCCCGTGTCCTCTGTGCACTCTGCAAAGCCGTCATCGGGGCCCCATTTCGCGGGTAGCAGTGCAGGCCCCCCTACAAACATTGGGCCCAGGGCAGGTGCCCCGTTTGCCCTGCGCTAAAGACGGCCCTGCAGGGAACCTGTGCTTTGTCCACACAAAGCAAAGTCCGGGGTTCACCTTAATGTAGCTGTCCCCATCAGCATTTACTCACCTTTTTTCACTCCTCTGCTCCTCTGTTCACCTGCCAGTATTAATGGAAATCCCTGTGTGAGCTTCAAAAAGCTGGAACTGTAGCTGGTTGATTGGCTCAAACTGTGACATGAAGTGGGACATGTGGAAGTTCTGGGTAGTTCATGTAGCTGTTGGTACTTAACCACTTACCAACAGTTGAACATGGACGTCCTTGATTTGCAGTGGTTATACTGGGATGATGCTTGCACCTGCAGGCATCATCCCAGTATAAAAATGTTCAGCCAGTGATTTCCTGTCATGTAGAAGTGATTCGAGTGGCTGAACAATCATTTCTGCAAGTGGTGGAAGGGGGCATTCCTCCTAATATCGCCTTTCCCAGGTTCTACCGCCGATTGCATAGCCCGGGAGCGATGCGACTGGAAGCTACGGCTGCACAGAACAGAGAAAGAGAACTGATGTTGTTCCACCCTCTCTCTGACGAGTGTGTTGTCACTTCCAATTCCACCTCTCTGTGTACCTGGCCGAAAGCAGCCAGGAAAGCAGACGATCAGATCAATTTGTGTTTGATCGGCTGCATTGGAGGTTAGACCAGTGGTCATAAACCCTGAACCTCAGAGCCCACTAGCAGTCCAGGTTTGCAAGATAACTGAAATACATCACAGGTGATATAATTTGCTGCTTAGTGATTGCAGTATTCTAGTCTGCATCTTCCCAAGGTAATACATAAAACCTGGCCTCATAGGCCCCATTCACAACTGAGCGTTTTGTAGCTTGAAGCCTAAAGCTACAAAACGCTGGAGGGGAAAAAAAATCTATTATTCTCAATGGAGATGGTTCACATCTCCACTCAAAGCCGCCTGAAGCCGAACGCCTGAAGCTCAAACAGGTTCTGGACCCTTTTTTGTCGCTTGAATCGGGCAGATTTGGGTGTTTTTCTTCTTTTTACATTGGTGACGTTTTGCCCTGCACAAAATCGCGGCAAAATGCAATAAAAACGCGTGTGTAAAATTTCGTGATTTTCTGCCTGAACACGCTAGGCTCAGGTGTAAATGGGGCATTAGTGGGCCCTGAGGACACAGTTGATGACCACTGGGTTAGAGGAAACATTTTGGGTCTATTAGAGCTCCAGATCTCTCCATAAAGAGGACCTGTTACGGCCCATGCTGTTCATACAAAAAAAAAAGTTTTGTATAAAATAAATAATAATAATAGTTAAAAAAATGTAGAGTGCCCACACATGTAAGGTATTGTCATGAATAGGGCCAATAATTCTAGCAGCAGATCCCCTGTATATCTCTAAACTGGTAACCTGTAAAGGCATTTAAAGCTTCGCCTATGGAGAATTTTAATTACCATAGTTTGTCGCCATTCCACGGGTGGACGCAATTTTAAAGCGTGACATGTTGGGAATACATTTACTCTGTGTAAAATCATCTTTCACATTATGCAAAAAAAAAATGGGCTAACTTTAGTGTTTTGTTTCTTTAATTCATGAAAGTGTTTTTTTACAGAAAAAAATACATTTGAATTTTAAAGAGTGGCATGTTAGGTATCTATTTAATCAGTGTAACATAATCTTTTATATTTTCCTCAAAAAATAAAATAGGAATTATATTGTGTTTGTGCGCAATAAAATTCATTAAAATGTATTTTTTTGCAAAAATTTGAAAAATCGCTGCGCACATATTGTGCGACATAAAAAATTGCAACACCCATCATTTTGTTCTATAGGGCCCCTGATGAATATATATATATATATATATATATATATATATATATATAAAATATTTGGGGGTTCTAAGTAATTTTCTATCAAAAAAAGATTTTTGCATGTAGGAGAGAAGTGTCAGAATTGTGGTTAATGAGGCAATGGGATTGTGAAATAAAATATATGTAGCACTGACCCCCGAAGGAGCTGCTGGTTTGATTTAGGCCTGCACTCTGCTAATAACCCCCACTAACTTGACTCAGTCCCCTTGACACAGCTGTGGTGCAATACAATACAGTACAATATAATATATCACAATATACCTGTATTGACACGCCAGGATCCACTGGCTCCACCTGCTGTGAAAAAACTATACTCCACAAAACGGGGTACTTAACCAAAGTATATTTTACTATAAGTATTGGCAAACGGGTAGTTACAATAATTGTGCTATCATCCAAACATAGAATGACAGAACAATGACTTTTGATATAACAATTATAAACAATATAATTACAAGGGAGCTCCCCCTACTTTTATAGCTATGTGTGAGATCTCACTTAAAGTACTCAGTCTATTTGGTCTTCTTGTCTTCACTAGCAACGATAATTCCTTATAATTTGTAATCCAAGGGTTAAAGTAATTAAAGTCGAGTTAAGGATGATTTTAGTGTTACTCCCGTAATTATAATACAATACTCGAGATGCGATAGTAAGTAGGCCCTATGCCAGCCAAGTGTCAGTTGCTATACTCCTCCTCTGTGGGACTATGGATCCCAGCGAGGCCTGTATATAAGTCTGACTAGGTGCAAAGTTTAGTTAAATGTGGGCCGCAACCCACTCACCAACTGGATAAAAAACTCTGTATGGTAACTTTGGTCGGGTGTGTGAAGCTTGCTTCTATGTCAGCCGACTCTGTCACTCCGTTCCGTTCTGATAGGTGGACCTGGTCTTCCGATGCTCAAACGAGTGTCTCTGGATCTTCCCAATCCGATCACCGTGTCTCTGGCACTTCAGGTCACTCACACAACCGAGCAGGGTTGCGCTCCGTATGGGCAAATGGCCGCTTCCTCCGGGAGGCCTCCTCACAAGCCCTCACAGGCAGGCCATGCGTTCCCAAGAGAGCTAAGATGGCCGCTTGGGCTCCTTTTATGTCCTACCAGCATGCACTCAGAGAGGGTGTCCATGGGTAGGTCACCTGGCATCCTGGGTAAAAAGGTCAACTCTCCAAGGTAAATAACAGTCACTTCCTGTAAATAGTTAAATGCTTGTGAAATCAAAAAATCATTTAAGTCCACTATCAGTGTTTGGCCGCTAGATGGCGCCAAACACTATGCCATAGAAACGTCCATAGACTTTCATTAAAAATGTTAATATAATTTAGTAGGTAAGGATACCCACGCTACATATGTCAAGCAAATTAATTACTTTGACATATATGGGCAAAGTACAGGTTTGCTTTATGTTTCTGGAGTCACCCAATGCCATACAACATATCATCCTTGTAAGGTTGCAAAGCACAGCTGCTACAGGTGAAGCAGTGCTAATCTGGTCTTAAAGTGTTACTAAACCCAGGACCCTGCATTTACTATATCTGGTCTCCCACAGTGCACAGAACATGGAAATGCAATTATTTTACTAAATATAAACTGATAAATACCTTTTCTCATCAGCATTATATACAGACAGCAGTCTTGTGACTTATATTAGTGTCCAGCCAAGTACTGGTTAAAGCTTGAAAGTGAAGTTTTCTGACTGTCCTATTAGACTGAAAGACCCCTGACCCTCTGTCTGGACAGTGCTGATTGGCTCTTTGCTGATCACGCTCACAATCCCAAGAAAAAAAATCCTCTCTAGCATTACACGTCAAACTTAGCATGTGCAGCCTGACTCCATAGACTCTGTGTTGTCAGGAAATTATTGGGAGTCAGTCAGAGAAGACAGGATCAAACAGCCTTTTTACACTATTCAAAGGATTAACATGAGTGACCCCTACCCAGAAGTGTCTGATTGCGTATACATACGTGATCCGACACACAGGTGCCCCCCTGTTTCAGTAAACCAGGCAGACCTTAAGTGGTTAAAGCTTTTAGAAGCAATTTTTATTCTCCTTTGACTGTCCTATGAGGCTGTGTGACCCCTGACTTCCTGTCTGGCCAGTGCCGATTGGCCCTGTGCTGATCACAGGCATTCTCCCAAAGTACACACCAAACTGAGCATGTGCAGAGGGCCCCAATGCTCTGTACTATCAGCAGATTGATTGGGGACTGTGGAAAAGGGGGAGGATCAGAGAAGACAGGATAAAACATCCTTTTTACACAATGCAGAAGATGAACCCCTTAGGTTCCACAGTGAGTACAACAAGCATGTTTTACTGCATATAAAGACTGATTTTACTGTTGTTGGTTTAGTAACACTTTAAAGGATCTTTAAAAACCCAAGGACAAAATGTAATATATTGCAGCTTAGATTTGGTGGCTGTGTTAGGTTTCACTTTTTTTAATCCTAAGAACATTTTGAGCCAGTACAGCAACACCTGATGGTCTTGTCAGAAATGCAATGTTCTTTTGATTTCTATTAAGGTGAACTAAAAAGAATTAACAGCGTTGTCTTTCTGTACACTACTAATCTTCTCTATTTAATGGAGGTGAACAAAGGTAGACATGTTTGAACTCCAGCCTAGAAGAGACATGACTAGTGTAGTCTAGATACCCCTAACCTTCTTTTACTGTCATTGAACCACACATACTACCCCAATCCCCTTTTTTTTTACCCCCATCAAATGATGAGACAACACAGGAGTTTGGAGTATAAATGGCTATAGCAGCCTTTTTATTAACCAAATATTAAATATTTTGCAATTTTACCATATAACCTTTGCAACGACAACTTTTTTTAAATCACAGTTTGTTGGTCTGTGACGGCACCCCAAACTTAACACTTTCCACCACTACAATGTGGGACTTTTTTCACCATCCCAGGCCTCCAACCATATCACCAGCTCGGAAACAACCCCCCTCCCATAGTGCAACCATTACCATATTCCAGCAGACACCGTTCCACTGGAATACACCAGAGGGGCACATACCAGCGATGAGCCCCCCACCACTTCCATTACGTATGATTTTGCCACCATCAAAGACCAAAGACACCGCCGTTACACCGCTGCTATCACGACCCAAGTCCACGGTTCATGAAATAATAGAAAACAAACAGGCAACACACAACGACAACACAGGGAGGGTGGGTGGGAAAACGGCCTCCTTCTGTCTCTCTCACCGACTGTTCCCGACTCCTGATAGTCCCCCACTTCCTCTATAAATAATCTCTCCTCCCACTCAGATTCCTTTACTTCCTAAATCCTCCCCCTAAGACCTCTCACACTTTTAACCCCATGTTGTCTCCCTTTCCACATAGTCATGCCTGGCCCTGCACTTTGTTTCTCTTTTTTCCGTTCTGGGCCTCACTATCTTGGCCCTGTCCATACCTACAGTGAATGAGTCAGCGTAGGATCACAAGGTAAAAATATTTTAGCCACCACATCTAGAGACTAGTGAACTTTATTATATATAATTTTGTTTTGGGATTTAGCAAGCCTTACTGAGTAGTGTGACAGTGGGAGGCCCTGCCATAGCAAACATGGAAGAAAACAGAACAGGATTCCCAAAGTTGAAGTCTGGAGAAGCGGCGGCTAGTGCTGAAGGATTTTGGGGAGGGGCCGGAGAGACCCTCCAGATCAGCACTCACCTTCCAAGGCAGATCCCTCCAGTGGTCACGTCTCCCCTGGTGCCATGGCTTCTGTGTTGCCCCAGTCTTCTTTTCGGGTTCTGGGTTTTCAGCCTCCTGTCATGATTGGGTGGGAGGTGGGAAGCCGATAGCGAGTGTTGATTCTCTGGTATCGCAGGGTGGGAGGACAACATTAAACAGGCCAATTGGGGCCTCGGGCTCTGGTCATGTGCTTGTATTGGGGTGACGGACCTGGTAGAGACCTATTTGTCCAGCACCCCACACAGCAGTGGTGTATTTAGGTTATGTGCAGCCCTAGGCCTAACTAAACTCATGCACCCCTAATTTAAATACAACCCCTACCATGCCCTGCCCCTAAACATGCTCTTGTAAATTATATCATGAAATGACACTGTTTTATGCAGATTTAAGTTTCAAAATGAAATATTAACAACAACTTTTGAACAATATCAACATAAACATAATTGCCAACATTGTAAAAAAAATTATAGGGACACTTTTTTGGCTGTAGGCGGAATCTTATTATAATTGGGGGGTGGGGCATGCATTTGTAGGCATGATATTGCAAAAAAGAAAAATGCGGTGTGTGCAAAAAAATGGGCTTGGTTTACGTGGAATAATGGGCATGGCTTATATGGGCGTGGTTCAAATGGGGGTGTGGTTAGAGTCTGAGATGAATGAGAAATGGAGAAAGAAAAGGGAAAAGGGGGAGAGAGAGAGACAGAAGGAAAGAAGGAGGGAAGGAGAGAGAAGGAAGGAAAGAGGGAAGGAGGGACAGCAGGCCCTGATCCTACACCACAATAGAAATGTGTATTGCAGAGTTTAACAAATTAGCAGATAAAGATACACCAAACACCTGGTGTTAGCACTTGAATCATCCCAGCACCATGGTTGTTGTGTGGTGTCAGGATGATTGAAGCAAATTATTACTATTATTACATTGTAATATGGAGTTAAATCATTCAACTCACCATGATCCAGAATCAGTGGGAACCCCTAAGCGTGTCACCTGCCATGTCGCCTGCCACCAGATGCCATATGGTGCCCTCAGCAGAGTCCATCCTTACATCAGGTGCCCCCAACAGAGTCTGTCCTTACATCAGGTGCCCCCAGAAGCAGAGGCCCGCCTTACAGATCTGTGTCCCTGGCAGCAGAGCCCCCCTTACATCAGGTGCCCTTAGTGGAGCCCCCTTTTCATCAGGTGCACCCAGCGGAGTCCTCCTTACATCAGGTGTCCCCAGCGGTGTCCCCCTTACATTAGGTGTCCCCAGCGGTGTTCCCCTTACATCAGGTGTCCCCAGAAGAGTCCCTCCGTACACCAGGCATTTCCAGCAGAGTCCCTCCTTACACCGGCCATTCCCAGCAGAGTCCCTCTTTACATCAGGTGCCCCCAGTGGAGCCCCCTTACATCAGATGTCCCCAGCGGAGCCCCCCTTACATCCGGTGTCCCCCTTACATCAGGTGTCCCCAGCGGAGTAACCTTTGCATCAGGTGTCCCCAGTGGAGACCCCCTTACATCAGGTGTCCCCCAGTGGAGAAGCCCCCGTACATCCGGTGTCCCCAGTGGAGAAACCCCCCTTACATCCGGTGTCCCTCGGTGGAGAAGCCCCCCTTACATCTGGTGTCCCACCAGTGGAGAAGCCCCCTTTACATCTGATGTTGAAGGGTATTAGTCATATTGTTAGTTATTTAGAAATGAATCAGTTTGATTGTGCAGGTTAGGAGGGTGGATTGTACGGGCCTGAGGGGCCTTGTGGACTGGCCACCACAAGTGAAGAAGCTCTGGAGTGTTTGTGAGTGAAGAAAGCTGTGTTTTACGCTTTCTCCGGGCTTTATAATCTCAGATCAGAGCCTGGATTTTGATGGTTCCAACATGGCTTGGGTGGGACAGAACCTTCAACCATGTGTACATATCTTGCTGGATTCCTGCAGCCTGTGTGAGTACACAGGTGTGCAGAGTAATTTGCCCCTCCACACCGAGCATACGCAAATATTCCCCACTGGACTGGGCTTTTTTCTGTGGTGCCACATATTTGCATATTTCCCTTTGTGCTGGGAGCATGCCACATGGCGTGCTCCCAACACAGAGGCTGGGGTCTCACTGAGAACCCCAGGCCGCGTAATAATGATTGGAAAGCGGAACTCCCGATTATTATTAAAAATACATAGATAATAAATTGATCTGGGTCCTTGCTAGAGTTAGTGTTTGGGTCAAGCTCAGGGTAATTTTTTTTTAGACAGGATTTTTTTTTAATTAGTATTAAAAAGACATGCAGGTAGGTTAATTGGCTTCTGTCCAAAATTGGCCCTAGTATATGAATGGGGACCTTGGATTGTGGGCTCCTTGAGGGTAGGGACTGATGTGAGTGTACAATGTACAGGGATAAGGACAATTGTAGACACTCGCTCAGGTTGAACTGGATGGACTGGTGTCTTTATTCAACCTTACTAACTATGTAACTATGTAACTATAATGCCGCGTACACACGGTCGAACTGTTTGACGTACTTAGTCCGTTGAAACACATTTCAGCGGACAATCCGCTCGTGTGTGGGCTTCAGCGGACTTTTTCAGCATGCAGTCCGGAGTACTAAGAATTTCGGATTTTCCAAAAATCTGTCCGTCGTACTTTGGTTTCAGCGGACAATACGGTCGTCAGTATGCTAGTTCAACTGACTAAGAATGGCGCATGCCCAGAAAGGATTTACACGGCGGAAGGGTGCTTTGCTGTGTCTTGGACTTCCTATTTCTAGTCCCGTCGTACGTGCTGTCCGTAGCTTTCGACGGACTGTTTGTGTATCCGTGTGTGATCAAGTCCGTTCAGTGGAAACTACGACGGATTGTCCGTCGGATTGTATGACGGACTAAGTACGCCATACAATCCGCTCGTGTGTACGCGGCATTAGTGTCAGTGTGATTTAGGTAGAATTAAAAAAAAAGCAAAATGCACACTATTCTTTGTTTCTGGGCTGTACTAAGGGCACATGCAACAAATAACATACACATATGTGGTATCATTGTGAGTGTCAGGAGCAGGAGGATTTATTTTGGATTGCTTTTTGGTGGTAGTTTATGGTAGTAGCAAGAAATATACAGCTAAATATAAAGAAAATATATTTTCTTTACTTTTTTGAGGCAGTTTTCCTTTTATAATAAAAAAAATAGGAGATATCCATTACAATTTACTGCCAAATGAAAGCCCAATTTGTCCTGAAAAAAATAAGGTATAATCGACCTGGATACACAAAGTAGTTGTGATGATATGTACAGTTTTACTAACACATGTGAAAGTTGCAAAATTGTGCTTAGGCATTAAGATTTGTTTTACCCTTAGGTGTGAAGGGGTTTAAAGCCAAACAGCCAAAGTCACGCAACACTGTTTCCCCACAAATAGAGCTTTCTTTTGGGGGTATTTGATCACCTCTGCGGTTTTTATATTTTGCACTATAAACAAAAGAAAACCAACAGTTTTGAAAAAAAAAAACACAATGGGGGTTATTTACGTGCACTTGGAACGCAAGTTCCAAGTGCACGTAAATAAGTTTGAAAAAACTTAGTTTGAAAAAGTTTGAGTTTGAAAAAAACACAATGGGGGTTATTTACGAAAAAAAGGTGAATCCACTTTGTGCTACAAGTGCAAACTACAAGTGCAAAGTGTACTTGAAATTGCACTGAAAGTGCATTTGGAAGTGCAGTCACTGTAAAGCTGAGAGGTAGATCTGAAATGAGGGGAAGCTCTGCTGATTTTATCATCCAGTCATGTGCAAGCTAAAATGATGATTTTTTATTTTCCTTGCATGTCCCCCTCATATCTACAGCGACTGCACTTCCGAATGTGCTTTCAGTGCACTTGCATTTTGCACTTGTAGTGCAAAGTGGATTTGCCTTTCATAAATAACCCCCAATATTTTTTACTTTTTGCTATAATAAATATAGCAATAAAAAAAAAAAAAAAAGTAAAAACAGTAACCGTATATTGATTGTTTTGTGAAAAAGTTATAGCGTCTACAAAATAAGGAATAGACTTATGGCATTTTATTATTTTTTTTGGACTGCATAGCATTAAGAAGCTATGCAGTCCAACATACTAAAGCTGGTCCCAAATTATCTCCAGACATTCTACTACAGCGTTTCTCAACCTTTTCAGCACAGAGGAACCCTTGAAATAACTGTCTGCTCTACAGGAACCCCTGCTAAAAAAATAAATATAAATCTATAACTCATGATACATTAGTGTGATGGTCAATGGGAAGAATTTCTCATTGCTCAAGAAACCCTTAACAACCCCTGGAGGAACCCTATCAGAACCCTTCAGAACCTTGTCTGAAAGAGAATGGTGATAACCATAGAGGTCATAACCATAGATATAATTGTACCATCAGCCAAAGTTTTTCCCTTTTCCTAATTTTTCTCTTTTTATTTCTTTTCTTTTCCTGCTGTGTCTCTTTTCTCCTTTTTTTCATACATTCTTCCTCCTCCTCTCCCCTCCCTTCTGCCCTGTACACACGGTTGGACTTTCTGACAGAAAATGTGCCATCGGACTGTGTTGTTGAAAATTCCAATCATGTGTGGGCTCTAGTGATGGACGAACGTTTCGCCCGGCGGTCGTTTCGCGGCGAATTTCCGACATTCGCGGTCCGCACGTTCGAACGCCTTTTTCCGTCGTTCGCCGCGGCGGACTTACGTGTTTAATGTATACAAGAACTTTAACCTTTGGTGACACGTTTATCATGTGATACAGGACAGCCAATTGAGACATGACAGCACATGGACACTTGTACATTCCCCCTAACCTATAAATACACCCGATCCGGTGGCCATTTTACATTCTTTCTTCTGTTACGATAGGGACAGGTTCCTGTGTGGAGTAGGGAGAGATAAACCACTAGCTATTTGGTACACAAAAGTTCTTTTCAGGACTGGTATAGGTGTTAGGTGTTGATAGGTTTGCTGTGCTGCTGATTCTTGCAGCAGCCTGAGTGTCTTTTGTTAGTTTAGAGAAAGGGAAAGGACGGTGTATGCTACAGGGACAGCCAGATTAGTCTTTCATCATCATCATCATCATCATCATCATTAGCTGTTACTATCAAGGTCCACAAAAGAGCTGTTCCAGTAACCACTAATCGTTCTCTTTTTTTGCCAATTTGTATAGGGACAGGAAGGAAGCAGTGTTGTCAGGCAGTGAGGGTAATTTTAAAGACTTGCTGTTATTATTAGTTCCACAAAGGTTCTTTTCAGGACTGGTATCAGTGGTACAGTAATAGGCTTGTACATGTATAATATTCTTTCTTCCAAATATAGAAAGGATATTATACTTGACTGCTGCCCTTCTGCTGCAGTCTGCTAAACATTCACAACTCACTTGTTCCACAAAAGTTCTTATAAGGACTGGTAACTTGGTATAGGGTGCTACGGTACATAGGCTTGAGTGCGGTACAGTCTGCTGTTCTGTAAGGACCGCTATCGGTCCACAATAGATAGGGTTGACGTGCACCACTGCTGACCGCTGCCCTATACTGCAGCAGTCCTTCAGCGGTATAGGGACTGACGTACAGTCTGCTAAACACTAATACACAACCTGCTTGGTCCACAAAAGTTCTTATAAGGACTGGTAACTTGGTATAGGGTGCTACGGTACATAGGCTTGAGTGCGGTACAGTCTGCTGTTCTGTAAGGACCGCTATCGGTCCACAATAGATAGGGTTGACGTGCACCACTGCTGACCGCTCACCTATACTGCAGCAGTCCTTCAGCGGTATAGGGACTGACGTACAGTCTGCTAATCACTAACACACAACCTGCTTGTTCCACAAAAGTTCTTATAAGGACTGGTAACTTGGTATAGGGTGCTACGGTACATAGGCTTGAGTGCGGTACAGTCTGCTGTTCTGTAAGGACCGCTATCGGTCCACAATAGATAGGGTTGACGTGCACCACTGCTGACCGCTGCCCTATACTGCAGCAGTCCTTCAGCGGTATAGGGACTGACGTACAGTCTGCTAAACACTAATACACAACCTGCTTGGTCCACAAAAGTTCTTATAAGGACTGGTAACTTGGTATAGGGTGCTACGGTACATAGGCTTGAGTGCGGTACAGTCTGCTGTTCTGTAAGGACCGCTATCGGTCCACAATAGATAGGGTTGACGTGCACCACTGCTGACCGCTGCCCTATACTGCAGCAGTCCTTCAGCGGTATAGGGACTGACGTACAGTCTGCTAAACACTAATACACAACCTGCTTGGTCCACAAAAGTTCTTATAAGGACTGGTAACTTGGTATAGGGTGCTACGGTACATAGGCTTGAGTGCGGTACAGTCTGCTGTTCTGTAAGGACCGCTATAGGTCCACAATAGATAGGGTTGACGTGCACCACTGCTGACCGCTCACCTATACTGCAGCAGTCCTTCAGCGGTATAGGGACTGACGTACAGTCTGCTAATCACTAACACACAACCTGCTTGTTCCACAAAAGTTCTTATAAGGACTGGTAACTTGGTATAGGGTGCTACGGTACATAGGCTTGAGTGCGGTACAGTCTGCTGTTCTGTAAGGACCGCTATCGGTCCACAATAGATAGGGTTGACGTGCACCACTGCTGACCGCTGCCCTATACTGCAGCAGTCCTTCAGCGGTATAGGGACTGACGTACAGTCTGCTAAACACTAATACACAACCTGCTTGGTCCACAAAAGTTCTTATAAGGACTGGTAACTTGGTATAGGGTGCTACGGTACATAGGCTTGAGTGCGGTACAGTCTGCTGTTCTGTAAGGACCGCTATCGGTCCACAATAGATAGGGTTGACGTGCACCACTGCTGACCGCTCACCTATACTGCAGCAGTCCTTCAGCGGTATAGGGACTGACGTACAGTCTGCTAAACACTAATACACAACCTGCTTGGTCCACAAAAGTTCTTATAAGGACTGGTAACTTGGTATAGGGTGCTACGGTACATAGGCTTGAGTGCGGTACAGTCTGCTGTTCTGTAAGGACCGCTATAGGTCCACAATAGATAGGGTTGACGTGCACCACTGCTGACCGCTCACCTATACTGCAGCAGTCCTTCAGCGGTATAGGGACTGACGTACAGTCTGCTAATCACTAACACACAACCTGCTTGTTCCACAAAAGTTCTTATAAGGACTGGTAACTTGGTATAGGGTGCTACGGTACATAGGCTTGAGTGCGGTACAGTCTGCTGTTCTGTAAGGACCGCTATCGGTCCACAATAGATAGGGTTGACGTGCACCACTGCTGACCGCTCACCTATACTGCAGCAGTCCTTCAGCGGTATAGGGACTGACGTACAGTCTGCTAATCACTAACACACAACCTGCTTGTTCCACAAAAGTTCTTATAAGGACTGGTAACTTGGTATAGGGTGCTACGGTACATAGGCTTGAGTGCGGTACAGTCTGCTGTTCTGTAAGGACCGCTATCGGTCCACAATAGATAGGGTTGACGTGCACCACTGCTGACCGCTCACCTATACTGCAGCAGTCCTTCAGCGGTATAGGGACTGACGTACAGTCTGCTAATCACTAACACACAACCTGCTTGTTCCACAAAAGTTCTTATAAGGACTGGTAACTTGGTATAGGGTGCTACGGTACATAGGCTTGAGTGCGGTACAGTCTGCTGTTCTGTAAGGACCGCTATCGGTCCACAATAGATAGGGTTGACGTGCACCACTGCTGACCGCTGCCCTATACTGCAGCAGTCCTTCAGCGGTATAGGGACTGACGTACAGTCTGCTAAACACTAACACACAACCTGCTTGGTCCACAAAAGTTCTTATAAGGACTGGTAACTTGGTATAGGGTGCTACGGTACATAGGCTTGAGTGCGGTACAGTCTGCTGTTCTGTAAGGACCGCTATCGGTCCACAATAGATAGGGTTGACGTGCACCACTGCTGACCGCTCACCTATACTGCAGCAGTCCTTCAGCGGTATAGGGACTGACGTACAGTCTGCTAAACACTAATACACAACCTGCTTGGTCCACAAAAGTTCTTATAAGGACTGGTAACTTGGTATAGGGTGCTACGGTACATAGGCTTGAGTGCGGTACAGTCTGCTGTTCTGTAAGGACCGCTATAGGTCCACAATAGATAGGGTTGACGTGCACCACTGCTGACCGCTGCCCTATACTGCAGCAGTCCTTCATCGGTATAGGGACTAAGAGTTTTGTCACAGGGTCATTTAAAAAATGACAGGCAGAGGAAGAGGCAGGCCCTTCCGCAGGGGTGGTAGGGGTAGGGCAGGAGCAACAGGCTTGAGCCAAAGTGGGAAGTTGCAGAAGGTGCGTTCAATTACTTTAAAGGATGCACCAGACTTGGTTGAGTGGCTCGCTCAGCCTTACTCTTCTGCACCCTCCTCATCCTCTCGATCTGCACCCTCTTCTTCACTCTCTGCTATGTGCACCCCCAAAGACACTACCACCAACAACACGACCACCACCACCACCACCACATACCTTCCGCTTGAGTCACTGGAATTATTTTCCGATCCATATCAAGAGGACATTTCTGATGCGCAGCCACTCTTGGTATTGGATCAGGAAGAGGAGGTAGCAACAAGCGCTACTCAGCAGTCTGACGCCAGTACCCAGATCAGCCCAAGGAGGAGGTTGGTCCCCGGTGTTGCTGCCTACTCCGAGATTTCTACTTATAGCGGTGGGGAAGGTGACGTTGATGATGACGTGTCTAGTGATGTCACGTGGGTGCCCACAAGAGAGGAAGAGGAGGGGAGTTCAGAGGGAGATATGGACCAGCAGATAGGGAGGAGAAGCAGCAATGACTTACATTGCACAGCAGGGACAAAGCAGACTGCAAATGTATCAGGAGCGAGTCATCGACCATGTACGGTCACATCTGGCGCTCCCAGGACACCGGCACATGGCTCCGCAGTGTGGGCTTTTTTTAACGTGTCCGCTGCTGACAATAGCGTTGCCATCTGCAATCTTTGCAGTCAACGCGTTAGTCGCGGTAAGCCCAATACTCACCTAGGGACGACCGCCTTAAGAAGGCACATGAGCAGCCATCACCGAGCCCAGTGGGAGCAACGGAACACACAAAGCCACACTGCAGGCTCTCACCGTCCAGCCTCGTCTTCTACTTCTCCTTCTCCTCTCTCCTCACAATTGTCCTCCACTCCACCTTCCATCACGCCAAGCTCACATTTTTCTGCAAAAAGGCAGGCTTCCGTGGGCCTAATGTTTGAGCGTAAAAAAATGATGACGCCGGATAACCCTCTTGCCCAACGGTTGGCGGCTGGCTTGTCAGAACTCATAGCCCGCCAACTACTGCCATATAAACTGGTGGACTCGGAGGCCTTTCGCAAATTTGTGGCCATTGGAACACCACAATGGAAGGTCCCAGGAAGGAAGTATTTCTCAGAGAAGGGCATCCCAGAGCTATATGGCCATGTTCAGCGGCAAGTGAATGTATCTCTGGCACACAGTGTCGGTGCCAAGATACATCTGACCACAGACACGTGGTCTAGCAAACACGGGCAGGGAAGGTATATCAGTTTTACTGCCCACTGGGTGAACCTTCTGACGGCCGTCAAGCATGTAACCCGTGGCACCCGTGTAGATTTGGTTTTACCGCCACGGATTGCATGCAGGCCTGACTCTTCTTCTCCTCCTCCTACTCCATCCTCCTCCCTCTCCTCCTCAGCTGCCTCCTCCTTTTCCGCTGCTAGCGTCTCTTCCACTGCACCGCCCAAGCTCCCCAGAACCTATTCCACATGCCAGGTGAGACGTTGCCATGCCGTGCTGCGTCTGTTGTGCCTGGAAGCAAAGAGCCACACTGGCCCGGCACTCCTTTCAGCTTTGCGTTCACAGGCAGATGAGTGGCTAACACCGCTCAATTTGACAGTTGGTAAAGTGGTGTGTGACAACGGTGCCAATCTGCTTAGCGCATTGAAACAGGGCAAAATCACGCACGTGCCGTGCATGGCACACGTCTTAAACTTGGTCGTGCAGCGATTCCTTGTCAAATACCCTGGGGTCCAGGACATCTTGCGGCAGGCAAGGAAAATCTCGGCCCATTTCAGAAGATCTTACACGGCCATGGCTCGCCTTGCTGACATTCAGCGGCGACACCATCTGCCGGTCAGACGTCTTATTTGCGATTGCCCGACGCGATGGAACTCAACCTTCTATATGCTTGATAGGCTGCTCCAGCAGAAACGTGCAGTTAACGTCTACCTGTATGAACTCTGCGAAAGAAACGGTTCTGGGGAGCTGGGTTTTTTTTCACCGCGCCAGTGGCTGCTCATGCGCGACACATGCAGACTTCTGCGGCCATTTGAGGAGATCACCAAACTGGTCAGTCGCAGCCATGGCGCCATCAGTGACATGGTACCTTATGCCTTCTTTCTGGAGCGTGCATTGCGTCGTGTCATTGATCAGGCTGTGGAGGAGCAGGAGCGGGAAGATGAGGAAGTCGCAATGCTGGATGAATTCCCAGGGGGGCTACTCTATCTGAGACAAGTCAACAACAGGAGTCTGATGAGGAGTCAGAGGAGGATGGTGCCGGGGCGGATGAGCAGGAGCAAGAAGAGCATGCTTTAAACCTTTCTGGGATCCCTGTTGTGCGAGGATGGGGAGAGGAGAATGAAGAGGACGACATTATCCTGGATGATGAGCAGGAGCCAGGCCACCACACCGCTTCCACTTTAGTGCAAATGGGGGCCTTCATGCTCCAGTGTTTTAATAGGGACCCCCGTATAAAAAGCATGAGGGTCAAGGACCAGTACTGGGTGGCAACGTACTTAGACCCCCGGTACAAACACAAAATGGCGGAAATGTTACCGCCGTCGCAGAGGGCTGTCAGAATGCAGCACTTCCAGGCCTTGCTTCGAGAAATGCTGCATTCTGCTTTTGCGTGCGCTGGCAGAGGAGCAATTCCCACTCCCAGAGAAGGATTTGCGGGTATCAATCCAACAGCGCCTGCAAGAAGAGGCCGGTTTGAAGATGTGTTGGTGACTTCGGATATGAGGTCATTCTTTCAGCCGACCCATCGACAGGTGTCATCCGGATCCAGCATCAGGGAACGCCTAGACCGTCAGGTGTCCGACTACATTGGGTTAACGGCCGATGTGGACGCTCTGAGGAGTGATGAACCCCTAGACTACTGGGTGGGCAGGCTTGACCTCTGGCCAGAGCTTGCCCAATTTGCAATCGAACTGTTGGCTTGCCCCTCATCCAGTGTCCTGTCCGAAAGGACGTTCAGCGCAGCAGGGGGGATTGTGACCGATAAGCGTACTCGCCTAGCTCACCACAGTGTTAACTACCTCACATTTCTAAAAATGAATGAGGCATGGATCTCGGAGGAATTCAACACATGTGACCAGTAGACCATGTATATGTCTATAAACTATTTTTTTAATCAAGCACACAGACCTTCTTAATTCATTTGGCTCACTTCCTTGACCCAAAAAAGCACACCGTACTATATGCCCCTACCCTCCTCTTTGAAGAGGTTGAGCGGTGTCATATTTCTACTGGGGCTGCTTATGATATCCCTGTGCTGTGCTGACTTCCTCCTGGGGGTTCTTATTATGAAGGGATCACACTATCCCTGTGCTGTGCTGACTTCCTCCTGGGGGTTCTTATTATGAGGGGATCACACCATCCCTGTGCTGTGCTGACTTCCTCCTGGGGCTGCTTACGGTGCTGCTGTCAGTGCTGTATGTCACGGTGCTGCTGTCAGCGCTGTATGTCACGGTGCTGCTGTCAGCGCTGTATGTCACGGTGCTGCTGTCAGCGCTGTATGTCACGGTGCTGCTGTCAGCGCTGTATGTCACGGTGCTGCTGTCAGCGCTGTATGTCACGGTGCTGCTGTCAGCGCTGTATGTCACGGTGCTGCTGTCAGCGCTGTATGTCACGGTGCTGCTGTCAGCGCTGTATGTCACGGTGCTGCTGTCAGCGCTGTATGTCACGGTGCTGCTGTCAGCGCTGTATGTCACGGTGCTGCTGTCAGATGCCTCTATCACGGTGCATGTGTCATTCCGGTATGTCACGCTGCTGGTGATCATCTCCTGCACCCTCTTCTTTGCCTACCCTGGTCCCTGACCTTCCCTCTCCTCCATTGCCTTCATTAGCTCCATAGTCCTGAATTGTTAGAACAATTTCCCAAATAAAATAAAAATGCTTGTAGTTATCGATCCCAAATTCACCTCATACATGTATTATGTCATTGTCCAGATGGTGGGACTACGTTTTACCCCCTAATAATTACCACGTGGCCGCAAATTCGACATGAAGGTTTGCAAAGTTCGCCTCCCATTGAAGTCAATGGGGCCCGCGGCGAACGTTCGGTTTCGCGAACGTTTGGGTCCGTTCGCATTTCGCTTTCGCGAAACGTCCCGTCGGAAGTTCGTCCATCACTAGTGGGCTCCATCTGACTTTTTCCGTCGCAATTTCTGACATAGAAAGTTTGAGATCTGGATCTAAAATTTTCCAACAACAAAATCTGATTGTTTAAATTCCGATCATGTGTAGACAATTCCTAAGCATGTGCCACTCATGCTCAGAATAAATTCAGAGACGAAAGCTATTGGCTACTGGCTTCTTTATAGCCCCGTCGTACGTGTTGTACGTCACCTCGTTCTGAACGATCGGATTTTCCGACAAGACAAGTTTGGGCCAAAATCCGTGTGAAAAAATCCTACGTATTTTGCCATTGCAATGCCTGACCGTGTTTACAGGGCATTCCTCCTCAGTAGTGTGCTATTTTTTTTTTTTTTTTTGTGTGTGTGTTCTTCTGTGTTTTCACCATCCTTTTCACTTCCAATCGTGGTTTGCACCACTCCTCCTATTTACCCATCACCCCAATCTTATTCAATTTTTTTATAACTTCACTGGGACACTTTTTCCCTTGATACATTACAGTTTTGCTATTCTTACCTTTTTATGCCACGTACACACGACCAGATTTTCCAGCAGACTAGGTCCGACGATCTTCCCGACTGACTTTTCAGCAGAGTTCCGACGGACTTCCGAAGGAACGGACTTGGCCACACACGAACGGACTAATGCCCTGTACACACGGTCGGACATTCCGACCACAAAGTCCGTCAGATTTTTTCCAACGGATTTTGGCCAAAACGTGTGTTGCATTCACACGGTCGCACAAAGTTGTCGGAAAATCTGACCGCTCAGAACGAGGTGACGTCAACAACATACGTCGGGACTATAAACGGGCCAATAGCCAATAGCTTTCATCTCTTAGTTTATTCTGAGCATGCATGGCACTTTGCCTGTTGGAATTGTATACACATGATCGGAATATATGAGATCGGATTTTGTTGTCGGAAGATCCTGCTCTCAAACTTTGTGCGTCAGAAAATCCAACGAAAAAAGTCAGATGGAGGCCACACACGGTCGGATTTTCCAACAGCATGATCCGACCGCACATTTGCTGTTGGACAATCCGACCGTGTGTACAGGGCATAAGTCCATTTGAAATTCCGTTCGTTTTGAACATTATGACGTAAGACGGGACTAAAAAAGGAAGTTCAGTAGTCAATAGCTTCCCTTGTGTCATATTTGGTCCGTCGGACCAGCATACAGATGAATAGTTTTCCCCGATAGGAATTGAGTCTGTCGGACAGATTTGGAACATGTTCTATTTCTAGGTCCGTCAGATTTTTAAAATGAAAAATAATCGGTTTAGCCCACACACGATCGGATTGTCCAACGGACTGTTTCAGTCGGACCTAGTTTGCCGGAAAGTCCAGTCATGTGTACGCGGCATTATACTCCATTCCATTCAGACTCCAGCCCATTGATTTGTTCATTTCCCCCAGTCAATGAGGGAGGCTCCACTGGGTACGCCTTGTGCTCCAATGGCACCAGGACTTAGGTAAGCAGCCCTTTACACTCCCTTCCCCTTCTCAACTCAAGTATACAATTTTTTTAAATGTATATATCTTGATTAGTTTGTCAATTGACCCTGTATCTATTTACAGATGTCATTCCTGATGAAGCAGTTCACCCCACGAAACTAGTCAAAGTAATATGTATGACCAAGTCACTCTTGTTTTAATTTTATTGTTATGTAGTTTGTACTAATGCATTTTCGTATTTTTTGGTACAATTGGCTTTATATTCTATTTATACTTTTCCTACACTGTACCGAGATAGTCCACTTGCTCCCTTGCCTTCAGTGAACCTTGGTTGGAGACCAGGTTCCAAAACCTCTATTCCACAGAGCTTTGTCTGAGAAACCCCGTTCTAGTATTTTCCAGTTTTAGAGTCTGGGGCTCAGAGCTGTATATGAGTATCCCATTACAAGAGGTAAAACCTTTATCCATGTTATCTTATTTACATCAATTCAGTGTAGCAGAACAAATGCAGCATGATTAGTTACAGAGTAACCTGGTTTATTAAATATTAATAAACTCCTATGTGACAGACGAAAGGGCTTTCTGAAACTGTGTAATAAAAACATAGAAGAAACTAATACGTGTGTATAAAACAGGGGAAAAAAAAGAAAAATAGTTTCATACACATTTATTTGTTTTTATTACAGAATAAATCATTGTTGCAATATTGGGTTAGAGTTTCTTAAAACAGATTATACTAGTTTATTCATGCAGTTAATGTTATGGTATACACAGGTTGTGTTTAATTGTTTGATGTCATTGTTGTTTAGGTGTTTTATGCACTTTATTTGAGCAGCATGTTTTGGTTTATTTTTGTTTGTTTTTTTGCACATTTCTAGAAAAATCTTTGTTTTATTTATATGCTATATTTTATAAGGAAGTAAGGTGGTTGGCACTATATTAAAGGGGTTGTAAAAAGATTTTTTTTTTTAAATAACAAACTTGTTATACTTACCTCCACTGTGCAGCTCGTTTTGCACAGAGTGGCTCCGAACCTGCTCTTCTGGGGTCCCTTGGTGGCTGCTTCCCCCCACAAGTACTTCTCACGTTCATGCCAACTTCCTAGCATTGTGAGAAGCACTTGCAGACGAGCTCCCGTGATACAGTACCGCACCGCATCATTGGATGTGATTGACAGCAGTGCGAGCCAATGGCTGCGCTGCTTTCAATCCATCCACTCTTGCCAATCAACGGCCAGGCTGAGCAGCGAAGAGGATGTCGGGGATGAGCGCGTGACTTTCTAGGGGTCAGGTAAGTAAAACATGGGGGCTGGGGGGGCCGGCACTGTCAGATGTTTTTTCACCTTAATGCATAGAATGCATTAAGGTGAAAAAACTTTTACCTTTACAACCCCTTTAAGCAAAAACATTGTTTTTTGAACCTTCCCCAAATCTCATTGTCTTTTAATGGCAATGCAACATTTATCCATCCACATTTAATGGTGAATGGTATATTTAGAAGCTTAGATTCACATTGATGAGGGTTAGAAACCGTGCGAGTTCAGCTGAATTTCAACCCAACAATGCATTGATTTTTTTGTTTGTGATTTGACAGACATCTGCATGAGTTCCTGCACAGAAGTATATTGAACTCGCACATCCAAAGTCACCAAAGGTTTTGCAGGAACTACTTTTGGGAATCGGTGCGGTGCTGCAAAGTGGGTGTCGCACCGATTCAAGTATTCTACTGCCAGTAATAGCCGTACATTTGGCATGCAATTTGACATGTCAAAACGCATGTCAAATCGGACCAATGTGAACCCAGGCTAAAACAATGAATGGGATATTCACCAAACATTTACTGTAGGTGCATCATTACATAGTAGGTGAGGTTGAAAAAAAGACACAAGTCCATCAAGTCCAACCTATGTGTGTGATTATATGTCAGTATTACATTGTATATCCCTGTATGTTGTGGTTGTTCAGGTGCTTATCTAATAGTTTTTTTAAACTATCAATGTCCCCCGCTGAGGCCTCCCCCTGTGGAAGGGAATTCCACATCCTGGCACTCTTACAGTAAAGAACCCTCTACGTAATTTAAACACTTCCTGACCAGCGCACGCCAATGTACGTCAGCAGAATGGCACGGACAGGCAAATGGGTGTACATGTATGTCCCTTTAAATTTGTCCGCCGAGCCATCACGTGCATGCCGCCAGGACCTCCGTGAGTCGGATTGCAGGTCCCGCAGACTCGATCACCACGGGGATACCCGCAATCATCTCACAGGGAGGAAGAACGGGGAGATGCTAATGTAAACAAGCATCTCCCCGTTCTGCCTAGTGACAGTGTAAATGATCTCTGCTCCCTGTGATTGGGAGCAGAGATCAGTGATGTGTCACACGTAGCCATGCCCTCCCTCAGTTAGAAGCACTCCCCGGGGCTCACTTAAACCTTACACTGCCCCCTAGTGGTTAACCCCTTCACTGCCAGTGTCATTTACACAGGAATCTGTGCATTTGTATAGCACTGATTATACTGTACTGTATAAATGACAATGGTCCCAAATATGTGTTAAAAATGTCCGATGTGTCCCCCATAATGTCACAGTCATGATAAAAATCACTGATCGGCGCCATTTAAAAAAAAAAAGTATTAATAAAAATGCCATAAAACCATCCCCTGTTTTGTAAACGCTATAACTTTTGCGCAAACCAATCAATAATCACTTAAAAAATATGTAGAAGAATATGTATCAGCCTAAACTGAGGAAACAAAACATTTTTATACATTTTTGGGGGATATTTATTATAGCAAAATTTTTCAAAATTGTCGCTCTTTTTTTTGTTTATAGCACAAACCCCCCGCAGGGGTGATCAATTACCACCAAAAGAAAGCTCTATTTGTGGGAAAAAAAGGACGTAAATTTTATTTGGGAGCCACGTCGTACGACCACGCAATTGTCAGTTAAAGTGACACAGTGCCGAATTGCAAAAAGTGGTCTGGTCTTTGGCCAGCAAAATGGTCCGGGGCTTAAGTGGTTAAGGTTAAACCTCTTTTCTTCTAATTTCAATGAGTGTCTTGTTAAACTTCCTTCGCAAAAAAGTTTTATCCCCATTGTGGGGTCACAAGTACGGTATTTGTAAATTGAAATCATATCCTCTCTCCAGAGAGAATAAGTTCAGTGCTCGCAACCTTTCCTCATAACTAATATCCTCCAGACACTTTATTAGCTTTGTTGCCCTTCTTTGTACTCGCTCCATTTCCAGTACATCCTTCCTGAGGACTGGTACCCAGAACTGGACAGCATACTCTACTCTAGGTGCGGCCGGACCAGAGTCTTGTAGAGCGGGAGAATTATCGTTTTATCTCTGGAGTTGATCCCCTTTTTAATGCCAATATTCTGTTTGCTTTGTTAGCAGCAGCTTGGCATTGCATGCCATTGCTGAGCCTATCATCTACTAGGACCCCCAGGTCCTTTTCCATCCTAGACTCCTCCAGAGGTTCTCCCTCCAGTGTATAGATTGCATTCATACTTTTGCCACCCAAATACATTATTTAAAATTTTTCTACATTGCCATGTAGTTGCCCACCTCAATAATTTGTTCAGATCTTCTTGCAAGGTTTCCACATCCTGTGGAGAAGTTATTGCCCTGCTTAGCTTAGTATCGTCCGCAAATACAGAGATTGAACTGTTTACCCCATCCTCCAGGTCGTTTATGAACAAAATAAATAGAATTGGTCCCAGCACAGAACCCTGGGGGACCCCACTACCCACCCCTGACCATTCTGAGTACTCTCCATTTATCACCACCCTCTGAACTCACCCTTTGCAGCCAGTGTATCTGCTTGCTTCTTAAAGTATGTGATTTAAATCCCAGTGACTGATTTAGGGTCCTTTCACACAGGCAGTCCGCCCGGCGGACTCTGCTAGTTCAGCGGGGGACCGCTGCCCTGATCCCCACTGAGCAGGCGGATGACAGGTTCATCTCCGCTCACTGTGCAGAGACAGACCTGTCAGAGCCCCGCTCTCCTCTATGGGGGGGATCAGATGAAAACGGACTGCCTGTCCATTTTCATCTGATCCGATCCACCGGACGGATGGAAAATAGGGTCACCATCCGTCTGGATTTCATGGACTGTATCGGATAGTGGCGGATGTCAGCAAACATGTCACCGCTGACACCTGCCACTCCATAGAGGGGAAAGGAGTGTCCTATCTGACAGGTGGACCTAATCGGAAAGCCTGTGTGAAAGGAGCCTTACCCATAGTAGATGCTTGGCAAATGTCATTCACTGCATTATACATATGCCCCCTAGACTTATATGACAGTGGCGGCAGAGGGGCAGTGAAAACGTCCAGTTAATTTGCATTTTTACCCCCCCCCCCCCAAAAAAAACACTTCCAGATTTACATGGCAACTGAAGGGGTGCACATTGCCATAGGGGGCAATACTTTGGTTCGTGAAGTGGCAATTCAAATCCGGAATTGTGAGTTTCACAGGCAGCACCACCTGCTAAACTTGTCCTTTGCAGTCAAAGGCACCGCACTATAACTATGTGCCAAATGCAGCTATGGTGGCTGCAGCATTGGAGTTCAATGTAAAATTCCTATTTGGGAATCAAAAAAAACAGGCATGCAAAAGGTGGCAGAACCGCTTTCTGAATACCTGTGAACCAGCTGTCACCCGCAGTATGAAACGTTATCTACTATGTATCACTTTGCAGAAAGTGGTATAGTCCGCTGCCTTTGTGAAAGAGGCATTAAAGTGTATCTTTTTTTTTGTATGTGTTTGTACGTATTTACACGCATTTTCAAGTCAATGCGTTCGCGTATTTTCATGCACACCTGCGCATTTTCACTTAAAACGTATTTTCTCATGCTGCACAATATGTAAATGGACATTTGTGCGCATCCACGCGTATTTGAGCACTTTTGCGCACATGAGGTGTAAATTGCTGACCAAAAAGCATATTTTTCTATTTTTTATTTTTATTTTTTTTATTGAAGAATGCACAGCTCTTGTTTACACGCCTGCATTACAGCTTGGTTAAAAAAGCTGTACTGAACTTTTTCAAGCTGTAGTGTGCAAGAGGCCTAACCGTTGTCACCAAGACAGGAAGGGATGGAACTTTGAACATTTCCATAGCTCCCAACTATCCCCGATTTTGAGGGGTGGCCCCTGATTTTGGATCAATGGGGTTGATTTACTAAAGGCAAATCCACTTTGCACTACAAGTGCACTTGAAAGTACAGTCACTGTAGATCTGAGGGGAAGCTCTGCTGATTTCTATCATCCAATCATGTACAATCTAAAATGCTGTTTATTATTTTCCTTGCATGTTCCCCTCAGATCTACAGTGACTGCAATTCCAAGTGCACTTGTAGTGCATGGTGGATTTGCTTTTAGTAAATAAACCCACTGTCCTTCTGTCCCTCTTTCCTCCTCATTTGTCCCTCATTTTGGTCTGATCTATATAGTTGTATATAAAATACTATTTTTATCTTTCAAAAAGTGTTTCCCAGTGCTAAACCTTTTATCTGATTTCAAAATTGCTGCATTAGTAGATTCCAAAAGCCAATATAAAGGAATAGTAGTGATAAAAAAAGCTCTTGCTGGTTTAAAGCGGGAGTCCCACTTTTTTTTTTTTCTTTTAAGTCAGCAGCTACAAATGCTACAGCTGCTGACTTTTAAAATAAGGGCACCTACCTGTCCCCAGACACCTGTCCCAGGGTCACCGTCCCTTGGAAGAGGACATCCCTGCAGTGAAGCTTGACATCCTGGGACATCCTTAATTACAGGTAAGTCATTTAAATTGTTACTAAACCTACAACAATAAAATGTGTCTGAATATGCAGTAAAGCATGCTAGTTACTTACTGTGGAACCAAAGGGGTTAATCCTCCACATTGTGTAAAAAGGCTGATCCTGTCTTCTCTGATCTTCCCCTTCTTCCACAGTCCCCAATCCATCTCCTGATAGTTTGGTGTGTGTTGCAAGAGAGGTTTTTTTTTTTTGGGGGGGGGTGCATGTGATCAGTACAGAGCCAATCAGCACTGTCCAGACAGAAGGTCAGGGGTCATGCAGCCTCATAGGATAGTCCAAGTAGAATGAAAACTCCTCCTACAAGCTTTAACCGGACACTGATAGAAGTCACAAGACTGCTATATACTGCTGATGAGAAAAGGTATTTAGTTTATATTAACTAAAACTTTAGCATTTTCATGTTTTCTTTACTGTGGGAGACCCAGGGCCTTCCTAACGCATGATAATCCCTGGACACTGCCCATGGACCCCATGATGATCATGCATTACATCATAATTGCTAACTGTCCCGGAATGGCTGTGTCCCGGGATGTGTCCCAGAATCCGTACTGCGCCCTCTGGATTCCAGTATTGTGCCCTCTTGATAACCCCCCCCCCCCATACTGTGCCCTTCTGCCCCTCCCCCTGTACTGTGCCCTTTGTGTTGATTACTCTGTAACTGCCCTTTGTGTTGATTACTCTGTAACTGCCCTTTGTGTTGATTACTCTGTAACTTTTTTTTAAAAAACATACATCGCCGTCCTCATCGATGAGCTGCGGAATGAGGGGCTGAAGATACGATCTAAGATGAAGTACTGCTGTCTTTGGCTGAACAATTGGGGACCTATACTTCACTGCTTACTGAGCTGGGAGTGATTTATGGAGTAACAGCTATAGTCCCACTGTGTGGAAGATCTGGGACCGCTTAAGGGGAACAGCTACCTGGATATCCATTTAAATTACATTCTGCTTGTGGTGACCCTCTGTAACGGGGGGTCGCTTGGAGCTGGTAAGGAGCCAATTTATTTATCTGGTGACGGGAAAGAGCACATCACACTTTTGGAGAGGAAATTCAATTTGTGTGCTTCAAATCCAGTTATTCACATGAAGATTTTCTCACTGGTGTTTGATTAATCATATGGACACTTTGCATTAATAATTTGTCATACAATTATATGGACGTTATATAGAGTTGATACTTTTCAGTATCATTTTATTTTGTTTTTCATCTCATGCATTTCCTAAATTTTGGGGTGTATATTTTGTTTTGGGCTATTTTTAATTTTTTTTTATATGTTTTTTATTTACCACATTAATGACACGTAATTGTGTTTCACTTTAAACTAATTTTGCACATTTATGCATATATATTTGAATGCACTATTTCTGAGGTGACTCTAGAGGCATTATATTTGAAGTTTTTTTATTTATTTATTTATTTTTTGTTGAGTATATATATATATATATCTCATTCATTTTGGGATTCTGAGGTTAGCGCAGTTCTTCTCTTTTTCCTTCTGTTTATTTGTGTATTTTTGGTATACATCAGAATTCCAGCTTCCGACCAGTGTTGTTTTTATTCCGTAGCACAGTTTTTTCCTCTTTTTTTCCTAAGCATATAACAACATGAGGCAAAAAGGAAGTTTTGGACAGCCGCAGTCCGGAATATAGCTTTTATTTGTAAAAAGTCCAACAGATACAAAGCACAGCAAAAAATGGGACAAACTAATTGACGCATTTCACACTTAACACTGCTAGTAGGCAGAACAGAGAAATGCCTTGTTTACATAGGTAGTTCCCCATTCTGCCTCTCCTCATCGCGATCGCGAGCCACTGGCAGACATAGAGTCCATGGGACCCTTGGGCATGCATTCACGCGCCCGCTATCCCGGAATTATGAAGGGACATACGGGTGCGCACTTTTGCCAACGCAAATCGGCATGTGGCGGTTGAGAATCTAACGATGTAATGAAAAAAAAATTTTTTAAGAAAAACTTCAGCTTTATTATGGCCCAACAAACATATCCCAGAAAACGAATAAAATAATTGCTAAAGTTAGAACATTTTTCTATTTTTTGAGAGTTTTTTTTTATTTTTTAACAGGTTGAGAGATTATATTTTACTGTCGAAGTGTGACACCACATTGTAATCAGAAGCTAATTAACCTGTCGGTATGGTTTGGAGCTGTGGGAATTAATGAAGGATTAATAATAACTACGAATTTATAACCTCCCTAGGGCATATTGTTACAGAAAATTAAACTTAAACTCCAGGCAAAATAGGATATTCATTAATAAGCATGTAGAGTGAAAATCAGTGTGCCAGCATCAGCTTTTGGCTTGTTTTATTAAATGCTTTTTCGGAGAAGAAACTAGAATCCCATAGATGGCTGTACAAGGCAGTTTGATCCAGTGCCCTCTAATGCCTGTGCTGAGCTGGAACCTTACACACCTGCTGGGAATTGCCACTATGCATTACTGCAGAATCTCTCGGTTAAAGACCCTGACAACAACTTAAAAAACTGCACAGCACAGAAACATCCAATATTTTTTTTTTTTTTCACAATAGTTTTATTGATGAAAATAAGTAATAACAAAGGTGACAGGTAGGTAATATGAACATAAAGCGAATTGAATATGGATATGAGTTTTGACATTAGGCAATATTACAATGTGCAACAATATAAATGCGAGTAAGGTTTTAATGCAATCATAATAATCTTGAAATAGATATATTAATACTAATATAAAATAACATGAGGACAACTTAATACCAGAGATATAGACCACCAGATACCCGAATCATAGGGACAATGTATGAATGGGGCATAGAATTGGAAGGACAGGGATCGATTAATCTGTATAGCTTAACCAAGTTTTAAATCTCGGAGGTTTATTTGACCAAGGTCGTGTAGGTGTTGGATGAGGTAAAGGACTCCAAGGTTCCCATATCTGATGGAACTTGTCAGTGTTTTATAGCCACGATCTCTTCCATACTTTGAATGTAGTTTATCTTAGTAAGCCAATCTTTGATGGAAGGGATACCCTGAGAATTCCAATGTGTTGGAATCAAACTCTTCGCTGCGTTTAGCAAATGTCTGATGAGAGATTTCTTGTAAGCTTTATATGATAGGTGTGTTACATGGAGGAGACACCAAGCAGCATTGAGGTCCCCTTCATACCCTGTGATGTGTTTTGTCCAGTGTATGACCTGCGCCCAAAAAGGCTGGATTTTAGAGCAGTTCCACCATATATGAAGGAAAGATCCCACTTCCTCCCCACATCTCCAGCATGCGTCGGACTCCCCAGAGAACCATTGTTTCTTTTTAATCGGAGTTATGTACCATTGTGCGTGCAATTTATAGGAGGTTTCTTGCATGCGGGTGCTCAAGGAACATTTGTGAGTAAAGATGTTTGCTTTCTCCCAAAGGGGTTCAGAAATTTGTATTTGTAGGTCATTTTCCCACATCAGTTTATGCCTGTCCGGGGAGTCCGACACCGGCTGGATAAGCCATTTATACATAAGAGAGGTGCTTTTTTTGGTCGGCATCTTCCCTGCACAAATGTGTTCGAAATTAGTTAGTTGCCTGAGAAAGGCCTCTTTGTTTTTACCATTTAAGATGAAATCACGTATTTGGGTATAAGTCCAGGGATTCAGAAGGTGATGCTCTAATTCGCGGTTAAGGTCTGTGAAATCTTTAAAATAATTGTTTTGAAGGCAATGGGATACTGTTAAAGGTTCATTGGGAAATTCTCTAAAGAGTTTTTTGTTTTTTAAACCCGGGATAAATTTCAGGGTTGTTGACCAGAGACGTGAGGGGGGCGGGGACCGAAGAAATCATATGTTTTGATGCTGTCTTGTGGAAAATCTTAAGTGTGGTATTGATGATAGGATTTCCTTTAATGCTGAGTAGGGATGAGCCGAACACCCCCCGGTTCGGTTCGCACCAGAACTTTCGAACGGACCCCGCGTTCGAAACGAACGTTAGAACCCCATTGAAGTCTATGGGACTCGAACGTTCGAAATGGAAAGTGCTAATTTTAACGGCTAATATGCAAGATACTATCCTAAAAAGGGTTTGGGGACCTGACTCCTGCCTCAGGGGACATGGGTCAATGCAAAAAAAGGTTTTAAAAACGGCCGTTTTGGCGGGAGCACTGATTTTAATGACGATTAAAGTGAAAAAAAAAAGTGAAATATTCCTTTAAATATGGTGCCTGGGGGGTGTCTGTAGTATGCCTGTGAAGTGCCACGTGTTTCCCGTGTTTAGAACAGTCCCTGCACAAAATGACATTAAACGGAAATAACACCATTTAAAACTGCTTGCGGTTTTAATGTTATATCTGGTTCCTGCAATATGGTTGAAAATTATTCAGAAAAATGGCATGGGTAGCCCTCCCTGCCCATTACCAGCCTATTTGGGTCTTGTACGCATATTAAGGGGAACCCCGTACCCATATTAAAAAAAGGAAATGCGTGTGGCCCCCAGGCCCTATATACTCAGAACAGCAGTATACAGGCGGTGCAAACAAGACAGGGACTGTGTAGGTTTGTTGTGTTAAGTTGAATCTGTTTGTAATTTTCAACTGGTACATTTTTAAAGTGTAGCTCCAGTCAAAAAAAACTATTTTTAAGCTTTTTGGAAAACATAGGGAAGGGTTATCACCCCTGTATAATTTGTTTTGTCGTCCATCTTTTTTCATCTCACTTGCTGCTGTCTGATGTTTGTAAGTTGGATGTTTGAAAGTAGGGGCCTGCCCTATATGCTCTGCAGAAATGGCGGAACAAGGTGTTGGTTTTGCCACAACATTGTAAGCCCTGAAAGTGACTCTTGGTGGGCGCTGGAGCGCCCTGCTGTGAACGATTATATCAAGAATTGTAATTACATGCCATTGTTGAACAGTGGTAGAAAAATTGACCTTTGGTGGTTGTGGTGCTGGTGCCACAACACTATAAGTCCTCACCGTTACTCTGGGTGGGCACAGGAAGGGGCCCTCCTGTGAAATATTATATCAAGAATTGTAATTACATGTCCCTGTTAAACAGGGGCAGAAAAATTGGGCCTTAGGCACTGGTGCCATCACACTGCAACCTCTGCCATATACTCTAGTTTTATTGCAGGAATTAGCCCTGCTGCAAAGCATTGCATCAAAAATTGTACTTAAACGCCCCTGTTAAACAGGGGCAGAAAAATTGGGCCTTAGGCACTGGTGCTGGTGCCACCACACTCCAACCTCTGCCATATACTCTAGTTTTATTGCAGGAATTAGCCCTGCTGCAAAGCATTGCATCAAAAATTGTAATTAAACGCCCCTGTTAAACAGGGGCAGAAAAATTGGGCTGCTGGCATCACCCAGAACCAAAAATGTTCTTCCAACATATCAGCGGAGGAGGAAGAGGATAGACAATCAACATAACAGGACAGTCACTCAGCATCAGCATAGGCAGTCTTGAAGGGATGTGGTATTTCAAAAAAGATTATTCGGTTACATCAGCTTCAGGTGCTTGGTAGCTGTGGGTGATCCAAGACTGATTCATCTTGATGAAGGTCAGTCGATCAACTGATTCGGTGGACAGGCGCACCCTGTGATCGGTAACAAAGCCACCAGCAGCACTGAAGGTGCGTTCCAAAAGAACGCTGGATGCAGGACAGGCCAGTAGCTCAATTGCATACTGTGCAAGCTCTGGCCAGTGATCCATCCTCAAGACCCAGTAAGCCAGAGGATTTTCAGTGGGAAAGGTGTCCAAGTCTGACCTTGCCCCTAGGTATTCCTGCACCATGTAAATTAGACGCTGGCGATGGGTGCTGGAACCAATCATACCTTGGGGCTGCGGACTAAAAAATTGTCTGAAAGCATCAGTCAGACGGCCACCTTCTCCACCGCTCCTTCTGACTGATGCCTCAGCAACACGTTGTCCAGGACCAGGAGTTTGTGACCTCCCAGTCTCTGGGAACGCGTTGCACAGAGCTTTCTGCAAGGCCTCCCGGAGATGTCTCATCCTCTGCTCCCTCTGCGATGGCAAGATAAGGTCGGCAACCTTACCCTTGTACCGTGGATCAAGGAGAGTGGCCAGCCAGTAATGGTCCCTCTCCTTGATCCAAAGAATACGAGGATCCTTCCGCAGGCTTTGCAGGATCAGGGAGGCCATGTAGCGTAGGTTAGCTGATGCATTCGGTCCGGAGTCCTCTGGGTCACTAAGGACAACATGATCCGCAGCTACCTCCTCCCAGCCACGTACAAGTCCACGTGTTTCTTGGGACTGTAAATCATCGCTATAAGACTGCTGCTGCTGATGCTGATGCTGAGTGCCAGCCTCCACCTCCATGCTGACACAATCATCCTCCTCCTCCTCTTCCTCCTCCTCACCCTCTTCCTGTGTGATGGGTGGCACAGCAGGAACACTGTCTGGATAAAGGGGGCCTTGAGAGGCAAGGAAGTCCTCCTCTTCCTGCCTCTGTTCTGCCTCAAGTGCCCTGTCCATTATTCCACGCAGCGTATGCTCCAAGAGGTGGACAAGAGGTACAGTGTCACTGATGCATGCACTGTCACTGCTCACCATCCTTGTGGCCTCCTCAAACGGTGACAGGACAGTGCATGCATCCCTGATCATGCCCCACTGGCGTGGTGAGAAAAAACCAAGCTCCCCTGACCCTGTCCTGGTGCCGTAGTCGCACAGGTACTCATTGATGGCCCTCTGCTGCGTGTGCAGCCGCTACAGCATGGCCAATGTTGAGTTCCATCTGGTGTGCATGTCACATATAAGGCGGTTCTTGGGCAGGTTCAACTCCTTTTGGAGCTCAGCCAGCCGAGCACAGGCATTAAATGATCGGAGGAAATGCACACAGACTTTCCTGGCCTGCTTCAGTACATCATGTAAGCCGGGGTACCTGCCCAAGAACCGCTGCACCACCAGGTTAAGGACGTGAGCTACACAGGGCACATGGGTCAGTTGTCCCTGTCGGAGGGCGGAGAGGAGGTTGGTGCCATTGTCGCAAACCACCATTCCTGGCTTAAGCTGGCGTGGCGTCAACCACCTCTCGGCCTGCCCCTGCAGAGCTGACAAAACATCCGCCCCAGTGTGGCTCCTGTCCCCCAAACAAACCAGCGCAAGCACGGCATGGCATCGTTTTGCCTGCGTACTTGCGTAGCCCCTGGAACGCCTACGGAGCACCGCTGGTTCTGAGGACAGAGCACTGGAAGAGGCCATGGAGGAAGAAGAAGAGGAGGGGGTGGAGGAGAGAGGTGTGTCACAACCAATAGTAGCATTTTGGAGGCGTGGTGGCGGAACAACCTCCAACACCACTGCACCTTGTCCTGCATCCTTCCCAGCAGCCAGAAGAGTGACCCAATGGGCCGTGAAAGACAGGTAACGTCCCTGTCCATGCCTGCTGGACCATGAGTCAGCGGTAATATGCACCTTACCGCTGACCGCCCTGTCCAGCGAGGCAAGGACATTGCCTTCCACATGCCGGTAGAGAGCCGGAATCGCCTTCCGTGAGAAAAAGTGGCGTTTGGGGACCTGCCACTGAGGAACCGCACATTGTACAAACTCACGGAAGGGGGCCGAGTCTACCAACTGAAAAGGCAGCAGTTGAAGTGCTAGCAATTTAGCCAAGCTAGCATTCAACCGCTGGGCATGTGGATGGCTGGGAGTAAACTTCTTCCGCCGGTCCAGCAGCTGGGGCAGGGACATTTGCCTGCTATAATCGGATGTGGATGTACCACTAGCAGAGTTCCCGGAAGCACTTGGCTGTGACACACCTAATTCTACACCTTCATTCCTCTCAGAGCAGGTTTCAGAGAGGACTGAAGGTCTAGTGGGGTTGGAGATGCCAGCTGATGAGGAGCAATGAGAGGTCCGCTTTGTTCTTTGGTGTGGGTCTTTGAGGTACGCTTGCCAACGAGCTGTATGGCAGGTCAACATATGTCTGGTCAAGCATGTGGTGCCCAAGCGGCTGATGTTTTGGCCACGTGAGATACGCTTGAGACATATGTTGCAAATAGCAGCGGTGCGATCTGATGCACTCGTCTCAAAAAAGGCCCACACCAAAGAACTTTTAGAATAACGCGCAGAGGAAGCGCTCTGCGCAGGCGGAGCTCTGCGGTGTGATTCAGTTGGTGTGCTGCCCCTAAGCTGACCCCCGGAGGGCATCCTGCCTCGTTGGACATGTGCCTCCTCCTCCTCCTCCTCCCTCCTTCCAGGCACCCACGTGGAGTCAGTGCCCTCATCATCCCCTCCCTCTTCATCGCTGTAGCAAACCTGGCAGTATGCTGCAGCTTGTGGAACATGACTGCCAGATTGCTGTCCTTCTTGAGCATTCCCTCTCTCTGCGCTCACGCTACTGCCTTCCTCTAGCTGAGTGTCATCATCAGAGCCCACCAAACACTGGGCATCCTCCTGGAGCATGTACCCAACACTGTGCTCAAAGAGTTCAGGAGACTCCTCAGGAGGACGTGGTGGGTCTAGGGAAGGAGTCACTGATGATGACATTGAGAGGAGGGAAGACGATGCGTTGGCAGCTGCTTTGCTACTACCCTGAGACTGGGTGAGAGAGGATGAGGAGGATGAAGAGGGCTTGGTCATCCACTCTACCAAGTCGTTGGCATATTGCGGTTCAACATGTCCAGCTGCAGAAAAGAAGGACAAGCATGTCCCATGGCCACGTGCTGATGACAATGCACCGCGTCCACGACCAGCACTGTTGTCTCTAGACACAGAGCCTGCTTGCCCTCTTTTATCGGCTCGCGCCTGTCTGCCTCTCCTTGCTGGCCTTCCAGACATGGTAATGGCCTGAAGGGAGTTGGGTAAAACAGTAGTTGGGTAGTTTATATTGTGCTGGAGGCACACAACACCCACTAACTCCTGCAGATGCCTTTTTTATAGAACAGCAGAGATAAAGGGGTATATACAGATGTATACTGTGCTGTGCTGGAAGCTCCTGACACTACTGACTGCAAGCTCTATTATTAAAGATGGACCACTAGCTATATAGGTGAGGTGAATATCACGGTGTATACTGCGTTCAGGGCACGCAGACAATAACCAGAAAACAGCAGAGATAAAGGGGTATATACAGATGTATACTGTGCTGTGCTGGAAGCACACACAACTTACAATAACTCCTGCAGATGACAATTGGGCCCAAATAGAGAACAGCTATGTAGGTGGATTATAGCGGTATGTACTGGGTACAGAGCACGCAGACAGCACGCACTATCTCCTAACACTACTGACTGCAAGCTCTATTATTAAAGATAGATCACTAGCTATATAGGTGAGGTGAATATAGTGGTGTATACTGCGGTCAGGGCACAGACAATAACCACTACACAAGAGCAAGATAGGAAATCAGCCAAAAACGATTGGTGTGTAACTGTGTTGAAGGTACACAGAACACCCACTGCTTCAGATGCCAACACACTACACGAGGCCGCCTCAAAGGCGGCCTTATATAGTGTGGGGCGTGCACTACACAGCCTGAGCTATGATTGGCCACAGGCAGGACGCCCGTGGCCAATCATGGCTCTCCTCGCTGCTGGCGCTGCGATTGGCCAAGCATGCGGGGTCACAGTGCATGCTTGGCCAATCATGAGCCAGCAATGCACTGCGCCATCGCAGTGCATTGTGGGCCACACGAATTTTGCCGCGAACGGCCCAAACGTTCGGAATTCGCCGAACGCCCGAACGACCAATGTTCGAGTCGAGCGTACGTTCGACTCGAACACGAAGCTCATCCCTAATGCTGAGTGGAATAGAGGAGTACCTTGTCCAGGGCAAAAACCGGACATTTAGATCCGAACTCGCTTCCTCCAGTCTCACCCAATCTTTACATTTTTGGTGGCAGTGCCAGTCAATGATTCTGGCGAGATGTGAAGCAAAATAGTATTTTCTAAAGTCGGGTAAGCCTATGCCAGAAACATCCAATATTTTAAATGCTCATTTAACCACTTAAGGACCAGGCCTCTTTTTCAGATTTGGTGTTTACATGTTTAAAACAGTTTTTTTCGCTAGAAAATGACTTAGAACCCCCAAACATTTTATATTGTTTTTTTTTTAACACCCTAGAGAATAAAATGGCGGCCATTGAAATACTTTTTTTCACACCGTATTTGCGCAGCGGTCTTACAAGCGCACTTTTTTTGGAAAAAAATCACTTTTTTGAATAAAAAAATAAGACAACAGTAAAAGTAGCCCAATTGTTTTTATATTGTGAAAGATAATGTTACGCCAAGTAAATTGATACCCAACATGTCACGCTTCAAAATTGCACCCGCTCATGGAATGGCGTCAAACTTTTAGCCTCAAAAATCTCCATGAGCGACATTTAAAAAATTCTACAGGTTTGCATTTTTCTATGGCTAGAATTATTGCTCTCGCTCTACCGATCGCGGCGATACCTCACATGTGTGGTTTGACCACTGTTTTCATATGCGGGCGCTACTCACGTATGCGCTCGCTTCTGTGCGCAAGCTCGTCGTGACGGGGTGTTTTTAAAAACCTTTTTTTTTCCTTATTTATTTTAATTAATTTTATTTATTTTTATACTGTTTTAAAAAAAAAATGGATCACTTTTATTCCTATTACAAGGAATGTAAACATCCCTTGTAATAGAAAAAAGCATGACAGGTCCCCTTAAATATGAGATCTGGGGTCAAAAAGTCCTCAGATCTCATATTTGGACTAAAATGCAACAAAAAAAAAAAGAAAAAAATGAAATTTAAAAAAAATATACCTTTAAGAGGTATGGGTGGAAGTGACGTTTTGACGTCGCTTCCGCCCTCCTATGGTATAGAGACGAGTGGGGGCCATCTTAGCCTCACTCGTCTCCATACCCAGCTAGTGAAAGGACCCGATCGCCTCCGCCGCTACCGATGGCTCCGGTAAGCGGCGTAAGGTGCGGGAGGGCGGCGAGAGGGGGGGTGGCACCTCTCCCGCCACTGATAGCGGTGATCTTGCGGCGAATCCGCCGCGAAGACCACCGTTATCGTACAGCCGACCGGCGCCTTTCTTTAACACAGTATTGGTATTTAACCACTTGAACACCGGGCACTTAAACCCCATTCCTAACCAGACCAATTTTCAGCTTTCGGTGCTTTCACACTTTGAATGACAATTACTCAGTCATGCAACACTGTACGCATATGAAATGTTTGTCCTTTTTTTCACATAAATAGAGATTTCTTTTGGTGGTATTTAATCACTGCTGTTTTTCTTTTTCTTTTTTTTTTTTGCACTATAAATCAAAAAACAGAAAATTCGTTAAAAAAAAAAAAATTCTTTGTTTCTGTTAAAATTTATTGGCAAGAATTGCAGATTATTGCATAGTACTGGCAGAGTATTGCATAGTATTGCATAGTATTGCATAGTATTGGCAGAGTATTGCAGAGTATCGTATAGTATTGCATAATATTGCAGAGTATTGTCAGAGTATTGCATAGTATTGTCAGAATATTGGCAGAGTATTGCATAATATTGTCAGAATATTGTCAGAGTATTGTCAGAGTATTGCATAGTATTGCAGAGTATTGCATAGTATTGTCAGAGTATTGTATTGTATAGTATAGTATTGCAGAGTACTGGCAGAATATGGGCACTGAGCAGTGCTCTGGGCTGGATCTGTAGTGCCCACAGCGCTGCAAATGATCTCTCCCTCTCTCCTCTCACACTGTACCGATCGGTACAGAGAGG
This sequence comes from Lithobates pipiens, assembly GCF_037356315.1. NCBI lineage: Eukaryota > Metazoa > Chordata > Amphibia > Anura > Ranidae > Lithobates > Lithobates pipiens. The sequence goes on from NW_027507764.1 coordinate 60,244,048, forward strand.
GGAGGGAGGAACCGGCGTCATGACATGATGCCGGTTTGTTTACGAGTGATGCTCCGTCATTTGACGCTATCATCGGCCACTTACCATGATCCGTGATGCTAAATGTTCCCGGGTGCGCATCCCAGAATATGAGCTGTGGAACACCCTGTAAAAGTCTATGGGAGAAATCTAAAGTGCTAATTTTAAAGGCTTATATGCAAGTTATTGTCAGAAAAAGTGTTTGGGGACCTGGGTCCTGCCCCAGGGGACATGTAGGCAATGCAAAAAAAATTAAAAAAACTTTTTTCAGAAGCAGTGATTTTAATAATGCTTAAAGTGAAACAATAAAAGTGTAATATTCCTTTAAATTTCGTACCTGGGGGGTGTGTATAATAAGCCTGTAAAGGGGCGCATGTTTCCCGTGCTCAGAACTGTCCCTGCACAAAGTGTCATTTCTGCAGGAAAAAAAGTAATTTAAAAGCACTTGCGGATATAATGAATTGTCGGCTCCCCGTAATACAGAGAACAATCATTGAAAGTCATTGATATAAAAAAAAGCGTGGGGTTCCCCCAAATTCAATTACCAGGCCCTTCAGGTCTGATATGGATATTAAGGGGAACCCTGCGTCAAATGAAAAAAAAATGACATGGGGTTCCCCCCAAATATCCCTACCAGACCCTTCAGGTCTGGTATGGATTTTAAGGGGAACTCCAAGCCATATTAAAAAAATGGCGCAGAGTTCCCCTAAAAAATCCATACCAAAACCTTTTATCCGTGCAGGAAACCTGGCAGGTTGCAGGAAGACAGCATATTAGCCTTTAAAATTAGCACTTTTGACTTTGAACGTTCGAGTCCCATAGACTTTAATAGAGTTCTAAAGTTCGCACTAAGTTTAGGTCTGTTCGCAGGTTCTGGAGCGAACTGAACCGGGGGGTGTTCGGCTCATCCTTACTGGCCAATATCATATCTACAGTGAAGCATGGTGGTGGTGGCAGCATCATTCTGCAGGGTGTTTTTTAGCTGCAGGAACTGGTAGACTAGTCAGGATCAAGGGAAATATGGGAAATATAAATGCAGCAAACTTGCTCCAGAGCACTCTGGACGTCGGACTGGGGAGAAGGTTCAGCTTCAAAAAGGACAATGACCCTAAGCACACAGCCAAGATAACAAAGGAGCGGCTACAGGACAGTTCTGAGAATATCCTTGAGCCCAGTCAGAGCCCAGATTTGAATCTGATTGAACATCTCTGGAAAGATCTGATAATGGCTGTGCACTGATGCTCCCCATCCAACCTGATGGAGCTTAAGAGGCCCTGCAATGGAGAATGGGAGGCCAAGCTTGTAGCATTATACTAAAAAAGACTCGGAGGCTGTAATTGGTGCCAAAGGTGCTTCAACAAAGTATTGAGAAAAAGCTGTAAATACTTTATTTTTAATAAATTTGCAAAGATTAAAAAAAAAAAAAAAAAAAAAGCAAGCTGAACCAATGTTATTTGTGAAAAATTGACCATACTTGGAATTCTTATTTAAAATAAATTGAGTCCCTCTATCATGATTTTGTATCATTCTCCTTTTTTATTTATGTCCTCCAGTGCTCAGACTGACTATAAATCATTAGCTTCCCTGGAGATGTGCTATAGTGGTATTATTAGAATGTTATAAGCAGCATTTAGCATCGCTCACTAACAGTTAATGCTGATATCAGATACATTATTCTAAACTACAGGCAAGGTCACTGTCTACCAGTGACATGAGATGTGAAAGGAATAGTTTGATCAGCCTTGAAGCTCCTCAGCCCACATCAGCTGACACCAAGGTTCCCTTTATATCTATCAGTGCCCACATTGTGCTTTCCTGACATAGCTTGTTAGTCTGAATTTGTGATCTTTAAAGCGGGAGTCCGCCGGGAGTCCGCCGGGAGTCCGCCGGGACTCCGCGTTTTTTTTTTTTTTTTTAAAGCCAGCAGCTACAAATACTGCAGCTGCTGACTTTTAAAATAGTGACTTACCTGTCCAGAGCGCCCGCGATGTCGGCACCCGAAGTCGATCTCTAGATCGTCTCTCGGGTCCTGCCGCCGCCATCTTGGGTATGGGAATCAGGAAATGGAGCCTTTCGGCTTCATTTCCCGGTTCCCTACTGCGCATGCGCTAGTCGCGCTGCGCAATAAGGACGGTCCCCGCTGCCTCTGGGATCTGTGTGTTTCCCAGCAGGCAGCGGGGCACTTGCGGAAAGGGGCGGGCACTTGCGGAAAGGGGCGTAATCTACGCCCCTTTCCGCAGAGAGCTATCCCGGAAGTGGGAAGTGTACAGTACAGGTATCTGCACCCCCCTCCCCCCTGAAAGGTGCCAATTGTGGCGCCGGAGGGGGGGGGGGGGGTCCGATGAGCGGAAGGTCCACTTTAGGGTGGACCTCCGCTTTAAGTGCACCTGTCTTTACAATTTTCAGCTGTATTCTTTCTTAGTGGTGAACATGGGATTGGTCCAAGTCTAGGTTCTGGCAACCTATCTGTCCTGTCAAATCAGTGCCCAATCAGCCATGTTTAAGGCATTCCCTGCCCCACATCCTGAAAAAAGATGAGGTTGATCTGTGTGTTTGTTGACCCCCAGCTAGAAATGTGCACAACCTAAAAATGTTTTTGTTTTATTTCGGTTTCATTTGTTACTTAAATCCCTTAGTTTCATCACAATCATTATGTTATATTTTCGTTATTTCAGGAGAGTATATATTCATTGTTCAGAATCGATTTGTGTTTTGGGAAGTTCTGTTATTCTTTTTGTTATTTCAGACAATTGGCTATATTCTTTTAATATGTCTATTCAATATTTTGGGAGAGTACTTACGCCACGTAAACACGATTGGAATTTCGGCCCGCAAAAGAGCAATGAGAGTTTTTCATCAGAAAATGTGACCGTGTATATGCTCCATCTGTCTTTTTCTGCCTGAATTCCCGCCAGCAAAAGATTGAGAACATGTTCTAATGCCGCGTACACACAATTGGAATGTTACGACAACAAATGTTCGATATGAGCTTGTTGTCGGAAATTCCAACCGTGTGTAGGCTCCATCGGACATTTGCTGTCGGAATTTCCGACAACAGATGTTTGAGAGCTGGATCTCAAATTTTCCGACAACAATATCTGTTGTCGGAAATTCCGAGTGTGTGTAGACAATTCCGACGCACAAAATTCCACGCATGCTCAGAATCAAGCAGAAGAGCCGCACTGGCTAATTTTTCTCGTCGTACACCTTGTACGTCACCGTGTTCTTGATGTTCGGAATTTCCGACAACATTTGTGTGACTGTGTGTATGCAAGACAAGTTTGAGCCAACATCCATTGGAAATAAATCCACAGTTTGGTTGTTGGAAATTCCAATCATGTGTATGCATAAGTGTAGCAATATGGTTACATTTAACTGCTTCCGGACCAGCCGCCGCAGTTGTACTGCAGCAGTTTGCTGGCTTTGACCACTTTTTGCGATTCGGCACTGCGTCGCTATAACTGACAATTGTGCAATCATGCGACGTGGCTCTCAAACAAAATTGACGTCCTTTTTTCCCCACAAATAGAGCTTTGTTTTGGTGGTATTTGATCACCCCTGCGTTTTTTATTTTTTGCGCTATAAACAAAAATAGAGCCACAATTTTTAAAAAAACGCATTATTTTTTACTTTTTGTTATAATAAATATCCCCAAAAATATATAAAAAAATGTTTTTCCCTCAGTTTAGGCCGATACGTATTCTTCTACATATTTTTGGTAAAAAAATCGCAATAAGACCCCTTTCACACTGGGGCGTTTTTCAGGCGTTTTTCAGGCGCTTTAGCGTTAAAAAAAGCGCCTGTAAAGCGCTTGAAAGAAGCCTCATCTGCAGTCCCAATGTGAAAGCCCAAATGCTTTAAGAACCCTTTCACAATGTCAGCGCCCGAAAAACGCTCGTAAAGCGCCGCTTAAACTAGCAGCGCTTTACCAGCGTTTTTCGAGTGTTATTGGGGCGCTTTTAACCCCTGCTAGTGGCCAAATAAAGGGTTAAAAGCGCCCACAAAACGCTGCTGCCAATAGCGTTTTTCAGGCATTTTTCAGGTGTTTTACAGGCGTTTCCCATTGATTTCAATGGGAAGGGGCGCTTTATTCACCGCTCCAAAAGCGCTGCAAAGAAGCTGCTTGCAGGACTTTTTTTGACGCCCTGCCAGCGCAGCGCTTTGGTGTGAAAGCACTCGGGCGTTTACATTGGGATTGTAGTTGCAGCTTCTTTCAGGCGTATTTTTTAACGCTGAAGCGCCTGAAAAACGCCCCAGTATGAAAGGGATCTCGGTGTGAAAGCACTCGGGCTTTTACATTGGGATTGCAGTTGCGGCTTCTTTCAGGCGTATTTTTTATCGCTAAAGCGCATGAAAAACGCCTGAAAAACGCCCCAGTGTGAAAGGGGTCTAAGCGATTATTGATTGGTTTGCACAAAAGTTATAGCGTTTACAAAATAGGGGAAAGTTTTATGGCATTTTTATTAATATTTTTTTTTACTAGTAATGGCGGCAATCAGCGATTTTTATTGTGACTGCGACATTATGGCGGACACATCAGACATTTTTGACACATTTTTGGGACCATTGTCATTTATACAGCAATCACTGCTATACAAATGCAGTGATTCCTGTGTAAATGACACTGGCAGTAAAGGGGTTAACCAGTGGGTGGCAATGTAGGGGTTAAGTGTTCCTAGGGACGTGTTACTAACTGTGGGGGGCTGGGCTTTGTTTTAGTGAACACTGATCTCTGCTCCAATCACATGGGGCAGAGATCAGCGTCACTTGTTGCTAGTCAGAATGGGGAGATGCTGTTTACAATAGCATCTCCTCGTTCAGCCGCCCTGTGAGATGATCGCGGGTATGCCCGCGGCGATCGAGTCCGCGGGACCCCTTGACCAGACTCAAGGGGGGTCCTGACCGGCACGCAAGCGCGCTGCTGGCAGCGCGCTTGCGATGGCAGGGCGGCATTTAAATCTGGACGTACATGTACACCAATATGCCTGCCCGTGCCATTCTGCCAACGTACATTGGTGTGTGCCGGTCGGGAAGTGGTTAATATGCCAAAAGCATGTCCCTGGAGCTGATGCAAGTGCTGGGCGGGCGCAATTACCGCCGGGCACCTGCGATCGCTCGTGACAGAGCAAGAACCCGGATCTGTGTGTGTATGAACACCGATCTCTCTCCTCCCCTAGTCAGTTCCTTTCCCCCCTACAGTTAGAACACACCCAGGGAACACAGTTAACCCTGTAATCACCCCCTAGGGTTAAACCTTTCCCTGCCAATGGTATTTATACAGTAATCAGTGCATTTTTATAGCACTGATCACTGTAAACATGCCAATGGTCCCAAAAATGTGTCAACATTGTCTGACGTGTCTGCCATAATATCGCAGTCATGATAAAAATCGCAGATCGCTGCCATTACAAGTAAAAAAAAAAAAATAATAAAAATGGCATAAAAATATCCCCTATTTTGTAGACGCTATAACTTTTGCACAAACCAATCAATATGAGCTTATTGCGATTTTTTTTTTTTTTTTTTAACAAAAATATGTAGAGGAATACATATTGGCCTAAACAGGAAAAAAAAAAATTTTTTTTTGTTTTAATTTGGGATATTTATTATAGCAAAAATGAAAAGACATTGTATTTTTTTTTTCAAAATTGTCGCCAGTCTCGTCTACCTGGAGCCGCGTTCAAAATGAACGGACTTTCCTCGGTGTGTGGGTAAGTCCATTCATTTCAAAAGTACGGCGGACTCCCGCCAAAAGTCCAGTCGTGTGTGGGCAGGACTTTCCGGCGATTTGTCCGCCAAACTAAGTCCGCCGGATAGTCTGATCGTGTGTATGCAGCATAAGAGACGTTTTTCAGCTGTAAAAATGCTCTAACACTGATAAACGCTGATAAACATCAATAAACGCTAAAAAAACGTCGCTCACCAGCATTTTTTTTTACGTTTTTGATCCATTGAAAAAAACCTGCTAACGTGGAAAAATGCTAATAAAAGCTAAAAAACGCTATTGCAGAAACATTGAAAAAAGTTGAAAAACTCACTGCAAAGCTACTGCCGTTTTTATAACGGTATTTTAACATCCAATGTGCATGAGGCCTTAATCTCCCTAATGTTTTCTAACCTATCTCCACTCTATCCAAAATGAAAAGAAAAAGCTTTGGCTTTGGATATACTTTCTTTAAGTAATGGGTGGCAACAACTGACAAAAAAAAATTCAGATTTTTATTTCCTCAGAAAGCAAAATAACATGTTTTCCTAGAAACATAGAAAACTAGATCATTTTTTTATAGAGCGAAGTGCCTGTCTGTACGTTTTATGGAAGACCAAGATAAGGTTCAGGTTCTCTGTAATCATGGTTTCATGAATATCTTACACTGTAATGTAATTTCTCTATAAACAAGTCTAGGCTGCTAAAGGAATGGGGAAAAGCAGCATAAAAAATATTTTCTCATTTTATTGTAGGCTTAAATCATGTTTTTATGTAAAAAAAAAAGTGATGCTACAATATTCATCACAGTCATGTTTAAAGGGAAAGGCACTGTGATTTTTAAGTGAAAATGCAGTATATTTTCACTGAGCTCTTATTTTTTTTAGTATTGCTGTAATATTTAAGGAATACCTAAACTGTAGAATCTGTAACAACAAAAAGGAAGGACAAAGGATGTATCTCCAGTATTGCTTATGGTCACGCTGCAGCTGATCATTTCCCCAGGTGCTGATCATTTCCCCATTAGGACCTTGATCACCTGCTTGTGGCACTGTGCTTCCCAGAGTGGAAGGTTGTCGTTTCAGTGTCCACCAGCGAGTGTCTCCCAGCAGCCAGCAGATCCCAGTAAACAGTTTCCACCTGGCTGCTGGGAGGGTATTTAGTTCCTCCAGTGTTTTCCTCTGTTGTCAGAGAATGCCATATGATTTATTCTGATCCTGACCCTAATCTTGCTCCTGCCCTGTATCCTATGCCCTACTGCTTCTTATCTGCTGCTCTTATTCCAAATCCCAGTCCTAGTTCTCCCTTCCCAACTGTTCCCTGTACATCCAGTTGATTTGTGTTCACCATTTCGTGTGTACATTGTATATAATCGTTTTGTTATGGTAGTTAGGCTTTTTGTTATGTTGCTAGTTAGATTTTTTTTTTTACTTGGGTATGGTTCAGTTATATCTTTTATGTTTGCTGTGACTCCTGTTTGCTGGTGTTTGGATGGGTTATGTATCACTGTAAATAAATCTGACTTAAAGCATACACAGTCTGGTCTCAGTCTCCAAAGTGTAGCTACCCAGATTTGTCCATCCTTTCTGCTGATTCCTGATAGCATGGATGTTGCCACCTTGGTAGAGTCATGGCTTTTCTTCATTGTATCAGAGCTGCCCTCCAATGACTAGTGATCTGACAGTGGGGAAATAAGGAAATAATAAAGAAGCTGTAGAAGAGGTGAAATAAGCACAGATCCGCAGATTCAATAAAGCAGAAGCAGGGAGATTCTTGCACTGTTGGTTCTCAGGTAAAGCTTCCTCTCCAGAAAAGAGAACAGTGAGTGTCATTGCAGCAGACAACACCAAATTTATCTCCAAATCTCCTGAGACTAGCAGTCAGAGGCAACAGTGCCTTGGATCTCAAACTACAGATATACAGCTATGTGGCTGCAGAATGTAGAATTAAAAACATAAGGGCCCATTCACATGAAATGCATATTCAGAGCCAAGCGTTGGCATTAGCTTGGCTCCAAGGAAGAAGGAAACCCCTGCAGGTCCCCCTATGCTTGAGTCATCAGTCAGTCTGAATATGTAAAGCCAGTCTGGATGTGAAAGTGGCCAGTTGAGCAATATTACAATCTATGACTGTGAGTAGCTTTTTATTACATATTTTTAATACAATTTGTGGGATAATGCACGAGGCTAGCGTATCCTCTTTTGTTTATTTTTTTCAGTATAAAACACTGCCTGCCTACAAATTCATCTCAAAGGTATGCAATAGAGTTGCAGGCGGAACTCTGTGGAGTTCCTCCACCAACCTCATCAAATCACCTTTTTTATGGATCTTGTTTTGTGCACATGGGCATAATCATGCTGGATGAGAAGACATCATCTATAATATGTGCTACAATTCATTCATTAAGGTTGAGGTCAGGGTCCCTGCAGGCTGATGTGTTTCGAAGGGACTTCTTCCTCAGAGCCAAGATAATGCTAATGTTTAGACATGTGCGATTATTTTCGTACGAGTCTCAAATTCATACGAATTTCCCTAAATTCGTACGTTCGGGAGGATCTGAAATACGAATTGCCATGCGTCCGAATTTTGTACGAAATACAAACTTTTGTTTACGAATCCCCAGGAGGAAGTCAGCACAGCACAGGGATGGTGGGAGCCCCTCATCTAACGAAAATTCGTATTTTGGATAGGAAATACTTCAACGGAATTTTGTATTTCAGATAAAAACCAAACTTCCATCAGCATCGACTGTCATATTGAGGTATATTTTTGCCTTTAAATTCATCGTAATGAACGTTCGCACAAGTTAACGAACCTAACGACAATTCATATTTCGTACGAATTTAAATTGAATTTCGGACATGAAATACGAAGTACGAATTAATTTTAATACGAACCATAACGGAACGAAACAAATTTATTGACGGCACCCATGTCTACTAATGTTTGGCTCTGAATAAGAAAGAAACCCCTTTGAAATGTGTCAGCCTGCAGGGACCCCGGCAAGGTCCCCCTATGCTTGAGTCATTGGTCGGTCTGGATGTGTCAATCCATGGAAAGTGGCCAGATGAGTGATATTACAATTTTTGCTTGTGAGTAGCTCTTTTTAATTACAAATTTTTAATATAATTTGTGGGATAATGCAAGGCCCTCTTTTCTTCGTTTTTCCAGTGTGTAAAGAATAGGGATGGGTGAATGGTTCAGCCCGAGCATAAGTTCGGGCCCAACTTTCATTGTTTTGACATTTGGCGAATATCCGAACAAATGGGTCGACCGTTTGTTCGGCCCCCCCAAACTGACCACAGTGCATTGCAAGCCCTGATTGGCTAAAGCAGTGAAAGCTTCAGCCATTCAGGGCACAGAGCACTGTCCAAGTCATGATTGGACACTGTCATCATGACTTTATCCAATCATGGCTCATTCCCGCTGTGATGGGAGTCACTGTTGGGGGCAGGGTGACCAAGAAAAGAATGAACCCTGAGAATATGATTGGATTACTTTAAATGGGACATTAATATTCATTAACAATATCTCTCAAGAATATATGTAAAGACTATTCTTGGGTTGTTTGATTCTGAACTCAACATGTTAGTTGAGAGAGCTGATCACATTGGCCTCTAGAACTGGGTAGGAGCCGGACAGTCTACTCCTACTATAGTTTGTTGCCTACTAGGTTGAGGAGGGGAGGAGATCACTGTTTGTATTATTAATTGCAATTAGCTCCTGTTATTGTGTGAAGGTGTCCTGTTTTATACTTATGATAATGTTGATTGTGTCTTCTGAGCTAAAAGACGCCAAAAGTCTGTGCTAAAGGTCATGTCTCTGAGTCACCTAGTCTGGGTAAATGATTTAGTAAATTAGCTCATGTTAATTAGGTTTCTGGTTACAGGTATATTGTTGGAGTAATATGAGCAGGAGGTAGGAACCTCCTCTTTAACTGTATATAAAGACTGGTATGTTGGTTGTAATAAAGAGTCTGATTCCAGTTTGACCCTCGCACAGAGCCTCGTCTTGTACTTGGGGGGGGGAGAATTATTTGTATGGGTTTCTTGTTCAGCTTATTGGAGTGTAGCTGCCTTTGTGTTCGGAAATGGAATGTCCTGAACAGCTTTAAACCCCTTTCATACTCGGGGTGTCGTGTGTATATGTATGTATGTATGTATGTATGTAAGTATGTATGTATGTATGTGTGTGTATATGTGTGTGTATGTATATGTGTGTGTGTGTGTGTGTATGTGTGTGTGTGTGTGTATATGTGTGTGTGTGTGTATATGTGTGTGTGTATGTGTATATGTGTGTGTGTATGTGTGTGTATGTGTATATATATATATGTGTGATCCAGGGGAAAAAGATGCCATCCTGTAGCAGTAAAACTGCTATAGGGTGAACCTGAGCTGGTTAATTAACCTGTTCCAGTCCACGCTCTAGCCAAATGATGAGTACAGCATGGACCTACATTGCTGGGGGGCCATCATATGAAGTCCTCCCCTTTTGCACACTCCCCATGCAGCCCCTGAGGGGAACGTCCAGCGCCCTGTATGACCACCGCATCAACGAGACCTTGAGATACCGGCCCCTTACCACGTGATCAGCTGTCAGCCAATGACAGCTGATCACGTGATGTAAACAGAAGATTGTCACCGGCTTCTGTGAAAGGGACATCGGTCCCAAAGAGAAAGAGGCAAAGCCACCTCATCTGTGCACACAAGTGCTGCCTGTCAGTGCCACCTGGAAGTGCCCACCAGTGCATATCAGTGCCACCAATAAGTGCCCACCAGTGCATATCAGTGCCACCAATCAGTGCCCACCACTGCCACCTATCAATGCCCACCAGTGGTGCCAATCGGTGCCTCATCAGTACCACCTAGCAATACCGCCTATCAGTGTCACCTACCAGTGCCAATCACTGACACCCATCAGTACCCATCGCTGCCACCCATCAGTGCCAGCTATTAGTGCCACCTATTAGTGCCCTTCAGTGCCACCTATCAATGCCCTTCAGTGCCGCCCATCAGTGCTTATCAGTGTCACCTCTCAGTGCCACCTATCACTGCCCACCAGTGCCGCCTCATCAGTGCCCACCAGTGCCACCTTATCAGTGCTCATCAGTGTAGCCTCATCAGCGTACATCAATGAATGAGAAAAATTACCTGTTTGCAAAATTTTATAACAAAATATAAAACTGTTTTGTTTTTTCAAAGTTTTCGGTATTTAAATTTTTTTTCAACAAAAAAAAAACCAGAGGTGATCAAATACCACCAAAAGAAATCTCTATTTGTGGGGAAAAAATAATAACATTTTCATTTGGGTACAGTGTTGAATGACGGCGCCATTGTCATTCAAAGACTGACAGCGCTAAAAGCTGAAAATTGGTCAGGGCAGGAAGGGGGTTTAACCCCCCTGACGGTATTCCCGAGTCTGACTCGGGGTGGATTTTTTATACCAAGAGCGGTATCCCCGAGTCAGACTCGGGACTGCATCGCTGGATCCAGGAGGAGGATTACTTACCTTCTCCCTCGGATCCAGCGTTGTCTCCCCGCTGTACGAGCGAGCCGTGTCTCGCTCGATGCATTACATCGCCGATCTCCGTTCCCTGCGAGCGTTGCGACGCACGGGCACGGAGACCGGCGCCAAATTCAAAAAGTGAAACAAACAGTAAACATACAGTATAATGTAATCTTACAGATTACATTGCTGTATGTAAATATTTCACATCCCTGTTGTCCCTAGTGGTCTGCCCAGTGTCCTGCATGCAGTTTTATATAATAAAAACTGTTCTTTATGCCTGGAAACTGGAGATTGCCCATAGCAACCAAAACTGTCATTTTACATCAAAAATGATTTTAGACCAGCTAGAAAACAGCGATAATAAATTAGAATCACTCGCAGAATTGAGCGATAGCGATTTGTGGGGAGATCCGTCATCAAATACTGAAAAGTAATGACAGTGACAATTCTGCAACTGAGCAAATTTCAGTGTTTTTGATTTGATTACATTATTGAATAATTTTTATTATTGTTATATTATTATTTGGTACAATTATGTATAATTATTTATTATATTATAATTTATGATTTAATTTTTCAAACTTTATCATACCCGGGATGTCTGCTAGACTCTGGTTTGGACAGATTTAAGAGAGTTATTCCTAATGCCCCGTACACACGAGCGGACTTTTCGACATCCAAACTCCGACGGACTGAGTCCGGCGGACTATCCGATCGTGTGTGGGCTGCAACGGACTTTAGCGAAGCTAAAGTCTGACGGACTTTAGAAATGAAGCATGCTTTAAATTTTCCAGACGGAACTCCGCCGGACCCGGTCCCCTTTGAAAAATCCGCTCGTGTGTGTGCTACTCCGACGGACTAAAACCGACGCTAGGGCAGCTATTGGCTACTGTCTAGGAACTTCCTACGTCGAATCCAGTCGTACGTCATCACGTTCGACTCCGTCGGAGTTTGGTGTGATGGTGTGTGGTCAAGTCCGTTCGGTCGAAAAGTCCGCCAGAACTCCGTCGGAACTCCGGCGGAACTCCGGCGGAACTCCTTTGGAGGTCTGTCAGACTTAATCCCTCTCGTGTGTACGGGGCATAAGAATTGCAGGACTACAATATAAAACGCCAAATTTTCATGCAAAATAATGGTACCGCTTTTAGCACCTAAAATCCGAAATAATCATACCGCCAGGGAGGTTAAATGGGTTGTAAACCCTTGTGTTTTTCACCTTAATACATCCTATACATTAACCACTTTCAGACCGGACCATTTTGCTGGTCAATGACCAGAGGTCTTTTTACAATTTGGCACTGCGCTGCTTTAACTGGTAAATGCAATGTTGTACCCAAACGAAATTTGCGTCCTTTTTTCCCCACAAATAGAGCTTTCTTTTAAAGGTATTTGACTGACTCTGCGATTTTTATTTTTTGCAATATAAATGTAAAAAGACCGCAAATTTTGAAAAAAAATGATATTTTCTACTTTTTGTTATTCGAAAAATCCAATAAACTCAATTTTAGTCATACATTTAGGCCAAAATGTATTCAGCCACATGTCTTTGGTAAAAAAAAAGTCAATAACTGTATATTTATTGGTTTGCGCAAAAGTTGTCACATCTACAAACTAAGGTACATTTTCTGGAATTTACACAGCTTTTAGTTTATGACTGCCTATCTCATTTCTTGAGGTGCTAAAATGGCAGGGCAGTACAAAACCCCTCCAAATGACCCCATTTTGGAAAGTAGACACCCTAAGGAAATTGATAAGAGGCATGTTGAGCCCATTGAATATTTTATTTTTTTGCCTCAAGCGATTGAATAATGACAAAAAAAAAAATTATTTTTTTTTTACACAAAGTTGTCACTAAATGATATATTGCTCACACATGCCATGGTTATATGTGGAATTGTACCCCAAAATACATTCTGCTGCTTCTCCTGAGTACGGGGATACCACATGTGGTCGACTTTTTGGAAGCCTAGCCGCGTACGGGGCCCCGAAAGCCAAGCACCGCCTTCAGGATTTCTAAGGGCATACATTTGTAATTTCACTCCTCACTACCTATCACAGTTTTGAAGGCCATAAAATGCCAAGATGGCACAAAACCCCCACAAATGACCCCATTTTAGAAAGTAGACACCCCAAGCTATTTGCTGAGAGGCATGTTGAGTCCATGGAATATTTTATATTTTGCCACAAGTTGCGGGAAAATTACAAACTTTATTAATTTTTCACAAAGTTGTCACTAAATGATATATTGCTCACACATGCTATGGGCATATGTGAAATTACACCCCAAAATAAATTCTGCTGCTTCTCCTGAGTACGGGGATACCACATGTGTGGGATTTTTTGGGAGCCTAGCCGCGTACGGGGCCCCGAAAGCCAAGAACCGCCTTCAGGCTTTCTAAGGGCGTAAATTTTTGAGTTCACTCCTCACTACCTGTTACAGTTTTGAAGGCCATAAAATGCCAAGATGGCACAAAACCCCCACAAATGACCCCATTTTAGAAAGTAGACACCCCAAGCTATTTGCTGAGAGGCATGTTGAGTCCATGGAATATTTTATATTTTGCCACAAGTTGTGGGAAAATTACAAACTTTTATTTATTTTATTTATTTTTTCACAAAGTTGTCAATAAATGATATATTGCTCACACATGCCAGGGACATATGTGAAATGACACCCCAAAGTAAATTCTGCTGCTTCTCCTGAGTACGGGGATACCACATGTGTGGGACTTTTTGGGAGCCTAGTCGCGTACGGGGCCCCGAAACCAAGCACCGCCTTCAGGATTTCTAAGGGTGTAAATTTTTGATTTCACTCCTCACTACCTATCACAGTTTGAAAGGCCATAAAATGCCAAAATAGCACAAAACCCCCCAAAATGACCCCATTTTGGAAAGTAGACACCCCAAGCTATTTGCCGAGAGGCATGGTGAGTATTTTGCAGCTCTCATTTGTTTTTGAAAATGAAGAAAAAAAAAATAATGTATATATTTTTTCTTTTTTTCAATCTTCAAAACTTTGTGACAAAAATGAAGGTCTGCAAAATACTCACCATACCTCTCGGCAAATAGCTTGGGGTGTCTCCTTTCCAAAATGGGGTCACTTGGGGGGATTTTGTGCTATCTGGGCATTCCATGGCCTCCGAAACTGTGATAGGCAGTGAGGAATGAAATCAAAAATTTACACCCTTAGAAAGCCTGAAGGTGGTGCTTGGATTTTGGGGTACCGTACGCGGTTAGGCTCCCAAAAGGTCTCACACTTGTGGTATCCACGTACTCAGGAGAAGCAACAGAATGTATTTTGGGGTGTAATTTTACATATAACCATGGCATGTTTGAGCAATATATCATTTAATGACAACTTTGTGCAAAAAAAATAAAATAAATAATAATAATGTCTTTTTTCCACAACTTTTGTCAAAATATAAAATATTCCATGGACTCGACATGCCTCTCAGCAAATAGCTTGGGGTGTCTACTTTCTAAAGTGGGGTCATTTGGGGGGGGTTTTGAACTGTCCTGGCATTTTATGCACAACATTTAGAAGCTAATGTCACACATCACCCACTCTTCTAACCACTTGAAGAAAATGCCCTTTCTGACACTTTTTGTTTACATGAAAAAATATTTTTTTTTGCAAGAAAATTACTTTGAACCCCCAAACATGAAGTGTTTTTTTAAAGCAAAAGCCCTACCGATTAAAATGGTGGGCGTTTCATTTTTTTTTTCACATGGTATTTGCGCAGCGATTTTTCAAACGCATTTTTTGGGGAAAAAATACACTTTTTTTATTTTAATGCACTAAAAATCACTATATTGCCCAAATGTTTGATGAAATAAAAAATATTATCTTAGGCCGAGTACATGGATACCAAACATGACATGCTTTAAAATTGCACAGAAACGTGCAGCGGCGACAAACTACGTACATTTTTAAAAGCCTTTAAATGCCTTTACAGGTGACCACTTTAGATTTACGGAGGAAGTCTACTGCTAAAATTAGTACCCTCGATCTGACCTTCGTGGTGATACCTCACATGCATGGTGCAATTGCTGTTTACATATGACACCAGACCAACGCTTGCGTTCGACGTTGCGCCTTAGCAGGGGGGGACAGGGGTTTTTTTTTTTTTTTTTTTTTTTATTATTTATTTTGCTTTTTTATTTTATTTTTAAACTGTTCCTTTCATTTATATATTTTTTTTTATGATTTTTATTGTTATCTCAGGGAATGTAAATATCCCCTATGATTGCAATAGGTAGTGACAGGTACTCTTTTTTGAAAAAATTAGGGTCTATCAGACCCTAGATCTCTCCTCTGTCCTCAAAGCATCTGACCACACCAAGATCGGTGTGATAAAATGCTTTCCCAATTTCCCAATGGCGCTGTTTACATCCCGCAAAATCTAAGTCATGAAATGCTCATAGCTTCCGGTGTCTTAAGCCATAGAGATGATTGGAGCCATTCTGGTCTCTGATCAGCTCTATGGTCAGCTGGCGGAACCACCGGCTGCATTCTCAGGTTCCCTGTTGGGACAGGAGAGCCTGAGAAAACCATGGAAGATGGTGCGGGGGGGGGGACATTCCCTCCCACTGCTTGTAAAAGTAGCCTAGAGGCTAATTAGCTGCTAGGATTGCTTTTACATAAAAGCCGACCGCTGGCTGAAAAGAATGATACCAAGATGATACCTAAACCTGCAGGCATCATTCTAGTATAAGCACTCAAAGTCCAGCAACATACCAGTATGTTGCTGGAACTGGTTGGGCATATATTGTAATTTTTTTTTCATGCAGCCTGTGGGCTGAACGAAAAAAAAATATTGATCGGTGGGTATGCCCACCATTAGATACCTCCCTTCATCCACCCACTTCTAATGGTGGGCATACATGCACCATTTATATATGCCGAAGCATGGGGGCATCCTCCCGCAAAAGGTAGGAGCAGATCGCTCCTCCACCCCTTATGCCCCCATGCTTCGGCATATATGCTCTTTTTTAACTGTGGTGGTGAAATCACCTCCGACAGTGCTGGAGTCGCGGCTTTATGTATCGTGGGAGCAAAACACTGTTGCTGTCAAGATAAATAAATCCGCGCTGCAGCAGAATGGCGTACCTGCTAAGCAAATGATGGTTAACAATAAAACAAAGTAACATTACAGTATAACAGTAGGACTTACCATACCTGCAAAGCAAATACAAAAAAAAATAGCAAAAAATAACACATTTAACACAATCTGTGCCTAAAATATATATATGCCGAAGCATGGGGGCATCCTCCCGCAAAAGGTAGGAGCAGATCGCTCCTCCACCCCTTATGCCCCCATGCTTCAGCATATATGCTCTTTTTTAACTGTGGTGGTGAAATCACCTCCGACAGTGCTGGAGTCGCGTCTTTACGTATCGTGGGAGCAAACGCTGTTGCTGTCAAGATAAATAAATCCACGCTACAGCTGAATGGCGTACCTGAAAACAAAAAATGGTTAACAATAAAACATTGCAGAATAGAATACAGTACAAAGGAGCAGAACAATAGAGAGAGAATAGAGAGAGAGAGAAAACAATAAAACGACAACTATTTTTGTTTTTTTTATTTTATATATATATATTTTTTTTTTTGGTTTTTTTACTTTTTTTTTTTTTTTTTTAAACACTTTTTAATGTAACTTTTGTAACGTTTCCAGTGGTTTGGGTCTATCAAAATGCGATGGCATTTTGGGAGACCCTGTGAACGTGTGCCTAGCCTGTGCAATGCTGTACCCTACGCTAATACTCAACTAGTTCATGGTAGCGTTAAAAACATTCACCAATGCAAAGACCAGGATTGTTAGGACAGCGGGGACAATAATGACGGGTGTCACGCCTATATCCGCGCTTTCTGAAGACACAACATTTTCTTTGGGGGGCTCGTTGAGTAGGGGTACTCGGGTTGACATAAGAATAATGCCTCTCATGCAGCCGGCTTACTGCATCTGGTTGGGGAACGTGAGGTGGAGCACCGCCTGGATACAGAAGGGCTCTGACGATATCCTCCTGGAATTTAAGGAAGGATCCAGTCCGTCCTGAAGCTTTGTGTAGCACATAAGCATTCAGCATAGCCAATTGGAATAAATAAACAGACACTTTTTTGTACCAGCGTCTGGGCTTACGGGCAACTAGATACGGCGCCAACAACTGGTCATTGAGGTCCACCCCTCCCATGTTAAGGTTATATTTGTGGACACAGAGGGGTTTCTCCACAATACCAGTCGCCGTAGGAATTTGGACCGTCGTGTCTGCATGAAGGGAGGTAAGAACGAAAACATTCTTATTATCTCTCCACTTCATAGCGAGCAAATTATTACTGCGCAAGCAGGCTCTCTCCCCCAGCCTAAGACGAGACTCTACAAGCCGCTGGGGAAAACCCCGGCGATTAGGTCGCACGGTGCCACATGCTCCAATCTGCTGATCAAACAAGTGACTAAACAGTGGCACGCTTGTGTAATAATTGTCCACGTACAAGTGGTACCCCTTTCCGAATAAGGGTGACACCATGTCCCACACTATCTTGCCAGCGCTTCCTATGTAGTCAGGGCAGTTCTCTGGCTCTACGTGACTATCTTTACCCTCATAAACCATAAAACTACGTATATAGCCTGTGGCCCTGTCACAGAGCTTATACATCTTGACCCCGTATCTGGAACGCTTGTTGGGGACGTATTGTTTGAATGACAAGCGACCAGAAAACGTAATCAGGGACTCATCAAGGCAGACAACTTGATGGGGAGTAAAAAAGTCTGCAAAACGTTGGTTGAAGTGGTTTATGAGGGGCCGAATTTTGTAGAGCCGATCGTATTCAGGGTCTCCACGAGGACGACAGAGTTCATTGTCGCTGAAGTGCATGAACCGCAAAATCTGCTCGTATCGTGCCCTGGACATGGAAGCAGAGAACACGCGCATATGGTGAATTGGGTCAGTGGACCAATATGACCGCAACTCACTCTTTTTGGTTATGCCCATGTTGAGGGAGAGGCCCAGAAAGATTTTAAATTCGGAAACCGTAACTGGTTTCCATTGTCTGGCAAGGCCGGACTGGGGAATAGTGGCGATGTGTTGACCAGCGTACAAATTGGTTTGGTCCACAATAGATCTATAGAGATCTTCAGTGAAAAACAGTGAGTAAAAGTCAAGTGTCGTAAAATCAACTGTTTCCACGTTAATGCCAGGTTGGCCAGTGAATGGGGGAAGTACGGGTTCTGCAGAAGATGTGGGCACCCAAATAGGATTGGCGAATTCTGCAGGAAGGGCACTATGGGTACGACGGGCCTGTCTTTGTCTTCTTCTTGGTGGCAGTGGGACACTACTTGTGCTTGCCACCTCGCCAGCTTGAACTGCACTTATGGGACTCGCCACGTCACCACGTGTTACTGCAGTGCTGGATGTAGGTCCAGGGTGTACTAGGCCGCTGGTGCTTGCCAGTTCACCAGAAGGTTGAGCGGCTCTAGTACGTCTCTGCTCCATACGAGTGACCTGCGGTTTCTGCACCTGAACAACAGAATACATTCGGGATTGGGCACACCTGTTCTTAACAGCGGCCTCATCTCCGTCGTCAGAGCTATCTGTCATGGAGCCGCTGTCCTCTACAGGATCGTATTCTGAGCCTGAATCTGACAGATGAGTGACGTCCTCTTCACTATCTGTCATGCTCAGAAACGTGTAGGCCTCTTCACTAGTGTACCTTCGCTTTGCCATTTTGGGCTCTAAATTTAGGGGTACACTAGTGAGACTCACAGGTAAAAAAGCACCTAGCCTGTCAGCGACTGTTTCAAAACGCTACAAAAAAAACTGTTAGCGATCGCAGGGATCAAGCCTGACTCTGCGAACGCTGCAGTTATGTGTGTTGTGTTTTGTAAGTGACAGTGATCGATCGATACTGCACTTGGGTGGGCTGGGCTGGGCTTGGCGGAGGGGCTAAACGCAGGTGCTAGCAGGTATCTGGGCTGATCCCGCTAACAATGCATTTTGGGAAACCTAAAATGCTGGCAACGCTAATATAGATCTGATCAGATACTATATTACTAAGGGAGGTGTATGCTTTGCGCGTGGGTGTTAGCGGTACTGGCACTAACCTGACGCTGCCTGGGGCGATGCAGACCTTATCTGACCCTCAAACTTATATCACCCGCTGGGTGATCAGGGGGTTAAACCTTTATTAGGTAATAAATGGCGGGTGCCCTGAAACAAAAAAAATAAAAACTAACCAACCAGCGTCACCTGTAACAGTTATATGGTGATCACTGGTGAAAGGGTTAACTAGGGGGCAATCAGGGGGCTTTATGCGGTAGTATATGGGGGTCGCTGACGCTATAAAAAGCTGCGGCGAACCTAAATACCTACCTGCCTAACTAGCGTCACCTGTGACACTAATACAGCGATCAGAAAAACGATCGCTTATTAGTGACACTGGCGACGGGGGGTGATCACGGGGTTAAACCTTTATTGGGGGGGTTAGGGGGGTACCCTAGAGCTAAAGGGGGCTAACCCTAACTGCCCTAACACTTATTACAGTCACAAATGACACCAATGCAATAATAAAAATAAAAAAAATGCAGTTGGTGTCACTGTGACTGGGGGTGCAGGGGTGATTGGGGGGGTGATCGGGGGGTGAAGGGGGGGTGAAAAGTGTGCCTGGCGTGTTCTAATGTTAGTGTAGTGTTAGGTGCAACTCACCGATCCTCTCTCCTCGGTGCCGGAACGAAAAAGACCGACACGAGGAGAGATTACATCACTTCCTCTGCCTGTGTTTACATTACAGGAGAGGAAGTGATGTAGAGGAGGGATTTCATTCGTCAGGAGCGATCGCGAGGGGGTGGCCATGAATGAATGGCCGCCCCCTCATCCCGGATCGCTCCTGAACGGATACCGACCGCCGCTGGCACCGGGGGGGGGGGGGCGATCGGGCCCCCCACCCACGGGAAGGCAGGGACGTACATGTACGCCCATATGCCTGCCCGTGCCATTCTGTCGACGTACATCATCGTGCGGCGGTCGGCAAGTGGTTAAAGAGGGCGTCCACCTGAAAAAAAAAATTAAAAGCCAGCAGCTGTAAATACTACAGCTTCTGACTTTTAATAAATGGACATTTACCTTTCCTGGGGTCCAGCGATGTCAGCAGCTGAGACCGATCGATCGCTCGGCTCTCGGCTGCTGCCACCACCATTCTAGGTGAGGGAATCAGGAAGTGAAGCATTGCGGCTTCACTTCCCGGTTCCCTACTGCGCATGCGCGAGTCATGCAGCACAATGTGAATGGTCCGCGCTGTCTCTGGGACCCGTGTGTCCCAGCAGACAGCATGGTGGGATAGGAAGAGGCATAGACTCCCGTGGGAGTCTATGCCCAGAAGTGGGTGCAAATACCTGTCTTAGACAGGTATCTGCACCCCCTCCCCCCTGAAAGGTGCCAAATGTGACACCGATGAGTGGAAGTTCCACTTTAGGGTAGAACACCGCTTTAAGGTTAAAAAACACCTGTCAGTGACCGGCCCCCAACCCCCCCCCCCCCCCGTTTACTTACCTGAGCCCCGTATTTCTGTTGGTAGAGACACACTCTCCCTCTCTCCATGGGGTCCTGGCTTTTGATTGGATAGATTGATAGCAGCCTAGCCATTGGCTCCTGCTGCTGTGATGTGGAGGGGGGGCGGGGGCGAGTCCGGAATTTGTGCCTATAGATGCAAATGCTGGACTTGGGAGCGCACCTGCAAAGTAACCTCCTCGGAAGATTGCTTCTCCTAGGGGGTTATCTGATTTGGGGAGGAGCCACCGGGGGACCACAGAAGAGGAGGATGTCCGGGTCCACTCTGTGAAAAACGAGCTGCACAGTGGAGGTAAGTATGACATGTTTGTTATTTAAAAAAAAAAAAACGATCCTTTACAATCACTTTAAGTGCCCAGAACGCAAGTGGTTAAAACCCAAGACTATTTTCCTATGAACATTGTTCTGTATTTCTGTTTTAAATTAGTAGAAAGTCAACTGTTTTAGGTTTTCCTCCTATTTCCTAGTTTCTCATGACATATTGGAGCTCATTTATGATAATGTGTGGGAGTTTGTAAAAACACAGGTTATATTCGTGTGCCCTAAGTGAAGCCATCTTAGACAATGCGTGTTCCTCCAATGTTATGTCTTTATAAACTCTCAGTAATTACGCAGTCAGTGGGAAGACTGATAGACTCACATTTATGAATGTGTAGCTTTTTTATTGATAAAGAGCCATCAATTAACGTTCCTCAGTGGTAGCAATAGATTGTTTGCTGTCGCACAGTATGTAGCTATGGGTGGGAGATCATTTAAAGAGAACAAAAAAATGGCCACTGCCCCCACCTATAACTTGCCATTGCAGCAAGGAGCACATGGAAGCGCAACGCATGCAAAACAAAACCAGAATAATTCCCGGCTCAATTTACCAACCAGCCTGCTAACCAACCAAATTATCCTGTCTAGCAAACACACATATAATGATTACATCAACAGTTAATTTATGACCATATAGCACATACACAATACTTTCATTTTAATTACATTAATGTAATTAAAATAAAAGTATTATGTGTGTGATATATGGTCATAAATTAGCTGTTGATGAAATCATTACATATGTATGTATGTATGTATGTATGTATGTATGTATGTATGTATGTTTTTTCAATAGAAGGCTTGTACCTCTAGCTGGACAGCATCCCCTGAAGAAGCCTGATATATGGTTCAAACATGTTGGGAATTCTATCCTATTATGCTGTATCCATAAAATCTTGTGATTTGTACTTGCTAATTGTTGTGTTTTAATATTTTTTTTTTCTAATATTAAAAAATTCTTATATAACATAGTTGTTACTATTCTTCAAAATAATCTGCACCTTAAAAATCCCAATCCCTTTTTCTATATTTACAAAAACATGCGTAAGCTACAGAGCCCCATCAAGGCATCCTGGAATTTTTTGTAGTCCTAACTCAAAATGTTCAGATCCTCCACAGTGGAAGCACATGCACTATAATGGATAGGCAAAGTGCAGGTTAGCCTGGAGGGAGCCAACTCCTCCTTTCGGAGGCGGCCCACCTATTATGGACCCCCGGGCTCTGCCTCCTCTCTCCTTGCCACCTCCTATATGCAGTAGATAGATTCATGCCTATTATAAATCTATCTGCAGCTGCCCCCTATTCACATGTCTGGCCCCTTTCAGGGCAACAGGCGCATGAATTACAGCGGCTAGGGATTTTTTTAAGCACTTGATTAGAGCCAGAGGCTCTAATAGGCTTCAAAATAAGGTGGACTTGAGTCACAGCGGATGCGTCCGGAGCCCACCCAGGTGTGTTACAACAGCAAATAAATATTGTTATATTGTTGCAACAATGATCCTCCTCCCAGCCAATCGGGACGCAGGTATGAAACCCATTTCAAAATGGCAAGCAATCCTATTGGATGCCTAGCGCTGGGAAGAGCAGAGAGGAGACACAACGTGGAAGCTGCTCCAGGAGAGGACACCAGAGCAGCTTTCCCTGAGCCCGCCACACTTAAGGACAGGGCTGGAAGATGGCCGCATCAGCTCCGATCGTTGCTCTCACTGCTCGTATCCAGAGTAAGGACAGCAGTCGGTGGCGGGGGCTGGGGGTGTTTGTGCTCTGCTGCGGGGGGGGGGGGGCAGCTGTGCTTGCTAGTGCTGGCTCCACCGACGGCCTGGGGGGGTTGTTTGCCACCCCCCCAAAAAAAAACACCAGCACTAACCACCCAGCATATAGCAACATGGCAGCAAACGTGTCCAGTACATCCTCTCACCAAGATATCAACAGTACAAACAAATGGCCACTGCCCTCACTTATAACTGGTCTTTGCAACAAGGAACACATGGAAGGGCAACGCATGCAAAACAAAACCAAAGAAATTCCCTGCTCAAATTACCAACCAGTCTGCTAACCAACCATATTTTATTGTCTTACAGTATGCTTTAAAAACAGTTTTGTTTGCACACAATTGCTTGCAAGCACATACATAAGGCCAGTTATAGGAGAGGGCAGTGGCCATTTGTTTTGTACTGTTCAAATATTGGTGAGGGGATGAACTGGACACTTTTGCTGCCTTAGTGCTGTGTGCTGAGTGTCCAGTGCGCCCCTGTGCCTTTAAGGAGGTGTAGGCTCCCTCCAGGATCACCTGCCCTCTGCCAATCCATTATAATACAGTACATGTGCTGCCACTGTTGATGATCTCTAAATTTAGCGTTAGGACTACAGAAAATATTGGGGTGCCATGAAGTGGCTCTGTAGCTTAACCACTTGACCACCGGGCACTTAAACACCCTTAATAACCAGACCAATTTTCAGGTTTTGGTGCTCTCACATTTTGAATGACAATTACTCAGTCATGCAACACTGGACCTATATGAAATTGTTGTCCTTTTTTTCACACAAATAGAGATTTCTTTTGGTGGTATTTAATCACCTCTCAGTTTTTAATTTTTTGTGCTATAAAAGAAAAAAGACCGAAAATTCTGCGAAAAAATGAATTTTTCTTCGTTTCTGTTATAAAATTTAGCAGATTAGTAATTTTTTCTTCATAAATTTTGGCCAAAATGTATACTACTACATATCTTTGGTAAAAATAAGTACAAATTGGTGGATATTATTTGGTCTTTGTGAAAGTTATAGAGTCCACAAGCTATGGTGCCAATATCTAGAAATTGATCACACCTGAAGGACTGACGGCCTATTTCAATTCTTGAGACCCTAACATGCCAGAAAAGTACAAATACCCCCCAAATGACCCCTTTTTGGAAAGAAGACATTCCAATGTATTTAGTAAGAGGCATGATGAGTTTTTTGAAGTTGTCATTTTTTCCCACAATTCTTTGCAAAATCAAGATTTTTTTTCCTTTTTTTTTTTTCACAAAATTGTCATATTATCAGGTTATTTCTCACACACAGCATATGCATACCACAAATTACACCCCAAAACACATTCTGCTATTACTTCCGAGTACGGCGATACCACATGTGTGAGACTTTTACACAGTGTGGCCACATACAGAGGCCCAACATGCAGGGAGCACCATCAGGCGTTCTGGAGCACCCAGGACAATTCTGACATTTCTCTCCTACATGTAAAAATCATCATTTATTTGCTAGAAAATTACAGAGAACCCCAAAACATTATATATTTTTTTTTAGCAAAGACCCTGGAGAATACAATGGTGGTTGTTGCAAATTTTTATCTCACACGGTATTTGCGCAGCAATTTTTCGAACGCGTTTTTTTGGGGGAAAAAAACTGTTTTGTGCTTAAAAAAAACAGTAAAGTTAGCCCAATTTTTGCATAAAGTGAAAGATGAAGTTATGCTGAGTAAATAGATATCGAACATGTCACTCTTCAAAATTGCACATGCCCGTGGAATGGCACCAAACGTCGCTACTTAAAAAATCCCCATAGGCGACGCTTTAAATTTTTTTACTGGTTACATGTTTTGAGTTGCAGAGGAGGTCTAGGGCTAGAATTATTGCTCTCGCTCTAACGTTCGCGGTGATACCTCACATGTGTGGTTTGAACACCGTTTTCATTTGTGGGCGGGGCTTACGTATGCGTTCGCTTCTGCATGCGAGCACATGTTGTTCATTTTACTTTATTTATTTTAGTTTGACATTTTTTTCCCCAAAAATTAATTTTTGATCACTTTTATTCCTATTACAAGGAATGTAAACATCCCTTGTAATAGGAATATGGGGTGACAGGTCCTCTTTACAGTGAAATCTGGGGGTCAATATGACCCCACATCTCACCTCTAGGCTGGGAAGCCTGAAATAAAAAAAAAAAAAGATTCTGGCTTTGATCGTACTAGCGAGTTGGTAGAAGCACCGGAGGGCGGTGAGGGGTGGGGGGGGCGTTTATGGCTGGGTATTGCAGGGTATCACCGAGTATGGCTGGGTATCTCCGAGTATGGCTGGGTATGGCAATTTATGGCAGGGTATTGCAGGGTATTGGCGGGGTATTGGCGGGTATTGGCGGGTATTGCAGAGTATTGGGGGGTATTGCAGAGTATTGGGGGGTACTGCAGAGTAATGGCAGGGTACTGCAAAGTATTGGGGGGTACTGCAGAGTAATGGGGGTACTGCAGAGTAATGGCAGGGTACTGCAGAGTATTGGGGGGTACTGCAGAGTAATGGCAGGGTACTGCAGAGTATTGGGGGTACTGCAGAGTATTGGGGGGTACTGCAGAGTAATGGCGGGGTACTGCAGAGTAATGGGGGGGCACTGAAGAGTAATGGCGGGTACTGCAGAGTAATGGCGGGTACTGCAGAGTATTAGGGGGTACTGCAGAGTATTGGGGGTACTGCAGAGTATTGGGGGTACTGCAGAGTAATGACAGGGTACTGCAGAGTAATGGGGGGTACTGCAGAGTAATGGCAGGGTACTGCAGAGTAATGGGGGGTACTGCAGAGTAATGGCAGAGTACTGCAGAGTATTGCAGGGTATTGCAGAGTATTGGCAGGGAATTGAGGGGTTAAATTCGGTGAGCAGCGATGTGGGCACTGCAGATGCAGCCCACATCGCTGCTGACACCTATCTCTTTCCCCTCTGCTGTACCGATCGGTACAGAGAGGGGGAGGGAGGAACCGGCGTCATAACATGATGCCGGTTTGTTTACAAGTGATCACTCCGTCATTTGACGGAGCGATCACGTGGTAAACGGCCGCGACGAGCGGCCGTTTACCGTGATCCGTTATGCACCGGGTCCACTGGACCCGGCGGTCACAGATGATCTCGTGTGCGCGCCCCAGGGGGCACGTGAGAGCAGAATTCTGGGAGGCCGTTAATTAACGGCCTCTCAGAGTTAAAAAACCGCCCTGAAGCCGTTAATCGGCAATGGGCGGTTGTTAAGTGGTTAAAGATGTTTTTGCAAATGTGTGCAAACTAAACCCCCGTTTTCAACACAAACTGTCAGATAGAACGGTTGATCTTCGCCATCATATTTAAAAGGTTGTAAAAGTTAGCACACTGTTAGAGCCAGAAGAGATAATGTGCATTTTTAGTCACTATGATCCTTCTCCTGCATCACCATGCAGACTGTTGCTCCTCCTCTGCTTAACTCCCACAGACTATTACCTCCAGGCATTAACCATCCATTACTGTGTAAAGGATGAGGACATCACTGTTGACCATGTAAGGGTGATGTTCCCAGAACTCCTCTCTTCCTGTACAAAACTTAAAGCGGTAGTAAACCCGCTGAAATAATTATTTTTTTCATACCTGTAAGGGAAAAGGCATAATGAGCTAGTATGCACCGCATACTAGTTCATTCTGAAATACCTTAAAACAAGGCCCCGACATATCGCCCGATACATGCAGAGGGAGCTGACATGTTCCCTCGGCGTGTCTTCCAGATATCGTGGCTCCGGCGCTGTGAGTGGCCGGAGCATATTGTCACGATATTGTCACTCCCACACATGCGCGTGGGAGATTTCTCTTCAAGAGGGTCCGGTGTCTGCTGGGCTTTCAGCCGAGAAACCCCTGTGCGCATGCGCAGCTGCAGTCAGCGGCTCATTGGCAGGGGAATATCTCCTAAACCTGTATTTTTTTTTACCTACAGGTAAGCCATATTATAGGCTTACCTGTAGATAAAAGTAAAAAAATAGACTATACAACGCTTTCATTCTGAAGTAAAGTAATGTTGCATTCTATTCTGTAAGCAAGGAAGGACCCACTCTGAATAAGTCCTTAAGCTGGCACTGATTGCTCGCCACTACTAGGCCAGAGGCCCGCAGCACCTCTCCCCGGAGGCCTAGTAGCTTAGAGGCACATGTTGGACGGTTGACTGTTGTTCCCAGCGAGCTCAATTTGCAAATCCTGGCCACATCGATTTGACACCTATCCCCACAGTCTCTCCGCTGATCCAGGACTCCCCATCATTGACTGTGTAATGATGAAGGCTTTGCTAATGACGGTGTAGAAGCACAGACTTCCTGGCACATCCAGCCTTCCACTGTGCTATACTCACCAACCTTTCTCTGCCCTGAGTAATTGATGGAGAACTTGACCGGACCATACATTCTGACAGTTTCACCTGCCCCTCTGCTCCAGGAGTTCTTTATCAATGACTGAGTGATGATAAAGACATTGCCAATAACCGTGTAGAGGCAAAGTTCCCTCACAGATTCTCCCTGGGCCTCCTCCTGTGATCGGCGCACCCCCCCCCCCCCCCCAGATGGAGGTGCTCTCCTGCTGCTGTCTAGTATCCATCCTCCACTTCACTCCGCCGACAACTCTCCCCTTAGTGGCCTTTTACCTTAGATTATATAGGAGGTCCGCCCCCTGCCAATTCCAGTTAAGGATTGGTCAGGGCTCCCTCATCAGCTGCCTGCCACTCCAGTTCCAGGACCTGCCCCTCTTCCAGAACATTCTCCCTGGAAGCAGGGGAGGCACCTCAGAACTGAAGTACAGATGGCCACTGCTACTCTGACCACTCCCAGCCCCCAGATCAAAACAGACAGGCCTAGCTTGCAGCATAAGCCTGCCTAAATTTGTCTGTGGCTGACAGTCTCCTAGGAAAAATCCTATTACTAGCACCTACCTTTTGGTAGAGGGTGCTACAATTGTTTAGCAGGCTGGTCGGTAAGCCAGGAATTTCTTTGGTTTTGTTGAGATCATTTAATGAGACGGGGAGGGATTCTAACTGTGGGGGGAGGGGGGGTGGGCTTCAACTCACATGACAGTGATCACTGTTCCCGATGACAGAGAGCAGTGATCTCTGTCATGACACAAGGCAGAACGGGGAAATTTGTTTACATAGGCACTTCCCCGTTATGCGGCTCAGTAACACGATCACCGATGTCCGCCGGTCCTGCGGGCGTGGTCACACTGTACGTGGCACGTGCATGCCCGCTAGACCCTCCATTTACAGGTACACCCATTTGCCCATCGCTGCCATTGTGCCAACATATATCAGACCAGTGACACTAATACATGCTAAAAATATGGACTGTTACTGTACTAATGACGCTGGCAGGGAAAGGGTTAACACCACGGGCGATCAAAGGGTTAAATGTGTCCTTAGGGGGTGTGTACTAACTGTGTGGGGTTTGCTCTGACTGGGAGAACACAGCAGGAACAAACAATTTATATGTTCTCCCCTGTCAGAACGACGATACGCCTTGTTTTCATTGGCAGATCGCTTTTCTGCCTCTCTGGGGAACGATCGCAGGTGGCCGGCGGACATCGCATCTGCCGGACCCACTGATTGGCTTACCCTCTGTCCAATCAGCGCATGCCCAGAGGCTATTGCATGAAGTGATGCACAGGTACGTTGTTTTGCGCAGCCGTACTTCCTTGCCACAGTAAATGCGCAGAAGGCGACCCAAAACTGGTTAATAGTTTATAATAATAATAACAACTATAATAATAATTAATTATAATAGAAAATACGAAAAACTAAATGATCCAAATGTAATCAATTCATTAAACTCGTAGGTTGAATCGTTTTTCGTACTTTCGGATTTTTATGTTTTTTTCATTTTTGTTCTTTTTTGGATTTCCCTTGTAGTCATGCCCCCATAGGGGTTGCTGAAAGTAGTGGTTCACCTGTCACCCTGCCCAGCCCAATATCCATCTCTCAGTCACTCAGACATAGACCAGTGTTTTTGTTGCTTTGTTTTGTTTTTATTGAGGGTATTTAATGTGGATGGGTATTTGGGAATTATGGAATGCCCAAAAAATTCAGTGCAAACTTGCTTAGGATTCCTATATACACTTCACTCTTCTCTCCAGCACAAGCACTTGCTGCACACTGATCCTTCTCCAGCACTTCACTTTCTGCAGACTGTTACTCCACTAGCACTTCCCTTGCTGCAGACTGTTACTCCTCCAGACTAGCTAGCACCGCATGGGTAGGCTTGACACTGCTTCAGCCAGGCCTCAGCGAACTGCCTTTTGCGGGCAGGGACCTCAGGCCCCTGTGCTGTAGAATAGTTCAGGTGCTAGCTATCCTCTATTCAGCTACCACTCCCAGGTAGGTCTCTTAAGGTCTTGCCAGCCAGCCTCGCTGCAATGACCTCTCTCCACTGCCCTTCTCACAGTCCTCTCTTCTGGTTCTGCACCCATCCTAATTGCAATCTCCCAGTTCTCTCAGACGTGCCTCCCCAGTCCTCTCGACTGTGGCCAGTAGTCCTCACTGGAGAATCTTAGAAGTGTTCTCTCCCAATGTCCTCTCTCCACTCCCTAATGTGCCTCTCCTTCCAGGATCTCTTCACTCCTCCTGGATGAACCCGAGCCTGGATTCCAGGGTTACCTCTCCCTCCCCAGACTGGGGAGCTCCCCATGGGCCCCCGACAGCCTCCACACTCTCTCACTCCAGCTCTTCCACCCAACAGCCCCCCTCCCCACTGGTCTGACCCCCAGATATTTAAGGAGGCCTGCCCCCTGCCAATCCAAGTTGGGGATTGGTCAAGGCTCCTTACGATACCTCAGGCAGTGCCACCTCTAATCCCCTCCTCTCCTTCTAGCACTTTCTAGAAGGAAGAGGGAGGTGACAGTGAAGTGATGCTGCCTGTGAGTCACCAGTAGGGAGGAGCTTCGTGTTCGAGACGAACGTACGTTCGACTCGAACATTGGCTGTTCGTCCGTTCGGCGAAGTCCGAACATTTTGGTCCGTTCGCGCCAAATTCGTGTGGCGCTCACGGCCCACAATGCACTGCGATGGCGCAGTGCATTGCTGGCTCATAATTGGCCAAGCATGCACTGTGACCCCGCATGCTTGGCCAATCGCAGCGCCAGCAGCGAGGAGAGCCATGATTGGCCACAGGCAGGATGCCTGTGGCCAATCATAGCTCAGGCTGTGTAGTGCATGCCCCACACTATATAAGGCCGCCAGCGCGGCGGCCTTGTGTAGTGTGTTGGCGTCTGAAGCAGTGGGTGTTCTGTGTACCTTCAACACAGTACACACCGATCGTTTTTGGCCGATTTTCGATCTTGCTGTTGTGTAGTGGTTATTGTCTGCGTGCCCTGACCGCAGTATACACCGCTATATTCACCTCACCTATATAGCTAGTGATCTATCTTTTATAATAGAGCTTGCAGTCAGTAGTGTTAGGAGATAGTGCGTGCTGTCTGTGTGCTCTGTACCCAGTACATACCGCTATATCCACCTACATAGCTGTTCTCTATTTGAGCCCACTTGCCATCTGCCGGAGTTATTGGAAGTTGTGTGTGCCTCCAGGACAGCACAGTATACATCTGTATATACCCCTTTATCTCTGGTGTTCTATAATAAAGGCATCTGCAGGAGTTAGTGGGTTTTGTGTGCCTCTAGCACAATATACACTACCCAACTGCTTTTTTACCCAACTCCCTTCAGGCCATTACCATGTCTGGAAGGCCAGCAAGGAGAGGCAGACAGGCGTGAGCCAAAAAAAGAGGGCAAGCAGGCTCTGTGTCTAGAGACAACAGTGCTGGTCGTGGACGCGGTGCATTGTCATCAGCACGTGGCCATGGGACACGCTTGTCCTTCTTTTCGGCAGCTGGACATGTTGAACCGCAACATGCCAACGACTTGGTAGAGTGGATGACCAAGCCCTCTTCATCCTCCTCATCCTCTCTCACCCAGTCTCAGGGTACTAGCAAAGCAGCTGCCAACGCATCGTCTTCCCTCCTCTCAATGTCATCATCAGTGACTCCTTCCCTAGACCCACCACGTCCTCCTGAGGAGTCTCCTGAACTCTTTGAGCACAGTGTTGGGTACATGCTCCAGGAGGATGCCCAGTGTTTTGTGGGCTCTGATGATGACACTCAGCTAGAGGAAGGCAGTAGCGTGAGCGCAGAGAGAGGGGATGCTCAAGAAGGACAGCAATCTGGCAGTCATGTTCCACAAGCTGCAGCATACTGCCAGGTTTGCTACAGCGATGAAGAGGGAGGGGATGATGAGGGCACTGACTCCACGTGGGTGCCTGGAAGGAGGGAGGAGGAGGAGGAGGCACATGTCCAACGAGGCAGGATGCCCTCCGGGGGCCAGCTTAGGGGCAGCATACCGACTGAATCACACCGCAGAGCTCCGCCTGTGCAGAGCGCTGCCTCTGCGCGTTATTCTAAAAGTTCTTTGGTGTGGGCCTTTTTTGAGACGAGTGCATCAGATCGCACCGCTGCTATTTGCAACATATGTCTCAAGCGTATCTCACGTGGTCAAAACATCAGCCGCTTGGGCACCACATGCTTGACCAGACATATGTTGACCTGCCATGCAGCTCGTTGGCAAGCGTACCTCAAAGACCCACACCAAAGAACAAAGCGGACCTCTCCTTGCTCCTCATCAGCTGGCATCTCCAACCCCACTAGACCTTCAGTCCTCTCTGAAACCTGCTCTGAGAGGAATGAAGGTGTAGAATTAGGTGTGTCACAGCCAAGTGCTTCCGGGAACTCTGCTAGTGGTACATCCACATCCGATTATAGCAGGCAAATGCCCCTGCCCCAGCTGCTGGACCGGCGGAAGAAGTTTACTCCCAGCCATCCACATGCCCAGCGGTTGAATGCTAGCTTGGCTAAATTGCTAGCACTTCAACTGCTGCCTTTTCAGTTGGTAGACTCGGCCCCCTTCCGTGAGTTTGTACAATGTGCGGTTCCTCAGTGGCAGGTCCCCAAACGCCACTTTTTCTCACGGAAGGCGATTCCGGCTCTCTACCGACATGTGGAAGGCAATGTCCTTGCCTCGCTGGACAGGGCGGTCAGCGGTAAGGTGCATATTACCGCTGACTCATGGTCCAGCAGGCATGGACAGGGACGTTACCTGTCTTTCACGGCCCATTGGGTCACTCTTCTGGCAGCTGGGAAGGATGCAGGACAAGGTGCAGTAGTGTTGGAGGTTGTTCCGCCACCACGCCTCCAAAATGCTACTATTGGTTGTGACACACCTCTCTCCTCCACCCCCTCCTCTTCTTCTACCTCCATGGCCTCTTCCAGTGCTCTGTCCTCAGAACCAGCGGTGCTTCATAGGCGTTCCAGGGGCTACGCAAGTACGCAGGCAAAACGATGCCATGCCGCGCTGCTTTGTTTGGGGGACAGGAGCCACACTGGGGCGGATGTTTTGTCAGCTCTGCAGGGGCAGGCCGAGAGGTGGTTGACGCCACGCCAGCTTAAGCCAGGAATGGTGGTTTGTGACAATGGCACCAACCTCCTCTCCGCCCTCCGACAGGGACAACTGACCCATGTGCCCTGTGTAGCTCACGTCCTTAACCTGGTGGTGCAGCGGTTCTTGGGCAGGTACCCCGGCTTATAGGATGTCCTGAAGCAGGCCAGGAAAGTCTGTGTGCATTTCCGCCGATCAATTAATGCCTGTGCTCGGCTGGCTGAGCTCCAAAAGGAGTTGAACCTGCCCAAGAACCGCCTTATATGTGACATGCCCACCAGATGGAACTCAACATTGGCCATGCTGCAGCGGCTGCACACGCAGCAGAGGGCCATCAATGAGTACCTGTGCGACTACGGCACCAGGACAGGGTCAGGGGAGCTCGGTTTTTTCTCACCACGCTAGTGGGGCATGATCAGGGATGCATGCACTGTCCTGTCACCGTTTGAGGAGGCCACAAGGATGGTGAGCAGTGACAGTGCATGCATCAGTGACACTGTACCTCTTGTCCACCTCTTGGAGCATACGCTGCGTGGAATAATGGACAGGGCACTTGAGGCAGAACAGAGGCAGGAAGAGGAGGACTTCCTTGCCTCTCAAGGCTCCCTTTATCCAGACAGTGTTCCTGCTGTGCCACCCATCACACAGGAAGAGGATGAGGAGGAGGAGGAGGAGGAGGAGGATGATTGTGTCAGCATGGAGGTGGAGGCTGGCACTCAGCATCAGCATCAGCATCAGCAGCAGCAGCAGCAGCAGCAGTCTTGTAGGGATGATTTACAGTCCCAAGAAACACGTGGACTTGTACGTGGCTGGGAGGAGGTAGCTGCGGATCATGTTGTCCTTAGTGACCCAGAGGACTCCGGACCGAATGCCTCAGCTAACCTACGCTGCATGGCCTCCCTGATCCTGCAAAGCCTGCGGAAGGATCCTCGTATTCTTCAGATCAAGGAGAGGGACCATTACTGGCTGGCCACTCTCCTTGATCCACGGTACAAGGGTAAGGTTGCCGACCTTATCTTGCCATCGCAGAGGGAGCAGAGGATGAGACATCTCCGGGAGGCCTTGCAGAAAGGTCTGTGCAACGCGTTCCCAGAGACTGGGAGGTTACAAACTCCTGGTCCTGGACAACGTGTTGCTGAGGCATCGGTCAGAAGGAGCGGTGGAGAAGGTGGCCGTCTGACTGATGCTTTCAGACAATTTTTTAGTCCGCAGCCCCAAGGTATGATCGGTTCCAGCAACCATCGCCAGCGTCTGATTTACATGGTGCAGGAATACCTAGGGGCAAGGTCAGACTTGGACACCTTTCCCACCGAAAATCCTCTGGCTTACTGGGTCTTGAGGATGGATCACTGGCCAGAGCTTGCACAGTATGCAATTGAGCTACTGGCCTGTCCTGCATCCAGCGTTCTTTTGGAACGCACCTTCAGTGCTGCTGGTGGCTTTGTTACCGATCACAGGGTGCGCCTGTCCACCGAATCAGTTGATCGACTGACCTTCATCAAGATGAATCAGTCTTGGATCACCCACAGCTACCAAGCACCTGAAGCTGATGTAACAGAATAATTGGTTTTGAAATATCACATCCCTTCAAGACTGCCTATGCTGATGCTGAGTGACTGTCCTGTTATGTTGATTGTCTATCCTCTTCCTCCTCCGCTGATATGTTGGAAGAACATTTCTGGTTCTGGTTGATGCCATCAGCCCAATTTTTCTGCCCCTGTTTAACAGGGACGTTTAATTACAATTTTTGATGCAATGCTTTGCAGCAGGGCTAATTCCTGCAATAAAACTAGAGTATATGGCAGAGGTTGCAGTGTGGTGGCACCAGCACCAGTGCCTAAGGCCCAATTTTTCTGCCCCTGTTTAACAGGGGCGTTTAAGTACAATTTTTGATGCAATGCTTTGCAGCAGGGCTAATTCCTGCAATCAAACTAGAGTATATGGCAGAGGTTGCAGTGTGGTGGCACCAGCACCAGTGCCTAAGGCCCAATTTTTCTGCCCCTGTTTAACAGGGGCGTTTAAGTACAATTTTTGATGCAATGCTTTGCAGCAGGGCTAATTCCTGCAATAAAACTAGAGTATATGGAAGAGGTTGCAGTGTGGTGGCACCAGCAGCAGTTCCTAAGGCCAAATTTTTCTGCCCCTGTTTAACAGGGGCGTTTAAGTACAATTTTTGATGCAATGCTTTGCAGCAGGGCTAATTCCTGCAATAAAACTAGAGTATATGGCAGAGGTTGCAGTGTGGTGGCACCAGCACCAGTGCCTAAGGCCCAATTTTTCTGCCCCTGTTTAACAGGGGCGTTTAAGTACAATTTTTGATGCAATGCTTTGCAGCAGGGCTAATTCCTGCAATAAAACTAGAGTATATGGCAGAGGTTGCAGTGTGGTGGCACCAGCACCAGTGCCTAAGGCCCAATTTTTCTGCCCCTGTTTAACAGGGGCGTTTAATTACAATTTTTGATGCAATGCTTTGCAGCAGGGCTAATTCCTGCAATAAAACTAGAGTATATGGCAGAGGTTGCAGTGTGGTGGCACCAGCACCAGTGCCTAAGGCCCAATTTTTCTGCCCCTGTTTAACAGGGGCGTTTAAGTACAATTTTTGATGCAATGCTTTGCAGCAGGGCTAATTCCTGCAATAAAACTAGATTATATGGCAGAGGTTGCAGTGTGGTGGCACCAGCACCAGTGCCTAAGGCCCAATTTTTCTGCCCCTGTTTAACAGGGGCGTTTAAGTACAATTTTTGATGCAATGCTTTGCAGCAGGGCTAATTCCTGCAATAAAACTAGAGTATATGGAAGAGGTTGCAGTGTGGTGGCACCAGCAGCAGTGCCTAAGGCCAATTTTTTCTGCCCCTGTTTAACAGGGACATGTAATTACAATTCTTGATATAATATTTCACAGGAGGGCCCCTTCCTGTGCCCACCCAGAGTAACGGTGAGGACTTATAATGTTGTGGCACCAGCACCACAACCACCAAAGGTCAATTTTTCTACCACTGTTCAACAATGGCATGTAATTACAATTCTTGATATAATCGTTCACAGCAGGGCGCTCCAGCGCCCACCAAGAGTCACTTTGAGGGCTTACAATGTTGTGGCAAAACCAACACCTTGTTCCGCCATTTCTGCAGAGCATATAGGGCAGGCCCCTACTTTCAAACATCCAATTTACAAACATCTCCTACTTGCAAACGGAAGGAGACAACAGCAAGTGAGATGAAAAAAGATGGACGACAAAACAAATTATACAGGGGTGATAACCCTTCCCTATGTTTTCCAAAAAGCTTAAAAATAGTTTTTTTGACTGGAGCTACACTTTAAAAATGTACCAGTTGAAAATTACAAACAGATTCAACTTAACACAACAAACCTACACAGTCCCTGTCTTGTTTGCACCCCCTGTATACTGCTGTTCTGAGTATATAGGGCCTGGGGGCCACACGCATTTCCTTTTTTTAATATGGGTACAGGGTTCCCCTTAATATGCGTACAAGACCCAAATAGGCTGGTAATGGGCAGGGAGGGCTACCCATGCCATTTTTCTCAATGATTTTCAACCATATTGCAGGAACCAGATATAACATTAAAACCGCAAGCAGTTTTAAATGGTGTTATTTCCGTTTAATGTCATTTTGTGCAGGGACTGTTCTAAACACGGGAAACACGTGGCACTTCACAGGCATACTACAGAAACCCCCCAGGCACCATATTTAAAGGAATATTTCACTTTTTTTTCACTTTAATCGTCATTAAAATCAGTGCTCCCGCCAAAACGGCCATTTTTAAAAACATTTTAGGCATTGACCCATGTCCCCTGGGGCAGGAGCCAGGTCCCCAAACCCTTTTTAGGACAGTATCTTGCATATTAGCCGTTAAAAATAGCACTTTTAATTTCGAACGTTCGAGTCCCATAGACTTCAATGGGGTTCTAACGTTCGTACGAATTTGGGGTCCGTTTGAAAGTTCTGGTGCGAACCGAACCGGGGGGTGTTCGGCTCATCCCTAGTCACCAGCTGCTACCCTGAGCCACTCCCAGCCCAAAATTAAGACAAACAGGCCTAGCAACCAGCTAGGCCTGCCTAAATGTACCTACTCTGCCAGAAAATCCTCACTCTCGCACCTACTTAACTAGAGGTTGCTACATCCTTCTTTGTGACAATAATTTTGGTATGCCTCTGAAAGTGAGGCCCGGAGTGCATGACTGCAAGGAAACTAACGGAGGGCCGGGCATGACAGGGATGTATAAGGGCAGCAGGGGGTTAATTGGGAGGTAGGCAGAGGCCGGTAGGAGGAGCTGGGAGAGTCTGTTGTATGGAGGGGGCGGAGCCGTATAAAAGGTGGAGGGGCGGAGCTGAATTCAGTCCGACGGAGGAGAACCAGAGAGGAGGCAGTTGTTTCGCTGCTCCTCTGAAGATGTCTGAAGTGGACCTGCTGCTGGCGGAACTGCGGCGTCAGGCAGAGGAGCGGGGACCGGACTGGCTGCGGGCTCGGATCGGTGGACTGGCGGGATCGGTCGGATCGGACGGAGCGGACGCTCGGAGGGGTGAGGTGCTGCTGCGCGCGCAGAGGTCTAGGCCTCCGGCGCGTTTTTCTCCCAGGCCTGACCCTCGGCCGCCTCGTATGGTTCGCAGCCCTGGGGAGGATCGTTCCCTCCCACCGGCGAAGAGGTCCCAGGGGACTTTGGGGGGTGCTGAGCGGCCTTCACGCCGCGTACCCGGGGGGGGGAGGGGCGGGCGGGCCTCGTGGACGGCGGGCGGCCATCTTGCCTGCGGGGGGGTGACATTGCTGTTGCTGCTGGACGCTCTGCTGAGGGGGGGGGGCGGCCATCTTGCCTGCGGGGGGGGGGGGTGGAATTGTGGTTGCTGCTGGACGCTCTGCTGAGGGGGAGGGCGGCTCAAGGGTGGCTCAGCTTTGGCTCCAGAGGCTCGGGACAGGGGGGATGTCGCCGGGCCCGGGCAGGTACGAGGATCGCCTGTGGGCTGCTCTGCCCAGCGTGGATCAGGGAGCGCCCAGGGGTCTGCTACACGTGGGGCTGGCAGGGCTGGTCCGCATCGCCAGGCTGCTGTGGATGGATCGGCCGTGAGTGTGGCTGCTCCCCTGCGGGCTGCAACGTTGGCCTCCGGGGTCTCTTCCCCCGGGGGGATTACACCCCCGCCTACGTGGGGACCGGATGATCGCTCAGAAGGGGAGGTCTCGGACGATGACGAACTGCCGGGTCCTAGCGGTGCTGTCGCCGGTCCGGCTGTGAGGAACGCCCCTGGGCCACCAGGTGAGTCCCCTGATGCGTTGTCCTTGTCGCATGCATTGCAGGGCTTGTTGGGGGTGGTACAGGCGGGCACAGGGTGGCCAGTGCCGCCGGTGGGGGGGGAGCCGGGGGGGCGGGCGTCTCGGGTGGGGGGGTGCCGGGGGGGGGGACTCTGCCGGGGCTTTGCGGGATCTGATGGATGGGCTGTGGGCGTTGGTTGGTCGCTTCGACCGGGGACAGGCCCCACCGCCTGTGGCCCCGTGGGTGGCTCCCCCGGCGGCCTCTGCGGTGCCCGTGTCGGCGCCAGTGGCGGCTGCGGACGGAGGGAAGAAGGATGCGATTGTGCGGGAGGACATCGTGCGGTTGGCCGACGTGGCGCGGTGCGAGGTTTACGTGTGTTTTGAGGGCCCGCTGGGGGCTCATTTGAAACAGGAGGTCCGGGAGAAAATTTGGAAGGGGGAGTTTGTGGAGATTTTCTCGCTTCTCCCGTTGGAGAAGTTCAACTTGGATAGGGTAAAGCCCGACGATTCCAAGAAGGAGGACGAGGAGAAGCGGCGGTATCGGCTGATTCCGCGCACGTTCTCCAACTGGCTCCAGGCGTTTGCCATCTTGGCGAGTGTCATCGGCGAGAAAAGCCCCGAGTATTGTTCGGCGCTTTTCTGTTACATGGATGCGATCGGTGAGGCCCATCGTGCGTATGGGGGGGGTGGCGTGGCTCCGGTACGACGAGCAGTTTCGGCAGCGCAAGGCGGTGCGGCCGGAACTGCGTTGGGACCATAAGGACATCAGCCTTTGGATGAGGCTGATGTCTTCGACGAGGGCGGCGCCTCAGTTTTTTCAGGGGGGGGGGCCGAGAGTGTGCGCCTACCTCGGGACTGTCGGCCAGAAAAAAGTGGGGGGTTTGCTGGCAATATAACGAGGGTGCCTGCAGGTTCGGGGGCACGTGCAAGTTCAAGCACGAGTGTTCCGGTTGCGGTGGGGCCCACGCGTTGTCCCGCTGTTTCCGTAAAGGGAAGCGGGCCGGGGATGCCGCTCAGAAGAGGGAGGACGCCGGTGATGCTGGCAAGGATGCTCC
The DNA here is from genome assembly GCF_037356315.1 of Lithobates pipiens. NCBI lineage: Eukaryota > Metazoa > Chordata > Amphibia > Anura > Ranidae > Lithobates > Lithobates pipiens. The sequence continues at coordinate 60,282,716 of NW_027507764.1, forward strand.
CTTTTCTAAGTAGGTATCCGGATAGGGCGGCGGCTCGGTTGTTGGAGGCGGGGTTTCGGGATGGCTTTCCGATTCCGTGCTCGTTGCCGGGGGTGCCGCGGGTTGCCAAGAATTTGAAGTCGGCGTTGGAGCGTCCAGGGGTGGTGGACGAGAAGCTGCGGAAGGAGGTGGCGTTGGGGCGCATGGGGGGGCCGTTGGCGGACAAGCCATGGCCCGACTTGGTGGTTTCCCCGTTGGGGGTGGTCCCCAAGAAGGAGCCGGGGAAGTTTCGGCTCATTCATCACCTGTCCTTTCCAAAGGGGGGCTCGATGAATGATTTCATCGACCCTGAGGTGTGCACTATTTCTTACACGTCGTTTGACGCCGCTGTCCGGTGGGTGCGGCAGTATGGGCGTGGGGTACTGATGGCCAAGGCCGATGTGGAGTCGGCTTTTCGGCTGCTTCCGGTTCATCCTGATAGCTTTCGGCTGTTGGGGTGCTGCTGGCGCAATGAGTATTTTGTAGACATGTGCCTGCCGATGGGTTGTTCGATCTCCTGTGCGTACTTCGAAACGTTTAGCTCCTTTTTGGAATGGGTGGTGCGGGATGCGGCGGGTCTGGAGTCGGTCATTCATTATTTGGATGATTTTCTCTGCGTGGGCCCCCCTGCCTCCGCTGTGTATGCGATTTTGTTGTCCACATTGCAGCACATCGCGGGCAGGTTTGGGGTTCCCCTGGCGGCCGATAAGATGGAGGGTCCGACGTCTGAACTGAGTTTCCTGGGGATCGTGATTGATTCCCAGGCTATGGAGTGCCGGCTGCCAGAGGCCAAGCTGTTGGATTTGCAGCGGGAGATTCGGGAGATTCAGGGTCGGCGTAAGGTCCAGTTGCGGACCTTGCAGTCGCTTTTGGGTAAACTTAATTTCGCCTGCAGAATTATTCCCATGGGGCGAATTTTTTGCCGGCGGCTGTCGGCGGCGACGGCGGGTGTCAGCGTTCCCACTCACTTCATACGGTTGGGGGGTGAGCACCGTGCGGATTTGCGTGTCTGGCACGAGTTTTTGGCTTCTTACAATGGCCGGGCCATGTGGATGGCGGGCCCGGTCAGTAACTTTGATTTGGATTTGGTTACGGACGCAGCGGGTTCCTCGGGTTACGGGGCGTTTTTCCGGGGACGGTGGAGTGCGGAGCCTTGGCCGGAGGCTTGGCGGGCGGCGGGGTTCCTGGGCAACCTGGTCCTGTTGGAACTTTTTCCGATCGTGTTGGCTATGGAACTGTGGGGGGAGGAGTGTCGGAATCTGAAGTTGCGCATTAATTGCGACAACATGGGGGTGGTGCAGGTGGTGAACCGGGTGTCGGCTTCTTCCCCTCCTGTTATTCGTTTGATGCGGCAGTTGGTCTTGCGTTGTTTGCAGCTTGATGTCTTTGTTTACGCTGTTCATATCCCGGGCGTGGAAAACGAGTTGGCTGACTCCCTGTCTCGTTTTCAGTGGGACCGGTTCCGGGAGCTGGCGCCGGGCCCGGAGGCGGACGGGGCGCCTTGCCCGGAGTGGATCTGGAAGCTGCCCTTGGAGTCGCTGCCGGATGGATTCGACGGTCAGTGAGTGGGCCCACCTGGTTGGCCTATTCCAAGGTTTGGTCGGAATGGTATGGTCTGGTTCGGGAGGCGGGGGTGGTTGATCGGGGCTCTGATTGGCAGTTGTTGGTAATCTATTTTGTGGCTCGGAATATGGAGTGTGGGGTGTCGGTTTCTGCGATCGGTTGGAAGTTGGCGGGTTTGGCTTTTTTGTTTAAGCTGTTGCGGATAGAGGACTGGACGAAGGATTTTTGGGTGCGTCAGGCGTTGAAGGGTTATCGCAGGCGCTGCAGGGCTCCGGATACGAGGAGGCCGGTGACGTTTGCTACTTTGCAGGCGATCTGTGCCCAGTTGGGGGGGGTGTGTTCTTCGGAGTATGAGGTGCGTTTGTTTCGGGCTGCTTTTTCCTTGGCGTTCTATGGGGCTTTTTGCGTCGGGGAGTTGGTTAGCCCCTCCAAGCACGTGGCCGGGGGGTTGTTTGATGGGGAGGTTCGCTTAGGGGCGGACAGGGTTGGCCTCTGGCTGCGCAGGTCCAAAACGGATCAGCTGGGGAAAGGGGTGCTGGTGTCGCTGTTTGCTTTACCGGGATCCGGGGTGTGCCCGGTGTCGGCGGTGAGGGACTTTCGCGCTGTCCGTTGTGGGGGGGAGGGTCCATTCCTGTGTCACGCAGAGGGGTCCTTCTTGTCAAGATACCAGTTTGTTTCAGTTTTCCGTAAGTGTTTGCGGGCGGTGGGGTTGGATGGGAGAGAATTTGCGTCCCATTCGTTCCGGATCGGGGCGGCCACGGAGGCGGCCCGGTGCGGTCTGGATGAGGCGGCGGTTCGCAGGATTGGGAGGTGGGAGTCGCGGCGTTTCCGTTCTTACGTCAGGCCGCACTTGGTATTACTTTAATTGTAGCGTTATGGGCTCTTTCAAAAAAAAAAAAAAAAGGAAACAACATGCAAACCGCCATGGGAGATGCTAAGCGCTCTGTTGGTAATTTTACTGCGATCCCTGTGCTGGGGTTGCAGGCGTTGTTCTGTTTTCCTATGTGTCTGTTAATGTGTGGGGTTTTTGTTCTGCTCGCTGTGTTCGTTCCTTCCCCGGGGGGTTTCTCTTTGTGGGTTGTTTGGGGTGGTTGAGGTGGTGTCGATTTCGCTGGGGTGACGCTGTTCCTGGGGTTGGGGTGCTTTTTACGCTGTTGGTTTTTCTTTCAGATGGAGGTCCGGCTCGCCTCGTCTGGATCGTGGGCCACTCCTACGTGTGTTGGGGGGCCAGGAGAGGAGATCAGCGTCCGGAGGGCAGGCAACTGGGGATTTCTCGGGGGGAGGCGCATTTGCGGTGGTTGGGTGTCCCTGGGCTGCGCTGGGGTAGTTTGGTGGAGGAGGTGGAGAGACATGTGTCTCGGGGGGGTCCCCCGGCGGTGCTGGTGGTTCACGCGGGGGGGAATGACCTGGGGGTCAGGAAGATCCGGGACTTGCTTGCGGACATCAAGTCTGACTTTCTGCAGCTGCGTTTCCGCTTTCCGGGTACGGTACTGGTGTGGTCGGACATCGTGGCGCGGACGGCATGGCGTTGGGCCCGTTCGGTGTCAAGCATTCAGAAGACCCGTATTAGGGTTAACAAGGTTATTGGGCGATTCGTGGCCAATCAGGGCGGGATTGTGGTTCGCCACCGGGAACTGGAGTGCAATGTGGGCATGTACCTTAGGCGGGATGGGGTGCATTTGTCCGATATGGGGATTGATTTGTGGTCCTTGGGTTTACAGGAGGGCATCCGAAGGGCGTTGCGGGTGTGGGGTGGCCCGCAAGGGTAAGGTAGTCACCCTTTTGGGCTGTGGCGGTGTGTGTCTGGTGGTCTTTGACGGTTGGCGGTAAAATCAGAAGTCATCTGCTATGGGGTGGGGGGCCCATTGCTAAGATGGGTCCCTCCGGTGTATTCCTGAACGTTGGAGGGAATACCGGTATGGTTGTCACTGCGGAGGTTGTCTCCGAGCGGTCACAGCTGGAGGCCTGGAGAAGTGGGAAGTGGGTACCGCAGTGACTTGTTGGGTTGGTAAAGTTATGGATCACCATCAGAGATCACCAGACCGGGCATGTTAGCTATATGCTATTTCGTTACCAGATTTGTGTTATTGGTTATATGTTTATGTTTATTAAGTATATTTTATATTATACATTCTTTCGGTTATATATATATTTATGGAGATATATATTTATATATTTTTGGTTGGAGTATTTGAGGTTTGTAATAAAGGCTGTTATGGCCATTTTACTCCAAAGCAAGGTGTGGTCTCTTACTTATGGGTAAAACATGGGGGGTAGAGGTTGGAGTGGAATGGGTAACAGGTTATAGTGGGGGCCTTTAGACTACCCTGGTCATGAATGAATATGCCGAATTGCATCCGAAAACAAATTTATAACTAAATGAATTGCACATGTTTAGTGTCAAACCAGTACTTGGACAGGTTCATCTAGTGCCCAGGGCAAGGATGCAGAACTGTGCCTCTCCCCTGCAGTTAATCCGTGCTATAGTATGGGTTTACTGCCCTGTGTCCATGTCTCTGTCTGCCCCTGCACTGCCCAGAGCAGCTCTCCCTCCTGCGCACCCCTTGTCCCGGCCCTGTGTCCAGCAAGCACACCTGTTAGTACAGTAAATAGTTTGCTTAAACTTTTTATTAACAACGTCAATGCACATTCCAACATTTTCAAAATAGTAAAAGGAATTATTTTTCATATGTAAGTTAATAACATTCATCAAACCATTTCATCTTCCTTTCCTCTTAACAAAGAGTGTTAATGTATCATGGGCAAATGTCATTTATCGTACAGGAAATATTGTGACATGCCATTTAAGTCCCGGGGAACATTTTCACCACCCCTTTTTTGTCTTTCATCCAAGAAATGTCACTTGTCTCCGATGCTAAATGTGTTATGTTAATGTTTCTATGAAAATGTTACACTTACTCCACAGGCTTTGAGTACTGCTTTTTTCCCTCTTCATTTTTTTCTTAACCTGCTGCTTTCAAAGTTCTCTGTGAACCGAGAATACTGAATACTGAAAATGTGTGTAAAGGTGGAAAAGCTAAACTTTCATCCGGTTGGGAAGTGTCTGAATTCTATCTTTTTGAAAATTAATTTTTATCTTCAATAGCTACAATTGCATTCCCTTTATGTTTTTATTTTATTCATTTTTTTATTACTGCTTTACTGCCGTATTATGGCTCAACAGTGATAGAAGATAAATAAATTTGTGGCTGCTACATATTTAAAATTTTTACAGATTCGACTTCAAGCTCAGAAGTGATTTTGGTGACTGCAAGCCTAGTTTCCCATACCGAATTCCAATCGCACTGCCTTTTAGATCCGCAGTCAGTGTAATCTTAACACCAAAAATGCAGGTCGTAAAATGCAGTGTGTTTGCCTGCACCAGATCGCATAAAACAGAACAAGCATGCAATCCGGTTGCTTTTATTTACAACAAAAAGCCTCATAAACAGGACTTTAACCCCCCTGGCGGTATTCCCGAGTCTGGCTCGGGGTGGAAGTTTTATACCAAAAGCGGTAACCCTGAGCCAGACTCGGGATCGCATCGCCGAATGCAGGAGGAGGTTTACTTACCTTGTCCCCTGGATCCAGCGATGTCCCCCCGCTGTACGAGCGGCTCGTCCTCCGCTCGATTCATCACGGAGCCGAGCTCCGTTCCCTGCGAGCGTTGCGACGCATGGGGGCGGAGATCGGCGCCAAATTCAAAAAGTGAAACACACACATTACATATAGTATAATGTAATCTTACAGATAATTTCACATCCCCTTTGCCCCTAGTGGTCTGCCCAGTGTCCTGCATGCAGTTTTATAATATAAAAACTGTTCTTTATGCCTGCAAATTGGAGATTGTCCATAGCAACCAAAACTGTTACTTTACATCAAAAATTATTTTAGACCAGCTAGAAAACAGTGATAATAAATTAGAATCACTCGCAGAATTGAGCGATAGCGATTTGTGGGGAGATCCGTCATCAAATACTGAAAAGTAATGACAGTGACAATTCTGCAACTGAGAAAATTTCTGTGTTTTTGATTTGATTACATTATTGAATAATTTTTATTATTATTATATTATTATTTGGTATAATTATTTATAGTTATTTATTATATTATAATTTATGATTTCATTTTTCAAACTTTATCATACCCGGGATGTCTGCTAGACTCTGGTTTGGACAGATTTAAGTGAGTTATTCATAAGAATTACAGGACTACAATATAAAACGCAAAATTTTCATGCAAAATAATTGTACCGCTTTCAGCACCTAAAATCAGAAATAATCATACCGCCAGGGAGGTTAAATGGCAACAGTAATATTTCATAATAATGTGTAACTTGGAGTGCTTTAAAAAAGTGTGGTACCCTCTAGTGTGCTGGAAGTAGAATAGATTGTTGTTAGAGTATGTAAATTGTTCTGACTTGGCTGGCAGCCAAGCTTGAGTTGCTTCACTGGGTCAGGGTTTGAGGGACTCAGGGAGGGCAGGAGTCATCTATGAGACCTTCCCCTACTTCTGGAACTTGCTGGAAACTTCCAGAAGAATGGGCATGGAGGTGAGGAGGAGCTGCCAGGAGTCTTTTAAGTATTCTGAGGGCATTAATCAATCTCCAACAGATGGGTAGGCAGGTGATAGGCTACCTCAAATATTCAGTCCAGCAGGGGCAGTGGAGTTCTGGTGGAAGATGGAGATGGATCGTTAGGCTGTTGTGGCCCTTAAGGGTAGCCCCCTAGTCTAGGGAGTGACCTCGGGCCTGGGCTTGGGTGTGGAAGGGACCTTCTTCACGACACATAAGGGTGTCCTGAGCAGGAAAAGGACAGAAGAAGAACACTGCCGGGCAAATCTCCAGTGTGTCAGACAGCCAGGTGAGCTGGTGGGTGTTACAGTTGGGAGAGGACTGATAAAGGGTCTGGAGGATATTAGTTATATGAGGAAAGGTTGCAAGCACTGAACTTATTCCCTCTGGAGAAGAGACGCTTGACAGGGGATATGATTTCAATATACAAATACCATACTGGTGACCCCACAATAGGGATAAAACTTTTTCACGAAAGGGAGTTTAACAAGACTCGTAGCCACTCATTAAAATTAGAAGAAAATTGGTTTAACCTTAACCACTTGCTTACTGGGCACTTAAACCCCCCTCAGTCCCAGACCAATTTTCAGCTTTCAGCGCTGATACACTTTGAATGACAATTGCGCGGGCAAACAACACTGTACCCAAATGAAATTTTTATCATTTTTTTCCCACAAATAGAGCTTTCTTTTGGTGGTATTTAGTTACAGCTCGGAGTTTTATTTTTTGCTAAACAAACAAAAAAAGATGCAAAAAAAAAAAAAAAAAAAATCATGTTTTAATAGTTTGTTATAAAATTTTGCAAACGGGTCATTTTTCTCCTTCATTGAAGTGCGCTGATAAGGCGGCACTGATAGGCTGCATTGGTGGGCACTGATGGGCTGCATTGCTGGGCACTGATAGGCTGCATTGGTGGGCACTGATAGGCTGCACTGGTGGGCACTGATAGGCATAGTTAAGGCGGCACTAATAGGCACAGATAAGGCGGCACCGATGGGCACAGATAAGGCGGCACTGATGGGCAAAGATGGGCACAGATAAGATGGCACGGATGGGTGGCACGGATAAGTGGCACGGATGGGTGGCACGGATGGGCACTGATAGGTACCACAGATAGATGGGACTGATGGGCACTGATAGGTGGTACTGATAGGTGGCTCTGATAGGTGGCACTGCTGGGCACTGATGGGCGGCACTGCTGGGCACTGATGGGCGGCACTGCTGGGCACTGATTGGCGGCACTGGGGTGCAGCACCTTTGAGGCAGATTGGGTGGCACTGTGGGGTGGCACTGTGGGTGGCACTGTGGGTGGCACTGTGGGTGGCACTGTGGGCACTATGGGCACAGACGGGGGGCACTTACTTTTACTTTTATTTATCCTTCAGGATGGCACTGCGGGAGGCAGGTGGGCACTGGCAGGTGGCATGTGGTGCCTTGCATTGCTGGCCGTGATCGGGACTGATGTCCCGATCACGGCCGCCGGTGATCGGCTTTTTTTTTTTCTCCTCGCGCTGTCAGCGCGAGGAGGAATAATAGCCGATTACCGGCTCCATTCTATCACATGATCAGCTGTCATTGGCTGACAGCTGATCACGTGATAAGGGGTCGGGATCGACCCCTTGCACGGATCGGTGATCAGGCGAGTCTCACGGACTCGCCGATCACAGAGCGCGCCGCGCGCGCCCCTCAGGGGGCGCGCAGGCCGCTCGTAACCGGGACGACGTCAATAGACGTAGTCCCGGAAATCTAGGTCCGCGCTAATGCCGTCATTCGGCAATAGCGCGGTACCCAAGTGGTTAAACTACATAGAGGGTTCTTTACTGTAAGAGTGGCAAGGATGTGGAATTCCCTTCCACAGGCGGTGGTCTCAGCGAGGGACATTGATAGTTTCAAGAAACTATTAGATAAGCACCTGAACGACCGCAACATACAGGGATATACAATGTAATACTGACATATAATCACACAGGTTGGCTTGATGGACTTTTTTTCAAACTCACCTACTATGTAAAGGAATCTGAGCCAAACCTAATAAGACTGGGGGACAGCAGTCTGGGATGGATGCAGAGTCAGTCTGGGAGGACTGTGGAAGATTAGCCAGGAGGGCTAGAGAAAGGGAAAGCTGCAGCCAGGTGGGCTGGCAGTGCCTGAAGAGGTGGTGCTGGGATCAGTAGCCACAGGAGGAGGACAGCTGGGTACTAGAACTTTTCTACACAAACAAGGGGCCCACAGTCTCTGCCTGTAAAAGGCATTCACTACCGGTCTGATGGAGCCTTTGTCAGATCAACCAAACAGTGGCAGCTGGTCCTGAGAGTTGTAGCTCTAAAAGCAAGATTTGAGCAGGAGGCAGAGGAGAAGTGTATATACGGACTGTATATAGTTGTCAGGCTGAGACAGAAGTACAGTTAAATGACACTTGTTTAATAATAAAAGTAGAAACAACAAACATAGTCAAAACATAAAAACCAAAAAATGTAGCGCTTAAAATAGAAAACACCTCGTGGACAGAAGTGTTATTATAACACACAAAAAATATAAATGCAATAGATAGCGTAGCCAAGCTACACCAAATAAAGGCAAGTGCACTTAGTATAACTACACAAGTGTGAAAAGGTCTTTGTGACTTGTGACATGAAAAAACAAAAAAAGTTCAAATAATGGATGTACCAAGTGGCCTGGGACTATATCAAGACCCTACATAAGAAAAGACAATAGTCTCTATAATCCTAGATGATCACTTCACGGTAGAGAGTAGTCAGGATCTGTTGCAATGCCACACGTCAAAATACCCCAGAGGTGAAGACAGCAGCTGGATGTCACCCTTCATACAGATACCACGTTATAAACAGGAAAGGTAATGGATACGCTTACCCGAAGGTGTGGACCCACACACCTTGGTGGTGAGTCATTCAAACATCAAATTGCGATAGACAGCAATTCCTCCATCCAGGTGATGTAAACCTCAGCTATGCCAATACACCATCCAATCTCGGGGTATCCAATCCGGGACGTTTTTTCGGCTCCAAGGTGGTAAAAAGGACAATCACACCCCAAATAGGTGCGTAAAAAAATGCAACAGAGAAAGAGGGAAAAAAACAAAAAGCCTCTTCATAGAGCAGATTAATCCGATAGGAAATGATTTATTAAAACAAATTAAAAAAAAACAAGATACATGTATGTACAAACCCTCAATGAAGAAGGGTACAAAAATACAGATATCAATAAAAAAAAGCGTAGAAAGTCTGCAGGCTATGTACCCGACATGTTTCGCAATAAACTTCCATACCAAACGCTTATTCAGGCACGCAGCCCAGCAGGTCAGGATAGGGGGGGCGAGTGAGCACCCCCCGCCACCTGGACCATACCAGGCCACATGCCCTCAACATGGGGGGTGGGAGGCCCTGTGCCCCCTTACTCCAAAGCACCTTGTCACCATGTTTATGAGGACAAGGGCCTCTTCCCAACAACCCTGGCTGGTGGTTGTCGGATTTGCAGGCAAAGTGCTTATAAGCATCTGGAAACCCCCTTTAAGTAGGGGGCCCCTGTATCCTGCCCCCCTCACCCTAAGTGAATGAGTATGGGGTATATCGTACCCCTACCCATTGACCTCAAAAGAAGTGTAAAAAATAAAAAGTACACAGGTCTGGCGTGGATTTTAAGGGGAACTCGGTGGCAAAAAAATGGCGTGGGGGGCTCCTCAAAATCCATTCCAGACCTTTATCCGAGCATGCAACCTGGCAGACTGCAGGAAAAGATGGGGGATGAGAGAGAGCGCCCCCCCCCCCCAAACTGTACCAGACCACATGCCCTCAACATTGGGCCTCATGACCACAACCCTGACCGGTGGTTGTGGGAGTCTGTGGGCAACAACAAGGGGACCCCCGGCCTCCCCCCTGTGTGAAATGGTAAGGGGGTACAAAAGTACACCTACCATTTCACCAAAAAAGTGACAAAAGTGTTAAAAATGACAAGAGACAGTTTTTGTCCAAGTCCTTTATTAAAGCGGTAGAGGTAGTAACACCTGCAAAGGAAAAGGCATAATGAGCTAGTATGCACCGCATACTAGCTCATTATGAAATACTTACCTTAGAACGAGGCCCCGACATCTGGCCCGATCCACGCCGAGGGAGCTGACATGCTCCCTCAGCGTTTCTTCCGGGTATCGCGGCTCTGGCGCTGGGAGTGGCCGGAGCCGCGATATCGTCACGCGCGGCATGCGCAGGAGATTTCATTCCGGCCGGTCGGCCACTGCCGGATTTTCAGGCTGGGAATCCCCTTGTGCGCATGCGCCGCTGCAGTCAGCAGCGCATACCGGGGGGAATATCTCATAAACCATAAAGGTTTAGAAGATATTTTTTTTACCTACAGGTAAGCCTTATAGGCTTTCCTGTAGGTAAAAGTTAAAAAACTGAGTATACAACCACTTTAAAGTCTTTTTCTTTTCATCTTCTTCGGGTCTTCTTCCTTCTTCTTTCCTTCATCCTTCGGTTTCTTCCTCCAGTAAACTGATTTTAAGTCTAGCTGCTATTTATTGTATGTCTCAGAGCAGGTGGAGAGTGAAATTGCCCCCTCTGAAGCACGGTTCCATTATATAAATGTCAGAAGAAGAGAAGCGTCACACAGCGGGAGCCTCCCATTGCGAGGAGCGGCCCAAGAACGAAGCAAGGAAGAAGAGAGGCTGTGGCGGAAAATGCCGGACGAGAACATCGGAGCAGAGGATTGGAGGAAGAAGAAGATGGAGCAAGAAGAAGATGGAGGAAGGAAAGAAGAAGGAAGGAGACCCGAAGAAGATGAAAAGAAGAAGACTTTAATAAAGGACTTGAAAAGACTGTCTCTTGTCATTTTTACCACTTTTGTCCCTTTTTTGGTGAAATGGGAGGGTTAAGTACCCCCTTACCATTTCACACAGGGGGGGGGGGGGGGGCGGGATCTGGCTGGGCGGGGGACTTCCAGATTCCGATAAGCCCCCCACCCACAGACCCCCACAACCACCGACCAGGGTTATGGGGACCCCAAAGCACCCTCCCAATGTTGAGGGCATGTGGCCTGGTATGGTTCGCTCTCTCACCCCCCCCCCTTCTTGTAGCCTGCCAGGTTGCATGCTCGGATAAGGGTCTGGTATGGATTTTGAGGGGGACCCCCATGCCATTTTTTTTGGCACAGGGTTCCCCTTAAAATCCATGGCAGACCTGAAGGGCCTGGTATGGATTTTGAGGGGGACCCCCACGGTCGGATTGATATGTAAATAAAGGCAGCATTCACATGTATATCATTCCCCCCAGCAGTGAGAAGATGTGCTGTAACCTATAGCAACCAATCAGTGAGCAGTATTACTGTACAGTGATCTCTAGCAACCAATCAACAAGCAGAAGTCATGTGCTGTAACCTCTAGCAATTAATAAGTGAGCCTTAATGTGTGCTGTAACCTCTAGAAACCAGTCAGTAAGCGGCAATGATATGCTTTAACCTCTGGCAACCAATCGCTGCTTTTTATTGTATGTCCCAGAGCAGGTGGAGAGTGAAATTGCCTGGGGGGGGGGGGCAAGAACATTTTTGGCCAGTGTTCAATCAATATTAAAGATGGCCCTGCATATTTGTTACTTGGACAGTTATACCTATACTTCCTCACATCACCCCACATCACCCCCATAATATTGGCACTTCCAGCTTCTTTTAATTCTGAGTTGAATAATGCGTGCACCATGTCTATAGTGGTGCACCAATCGCTGTATCCCGTGTGCTAGCAACATGATAGTAAATGGGGAATTGCTGTTACAGGCGCAAATGCTTTGTGAGTACGAAAACGACAGTTGAGCATCGGTGTGCGCCGCAACTCATGGTGCAAACCGTTTTTAAATCAGCCCCTATATTTCCAAAAATATTGGGACGGCTGCCTTTACACGTACATGAACTTTAATAGCATCCTAGTCTTAGTTTGTAGGCTTCAATATTGAGTTGGCCCACCCATTGCAGCTATAAGAGCTTTAACTCTTCTGGGAAGGCTGTCCACAAGGTTTAGGAGTGTGTCTATGGCAATGTTTGACCATTCTTCCAGAAGAGCATTTGTGAGGTCAGGCACTGATGTTGGACTAACGCTGGGATGCAATTAAAGTTCATGTGCGTGTAAAGTCAGGTGTCCCAATACTTTTGGTAATATATTGTATGTAAAAGCAACCTAAGACTTGCAAGTAGATGGCCTTTCTATTCCACTCTATTGCAGAGAGAACGCACGTGGGTATTGTACTTCTGTCCCACCGGAGCTGAAACATTCAATCAATAGGGAAACACAAATGTCAGGTCTATGTTGAAGCATATGTAGTAGATCAGAAGAACCTGTTGATGTTTGCAGATGTATAGATATGGTTTACGTTTTATACATACACGCCAACAAAAAAACAAAAAAAAAACATACGTGTTAAAAAAAAAACTATATTGTAGTTTCCCTTTATGATGACTAAATACTATGACAATATTTACTTACAACAAAATTCTATATGCATTGGTGTTATCTTGTAACAGAAATATACAAAGAAGCATTTCACAGATGTCATGGCACTGTCTTTAACTTCAAGCAGTTACTAAGGCTGTTCTTTAAATATTAAAGAGGAGGTCCGGCCTTTTTTATTATTTTTTTTAAAAACTACAAACACTGTAGCTGCTGACTTTTAATAAGGCCACTTACCTGTCCTGCGAGCCTGCGATGTTGGGCCCCCGAGGCTGATCCATCCTTCGGATTGGGTGCCGGCGCCGCCATCCTAAGGGAAAGTAAAAAAAGTAAAATTTCAAATTTTTTTTAATATATTTTTTTTAGAATGTTAATGTAATTTTTCAATTTTAGGGTGGACCTCTGCTTTAAAGCGGAGGTCCACCCTAAAGTGGACCTTCCGCTCATCGGAACCCTCCCCCCCTCCGGCGCCACAATTGGCACCTTTCAGGGGGGAGGGGGGTGCAGGTACCTGTACAGTACAGGTATCTGCACCCACTTCCGGGATAGCTCTCTGCGGAAAGGGGCGTAGATTACGCCCCTTTCCGAAAGTCCCCCGCTGCCTGCTGGGAAACACACAGATCCCAGAGGCAGCGGGTCCATCCTTATTGCGCAGCGCGACTCGCGCATGCGCAGTAGGGAACCAGGAAATGAAGCTGAAAGGCTCCACTTCCTGATTCCCATACCCAAGATGGCGTCGGCAGCACCCGAGAGACGATCGAGAGATCGGCTTCGGGTGCCGACATCGCGGGCGCGCTGGACAGGTAAGTGTCACTATTTTAAAAGTCAGCAGCTGCAGTATTTGTAGCTGCTGGCTTTTAAAAAAAAAAAAAAAACGCGGAGTCCCGGCGGACTCCCTCTTTAAGTAAATATTGGCACAAAGAATATCCAGTTAACACAAGCAACAATTTTTCCGTGAATGTCAAACTAAAGATGATCTTAGTTATCTTTGTAATTACATTTCAGCAGGCACATAGCAATTATTAATACATCAGTTTTATTATAGCCCTAGAATAGATGGAGATTACATTTTTTTTTGAGTATTAAAGGCATTCTATGTTAATGGATAGTGGATGCGAAGTTTAGACTATCGTCAATTTGTATTTGTTCTTTTAGTCTTATAGCCTCAGGGCATAGTTCATAGACATCAGAAAGAAAGGCAAAACAGTACAAGTCTGAGAGGTGAACCATTACTGCACAATATGCAATGTCAAATACAATTGAACAAATATTCAGAACAAAATATAATACGGTCTGACAACATAAAATACCACCCTTCCTAGCAAGATAAATCAGTGTCTTTGCAGTCAAGACAACCATGTACTTTACAAATACAGCCAATAATATAAAAAAGGATATTTGTTTTTAAAAAGGGTGTAGAACTTAACCACATCAATACATCGCACATCCCCTTCCTGCCCAGACCAATTTTCAGCTTTCAGAGCTCTCACACTTTGAATGACAATTACTCAGTCATGCAACACTGTACCCGTATGAAATGTGCATGTTTTTTTCACACAAATAGAGCTTTCTTTTGGTGGTATTTAATCACTAGTGGGTTTATTATTTTTTGTGCTATAAATAAAAAAGACCCTTTTCTTTGTTTCTGTCATAAAATTTAGCAAATTAGTAATCTTTCTTTATACATTTTGGCCAGAATTTATACTGCTACACAGCTTTGGTAAAAATAACCCAACTGAGTGTATATTATTTGGTCTTTGTGAAAGTTATAAGCCCCGTACACACGAGCGGACTTTTCAACATCCAAAGTCCGACGGACTGATTCCGTCAGACTATTCGATCGTGTGTGGGCTGCAACGGACTTTTGACTCGCCAAAGTCTGAAGGACTTTAGAATATGGAACATGCTTCAAATTTTTCCGAAGGAACTCCGCCGGACCCGGTCCCTTCGAAAAATTTGCTCGTGTGTATGCTACTCCGACGGACTAAAACCGACGCTAGGGCAGCTATTGGCTACTGGCTATGAACTTCCTTATTCGAATCCAGTCGCACGTCATCACGTTCGAATCCGTCGGAGTTTAGTGTGATTGTGTGTGGCCAAGTCCGCTCAGCCGAAAAGTCCGTCAGAACTCTGTCGGAACTCCGGCAGAACTCCGGCAGAACTCCTTCGGAAGTCTGTCGGACATAAGTCCTCTCGTGTGTACGGGGCTTTTACAGTGCCCTAAAAAAAGTATTCATACCCCTTCAAATTTTCCACATTTTGTTATGTTACAACAAAAAGCATGAATTTATTTTATTGGGATTTTATGTGATAGACCAACACAAAGAACGTAATTGTGAAGTGGAAGAAAAATTATAAATGGTTTTCAAAAATGTTTACTTGGTAGAACCACCTTTCACTGTAATTACAGCTGCAAATCTTTTTGGGGATGTCTCTACCAGCTTTGTACATCTAGAGAGCGACATTTTTGCCTATTCTTCTTTGCAAAACAGTTCAAGCTCTTTCAGATTGGATGGAGAGCGTCTGTGAACAGCAATTTTCAAGTCTCGCCACAAATTCTCATTTGGATTTAGGTCTGGGCTTTGAGTGGGCCATTCTAACACATGATCTAAACCATTCTATTGTAGCTCTTGCTCTATGTTTAGGGTCGTTGTCCTGCTGGAAGGTGAACTTTCGCACCACTCTCAAGTCTTTTGCCTTACAGGTTTCCTTCTAAGATTGCCCTCTATTTGGCTCCATCCATCTTCCCATCAGCATGTTTCATGGTGAGGATGGTGTGTTCAGGGTGATTTGCAGGGTTAGTTTTCCGCCAAACGTAGCATTTTGTTTTTAGGCCAAAAAGTTAAATTTTGGTCTCATCTGACCAGAGCACCTTCTTCCACATGTTTGCTGTGTCCTCCACATGGCTTCTTGCAAACTGCAAACGAGACTTCTTATGGCTTTCTTTCAACAATAGTTTTCTTCTTGCCACTCTTCTATAAAGGCCAGATTTGTGCACAACTTAGGCCACATGCCCACGGGCATTATAAAAACACAAGCTGTAAAGCTAGTACTAACGCCAGGAAAAAAGCGGCTTTAAAAAACGCAATTTTATCAGCGTGTTGCATTGGCGTGAAGGCACATTTAGCAAGCTGGCATACAGCAGTGTTTCTCTGCCTCTATGCAAAATCAATGGTTCCCTATGGGAGCCCGTTGATACGAATAGAAGTCGCACCAGAAGTCAGATCATGGTGATGCAACTTGCGATGCGACTTGCGTGCTGAGGATCTTGAAGGGGAACCCTCTCAAAAATTTTAAAAAAAATTGGCATGGGGTCCTCTCCCCCCAGGGTGATACCCCATTGAGCAAATACTCTGTGACATATAACATTTTGCAATGATCACCATTTTATACTCTAGGATTTCTGCTAACATATATATAATGTTGGGGGTTATAAGTCATTTTTAAGCAAAAAAATACGGATTTTATTTGTAAGCAACATATGCCAGAGATAGGCTTAGGCATGAAAGAGTTAACCACTTCCCAACCGCCTCATGCAGATATACTGAAGGGCACGTACAAGCAGAACCTGTATGTTCTCCCTTAAGAGGTGGGTTGCAGGCACGCGCGTGCCCGGTGGGAGCTTCGTGAGCGTGAACGCAGGTCCCATGGACTCGATGTGGGGATAACCGTGATCGTCTCACGGAGAGGAAGAATGGGGAAATGCTAATGTAAACAAGCATTTCCCCCGTTCTGCCTAATGACACTGTCACTGATTAGCTCTCCCTGTAATCGGGAGTGGTGATCAGTGTTGTGTCACATGTAGCCCCTCCCCCCACAGTTAGAATCACTCCCTAGGACACACTTAATCCCTACAGCGCCACCTAGTGGTTAACCCCTTCACTGCCAGTCACATTTACACAGTAATCAATGCATTCTTAATTGCACTGATCACTGTATAAATGTGAATGGTCCCAAAATCACACCAAAAGTTTTCGATCTGTCCGCCAGAATGTCGTAGTCACAATAAAAATCGCTGATCGGCGCCATTACTAATAAAAAAAATGATTAATAAAAATGCCATAAAACAATCCCCTATATTGTAAATGCTATAACTTTTGCACAAACCAATCAATAAAAGCTTAATGTGTTTTTTTTTTACCAAAAATATGTACAAGAATACGTATCGGCCTAAACTGAGGAAATTTATTTTTTTATCTATTTTTGGGGGATATTTATTATAGCAAAAAGTAAAAAAAAAATAGCTTTTTCAAAATGTACGCTATTTTTTTGTTTATAACGCAAAAAATAAAAACCGCGAAGGTAATCAAATAACACCAAAAGAAAGCTCTATTTGTGGGGAAAAAAAAGGATGTCAATTTTGTTTGGGAGCCACATCGCACGACCGCGCAATTGTCAGTTAAAGCGACACAGTGCCGAATTGCAAAAATTTTGCAGAATTGCAGGAGCACCCAAAACTCTGAGGGGGGTAAGAGCAGAGATGGAAATGATAGCAGAGAGATCTCACTGATGAAATATCTCTAAGCCCTTGTACACACGGTCGGAGATTCCGACAATCAAATCCGTCGGATTTTGTCCGAAACTGTTGCATACACACGGTCGGACTAAGTTGTCGAAAAAGCCGATCATTCACAGCGTGATGACGTAATTTCGTTACGATGGGACTAGTAGATCAGGCTAGTAGCCAATAGCTTTGATGTAGGAATTTGATCTGAGCATGCGTGGCACTTGGTCCGATCAAAATTCTCTACACATGATCGGATTACGTCCGATCGAACCAGTTGGTCGGAAAATATTTCCAACAAGTTGGAAAATTGGGTCCGACGGATATTCCGACGGAAACAGTCCGATGCATACCACACACAGTCGGAGTATCCGACAACACGGTCCTATAGGACACATTCCGACAGATTCTCCGACCGTGTGTACAAGGGCTTAGGCTTTCCGATTTACATATTTTTTTCAGTTCGAAATGTTCAAGTCGATACATTTTCGGTCGAAACGAAAATGTTATATTCTTTTCAATTTGAATGCAGCAAAGTGAACAAACAAAAGCAAAATCTTCGTCAAATGATTAAATCCCCTTTGGCTTAACAAAAACAGAATTATTTCTAAACGGTACTCTAACGCACACAGTCTTTGATTTCAGCAATATGTGTACAGTTAGAATTCGATTGGAGTTCAATGTAAAATTCGATTCGAAGTTCAGTCCGAATTTCCGAAATTCGTATGAATTTCGTTACGTTATTCGGAGCATTTGGTAAAAAATGTGTTTATATTGTAATTTGGGTATTCGGATATATCTGAATCTCCAAATGATGAAAACTTGTCTGAATATTAATTCGGAAAGAAATGAACCGTACAGGTCTATGATCTATCAGCAACATACGAGCACCCCCCCCCCAGCAGCAACAATAGACCCCTCCCTGGCCCTATGTGAACTACTGTATATATAAAATATCTATGCCTGGAATTTTTCTTTCATTGTTTATACCTAAGGGAAACTTTTAGTTAGGTTTCACTTTATTAAAATAAGCCCCCCCACTCCCTGAGTGTAGCCTTCACAATGAAAAATATATGCTTAAAACAGCAGAACACATATCATACATTATACTGCATATTGTAGATAGTAGGTGCAAGTACGTTGATGTTACATCAATTATTTATGTATATTTTTTCCATCCCACTCATCTTCAACTATGCTGCTCCCCACCTTCCTTATACCTTCAGTTAATATATATGTTCATGGGGAAGTTGCACTATTCACTGTAAATTGAAGCAATATAGTACGGAGCAGAGGAGGATGTGGAATAGCTAACACTCCTCTTCATATGGTGCTCACCGGACCTGCAAGTAATGAGAAAAATGGGAACCAAAGCCTATGGCAAATATACAGTATTTTATTTCTTTTTATTATTATTTTATTTTATTTCTGTATTATTTTTATTATACAGGATGGTACAAAATCAGTTTTTTAATGGGTAAACTACAACAGTTGCGAGACAATTTTATTTTAATTTATTTTGAAAGTTTACATGATTACGTGATTATAAAGTCTCATTTTTTTTTTTCTTTAAAAATAACAAATATTTTATGCTTATGGAACCTGCTCTGTAAAATGATTGTATAACCACTTTAATACCAATTTTATGCACCCATATAACTATTTTTATACTATTAACCACTTCCCGACCGCCGCACGACGATGTACGTCGACAGAATGGCACGGGCAGGGGGGCGCATGCGCGGCGCTGAACGTGATGGCGGCTTGAAGAGATAGCTCTGTCTCGCCCGGAACTCTATCAGCGCCCTGGAGGGCTCATAATCGGTTTCGCACCTCACGATCTACACCCTCCAGGTCCCCTTATCACGGTGCATGCCTTCAAAGAAGAAGAAAACCCGCAGCGGGAGCCAACATACCTTAACTCACTATCTCCTGCGCACGAGGGATAGCGACATGATGGCCCAAGATGGCGCGGAGCGGTGCGGTATCACTTCCTCCCCGCTCACCTCACCACAAGTCTCCGCGGGCTCTCCTTCACTCCGGCCCCAGGTAGGAGACAATAACTCTCTCTCAAAGGCGGATCTGGACGCCAGCCTGGAAGCTATGTACGACAGGCTGGCGTCCAAGTTTCAAACGGAGCTGCACAAGTCCTCGCAGGCCTTATCACAGGAGATTGCGGCCCTGGGTTCCAGGACTGACAGGCTGGAAAGCAAGCACGACGAACTTGCGCTCGCACATAACGATCTCAGCAGGGAACATGAAACCCTCGTTTCGACCGTTCTGACTATGCAGTCGCAAATCGAGGAGCTCGATAATAGGAATAGGCGCAATAACTTACGTCTCAGAGGGATCCCGGAATCGGAGACAGACCTGATACCCACGGTTATCCGCCTCTTTAAATCTCTCCTACCGGATCACGAATCGTCCTCCTTTACGTGCGATCGAATACACCGAGCTCTACGTCCGAAGCCTCCTGCAGACAAACCCCCACGGGACATTGTCTTGTGCATGAAAGACTTCCTAGTTAAAGAGGACATATTACGTGCAGCAAGAAACAAACAGCGCATTCTTTTGGATGAAGCTCTTATTCAAATTTTCCCGGATATTTCCCCAGCCACTTTGGAGAGAAGGAGGAACCTCAAGGATGTTACTTCTGCCCTGCAATCAGCCCGGATTCGCTATAGATGGGGGTTCCCCTTCAAGTTAGTGGTTCCTCACAATGGCAGCACCTACTCTGTCACTACGCTCCAGGAGGGCCAAGAACTCCTTGTTAAGCTGGGTCTCTTAAATGCAGCGGATCTTCACAGACCACCCTCCACCCCCAGACCAGCGCCTATTTGGCAAACTCCACCCTCGCGGAGAGACAGAAGAAGGATTCGTTATGGAATCGGGGACCACAACGCTGACAGCCCACGGTAGTCGGAGTCATTTCTTTTTGGGTTCCCCCCCTGTTTTCTATCCCTGGCTACCCGCCTTTCACTTGAACCTTATGGCCACCATGACGGTATGCTCCCTAATCTACACATTGTTCCGGAAGGGCCTCTTTGATGGTCTGCCACGGGTTTGAGCTGCTGCCTGCTTCCCCCACCCAGCAAATTTCCTGTTATTTCCCTTTTTTGTGGAACTCTTGGTGTTTTTTACGCTTGTTTTGAGCTGGGTTCGAGACCCTGTAGTCTCGGAGTTCTTTATTTCTCCCGTTTTTGGGGTTATCAGGTAATTGGACAGTTCACCTTTTTTCTTTGTTTTTTCTCCTTTACTGGTTACCTGACCCTACTCCTTTTGGAACAGGCTAAGCCTGGGTACGTTCAATTTTCTGGATATGTTCCAGTTCCTTGACTCTTTTTGTCTTGTTTTTGTTTTTGATTTTTGTTTTTATTTTTCTCTCATTTTTTTCTATTACCCACAACTAGCGATGATGGTTGCTTCTCAAGTAATGCTGACTGAATATGTTGGTTTTTTTCTATATCTTGTTTCACTGAGGGGAGGTGGTTTTCAGTTGTTATCGGACGCGGCGGATGGCAGTGCCCCTGGTCACCTTATTTGGGCTTTTCACCCCACCCCCTTGTATCGGTTCTTCTACTCCAATACCGGGGTTCCCTTAGCTAACCTCACCTTAGATCTTATCAATGGTAATTACATGCATATCTCATAATGTTCAGGGGTTTAACTCCCCTAATAAAAGGAGGAAGGCCTTTGACTTTTATAAGACGTTGGATGCCAAGGTTCTCCTCCTCCAAGAGACCCACTTTGCACGCAAATCTCACCCTAAATTTTTTCATAGGAATTATCCCCAAGCATTTTACACCCTTCATTCCTCCAAGTCCAGGGGGGCTGCCATCTTCTTGCACTCTTCCTTTCCTATGGATATTAGACGTGTGTATAAAGACGCAGAGAGTAGATATGTTATCATCCAAGGGGTAGTATGTAATAGAGAATTGACTATTGCTAGTGTCTATGCTCCGAATGATGCACCAGCTACCTTCTTTAAGCAATTTTTTGAAAAACTCTCCTCATTTCAATCTTCTCATTTAATCATAGGTGGGGACTTCAATCTGGTTGCGAATCCCACCCTGGATCGCTCTACTCACACATCTCTATCCAAGGCCTTCCCCAAATCCCTAAATTGCAGTCTAGTGGAGTTTCAACTCTCTGACACCTGGCGGGCACATAATGTGGGTATTAAAGAATTCACATTTTATTCCCGCCCCCATAATAGCTCCGCGAGGTTGGATTATATCTTTACCTCACCCATCATACTGGCCAACTCAACTAAAGCGGTCATTCATCCCTGTGTTTGGTCTGACCATCACCTCACCTCCTTTTCCACCACATTTATCAAATTGGCCCCTACGCCACATTCCTGGAGGCTTAATGAAGCCCTGCTGTCTGATCCCTCTTTTATACCCCTTATCGAAGAGGCTATTGAAGACTATTTTAACTTTAATGCTCAACCCGATACTCTACCCTCAGTGTTATGGGTGGCTCATAAAGCAGTCCTCAGAGGGAAGATTATTGAGGTCTCAACTATTCGCAATAGGATGACCAATGGTAGAATTCTGACTCTCACGCGAGAGTTGGACCAACTTTACAGGAATACAGCCGCCTTACATTTAGAATCCACTAGACGAGAAATAGATTGCAGAAGGCTAGAGTTGGACTCCTTATTGTCCAACAAGGTGGAGAAGTCTTTTAGATGGGCAAGGGCTAAACACATCCTCTTAGACAATTCAGCATCCTCACCATTCGCACGAAAACTTAACCGCCTTTCCCGCCCTCCTCATATCTATAAGTTGAACAACAGAGAGGGACAACTTACATCCCACCCGAAAGAGGTCTTAGACATCTTTAGAAATTTCTATTCTTCTCTGTTAGCCCCTAACGCAGACATTGAGGCCCAGGCAGTGAATTCCTGGTTGGACACGATACCCCTTCCCACTCTATCTCAGTCACAGTCTGAACAACTTAATTCACCTGTTTCCACAACTGAAGTTTTGAACGTCATTAAATCCCTTAAATTGGGCTCAGCCCCTGGTCCAGATGGGTTTGCGGCAGTCTATTACAAGAAATTTGCATCTCATTTAGCACCTAGACTGGCATGCCTGTTCAATTGGGTGATGCGTGGAGGCAGTTTCCCAGAAGAGATGTTGCTGGCAAACATGTCTTTGATACCTAAACCTGATAAAAATCATTCCCTCCCACAAAATTACAGGCCCATATCCGTTATGAATAATGACCTCAAAATTTTCAGTAGGATCCTTGCGGACAGATTGGCTAGATTTATTCCCTGTCTTATCTCCCCATTCCAATCCGGATTTATTCCCCACAGGCTGATAACCGACAACATTCGTTTGGCCTCGGATATTATCCAAGATGCCAACTCTACCTCCCGTAGCTTACTTTTACTTAGTCTGGACATCCAAAAGGCCTTTGATAGCGTTGCCTGGCCCTACCTTACTTCAGTTTTGCAAAAAATGGGTTTTGGGGGAGAATTTTTGCATTCCTTCCACACCCTCTATAAGAATCCCATGACCAGAATCAAAATCCCTGGCTGCTGCTCTGATTTCTTCAATGTAGGTAGGGGCACGAGACAGGGTTGCCCCCTTTCCCCATTAATTTTTGCCCTTGCCCTTGAGCCCCTAGCCATAGCTATTCTGAATAACCCCGATATTTCTGGTTATAACAAAGGCCCCCTGTCATATAAGTTTTGCATGTATGCGGACGATGTCCTCATGTTCCTAACGAACCCTCTGCTCTCCCTTCCCAATTTATTTGCCTCCCTGTCAAAATTTGCGGAGATATCGGGGTTGACCATTAATATGTCTAAATCTTCTGCCCTTCCTATAGGTATCCCTCCATTGGATCTCTTACACCTCAAACAGTCCTTTCCCTTCCACTGGCCGGACTCATCTCTATCCTACTTGGGGATAGCACTCCCAGATCATTATAATAAATTATTCACGTCCAACTACCCACCCCTTGTCAAGAAAATTAAAATGACCCTGAAGATGTGGTCCAGACTTCATATATCCTTCTTGGGCAGGATTACCGCTCTAAAGATGGTGGTGCTTCCTAGGCTTTTATATTTTTTTCGTTCTCTCCCTATTAGATTATCAAGGTCTTATCTTAATGATGTACAAGCTTCCCTCCTTCGCTTTGTTTGGCAAGATAAACCCCCTAGATTTTCCAAAGCTATATTGTACCGCTCCTCTAAAAAAGGGGGATTGGGGGTTCCACAGATATGGCTGTACTATCTGGCCAGCAGATTCTCGCAACAGGCTCAATGGAATATCAGGGCTTCCAGGGTTCCGTGGGTACAATTTGAACAAGAATCTGTAAAGCCTCTTTTTCTTCCGGGTATGATGTGGATCCCTCCTTTGGCCAACCACACTAAGTCCTATGGGAATATGCTTGTCTCGGATGGCATGCTCCTTTGGCATAGATATAAGCACGTTTATGGTTTGGTGTCTCGGGCTCCTGGTGGTGCCTCCTTTTTGGGGGACTCCAGGTTCCTGACTGCACACAACCACTTAAATGCTTTCCGCATCTGGATAGAATTGGGTCTTATATCCCTTAAGGACTTTATAGTGGACTCAAACTTCACCACATTCCAGGACCTACAAGTTAGATTTCAGATCCCCCACACGGAGTTTCTCCATTTTTTGCAAATTCGACATTTCTTTCTTCATCATTACCCTGGCCCCTACTCAACGCCCCCGACCTCTTTTGAGGAGATCTGTTATACAGCCCCTAGACAGAAGGGGTTGATCTCTTTGCTCTACCGGGGCCTTGAGGAGGTGACGGGTGGAAATGACCTGAAATATAGGGCCTCCTGGGAACAGGAACTCGGGGTTCTGAGTGACTCAATTGACTGGGGGGAGTCCTGGCGCAATATGTGCCAATGCACGAAATCCCTGTCAGTAAGGGAAACTGCTATAAAAGTGATTACTAGGTGGTATTATACTCCCCTGCGGTTACATAAAATCTTTCCACAGGCTCCGAACAGTTGCTTTAGGGGCTGCCCCCTCCCAGGCTCGTATACACACATCTTCTGGGACTGTGACCGGATACTGCCTATATGGCAACTTCTCTTTGATATAATTGATAAGTTGGCAGGCTACCATGTCACTTTAACATCACATCATGCTCTGTTATTTCAATCCCCGCCAGATGTTCCCAAACCACTGAGAAAGTTGATTCATTCGATCTGCCTGGCCATGCTATGGTCAATTGCTTTCAACTGGAAGTCCCCCTCGCTTCCTCTCCCACAGATCTTGTCTCGAGTAGATCTTATGATGCATTCTGAGAAAATTTACCACACTCTTCATGACACTATGCCTCTGTACGAGGCCAAATGGAATCCATGGTTTATATTTCGACTATCACACTGACCACGCTAGTCTCTCCTTCCCGCTCTCCTTCTTTTTCGCTTTGTCTTTTCTTGTGTTCTTTTTTTTTTTCTTCCTTCTTTTCCATTCTATGTATCTACTTTCTTTTTGATTATATTGTATCTCATGATCCTTATACATCTGATTTAGTTGAATGTAACAATTAAAACCCATGAGTTTGTCCCAGTTCCATGCAGAGCATTGTCTTTGAAATATCTCTCTCACCATTGATTACATGTCATTTTGTTTACGGTAGTTGTTTATCACTATGTTATTTTGCTGTATTTAACGATGGATATGTAATACTGCTGTTTACCCCTCCTTTTTTTTTCTTTGTATGGTTCTGCATGGGAATTTCCCGATACTCATACTTTGTATTTCTGTTGAATCTTTTTCAATAAAACGTTTGAAAACAAAAAGAATGGCACGGGCAGGCATAAGGGCTTACATGTACGTCCTTGCCTGCCCGCGGGTCGGGGGCCCGATCGGGCCCCCGCCCGGTGCCTGCGGCGGTTGGTATTCGTTCGGGAGCGATCCCGGACGAGGGGACGGCCATTCATTCATGGCCACCCCCTCGCGATCGCTCCCGACGAATGAAAATGCTCCGTGACATCACTTCCTCTCCTGTAATGTAAACACAGGAGAGGAAGTGATGTAATCTCTCCTCCGTGTCGGTATTTTTCGTTCCGACACCGAGGAGAGAGGATCGGTGAGTTGCACCAACACGACACTACACAGTAGAACATGCCAGGCACACTCACACCCCCCCAATTACCCCTGCCCCCCAGTCACAGTGACACCAATGTCATTTTTTTTTTGCATTGGTGTCATTTGTGACTGTAATAACTGTTAGGGCAGTTAGGGTTAGCCTCCTTTAGTTCTAATGTACCCCCCTAACCCCCCCAATAAAGGTTTAACCCCGTGATCACCCCCCGTCGCCAGTGTCACTAAGGCTGGGTTCACATTGCAGCGGTTTATGAGAACGAATGTGATTCGCACCGCACTGCAGTGTAAATCACATCCGATCTCTGTGCGATTCGAGTTCAGCCATACAGATAGTATGGCTGAATTCGCATCGCACCCGCCGCACCCGCCGCAAATTTACACGGGACCCTTTTTTTGGCCCGCAGCAGAATCGGATCGCATGGGTGTTCACACCGTGCGATCCGAGTTTGCAGATCGCACTGCAATATGCGAACTCATCTGGGGGTGTCATTAACATTTCACTGACACTCCCAGCAGTTCGCATAGGGCAGTGTGAACTGCCGCCGGGAGGCATGCGATGCGGGAACCCGCCGCAGATTCGTGGCGTTCCCGCATCGCTCCAGTGTGAACCCAGCCTAATAAGCGATCATTTTTCTGATCGCTGTATTAGTGTCACAGGTGACGCTAGTTAGGCAGGTAGGTATTTAGGTTCGCTGCAGCTTTTTATAGCGCCAGGGACCCCCATATACTACCGCATAAAGCCCCCTGATTGCCCCCTAGTTAACCCTTTCACCAGTGATCACCATATAACTGTTACAGGTGACGCTGGTTGGTTAGTTATTTTTTTATAGTTTCAGGGCACCCGCCATTTATTACCTAATAAAGGTTTAACCCCCTGATCACCCGGCGGGTGTCATTTGTGACTGTAATAACTGTTAGGGCAGTTAGGGTTAGCCCCCTTTAGTTCTAAGGTACCCCCCTAACCCCCCCAATAAAGGTTTAACCCCGTGATCACCCCCCGTCGCCAGTGTCACTAAGGCTGGGTTCACATTGCAGCGGTTTATGAGAACGGATGTGATTCGCACCGCACTGCAGTGCAAATCACATCCAATCTCTGTGCAATTCGAGTTCAGCCATACAGATAGTATGGCTGAATTCGTGTTGCACCCGCCGCACCCGCGGCAAACTCGCACGGGACCCTTTTTTGGTCCGCAGCAGAATCGGATCGCATGGGTGTTCACACCATGCGATCCGAGTTTGCAGATCGCACTGCGATATGCGAACTGATCTGGGGGTGTCATTAACATTTCACTGACACTCCCAGCAGTTCGCATAGGGCAGTGTGAACTGCCGCCGGGAGGCATGTGATGCGGGAACCCGCCGCGGATTCGTAGCGTTCCCGCATCGCTCCAGAGTGAACCCAGCTTAATAAGCAATCGTTTTTCTGATCGCTGTATTAGTGTCACAGGTGACGCTAGTTAGGTAGGTAGGTATTTAGGTTCGCCGCAGCTTTTTATAGCGCCAGGGACCCCCATATACTACCGCATAAAGCCCCCTGATTGCCCCCTAGTTAACCCTTTCACCAGTGATCACCATATAACTGTTACAGGTAACGCTGGTTGGTTAGTTATTTTTTTATAGTTTCAGGGCACCCGCCATTTATTACCTAGTCTCACTAGTGTACCCCTAAATTTAGGGGTGTCTACTTTCCAAAATGGGGTCATTTGGGGGGGGTTTGTGCCATCTTGGCATTTTATGGCCTTCAAAACTGTAACGCCCTTAGAAAGCTTGAAGGCGGTGCTTGGTTTTCGGGGCCCCGTACGCGGCTAGGCTCCCAAAAAGTCCCACATATGTGGTATCCCCGTACTCAGGAGAAGCAGCAGAATTTATTTTGGGGTGTCATTTCACATATGCCCATAGCATGTGTGAGCAATATATCATTTAGTGACAACTTTGTGAAAAAAAAATAAAATAAAATTAAAGTTTGTAATTTTCCCGCAACTTGTGGCAAAATATAAAATATTCCATGGACTCAAAATGCCTCTCAGCAAATAGCTTGGGGTGTCTACTTTCTAAAATGGGGTCATTTGTGGGGGTTTTGTGCCATCTTGGCATTTTATGGCCTTCAAAACTGTAATAGGTAGTGAGAAGTGAAATCAAAAATTTACGCCCTTAGAAAGCCTGAAGGCGGTGCTTGGTTTTCGGGGCCCCGTACGCGGCTAGGCTCCCAAAAAGTCCCACATATGTGGTATCCCCGTACTCAGGAGAAGCAGCAGAATTTATTTTGGGCTGTCATTTCACATATGCCCATAGCATGTGTGAGCAATATATCATTTAGTGACAACTTTGTGTAAAAAAAATAAAATATTCAATGGGCTCAACATGCCACTTATCAATTTCCTTAGGGGGTCTACTTTCCAAAATGGGGTCATTTGGGGGGGTTTTGTACTGCCCTGCCATTTTAGCACCTCAAGAAATGAGATAGGCAGTCGTAAACTAAAAGCTGCGTAAATTCCAGAAAACGTACCTTAGTTTGTAGATGTGACAACTTTTGCGCAAACCAATAAATATACAATTATTGACTTTTTTTTTACCAAAGACATGTGGCTGAATACATTTTGGCCTAAATGTATGACTAAAATTGAGTTTATTGGATTTTTCTAATAACAAAAAGTAGAAAATATCATTTTTTTTCAAAATTTGCGGTCTTTTTACGTTTATATCGCAAAAAATAAAAATCGCAGAGGCAATCAAATACCATCAAAAGAAAGCTCTATTTGTGGGAAGAAAAGGACGCAAATTTTGTTTGGGTACAACATTGCATGACCGCGCAATTACCAGTTAAAGCAGCGCAGTGCCAAATTGTAAAAAGACCTCTGGTCATTTACCAGCAAAATGGTCCGGTCTGAAAGTGGTTATAATGTCACATGGAGCCACCTGGAGGGGAAGAGTCACTACTCTGACAATTGCGTGTACAAATTACCGTTTACGCTATCAAGCTCTGTAAACTAGACTTTGTTCGACAGATAGATTTGTAGATAAGGATGAAATGGAAAATGTGAGAAGCTGATAGTTCCACTTGTTGTAGGTACATCTAAATGTAATATATTCGTATCTTATAATTCATATTTAAAGCAGAACTTTACTCATAACAACTTGATAAAAACGAATGTTCTTTAGTGAGGGACACACATTCCACATTATTAATTATGGTACCAAAATGAGTGTGTTCTCTAAATTGCCTCCAGCATTGCTCCTATTTCTTCTTGCTGGACACTGCCATTTTGCTGGAGCCTGGAATCCCAGAGCAGCAGTAAATATTTAGGCTGTCAGCAGATCAGCCTTTAGTGGCTCTAATTTTTAGCACAGTGCGACAAATGTCAAAATTGGAGAGGCCCTGAGCCTGAGCCGAGCAGGCCCAGATTTTAAACAGTATTACTTATTTTTTAATGTTTTGTATAACTATACTTGCAATATTGGCCAGCCTGAAGTGATCTAGCAGGACTTTATTTTCTGGCTAAAGTTCCACTTTAACCAATGAGAAAAAGTCTTTGAGTAGGCTGAGAATATCAACATTGCAATCAGACCACAACCAAAAAAAATAGTCCAAGCATTAAGTAACTTAGGAAGCTTTAAAAGCAATAAACAATAACACATACAGTGAGGGAAAAAAAGGATTTGATCCCCTGCTGATTTTGTATGTTTGCCCACTGACAAAGAAATGATCAGTCTATAATTTTAATGGTAGGTTTATTTTAACAGTGAGAGACAGAATAACAACAAAAATATCCAGAAAAACGCATTTCAATTTAATGAGTGAAATAAGTATTTGATCCACTATTAATCAGCTTGATTTTTGGCTCCAGGTGTCTTCTATACAGGTAATGTATTAAAGGAGTGCTCCTAATCTCAGCTTGTTACCTGTATAAAAGACACCTGTCCACAGAAGCAATCAGATTCCAATCTCTCCACCATGGCCAATACCAAAGAGCTGTCCAAGGATGTCAGGGATAAGATTGTAGACCTACACAATGCTGGAAGGGTCTACACGACCATCGACCAGCTTGGTGAGAGGGTGACAACAGTTGGTGCGATTATTCGCAAATGGAAGAAACACAAAGTAATTGTCAGTCTCTCTCAGTCTGGGGCTCCATGCAAGATCTCACCTCATAGAGTTTTAATGATCATGAGAACGGTGAGGAATCAGCTTAGAACTACACGGGAGAATCTTGTCAATGATCTCAAGGCACATATTGGTAACACACTACGCCACAAAGGACTAAAATCCTGCAGCGCCCACAAAAAAAAAGAAAAGAAAAAAAAGAAACCAAATGTAAGGGCCCCTTTGAAGTTTGCTAATGAACATCTGAATGATTCAGTGGAGAACTGGATGAAAGTGTTGTGGTCAGATGAGACTAGAATCAAGCTCTTTGGCATGAACTCAACTCGCCATGTTTGGAGGAGGAGGAATGCTGCCTATGACCCCAAGAACACCATCCCTGGCCAAGGCAACAAAGGATTGGCTCAAGAAGAAGCACATTAAGGTCCTGGAGTGGCCTAGCCAGTCTCCAGACCTTAATCACATAGAAAATATGTAGAGGGAGCTGAAAGTTTGAGTTACCAAATGTCAGCCTCGACACAATAATGACTTGGAGAGGATCTGCAAAGGGGAGTAGGACAAAATCCCTCCTGAGTGTGCAAACCTGGTGGCCAACTACAAGAAACGTCTGACCTCTGTGGTTGCTAACAAGGGTTTTGCTACCAAGTACTAAGTCATGTTTTGCGAAGGGATCAAATAATTATTTCACTCATTAAAATGAAAATGAATTTATAACTTTTTTGAAATGCGTTTTTTTTTTATTTGTTTGTTGTTATTCTGTCTTTCACTCTTAAGATAAACCTACCATTAAATTTTTTATATTGTTCCTTCTAGATCTGTCCTCCAGGTCTGCGTCTTCCAGCCAGGACAGTTCCAGATTCTGGGCAGTGTATGCGTCTACTAGTGTGTTATGAGAGGATGTATATTCCTCCATTTTGTATTTGATGTGGTCTACTGTGTTCCCAATGGCTTGGACCCCTAGTTGGCATTTGTTGATCCATTCCATTATGTCAAATTGAAGGGATGATCGCAAGGATAGCAACATTTCTTTCATCACGGTATCAGATACTGGTCTATCTGAGGTTGAAATAGTGACAATGGGGTCAGTCATTTGAAAAAAGTGCCATAGCAGTGGTGCTATTGGGCCTTCTTACCTTCATGTCAGGATCTGCTTGTAGCAAGGCTGGGGAGCCAATGCGTGGTTTGACTTTCACCGGGCTCCTGGTGGATGGGCGGGAGGTCCCGTGTTCGCTTTGGGGTGGGTTTTGCGCGACGCCTCATGGCTTCCTGAGTGCGCCGCAGCCTTATTTACTGGCTACTGTATATTGGCACAGCTACCATTTTGTTGTAGCCCACACAGTATAGGGGAGAAGAAACCAGACAGCTTTTGAGGCTGTGGCGGTTTCTTTCTTCGTCGCATCATGCTTGGGAGCTGCAGCAGGCTGTGGATGGTGTCTGTGTTTGCGGATGGGGCAAGGAGGCTCTGACAGATGCTTGTTTTCTCCAGCAGCCAAGCTGAGCTGTTAGCTCAGGCGCCCTTCTCAGGACTCAGTCACCACGCCCCCCACCTACCATTAAAATTATGGATTTATCATTTCTTTGTCAGTGGGCAAACATACAAAATTAGCAGGGGATCAAATACTTTTTTCCCTCACAGTAATACATTTTAGCCTCTCACACTTTAAGTACTATCTAACGGGGGAATGTGCCCAGCTCCCCCCAAAAGACAAAAGAAACATAGCTATTGATTTCAAAGCTGCCACCATACAGTATCTCTCTGGTGAGCAATGTGCTCTAGTTTTCCCCAAGGTTCTCCATATTTTAAGTAAGATCTGTGAAGGCAGCTGCCTCTTCTATGAAGAACAATCAGTCTGTGGCATCATTTCCCTTGGAGAGTCCAGTTTCCAGATACACTCTGCACCCTTACCTAGCAAAACCTTCTTTCCATGTGCTTCTGTCGCAATATATTTATACCTACAAACTATTTATTCCTGAGACAGTCAGGCACTTAGTATTTCCAAATAAGAGCGAGTAATAACAGCCTTTATATTTATCTCAATGCATGTTTCCTTTAAATGGAAGGTATTTTACATATTTTATTTATTTATTATGGTTATGTTTGTATATCAATATTTCGATTTTTTCTTGGCTAACAGAGGACGCTCTTGGCTCCTTTTCAAATTTTCTCATTATCACTCCATCCACAGGTTGAACTAGATAAATCTAGCAATGTATGGCAGGCATTAGAAGAAGCATTAAAGCAAAACTATTGTAGAGTAGACCCAAAGCCATTATATACAGTGTAGTCAAGAAGAACCTGAACTGATCAGGGAGAAGGCCTGGCATTGTCCATCTGTTACCTTCACTAAGATTCATTGAGGACAAGAAGGTACTCTTTACGTCTAGAGGAAAAGAGATTTCATCTCAAAATACGGAAAGGTTTCTTCACAGTAATGCCCCATACATGCGGTCAGAAATTCAGACGGAAAAGTCCAAGCGGTTTATGTTGTCGGAAAATCCGATCGTGTGGGGGGGCTCTATCGGACTTTTTCTGTCGGAGTTTGACGGAAAATTTTGAGAGCTGGATCTAAAATTTTCTGACAACAAAATCGAATCTGACTTTTTACGATCCTGTGTAGAGAATTCCGATGCACCAAGTGCCACGCATGTTCAAAAAAAATTTGGAGACGAAAGCTATTGGCTACTGGCCTCTACGTAGTCCCGTTGTACGTTACGAACATCACCTTGTTCCGAAAGAATGGATTTTCCGACAACTTTGTCCGACCGTGTGTATGCAAGACTAGTTTTGGCCAAAATCCGTCAGAAAAAATCTGACGGATTTTGTGGTCGGAATGTCCGACCGTGTGTATGGGGCATTAGAGCTGTGAAAATGTGGAATAGACTCCCTCCAGAGGTGGTTCTTGTCAGCTCAGTAGATTGCTTTAAGAAAAACCTATATTCTTTCCTAAATGTACATAATGTAACTGGGTACTGACATTTATAGGTAAAGTTGATCCAGGGAAAATCCGATTGCCTCTCTGGGATCAGGAAGGAAGTTTTTCCCCTGCTGTAGCAAATTAGATCATGCTTTTCTGGGGTTTTTCGCCTTCCTCTGGATCAACTGTGGGTATGGGATTGGGCTTATGGGATCGTATATTTGTTTTATTTATTTATTGATTTTTTTTTTTATGGTTGAACTAGATGGACTTGTGTCTTTTTTCAACCTGACTAACCATGTAACTATGTAACTATAACCACATTAATGATGGATGGTAATTAATGATGTCATCATTGATGCTAATGAAGATATTTTCAGGAGTAATTTGGTATTTAAAAGGGAACAAACACCCACTCAGCCCAAATGTATGACTGCATAGGTGACATTAGACCTTCTCTTCCTTGTGCAGCTCTTTTAATTATAGGAATCCAATACATCAATTAAAACAGATTGATTAGCCAGAGAATTATATGACACCTCTAACCTACAGCAAAATATATATCATGAAACAGCTAATTGCAGGATGCATAGCAAACGCTTAATACATGAACAAGAAAACTACTCTAATTAAGGAAGACATTAATTTTTAACTAACTGCAAAAGCCCAGGTACTTTACTTACAGTTTGAAAATACAGCCTATTAATGTTTTGTGAATTTAACTGAACCTGCTGTACATGATCTACTAAATTCTAAACGTACTCTGTCAGTAAATAGGTAATGTCAAGATATCACATACTGGGCACATGAAAAGCCATATCTGGCAGCCATGTTGTTCAGCAATCATAACAAAAGAAAACTTACCCAAGCTCTACCGCTATATAGTGCAAGTTAATGTGCTGAGTGCTCGGTGCTCTGGCTAGTTCAATTTGCAATGGATCCATAACAAGTACAAGCCCACAATTCGACAGCTTCAGCACAATGCTATAATAACATTTTCTATGAAGAAGCTGTTGAGTTGCGGGCTTGTACTTGTTCAGCAATCATGGGTCAGCCATGTCGGTTTTGGAGAACTGGGAGACACTGCAGCAGTGAATTCCTAGGCGTACATCTCCATAGCCTTTTAACTTAACTGCTTGCCGACTATATAACATAGACGCAAGGCGGCCCTGCTGCACCAGATTACATACCTACTGCATAGCTCCCAACTGTGCCGGATTTGGAGGGACTGACCCTGATTTGTAACAATGTCCCTCTGTCCCTCTTTCCTCCTCATTTGTCCCTCATTTTGGTCTGATCTATATCGTTGTATATAAAATGCACTTTTTATCTTTCAAAAAGTGTTTCCCGGTGCTAAACCTTTCATCCAAATTCTAAATTGCTGCATTTGTAAATTCCAAAAGCCAGTATAAAGGAATAGTAGTGGTTAACCGCTTGCCGACCAGCCACCACGGTTTCACTGCAGCAGAATGGCACGGCTGGGCAAAACGACATTACCATACGTTGCTTCGCTCTTTGGCCACTAGGTGCACGCCTGGAGCTGATGCGAGTGCCCAGCTGGCGCGATGACTGCCAGGCACCCCGGATCACTCATGACTAAGGATGAGCCGAACACCCCCCAGTTCGGTTCGCATCAGAACCTGCGAACAGACCTAAACTTCGTGTGAACTTTAGAACCCTATTAAAGTATATGGGACTCGAACGTTCAAAATCTAAAGTGCTAATTTTAAAGGCTAATATGCAAGTTACTGTCCTAAAAAGTGTTTGGGGACCTGGGTCCTGCCCCGGGGGACATGTATCAATGCAAAAAAAAAGTTTTAAAAACTGCAGATTTTTCAGGAGCAGTGATTTTCGTACCTGGGTGGTGTCTATAGTATGCCTGTGAAGGGGGGCATGTTTCTGTGTTTAAAACTGTCCCTGCACAAAGTGTAATTTCTGCAGAAAAAAAAGTCATTTAAAATCACTTGCGGCTATAAGGAATTGACGGCTCCCGTAATACAGAGAACACTCATTGAAAGTCATTGATAAAAAAAAAAGCGTGGGGTTCCCCCAAATTCAATTACCAGGCCCTTCAGGTCTGGTATGGATATTAAGGGGAACCCCGTGTCAAATTAAAAAAAAAATTGTTGTGGGTTTCCCCCTAAAAATCCATACCAGACCCTTTATCCGAGCACGCAACCTGGCAAGCTGCAGGAAAAGAGGGGGGGACAAGAGAACGCCCCCCCTGAACCGTACCAGGCCACATGCCCTCAACATTGGGAGGATGCTTTGGTGTCCCCCCCAAAGCACCATGTCCCCATGTTGATGGGGACAAGGGCCTCATCCCCACAACCCTGGCCAGTGGTTGTGGGGGTCTGCGGGTGGGGGGCTTATCAGAATCTGGAAGCCCCCTTTAACAAGGGGACTCCCAGATCCCGGCCCCCCCTCTATTTGAAATGGTAAGGGGGTACAAAAGTACCCCTACCATTTCACAAAGAAAGTGTGAAAAATAGTTAAATAAGAGAAACACACTTTTGAAAAATTCCTTTATTAAAAAAAAAAAAAAAAAGATTCCAGCGGTGGTAATCCACTCTTGCTATCCAGCGACGGATGATCATCTCTCCGGGGTCCAGCGATGGCTGATCTGATCCAGCGACGGGTGATTTCTCAGTCCAGCGCAGTCCATCCATGCATCCTCTGTCTCCACTGTCGGAGACACTGCGGGGATCCTGGCGGCCTGACCTTTCTTATATGAGGAGGGCGGGGCCACCCACCACTTGACCCCGCTCCCCTCTGATGCTAGTGGGGGAAGCCCGGCTTCCCCAATGACGTATAGGTTACCCTGCACCCCCCCCCCCCCCTCTGATTTAACGGAAACCTGCGTTACATGGACACAGATTGCTATTATCAGCGTCATGTCAAATCTCCTATCTATATTGCACTGTTACAACGAAAACGAAAATAAAGCATTTGTTTATGTCGGATCTTTCAGTTTTCAGATTCTGCACATTCGTTATCGTTTGTTAAAATGATAACGAAAATACCTGAAATTCGGACGAAAATGCATTCGGACAAAATGAATGCACATGTCTAGTAAAAGCATAGATTTTGCTTCTTTCAGGGGAGAAGAGACAGATTGTGTGTTCATACTATGTATGAACACCGATCTCTCCCCTCCTAGACAGTCCCACCCCCCCTACAGTTAGAACACACCTAGGGAACACAGTTCCCTGAAAGTGACATTTTTACAGTAATCAGTGCATTTTTATAGCACTGATCGCTGTATAATTTTCAATGGTTTCAAAAATGTGTCAAAGTGTCCGATCTGTCTGCCATAATGTCGCAGTCCTGATAAAAAAAATCACAGATCGCCACCATTACTAGTAAAAAAATACTAATTATAAAAATGCCATAAATCTATCCCCTATTTTGTAGACACTATAACTTTTGCGCAAACCAATCAATATATGCTTATTGCGTTTTTGTTTACCAAAAATATGTAGAAAAATACATTCCGGCCTCAACTGAGGAAAAAGTTAGTTTTTTGATAAAAAAATTGGGATATTTCTTATAGCAAAAAGTAAAAGATATTAGGGGTTATTTACTAAAGGCAAATCCACTTTGACCTAAAGTGCACTTGGATGTGCAGTCAATGTAGATTTGAGGGGGACATGCAAGGAAAATACAAAACACCATTTCAGCTTGTACATGATTGGATGATAAAATCTGCAGAGCTTCCCCTCATTTCAGATCTTCCCCTCAGATCTACAGCGACTGCACTTCCAAGTGCACTTGCAGTGCAAAGTGCATTTGCCTTTCGTAAATAACCCCCGTTGTGTTTTTTTTCAAAATTGACGCTCTTCTTTTGTTTACAGAACAAAAAATAAAAATCGCAGAGGTGATCAAATACCTACAAAAGAAAGCTCGATTTGTGTGAAAAAAGGACGTCAATTTTGTTTGGGTAAAACATTGCACAACCGCGCAATTGTCAGTTAAAGCGACGCAGTGCGTTATCGCAAAAAATGGCCTGGTCATTGAGCAGCTAAATCTTCCGGGGCTGAAGCGGTTAAAAAAGCATTTGTGGGTTTAACAAAATTCTTTTTTTGCATAATTCTCCTTTTAAGAGCATGTGGAAAGGGGTTTGTCCTATGATAAATACGTTTGCTAATTAGGTGTCCCTCGTTCCCATCTCAAAAAGTCGGGAGGTATACCTACTGTAGGACGTGATCTGACACTTCCGGGAAGGGGACGTGTAAACGGCGCCCTGGCTCTGCTGTGATTTTACACAGCAGATGCCGCTCAGTGGGTGCCGGCCAATAGATTACCACCGGCATCTGCCGATCATCTGGAACACACAGAGAACATGACTCTGCTTACAGTGTCTTGAAAAAGTTACATTTCACACATTTTGTCATGTTATAACCAAAAACGTGAATGTATTTTATTGGGATTTTATGTGATAGACCAACACAAAGGGGCACATAATTGTGAAGTGGAAGGAAAATGATAAATGGTTTTCCACATTTTTTTACAAATAAATATCTGAAAAGTGCTGCATGTTTTCAGTGACGAAAACTAAATGAAAATACAATTTCAATTAAACAAATTGACAAAAACTTTGATGAAATTCAATTCCAATTTTCGTCAACGAACGAAAACTGAATGAAAATGTGAGGGAGGGACATTTACCCACCTGAACTTCCACTCTCCTCAGAGCTCCACATGTCTGTTAGACCCCTTTCACAGTGGGGTGGTGCAGGCGTAAGCGTTAAAGCGCCACTAGTTTTAGCCCTTGTACACACGGTCGACATTCTGACAACCAAATCCGTTGGATTTTGTCCGACCGCATGTATAAGGGCTAAGCAGCACTTTACCACTGTTATAGTGGCGCTTTAACCCCCACTAGCAGCCGAATAAAGGGTTAATAGCGCCCATGTTGCAGCGCCGCCGAATCATGGGAAGATAAAACAATACATGGCATAGTTCTGCTAGACCAGGATTTTGTGTATTAGAAGGTAGATATATCTACAGATGTATATCTTAAAATATGTGAAGCAGTGTGCAAAAACACTACTAACCTCTGGTAAAACATGCATGCGCCATAAAATTCAGTGTAGATTCCACATCCAGGTGTCCCTCCACTACTTGGACAGCCACTCACCAGCTAATATTGCTTCTCTTTAGAAAAAAAAAGAAGGTCTCTGCTAATCAGTCTACTAATCAGTCCACATGTGATTGGCACTAAGACCTACTCCTGATGTATGTTTCGTCATCAGTATGGCTTTGAATTTTTGGATTTTTGTTCGTTAGAATTTTCAGATTTTCTTATTATTTTTGAATTTTTGAATTTCCAAATATACAAATTGTCGAATTTCCGGATTTTTTAATTTTTTAATTTTCGAATTTCAAATTTAGAATTTTGCATTTTCAAATTTACGAATTTACAAATTTGAATTTACGAATTTATGAATTTCAATCATAATGGATGCCCCGAAAAACTAATTTTAGGAATTTTTCAAATTTACGAATTTCGATCATAACGAATGACCCGAAAAATGAAAGAAAAAAAAACGAATAAAACGAAAAGGAAAACAAACACATTTTTCGGCAGTGAACATGTCTACTGGTAAGTGACTGTCCAAATGAATTGGTAGAGGGACACTTGGATGTGGAATTTACGATTTTATAGTACTTGCAATGCTTTACTTAAGAGATAGTGTTTTGAACATTGCTTCACATACTTTGTGATCTGCTTTGTCAGATATATGTTTGTGAGTATATCGGCTTTCTAATATACATACATATGGTCTAGCAGTATTATGATATGCATTGTTTTATTTTCCATGTCCTCATGGTATGAATGCTGTGGAGAAAAGGGCAGAAACAGATATAAATGTTTCAAGTTTGCTTTTTATTTTTTTTACATAGTGTCACATTATGTGATCTTCATACAGATAATTTTGCACTGTATTGAACCTTTCACTTTTTCAGTTTATTATAGTTGGAACTGGACTTGTTCTTTAAT
The DNA here is from genome assembly GCF_037356315.1 of Lithobates pipiens. NCBI lineage: Eukaryota > Metazoa > Chordata > Amphibia > Anura > Ranidae > Lithobates > Lithobates pipiens. Next base: position 60,320,948 of record NW_027507764.1, read on the forward strand.
GTTAAAGACATTTTTGTAGCTTCTACAAGCCACTTCAGTTCTAATGAATGTCAGGAAGATACCCCAGCATTTATATCCACATGCACCCCCTGCCTGGAAGTGCTGCATCACGTGTCAGATACGTCATCCAGAGCAGAGAGACCATACATGTAAGTAATTGTCAGGGCTGGGCTCAGCCCTTCCTTCTCTGAGCTGGTTGCTCAGCTGTCGGCTAATTGTCAGCTCCTATCTCTCTCCACAGTTACTCACCTGTTGATGATATCCTGCTCATCAGTAGTGCCTATTAAAGCCGTCCAGTCCAGATGATCTCTGCCTTCGCCTTCGTCAAAATCACAGAAACATCTCCTGTGTTACTGTTAAAGACTTGCTTGGCTGACATTCCTTCTGGCTCAAGATCCTGCTTGCTGTTCCACTACGCTGACACCTGGCTTCCTGACTTTCTGGCTTGTCTGACTATCCGTTCTGGTTACCGAAATTTTGACTACGTTTGTTCTATTTACTTTTATTATTAGGAGGGAAAGGTATAAACGTCTCTGGTCTCCGATCAGAGATGTCAACGAGAAGTGTGTGAGCAAGGGGACTATCGCGGGGCACAAACAATAATTAAACAGTTATAACCAAAATAATACTTTTCATAAAAACAATTTATTAAAGTTACAAAGATATTGCATCTTCAGATTTAAGTCACAGATTCGTAGGGAAGGGTGAGGTAAATCGACTAGTTTCACTTCACAGCTTCTTCAGGATATTACCTACATCTAAAGATACATTCATTTAATATAAAAATTATTATTATTGTAATCACAGTGTATTATATATAATCAATTTCCCCTCCCAGTCGCCGGGTAAGATTTTTTTTTCCTCCCTCAGTCGGATTTGGCCTGATGCGGGGACAGGGGTGGATAGGTAAGAATACGCTCTCACTATAACCTTTGTAACTATGTCTCCGTAATGAAGTAATTATATATAATACACTGTGATTACAATAATAATAATTTTTATATTAAATTAATGTATCTTTAGATGTAGGTAATATCCTGAAGAAGCTGTGAAGCGAAACTAGTCGATTTACCTCATCCTTCCCTACGAATCTGTGACTTAAATCTGAAGATGTAATATCTTTGTAACGTTAATAAATTGTTTTTATGAAAAGTATTGTTTTGGTTATAACTGTTTAATTATTGTTTGTGCCCCGCGATAGTCCCCTTGCTCACACACTTCTCGTTGACATCTCTGATCGGAGACCAGAGACGTTGATACCTTTCCCTCCTATCTGATTGGGATGAGGGTGCGCATTATTAGTTCATGATTTATTTGTTCATGAAGCCATTAATTACTACTTTTATTATTAAACAAGTGTGATTTAACTGTACTTCTGTCTAATTCATGGTTTCTGACAGTAATTATTTTCATGTAAGATGAGTGTTCAGATGTTCTGATTATTTGTTGATGTCACTTCCTACCTGTTTCCTTATATACTTTGTTATTTTCATTTTTTGCTGATGCTTTGTATCTCATCTGAAACAGAATAAAGAAAAGAACGTGTGCTGCAATCATTTGTCCTGAAATTCTATATATGTTTATAACTAGACATGTGCATTCATTTTCGTCCGAAATGCATTTTAGTCCGAATTTCAGCTATTTTCGTTTTAGTTTTGACAAACAATAAGGAAAGCACAGAATCCGAACAACAAAAGATCCGACATAAATAAATGCTTTATTTTCATTTTAGTTGTTACAACAGTTCGATATAGAATAGGAGATTCGACATGACTCTGACAATAACAATCTGTGTCTATAGAACCTGTGGTCGAATGTGCCTAACCTTACCTCTATTAGTCCAAGATTATATAGAGAAAATATTCGACAGAGAAAAAAGATTTGCCAGAGAGAAAAGATCCTGCAAGTTACTGTCCTAAAAAGTGTTTGGGGACCTGGGTCCTGCCCCAGGGGACATGTATCAATGCAAAAAAAAGTTTTAAAAATGTCAGTTTTTTCGGGAGCAGTGATTTTAATAATGATTAAAGTGAAACAATAAAAGTGTAATATTCCTTTAAATTTCATAGGGGGGTGGGGGGGGGGGCGTCTATAGTATGCCTGTGAAGGGGCGCATGTTTGAAGGGTCTGGTATGGATATTTAGGGGGAACCCCACGTCAATTTTTTTTTTAATTTGACGCAGGGTTCCCCTTAATATCCATACCAGACCTGAAGGGCCTGGTAATTGAATTTGGGGGACCCCAACGCTTTATTTATTTATTTATTTATTTATTTATTTATTTATTTTATCAATGACTTTCAATGAGTGTTCTCTGTATTACGGAGCCGACAATTCATAATAGCTGCGAGTGATTTTAAAGGACTTTTTTCCTGCATAAATTACACTGCATAAATGAAGCACCAGAAACATGCGCCCCTTCACAGGCACACTATAGACACCCCCCCCCGTACGAAATTTAAAGGAATATTACACTTTTATTGTTTCACTTTAATCATTATTAAAATCACTGCTCCCGAAAAAACAGCCGTTTTTAAAACTTTTTTTTGCATTGATCCATGTCCCCTGGGGCAGGACCCGGGTCCCCAAACACTTTAGGACAGTAACTTGCATATTAGCCTTTAAAATTAGTACTTTAGATTTTGAACGTTGGAGTCCCATAGACTTTAATAGGGTTCTAAAGTTCACACGAAGTATGCTATATACTAGCTCCGTCGAATCTTCTTTATACATTCGACAGACACCATAAGCCTTCAAAGACAGATTCGACCGTAATTCATGTGGATTTTCGGACGAATGCAATTTTTGAACGAAAAACAAAATAAATAAAAACGAATTTCGGGAGTAACTAAATAAATAAATTTTTCGGACGAAAACGAAATTCCAAAACGAAATATTTTACTCTGCACATGTCTATTTATAACTACAAAAAAGAAATATTGCTATATTTTAACTTTAACTGCTTGCTGTCTGCCCACTGTCAAATGACGGCGGGGAGGTGCAGCTCTTATTCTGGGTCGCCGCCATATGACAGCAGCCAAGAACAGCCGCTCTTGCGCGCCCGTGGGAGTGCGTGGTGATCACGGCTGCGCCATGTTGCAAGGACACGCCGGGCCCCCGATCTGTGTAAAGAGCTGCGTCCGTGGTTCTTTAACCATGTGATTGGCTGTGTCCAATCACAGCCGGTCACATGTAAACACGGAGATACCGGTAATCGGCTCTCCTCACCCCACACTGACAGAGTGTGAAGAGAGGAGAGCTGATCAGCGGCATCTCCTCACAGGGGGACATCTAGGGATGTAATCAGGCACTGATCATCACAATTAAAATATGCCAGAATACAGTGCCCACCAGTGGCAGCAATCAGTGCCCACCACTGCACACAGGTGCCATAAATCAGAGCCCATTAGTCATGCCAGTCAGTGCTGGCAATCAGTGCCACCTATCAGTGCTGCCCATCAGTGCCCATCACTGCTGTCCATTAATGCCCATCAGTGCCACCCATCAATGCCCATCAGTGCCCATCTGCAACACTTATCCATGCCGTGTATCCGTGCCCACCAGTGCCGCCTATCAGTGCCCACCAGTGCCGCCTGTTAGTGCCCATCAGTGCCACCTAACACTGCTTATCAGTGCCACCTCATCAATGCCCACCAGTTCAGCCTATCAGTGCCCATCAGTGCCTGCCGCCACATCATTGCATATCAGTGAAGGTGAAAAGTGACTAAGTTACAAAATTTACTGACAGAACAAAAAGTAAAAAAAGCTTTTTTCTTCCAAAATTTTGGGGCTGTTTTTTGTTTAAAAAAATAAAAACTCCTTATTGATTAAATACCACCAAAAAAAGCTCTATTTGTGTGAAGAAAATTCTAAAAAATGTGTTTGGGTACAATGTAGCATGATCGCGCAATTTTCATTCAACATGCGATAGCACTGAAAGCTGAAAAATGGCTTGGGCAGGAAGGGGGTGTTAGTGCCCAGCAGGCAAGTGGTTAAAGGAGAACGCTAATCAACAATAAAAAATATTAATAGTGCATTGAAAGCTAAAATACATGTTTTGCTGTAATGCTTACCTTCACTCCAGTGTAAATCTTGCAGTAATTATTTCCCACCACTAAATGTCATCAGTCTTCCAAGTTGACTTGACAGCCAGCATCATTCAACCCACCTTCTTTGAGTCATAGGTTGTCATAGACCCGCCCTCAGCCTGTGACTGAAAAGTGAAAGAAAAGCAGCATGATGATGATGATGAGCTCATCTTTGTCACCCTGCTTTCTCCTTCTATCAGCATGCTCTTTGCCAGCAGACGAACTAATTGACTAATTGTGCTGTTTCTCCTGGCTTTAGTCTGAGCTCTTATGCCGCGTACACGTGATCGGAATTTCCAGTGGACTTGGTCCAGCTGACCAGAGTTCGTCGGACAATTCGATCGTGTGTGGGCTCCAGTGGACTTTTTTTTTCTCCAAAAGTCAGACCTAGAATTGAGACTGGCTTCAAATTTGTCCTCCAGAATTGACTTTTAGTGGACAATCCGTTCGTCTGTGTGCTAGTCTGACGGACTAAAACCGACGCTAGGGCAGCTATTGGCTACTGGCTATGAACTTCCTTATTCTATGTCATCACACTCAAATCCGTCGGACTTTTGGAGTGATCATGTGTGGCCAAGTCCATTCGTTTGAAAGTTCAACGGACCTCAGCTGCAAAGTCCATTGGATTGTCCGCCAGACCAAGTCCGTCAAAGTCCGGTTGTTTGTACGCGGCATTACTGTACAAAGATTTCTAGAAATGGAAACCAGGTCCATATCAGATATGTACACTGCTTGCATTCAAATAAATGCATTTATTGGAGTATAAATACAGAACTGCAATGTGTGTCTTTTATATCTGCCTGGTTTCAGATTTAAATTCTAAATGTTTATGTATCACTAGGGAATGATTACAAAACTGTATCTACAGGTCAGGGTACATCTACCATGCTCTCCCAAGCTTGCATCAATACCGTGCAAGCCATCAGCAGACTTTACGTAACATCAATAGTGACTTCCATGGTCTTCCCCTAATGTGAGGCCGACGTCACTAATCCTCCCTGACCCGCGTCACCTCCAAAGCCCTCCGGGAAATCATGTTATGTCCAGTACTGTGTGTTATTTTTAATTCTTTTCATTGCCTACAGTGCTAAGCGCTTATTTCTCCTTTAGACAGCAAAAATCAGACACATTTCCTGGATTGTCCCATGTGTGTTGCCTGTCCTGCCTGTATTACACACCCCAGCATTTTGTAGCCAAATGATGGATGTGTCATGGAGGTCTGGGAACCCTGAAACTACCGGTCAGGGAATTATGACAGATAGCTGCTCTCTGACCATCTGATAAGGGACATCAATAGACTAGACAGGAGGGGGTGACAAATACCACTGGCCCAAGGTAAAAGTGAAGCTGTGCTTTGCCCACTATGACATCTAGTTTCATTTTTTTTTTTTTTTGTTTTATTTAACTATTGCATTACTGAGACAATGAAAATATTGCACAGTACTGTCAATCTAACACAGAGAGCTCACTGACAGGAGAAGAGAACAGAGTGATGTCTTCATCAGTGTGCTGTTCTTTCTTATTTTCTTATTTATTTATTTTTTAACTGCAGCGGTGAAAAGTGAGATGAGGCTGTTGACTATACAGTCTGCCAGTGGTGCCCGAACCATAAGATGAACCATAAGACAAGAATGAAGTGTTTTATCAGGTAAAACAGTTTACACATGTAGCGCCGGCTCCAGAAGAGCACACGCAATGCTTTTTGAAAGTTAAGGTTACACCTGAACTGCGGTTTGGTTCAGGTACAATTGTTCTATATTTGGACCCCAGCATCAGTCTGACTGGACTATAGGATGTTCAGCCTGGCCACAAGGGGCACTGTTGTTGTGCTTTGTGGGAGAGGGTACTTAAGATGCGGATGTCACGTGGTTTGGGGTTCCCGTCTAGAAGGATATTCTGACTCCGTGGTCCTGGTCCTCCTTACCAGCCCCCAGGAAGACTATGGCCTGAGATGCGGATCCACCTGACTTGTTGTCTCGGGGCTGGCTAGCCCAAGGCAAGGAAACTAAAGCAGGATTCCGAGATGGTCCGGTGCCATGTCCGGTAGTTGGAGAGGCCCAGTAAGTTCATAGCTATCCAGGGGAGGACTCTTCAGAAGAAGACCACGTACGGGTTGGTTTCTAAGCAAGAGCCTGGAAGGGCCTAAGTGAATCCAGTCTCGTGGGTATCGCCAAGCTGGCTGAAAAAAACAGGTATCACACGAGTGTTCCATAAGTGTTAGTTTCCTGAAGTCTACAACACCGTCTGTGGCAGAGAGGTATTCCTGTAAGTTCTACAACAACGTCTGTGGCAGAGACTTGTTCCTGAGTAAAGCACCTTGTTGGCTGCTAGGCCTTGTGAGAGAGGGACTATCCAACTTGAGTGAACATCCAGTTGTGAATGGCTATTCTCTGGATTTAGTCAAAGTAAGCAAGTCCTTCATTATTTACTTTGACACTAAGGCCGCGTACACACGCGGGGACTGTTCGCTCAACTTTGTCCGCTGAACAGTGTTTCGGCGGACAGTCCGCTCGTGTGTGGGCTTTCAGCGGACAGTTTCAGCGGACAGTCTGATGAACAAAGTTTTTCGGAAATTCCGAAAAACTGTCCGCTGAAACTTGGTTTGAGCGGACAGTCCGCCCGTGTGTAGGCTTGTTCGTCAAACTAAGTCTCGCGCATGCTCAGAAAGAATTTACACGCCGAAGGTTGCATTGCAGTGTATAGGACGTCGTTTTCTAGTCCCGTCGTACGTGCCGTTCACGTCATCGCGCACGGTTTCAGCGGACTGTTCGTTCGTCGTGTGTGGGCAAGTCCGTCCATGCTAATTTTGAGCGGACTGTCCGCTGAAACTGTTTGACGGACAAAGTTGAGCGAACAGTCCCCGCGTGTGTACGCGGCCTAAGAGTACCTGAACTTCCTTTCTAACCCTCTGATCCTATTTTAAGAGACTGTTCGTTGTCTACGTTTTGCAAATAAAAATCCCTTTATGCAGCTCTGTCGTCAGTCTCTGAGTTTACTGGGCCATCTACTACGGGAACCCCTAGACACAGATCGAGGAGGAGAAGGTAACGGTAAGCCCAATCAAATCAGCAGCTCCTTCAGGGGTTAGTGCTACATGTGGGGGCTCGCAGTCCGGGATTTACCGTTACCCCTCGAAAGAACTGTACACGTGGTGAATATAGGACAGAGGGTGAAGTGTTTTTGAACTGCGCCATCAGTGCCATCTTTATTGAGGCAGAGACTTTCACTGAGGTGTGTAAGCGTGGGAGGAGCCCTTGTCGAAAAGCCCGCGAAGTTATGCAGCCCAAGAAAACAGTGGGAGGAATCTGCGCTGTTCTTTTCCTACACGAGGCACCGCGTGAGAGTCTGTTGCAGGAGAGAGAAAAGTAGGTGGCTTTGTTTGGACGCGGAGGAAAGAGACTTTTTACACAAAAATGTTCTGAGCTCTGGGAATGCCACCCAGCATGGGCCCACGTATGCCATCAGGAGAAGGTCTGATGGGGGTGAGACTCTCAGGAGCTACTTTGACTGACACAGGGATTCCCCTGGCCCCTCAAGGGCGGTTCATCCTGTACGCATCTGGGGCCCTGGGGATGTTATGCGGAAAGTGTAAAGGACTGTTCGTGTACCCCCAGCCATTTGTCAGCTGTCCTGCCTGTGGGGAATACTTCTTTAAATTCGAGCAGTCAATCGCACTACCAAGGGCCTACCGCGTGGACTGGGCCACGGGCGTGACGACAGAGGAGTCAGCCATCTTTTGTCCGTCAGTGAGGCCTTCCACAGCGGTGATACCTGTTGTTGCTGACACCCCTGAGAGAGATGCTGCTACTTCTACCACTGCCACTGCCGGAGAGACCACTTTGGAGCAGATGGATACTGCTTCTACTACTGTTACTGAAGTCACCATGCCTTCTCTGGAAAAAGTGGGGCATGCAAAATCTTCCCGGAGTCACAACGGAAGACCGATACCGAGTCCGGCTGGACCCAATTGGTGGAAGAAGGTTGCTTCGGGGAAAAGTCAGACCGTGAGTAAAACTTTGAGTATTTGTAAGGTACTGGGGACAATGACATTTTTGGAATGCTGTCCCAGGAGTTGTTATGGGCCAAAGGGGGTGATGTAGTCGCCACTTTGTCATGAAAATCGCATGAAGAGACTGACCTCCAGGTCTTCTGATTTACGATCGTCGCAGGTACGCACGATCGTACGAACGTGCATGCGTTCGTACGCAGGTGCGCGGGCACGTGCGCGGTCGCGTGCGTGCGTCCGTGTTGGCGCCAAACGGCCTATTTAAACTAGCCTCTGGCTAATGGTCTCTGCTGTCTGCTCTACAGCGTTATACCTGTGAGACCTGATCCGTAGTGTTTGTTCCTGTTTGACCCGGCCTGCCGTTGACCCATCTGCTATCCGCCTGCACCCGACCCTGGCTTGTTGTGATGATTCTCCTGCCTGTTCCCTTGTACTTCGTTTCCTGTCTGATATCCGACCCGGCTTGCTTTGACCATCCGTCTGCTAAAGGTGAACCTGCTTATATTGAACTGTGTCATCTGCTGCAAGTAACCTGCTTGTATTGAATTGTTCACCTGCTGCAAGTGCCTGCTCATATTGAACTGTTTATCTGCTGCAAGTGCCTGCTCATATTAAACTGTTTATCTGCTGCAAGTACCTGCTCATATTGCGCTGTTCATCTGCTTCAAGTCACCTGTCTTATTGAACTGTTCACCTGCTGCAAGTGCCTGCTCATATTGAACTGTTTATCTGCTGCAAGTACTTGTGTATATCGCACTGTTCATCTGCTACAAGTTGCCTACTTTCCTGCACTGCTTATCATCAAGTTACCTACTCCATTGAACTGTGTTATCTGCTATAAACTACCTTCTGATCCATTCACTGTGATTACCTGCTCCACTGAACTCCACCTACCCATCCTACCCATCTGTTGATCCTGCCAGGCACCTGTACCCCTCCTTACTCCTGTGTTCCCTGTTACATTGTCAGGAAACCGGTAGTGGGAGTCGTAAGGGAGGCCTCTCTCCGTAATCCGGGCTCGCTACTAGAAGGTACGTGACAGTAGCAGACAGCCAATGTCTGAGCCCGAGCGGGAAGCCTCCGCCATGGAAGAACTTTGTCAGCACCTGGCAGGACTTTCTGAGGCAGTTAAGGGCCTCCACCAAGGCTACACCCGGCTGGAAGAACGGGTGATTGCTCTTTCCAACCCCTCCGGATCCTTGGGGGCCCCTCAACCATCAGTTTCTTCAGCTGAAGCAGGACCAGCACCTACAGTTGTGATGTTACCACCAGAACCTAAAGTTCCCACACCCAAGCTATTTTCTGGGAATCGCAGTGGCTTCAGGGCCTTCCGCAACTCCTGCGAATTATATTTCGCCCTCCAACCACGGACCTTTTCTCTAGAGGCTACCAAGGTGGGTTTTGTGGTATCTTTACTCTCTGGAGACCCCCAGACCTGGGCCCACCGCCTATTAGAACAGAAGGACGCAGCGTTGGCTAATCTTACCACTTTTTTTGATGCAATGGCTCAAATATACGAAGATCCCCAACTTTCAGCGACTGCAGAAACCGCCTTGCGGACCCTCCAACAGGGACGCAGGGCGGTGGAAGATTATGTGGCCGAGTTCAGGCGATGGGGCGCGGATACGAACTGGAATGATGCTGCCCTTCGTCATCAGTTCCGCATGGGACTCTCTGATTCTTTGAAAGATGAGCTTGCTAGAGTCGGTGTTCCACAGACCTTAAACGCACTAATTGACTTGGCGATACAGATCGATCGTCGTCTGAGAGAGAGGAGAGCCGAGAGGGCCACAGGTTTCTCTCGCCCAACCTGGATGCTTCCAAAGGCCCCAAGCCATTTACATCCAGTACCTGCCGCCCGACCCGGGGCCACGTCTGACACACCTGAGCCTATGCAACTTGGGGTCTTGCGACCATCTCTTACCCCCGAAGAACGTCAACGTCGGCGGAATAACAATTTATGTCTCTATTGCGGGGAATCTGGACATTACGTCAGGAACTGTCCTATTAAGCTCCGTAAGTGTCCATCTATGCCTCCTGATCTCCCAGTCTTTAATAAAGTTTTCGTCTCACCTTATCATTTCTGTCTCCTTCCAGTTCCCAGGAAAGACTTTACAGACGCCCGCCATTATTGATTCCGGGACATGCAGCTGTTTTATGGATTCATCCTTTGCTGCCCAACATCAAATTCCTCTCCTACCTAAGACCAGTGGACTCTCTATCCATTTGGCCGATGGCTCCGCTATTAAATCTGGTCCTGTAACTCAAGAAACTGCACCTCTATCTACTGTTATCTCTGGTTCGCATCGAGAACTTCTCCGGATGGACATTATCACCTCCCCACTTTTTCCTGTAATACTTGGGATGCTCTGGCTGCAGGCCTACAATCCAACCATAAATTGGGCTACAGGAGAAATTACTTTTTCTAAACCCTATTGCCAGAAGTTCTGTGGTTCCTCCGGTTTCCTGAGACCAGCAACCTTATTATCTATTGACTCAGAGATCGATTTACGTCAGGCCGTTCCCGAAGTCTACCATGAATTCCTGGACGTATTCAGTAAACAAAAGGCAGAGGTGCTCCCGCCCCACCGAGCTTATGACTGCCCCATTGAGTTACTTCCTGGAGCCAAAATTCAGTTTGGAAGGGTTTTCCCCTTAACAGAGGTAGAGCAGGAGAAACTCAAAGAATACCTTGAAGAAAATTTAAAGAAGGGGTTCATTCGCCCGTCTACGTCCCCAGCAGGTGCGGGTATTTTTTTTGTTGAGAAGAAGGACCACACTCTCCGACCCTGCGTGGACTACCGTGAATTAAACAACATCACTATAAAGAACCGGTACCCTCTTCCTCTATTTCCAGAGTTATTCCAAAGACTGGGCACTGCTACGGTTTTCACTAAATTCGATCTCCGCGGGGCTTACAACTTGATCCGTATCAAGGCCGGAGATGAGTGGAAGACCGCTTTCCGTACCCGATTCGGACACTTTGAGTATTTGGTGATGTCCTTCGGTTTGTGTAATGCCCCTGCTACCTTCCAATACTTTATCAATGATGTGCTCCGGGACTTTCTGGACTTATTCGCTGTCGTTTACTTAGATGATATTTTAATTTTTTCTTCCTCCCTTGAAGCCCATCGCAAGCACGTCAAAAGCGTATTGGGTCGGCTCCGCCAACACGGACTATATGCAAAAGCAGACAAGTGTTTGTTTGAACAGGAAAGTATACCATTCTTGGGGCTGATCATTTCTAGTAAGGGTATAAAAATGGACCCCCAGAAGATCGCTGCGATTTTGGACTGGCCAACTCCTGTAGACAGGAAAGGAATCCAACGTTTTATTGGATTCGCCAACTTCTATCGCAAATTTATTAAGGGGTTCTCGGCTATTGTCGCACCCATCACACAACTAACCAGACAAGGAACCCGTTTTCATTGGACCTCTGAAGCTCAAGAAGCATTCGAGACTCTTAAGGGACTTTTCACCTCCGCTCCTATTTTAAGGCATCCAGATTCCTCCCTGCCATTTGTTTTAGAAGTGGATGCATCCGAAATCGCCGTAGGAGCTATATTATCCCAAAGACAAGGAACTAAGGCCCTGCTCCATCCTGTGGCTTTCTTTTCGCGTAAACTATCAGCAGCCGAGAAAAATTACGATGTTGGAGACCGGGAGCTATTGGCAATTAAATCTGCATTAGAGGAATGGCGCTATTTGTTGGAAGGAGCTTCTCATCCAATTTTAATATTTACCGATCACAAAAACCTGGAGTACTTAAGATCTGCAAAAAGACTAAAACCAAGACAAGCCAGGTGGGCACTCTTTTTCTCCCGGTTCTCTTTTCATGTGATGTATCGCCCAGGGTCTAAGAATATAAAACCAGATGCCTTGTCACGGATGTTCCACAAGTCTCAGGAAATTTCTCCTCCAGATACCATTCTCGCTCCTGGGAATTTCCTTCTGCTTCAGGAAGATCTTCTCTCCCGGCTTAGACAAGCCTCCATGGGACGAAGACCTTTTTCAGAACCAGAACTACAAACCAAAGGTGGGTTACTGTGGTATAAAGACAAGATCTACATCCCCGAAACTCTGCGGGTATCTATCATTGAGCTGTGTCACGACCACGCACTCGCCGGACATTTTGGTATCACTAGAACTATTGATTTGGTACAGCTTACTTTTTGGTGGCCTCAGTTATGGGAGGATTGCAAGAAATACGTGAACACCTGCACTACGTGCATTAGAAGTAAGAACTGTAAAACTAAGGCCTGGGGCCTCCTTAAACCATTGTCTGTTCCGGACAGGCCATGGAAAATGCTGTCTCTAGACTTCATTGTTGAATTGCCTCCGGCAGGCGATCATACCACTATCTTTGTGGTGGTTGATCGTCTGTCAAAGATGGCACATTTTATTCCCATGAAGGGTACCCCTCAGCCTCTGAAACTGCACAAGTGTTCATCAAGGAAATCATTAGGCTCCATGGGGTACCAGCCAATATAGTGTCGGATCGAGGGGTACAGTTCACCTCTCGATTCTGGAAGTCCCTCTGCAAGGCCTTGAATATTGAACTGTCTTTCTCATCCGCCTATCATCCTCAGTCCAATGGGCAGACTGAGAGGACGAACCAAACTCTCGAACAATATTTACGCTGTTTTTCCTCTTTTGCACAAGATGATTGGATCTCCCTGCTTCCAGTAGCTGAGTTTGCGTATAATAATTCTCTCCATTCCGCCACCAAACAGACACCCTTTTTTGCCAATTATGGCTTCCACCCTTCGTTTCTACCCAACTCCCTTCCTGAATGCTCAGTACCAGCAGTCCAGCATAAGATGAACTTTTTCTCAACCAACAACAAACTTCTGCAAGAAACAATGACTAGAACTCAAGAGCACAACAAGGCAACCTTTGACAAGAAGAGACGAGGGAAGTTAGTACTGGTACCTGGTGATTTGGTGTGGCTATCCACGGTAAACTTGAAAATGGCGTGTCCTTCAAGGAAACTAGGTCCCAAGTTTTTAGGACCTTTCGCAGTCAAAAGGAAGATTAACGAAGTTGCTTTCGAACTAGAACTTCCAGACTCACTAAGGGTCCATCCGGTGTTCCATGTGTCCTTATTGAAACCTTTCACTCCCAATCCATTTCCTAACCGAAAGACCGTTCCTCCTGATCCGATCCTGGTTGATGGTGAAGAAGAATTTGAAATAGAAGCCATCCTAAATTTCAGAAGAAGAGGAAACCAGAACCAGTTTTTAATCAAATGGAAAGGATATGGTCCCGAAGAGAACTCCTGGGAGCCCGAGGACAACATTCATGCAAAAAACTTAATTCAATCATTTAAAAGGGCCCATCCGGAAAAATTTGCCCGAAGGGGCAATGTCATGAAAATCGCATGAAGAGACTGACCTCCAGGTCTTCTGATTTACGATCGTCGCAGGTACGCACGATCGTAAGAACGCGCATACGTTTGTACGCAGGTGCGCGTGCGCGGTCGCGTGCGTGCGTCCGTGTTGGCGCCAAACGGCCTATTTAAACTAGCCTCTGGCTAATGGTCTCTGCTGTCTGCTCTACAGCGTTGTACCTGTGAGACCTGATCCGTAGTGTTTGTTCCTGTTTGACCCGGCCTGCCTGTGACCCATCTGCTATCCGCCTGCACCCGACCCTGGCTTGTTGTGACGATTCTCCTGCCTGTTCCCTTGTACTTTGTTTCCTGTCTGATATCCGACCCGGCTTGCTTTGACCATCCGTCTGCTAAAGGTGAACCTGCTTATATTGAACTATGTCATCTACTGCAAGTAACCTGCTTGTATTGAATTGTTCACCTGCTGCAAGTGCCTGCTCATATTGAACTGTTTATCTGCTGCAAGTACCTGCTCATATTGCGCTGTTCATCTGCTTCAAGTCACCTGTCTTATTGAACTGTTCACCTGCTGCAAGTGCCTGCTCATATTGAACTGTTTATCTGCTGCAAGTACTTGTGTATATCGCACTGTTCATCTGCTACAAGTTGCCTACTTTCCTGCACTGTTTATCATCAAGTTACCTACTCCATTGAACTGTGTTATCTGCTATAAACTACCTGCTGATCCATTCACTGTGATTACCTGCTCCACTGAACTCCACCTACCCATCCTACCCATCTGTTGATCCTGCCAGGCACCTGTACCCCTCCTTACTCCTGTGTTCTCTGTTACATTGTCAGGAAACCGGTAGTGGGAGTCGTAAGGGAGGCCTCTCCCCGCAATCCGGGCTCACTACTAGAAGGTACGTGACACACTTGTTTCAAGCTGGTTATCCCTTACTTCAAGCATGAAACGCTGAGTGCGGAAAACCTCATCACGGTAAATGTGACTCTCCCTAAACCCGTGAATTTGTCCACGCTTCAAAAGGTTGCCAATCTCCTGCATACCTCCCAGGGAGGGAAGTGCCCGCGCACTGCAAAGGCTTGTGAGGTCGCATCGGCTCCTTAATAAAAGGGCAGCAAACGAGTATGGACTGGAATTCCCTTATGTTCCGAGGGACATTATGGATGCCATTGAGGAAAACCGCGAGGCATGGTATGAGGACGATGCCTGGAAGGCTTCACAAGAAGGCCTTTTCACTGGAGCTGTATGAACGGTTTGTCGGATGTCTACAGCATTGGAGTTACGGTCGGCACATTTATGGGGACAAAGTTGTCATTTTCCGACCGGAGAAAGACAGACAGTGCCTTTTACTTTATTACCACAGTCGATGCATGAGGGAAGGACCTAACATTGCCGGATCCACGCTTCTATTGGTATATATATTGGCACATGCAAGAAATTTAACACTCCCATTGGTTGTGCTCGCAACCAAACTGTCAAACCATCCAATAGCTGGTGTCATAATTGATCACATGTGCAGCATCATGGCAGTTGTAGATTAAACAGAGGCAAAGATGGCAGCTTCCTTGGCTAAAAACAATAGGAGGGTTTACTTACACTTTAAGGAGCGTTTTACCTCCTTTACCTAACTTTCCTGAATAGAGAAAGAGGAGAAAAAAACTATTCAGGAACTATGGGGTATTTAGACAGGGCCAGTTAAACACGACGCCGTGCCAAGATTACTTTATTGGTCACAGAACCTGTTCAGGGAAAGACTGCACCTTAGTGACTCTTACCACTAGGTGGCATGAGTCGGCGCAAAATAGCACTGTTTTACGTGTAAAGAAAAAAAAAGGGTTTTAAAAGTTTAGGGGAGAGGGTTCCATTGAGATTGGGATGGAACCCTGCCTTCTAATAAGTTTATGTGCAACTTGTGTTTGTGTGTTTTTCTTTCTTTTTTTCTCTTTTAGGATTCACCAAGAGAACATCTATCAAGCTGCCGGAGAGTGGGTGGTTTAGGTAGACAGGCTTTGGGTTGTATTCTATATCCATGATAATTCTGTGTCACTACACTATGTCCTTAAAATATTTAAAGTTTTACTGTTCTTTCCCTTTCCCCATCCTTATCCCAAAGTTCAGGTACTCTATTTTTGATAGAGCTAGTTTTTGTTGTCTTTGGGCTTTTCCTGTTCTTCCCAGACGATGAGGACATCGTCTAAATTGGCAGGGAAAGTATGTAGCGCCGGCTCCTGAAGAGCACGCGCTATGCTTTTTGAAAGTTAAGGTTACACCTGAACTGCAGTTTGGTTCAGGTACAATTGTTCTAAAGTTGGACCCCAGCATCAGTCTGACTGGACTAAAGGATGTTCAGCCTGGCCACAAGGGGCACTGTCTCTTCTGGCAGGCATAGAATCACAGTCTAGTAAGGTGCTTTAAGTTTACTTTCTCCAGTGGGAGTGTCACTCTTGTGTGCTTTGTTAGAGAGGGTACTTAAGATGCGGATGTCACATGGTTCGGGGTTTCGGTCTGGAAGGATGTTCTGACTCCGTGGTCCTGGTCCTCCTGACCAGCCCCCAGGAAGGCTATGGCCTGGGGTGCAGATACATCCGACTTGTTGTCTCGGGCTGGCTAGCCCGAGGCAAGGAAACGAAAGCGGGATTCCGAGGTGGTCCGGTGCCGTCTCCGGTATTTGGAGAGGCCCAGTAACTTCATAGCTATCCAGGGGAGGACTCTTCAGAAGAAGACCACGTACGGGTTGGTTTCTTAGCAAGAGCCTGGAAGGGCTGAAGTACCTAAGTGAATCCAGTCTCGTGGGTATCGCCAAGCTGGCTGAAAGATCCAGGTATCACTTGAGTGTTCCATAAGTGTTAGTTTCCTGAAGTCTACAACACTGTTTGTGGCAGAGACTTGTTCCTGAGTAAAGCACCTTGTTGGCTGCTAGGCCTTGTGAGAGAGGGACTATCCAACTTGAGTGAACATCCAGTTGTGAATGGCTATTCTCTGGATTTAGTCAAAGTAAGCAAGTCCTTCATTATTGACTTTGACACTAAGAGTACATGAACTTCCTTCCCAACCCTCTGATCCTATTTTGAGAGACTGTTCGTTGTTTACATTTTGCAAATAAAAATCCCTTTATGCGGATCTGTCTTCAGTCTCTGAGTTTACTGGGCCATCTACCACGGGAACCCCCCAACACAGATCGAGGAGGAGAAGGTAACGGTAAGCATAATCAAACCAGCAGCTCCTTCGGGGGTTAGTGCTACACACATTTAACAGCATGTAATATATACACAAAATACCAAAAGTATTGGGACGCCTGCCTTTACGCACACATGAACTTTAATGTCATCCTAATTTTAGTCTGTAGGGTTCAGTATTGAGTTGGTCCACCCTTTGCAGCTATAACAGCTTCAACTCTTCTGGGAAGGCTGTCCACAATGTATTGGAGTGTGTCTATGGGAATGTTTGACCATTCTTCCAGAAGCACATTTGTGATGTCAGGCACTGATTTTGGCCAAGAAGGTGGAAGGGGGATTATGGTGTGGGGTGTTTTTTCAGGGGTTGGGCTTTGACCCTTAGTTCCAGTGAAGGGAACTCTTAAGGCATCAGCATACCAAGACATTTTGGACAATATCATACTCCCAACTTTGTGGGAACAGTTTAGAGATGGCCCCTTTCTGTTTCAACATGACTGCGCACCAGTGCACGAAGCAAGGTCCATAAAGACATGGACAAGCGAGTTTGGGGTGGAAGAACTTAACTGGGCTGCACAGAACCCTGACCTCAACCCAACAGAACACCTTTTGGGATGAATTAGAGTGGAGACTGCAAGCCAGACGTTCTCGTACAATATCCTTGCCTGACCAACATTCCCATAGATCAAACATTCCCATAGACACACTCCTAAACCTTGTGTACAGCCTTCCCAGAAGAGTTGAAGCTGTTATAGCTGCAAAGGGTGGACCAACTCAATATTGAACCCTACAGACAAAGACTGGGATGCCAATAAAGTTCATGTGCATGTAAAGAGGCAGGCGTCCCAATACTTTTGGCAATATAGTGTGTATGTAGTGTGCCCTCCTAATATAAGAAACGTCAGTGCTGGGATCCCCGCAGTGTCTCCGCAGTGGAGACAGAAGACAGATGTATGGAGAGCGCTGGACTGAGAGATCCCCCGTCGCTGGATATGATCATCCATCGCTGGATAGCAAGAGTGGATTAGCACCTCTGGAATCTTTTTTAAAAAAAATTTTATTTTTAATAAAGGAATTTTTCAAAAGTGTGTTTGTCTTATTTAACCATTTTTACACTTTCTTTGTGAAATGGTAGGGGTACCCCCTTACCCCCCCCCCCCTTTGTATCCCCTTACCATTTGAAACAGGGGGGGCTGGGATCTGGGGGTGCCCTTGTTAAAGGGGGAATCCAGATTCTGATAAGCCCACCGCCCGCAGACCCCCACAACCACCGCTCAGGGTTGTGGGGATGAGGCCCTTCTCCACATCAACATGGGGACATGGTGCTTTGAGGGGTCACAGACCCCCAAAGCATCCTCCCAATGTTGAGGGCATGTGGCCTGGTACGGTTCAGGAGGGGGGGCGCTCTCTCATACCCCCCTCTTTTCCTGCGGCCTGCCAGGTTGCGTGCTCGGATAAAGGGTCTGGTATGGATTTTTAGGGGGATCCCCACGTTAATTTTATTTTTAAATTTGATGCGGGGTTCCCCTTAATATCCATACCAGACCCTTCGGATATTTAGGGGACCCCCACGTCAATTTTTTTTAAATTTGACACGGGGTTCCCCTTAATATCCATACCAGACCTGAAGGGCCTGGTAATTGAATTTAGGGGAACCCCCACACTTTTTTATCAATGAATGAATGAATTATCGGCTAATACAGAGAACACTCATTGAGTGTTCTCTGTATTACGGGGAGCCGACAATATAGCCGCAAGTGATTTTAAAAGACTTTTTTTCCTGCACAAATGACACTTTGTGCAGGGACAGTTCTAAGCACAGGAAACATGCGCCCCTTCACAGGCATACTATAGACACCCCCCAGGTACGAAATTTAAAGGAATATTACACTTTTATTGTTTCACTTTAATCATTATTAAAATCATTGCTCCTGAAAAAACGGCCGTTATTAAAAAAAATATTTACATTGATCCATGTCCCCTGGGGCAGGACCCAGGTCCCCAAACACTTTTTAGGACAGTAACTTGCATATTAGCCTTTAAAATTAGCACTTTAGATCTCTCCCATAGACTTGTACAGGGTGTTCCGGCTTTTCGAATTTGCCGCGAACAGCCCAAATTGTTCACTGTTCGCTGAACAGGCGAACAGGCAATGTTCGAGTCGAACATGAGTTCGACTCAAACTCAAAGCTCATCCCTAATGCTGAAACATAGCCAATCAAAGCATCTGCTTAACCCAATTCTAAATCCTTACCCGCAGCATTAGGTGGATAGCAACAGGGACTCAAGAAACCACTCAGGCTCAAAAAATATAATATATAATATTAATAATATTTTGCCTTTGGCTCCCATTCTTACTTGAACATGGAATATTCAGGCAATATTTGGAGCTTGTTTTGTGCGTTGTCCACTCATTTTTGGAAATGTTCAGGCTTGAGCTTGTTGTTTGACAATGGAGTGCTAGTTACTTGGAGAAAGAGAGACAAGCGGTACAAAAAAATGAGAATTTTACGCATTTTTCAGGCATTCCTGTTGAAGTTTATAGGGGCCTATAAAGTGTGACTCTGCCCCAAAGAAGCTCATGTACTTTTGCAAATTTTGAGTGACAAATGACACAATGCTTAGGTGTCAATGGCTAGCATTGACTCTTTGAGGAGCATGCTTCAAATCGCTCAAGTATGAATGGGGTCTTATTTACAACTTTTATTGAACAGTGGGCAAGAGGGAGATTCCAGCTTCTTTCTTCGACTCTTCTATGTCATTTCTGAGTCCTGTGGTGACATAGCAGTTAAGGAAGGAGCCAGCTTGCAGCAAGGGGACACAAGTATAGAACACACCCAGAAGAGTTGAATGACGACAAGGTTTTGTTGACAATGTGTAGAGCGTAAATTGAGGTAGAAGTAGGAGAAATGGGCCACCTAACCCTGCTTTACTCTTGATGTTTGTCTATAGTTATACATTAGCCACTTTATTTATCCTGTACTTTTCTTTGACTTCTGTGACCTAGAGGAATCACTTCACTTTAAAATGTAGAATTTTATTTCCAAAAAATATAAACTGTAGTATTTTATTCAACCGCTCTGATCTTTCTGGTTTCTGAATCTTGTGTACCTCTTAACCTTTTTTTCCACTCATATGTCCCTGCACCCTTTCCCCACGTTCAAGTAACGCTCTACATGACCCCCTTCAAGTTCTCCATTTCTATGATATTGACACACTGTTGCCAAGACAACTCTGACCTAATATCTATTATGGTTAATCACGATGTATCAGTACAAATACTTAACGTGTAATTATCTTTAACAGTAATTACACTTTTGAGAACTCATCTTAAATGCTATGTTGTTACTGGAACCCTAAGGACATAATATTAGGATTTGGAAGGGCAAGAACAACTCTGACACAAGGGACAATGGCCAATTCATGTTATATTGCTGGCTCTTTTCATAAAGTATACAAATATGTGAGATTATAGTCAATACGCATTTTCTGACAGATTTGGCATACACTTCACATCAATGGGAACAACAGATTAGACTATTTCAGAACATGTCCCAATTACTGTTAATGACATGATCCTCCATTTACCTACCTTACTCTAGTAACATAAACCTGTACACTCACGTAGCTGAACCAATTCTACAAGTTTATGTCCTCAGAGAACTTGTAGAAGCTGCATGTAGTTCTCTGAAGACACATTAGTTTGAAAGTGGTCATATTATGTCTCCTCATTTCAAAGGGTACCCCATTTTTGCTTTGAGCTGATTCACTGGAGCCCCTACACACCAGCTGAATCTGATTGAACTAGTACTGAGATGTCAAATCCAACGGCTCGTCTGTATTTGTCATTATTTCTTAGTATAATATCGAAATATTACATCTCCATATCCAACTAGACATGTGCATTCGTTTTCGTCCGAATGCATTTTCGTCCGAATTTCAGCTATTTTCGTTTTCGTTTTGACAAACGATAACGAAAGCACAAAATCCGAAAAACGAAAGATCCGACATAAATAAATGCTTTATTTTCGTTTTCATTGTTACAACAGTTCGATATAGAATAGGAGATTCGACATGACTCTGACGATAACAATCTGTCTATAGAACCTGTGGTCGAATGTGCTTAACCTTACCTCTATTAGTCCAAGATTATATAGAGAAAATATTCGACAGAATAAAAAGATTTGACAGAGAGAAAAGATTCTGCAAGTTACTGTCCTAAAAAGTGTTTGGGGACCCGGGTCCTGCCCCAGGGGACATGTATCAATGCAAAAAAAAGTTTTAAAAATGTCAGTTTTTTCGGGAGCAGTGATTTTAATAATGATTAAAGTGAAACAATAAAAGTGTAATATTCCTTTAAATTTCGTAGGGGGGGGTTGTCTATAGTATGCCTGTGAAGGGGCGCATGTTTCCCGTGCTTAGAATTGTCCCTGCACAAAGTGTCATTTATGCAGGAAAAAAAGTCCTTTAAAATCACTCGCAGCTATTATGAATTGTCGGCTCCCGTAATACAGAGAACACTCATTGAAAGTCATTGATAAAAAAATAAATAAATAAATAAATAAAAAAGCGTGGGGGTCCCCCAAATTCAATTTCCAGGCCCTTCAGGTCTGGTATGGATATTAAGGGGAACCCTGCCTCAAATTTAAGAAAAAATTTGACGTGGGGTTCCCCCTAAATATCCATAACCAGACCCTTCAGGTCTGGTATGGATATTAAGGGGAACCCCGCATCAAATTTAAAAAAAAATTGACATGGGGTTCCCCCTAAAAATCCATACCAGACCCTTTATCCGAGCACGCAACCTGGCAGGCCGCAGGAAAAGAGGGGGGGACGAGAGAGCGGCCCCCCCTCCCTCCTGAACCGTACCAGGCCACATGCCCTCAACATTGGGAGGGTGCTTTGGGGGTCCGTGACCCCTCAAAGCACCTTGTCCCCATGTTGATGAGGACAAGGGCCTCATCCCCACAACCCTGGCCGGTGGTTGTGGAGGTCTGCGGGCGGGGGGCTTATCAGAATCTGGAAGCCCCATTTAACAAGGGGACCCCCAGATCCCGGCCCCCCCCCTGTTTGAAATGGTAAGGGGGTACAAAAGTACCCCTACCATTTCACAAAGAAAGTGTAAAAAATGGTTAAATAAAACAAACACACTTTTGAAAAATTCCTTTATTAAAAATAAAAAAAAGATTCCAGCGGCGGTAATCCACTCTTGCTATCCAGCGACGGACGATCAGCTCTCCATCGATGTCTAATGTCATCCAGCGCAGCGCAGCATCCTTCTTCTGTCTCCGTGGAGGAGACACTACAGACATTCCGGCGGCTTGACGTTTCTTATATAGGGTGGGCGGGGCCACCCGTCACCTGACCCCGCCCCCCTCTGACGCAAGGGGAAACCCGGGGTTCCCTGTGACGTAGGGGTGACCCGCACCCCTCTGATGTAACACAGGCAGGTTTCCGTTACATCAGAGGGGGGCGGGGTCACCCATACGTCACGGGGAACCCCGGGTTTCCCCTTGCGTCAGAGGGGGGCGGGGTCAGGTGACGGGTGGCCCCGCCCTCCGTATATAAGAAACGTCAGCGCCGGAATGCCTCCAGTGTCTCCGTGGAGGAGACAGAAGGAGGATGCTGCGCTGCGCTGGATGACATTAGACATCGATGGAGAGCTGACCGTCCGTCGCTGGATAGCAAGAGTGGATTACCACCGCTGGAATCTTTTTTTTATTTTTAATAAAGGAATTTTTAAAAAGTGTGTTTGTTTTATTTAAACATTTTTTACACTTTCTTTGTGAAATGGTAGGGGTAATTTTGTACCCCCTTACCATTTCAAACAGGGGGGGGCCGGGATCTGGGGGTCCCCTTGTTAAAGGGGGCTTCCAGATTCTGATAAGCCCCCCGCCCGCAGACCTCCACAACCACCGGCCAGGGTTGTGGGGATGAGGCCCTTGTCCTCATCAACATGGGGACAAGGTGCTTTGAGGGGTCACGGACCCCCAAAGCATCCTCCCAATGTTGAGGGCATGTGGCCTGGTAACGGTTCAGGAGGGAGGGGGGGCCGCTCTCTCGTCCCCCCCTCTTTTCCTGCGGCCTGCCAGGTTGCGTGCTCGGATAAAGGGTCTGGTATGGATTTTTAGGGGGAACCCCACGTCAATTTTTTTTTTAATTTGACGCGGGGTTCCCCTTAATATCCAGACCAGACCTGAAGGGTCTGGTTATGGATATTTAGGGGGAACCCCACGTCAAATTTTTTCTTAAATTTGAGGCAGGGTTCTCCTTAATATCCATACCAGACCTGAAGGGCCTGGTAATTGAATTTGGGGGACCCCCACGCTTTTTTTTTTATTTATTTATTTATTTATTTTTTTATCAATGACTTTCAATGAGTGTTCTCTGTATTACGGGAGCCGACAATTCATTATAGCTGCGAGTGATTTTAAAGGACTTTTTTTCCTGCATAAATGACACTTTGTGCAGGGACAATTCTAAGCACGGGAAACATGCGCCCCTTCACAGGCATACTATAGACAACCCCCCCCCTACGAAATTTAAAGGAATATTACACTTTTATTGTTTCACTTTAATCATTATTAAAATCACTGCTCCCGAAAAAACGGCCGTTTTTAAAACTTTTTTTTGCATTGATACATGTCCCCTGGGGCAGGACCCGGGTCCCCAAACACTTTTTAGGACAGTAACTTGCAAATTAGCTTTTAAAATTAGCACTTTAGATTTTGAACGTTGGAGTCCCATAGACTTTAATAGGGTTCTAAAGTATGCTATATAGTTAGCTCCGTCGAATCTTCTTTATACATTCGACAGACACCATAAGCCTTCCAAGACAGATTCGACCGTAATTCATGTGGATTTTCGGACGAATGCAATTTTTGAACGAAAAACGAAATAAATAAAAACGAATTTCGGGAGTAACTAAATAAATTAAGTTTTCAGACGAAAACGAAATTCCGAAACGAAATATTTTACTCTGCACATGTCTATATCCAACTGCCCTCTTTGGCCACCTGACTCTCATACATTGGCAGGGGAATTCAGTATGGCTCTAACAACATTTTTCTGGCTGTAGTTCACATAAGATCTACCTTCTCCTAATTCAGGTAACCATTTGCTTCAGTGTCAGTAACACCAAGATTAGCGTCCTTACATGATGCCTCCAACTTTCAAGCCAACCACAATGCACAATTTAATTGGGCAACTATGTGGTAAATGGGGCTTAATCTTGTTAAAACTTAAGTACTTGAATGCCAAAAACATGCATGCATCAATATATTCTAGGAGGATAACAGCTGGAGGAGTCGATGGCTGAGAAGGATCTGGGTCTTCTGGTAGATCATAAACTTCATAACAGCATGCAATACCATGCTGTGGCTGTGGTTTCCAAAGAGAGCAAAATCCTTTCTTGTATTAAAAAAGGTGCGGACTGCAGAGAGAGGGACGCCATTTTTAGACACATGCATGACGATAAACTTAGTTTTCTTTCGATTCGTTAATCTAGTTATTTTGTTTAGTTAAAGAGGAAGTAAACCCCTTCAAACCACTTTGACCTACAGGTAAGCCTAGATTAAGGCTTACCTGTAGGTCCAAGCAATATCTCCTAAACCTATATGGTTTAGGAGATATTTGCCCGAAAATGGGCACCGCTGTCTACGGCGCATGCGCCGTAGACAGCGGCGCGCAGGCGCACTAAATGCGGCAAGTCCAAGAATGGATTTGCCTAATTTGTCGACTCCCGTGCGCATGCGCGGGAGTGACGTCAGCGGCGGAGCTGCGAGACGCGACTCCCGTGCGCATGCGCGGGAGTGACGTCATCGCGGCTTCGCCGCTGTCATTGGTCGGAGCTGCGAGACGCCACCAGCAAGATGGATGCGGCGGACTACAGGGATCAGCGGCGACTTCGCTGGCTCCTGTGTCAGGTAAGTGACACATAATGGGCTACTATGCGATGCATAGTAGTCCATTATGCTTTACCTTTGCAGGGAAAAAAAGAGGAAGTAAACCCATCAGGGTTTACTTCCTCTTTAAATTTGGTTGATTCATTCAATTTGTATTCAGGATTTGTATTCGGACTTCCTATTTCGAATTTATCGATTTGTTTTAGATTTGACATTTTTTTTTCCAATTTTTTTTTTATTGGTTAACAGTATCATGATTACAGTATTATCATACATTCATCGAGGAATCAAAGAACATTGGTTGTTATGGGTAAAACAAGTATGTCAAAGGCATGTAAATAACAATGAATATCTTGCATATCCAGCTTAAAATCCAGAGGGGGGTTAGGTGTTATGCAGGGTACAAAGATCAACTGTAGTTAAACTAAGGCCGCGTACACACGCGGGGACTGTCTGCCGAAACTAAGTTCGTCAAACAGTCCGCTCAAACTTTTGAATGAACGAACACGCCCACACACGGCACTTTTTGAGCGGACAAATACGGCAAACTTTGTTCGTCGTACTAAGTCCGCGCAACTTTTGAAATGAACGGACTCGCCCACACACGAGGCAACAGTCCGCTCATTTCGAGCGCGTGTGCAGGTAGGCGGGGCCCGCGAAGGAGACGTCGCGGGCCCCGCCGCCTGGTATGGACTTAAAGGGGAACCCCAACGCCGAAAAAAATCGGCGTGGGGGTCCCCCCAAAGTCCACAACAGACCCTTGTCCGAGCACGCTACCCGGCCGGCCAGGAAAGGGGGGCGAGCGAGCGCACCCCCCTCCCGAGCCGTACCAGGCCGCGTGCCCTCAACATGGGGGGTGCCTTGGGGAAGGGGGGGCCGCGTGGCCCCCCCACCCCAAAGCACCTTGTCCCCATGTTGATGAGGACAAGGGCCTCTTCCCGACAACCCTGGCCGTTGGTTGTCGGGGTCTGCGGGCGGGGGGCTTATCGGAATCCGGGAGCCCCCTTTAATAAGGGGGCCCCCGGATACCGGCCCCCCACCCTATGTGAATGAGTATGGGGTACAATGTACCCCTACCCATTCACCTGTAAAATAAAAGTACCCAAAAAAAAAAACACAACACACGAGATAAAATATTTTATTGCACAGCTCCGGGGGTCTTCCGTCTTCGGGGGTCTTCTCGCCGGACTCCTCCGCTATCTTCTTGTAGCTCTTTTGCTAGCGGAGGAGTCCGGCTTTCTTCCTCCCCGCCGCCAGCCTCTTCTCCCGACTTCGGGGGTCTTGTCCCCCTCTTCGGTTCTTCTGCTGGGCCACCGCGCCTTCATATAGCTCTTTTACAGGCGGTGGCCCGGTCTTCTGTCGCCGCTGTCGCCTTCCGGTCGCCTTCCGTTCTTCTTCTTCTTCTCCAGGAGATGTTGACACGTCGCTCTCTCCGGCCGGAATGCCAGAGCCGCGCTGTGCGGCCACTTATATAGTGACAATGGGGCGGTGTCACATGGTATATATAGGAGCAATGGCCCTGGATACAACTTCATAGATCAGACTAAAATAAGGGGGAAAGAGGGACAGAGAGTCTTTTCCAGATAGGATAACTTACCACAGTGTTAAACTATAAGTCCTGTTAACCTCCTGCACATTTTCACTGGCAAGTTGTACACTTGCAGAGCACTTGAAGCACAAGTTCTAGCTGACACTTTTCCAATCTGTAGAAAATTTGTGTAGCAAGTCTCTAGCAGGAGCAAAGTTGAAGTGGTGAGTCTACAGCAAGAGCTCTGCAAGTCTACAGCAAGAAAATTCAGCCACAGTGACCCCTGTGGTGAGATGACTATTGCACAACATAACTGAACCAGAACATGCAGCAGACTTGCAGAATGTTTGCAAAGAAAGTTGATCTGGAGTCATGCGATGCAGAATTTCTGCAATTGTGCAAGAAACGTGTGAAGCCTGGTAGATCTAGCAATAGCTTAGGTAAGTCGTTTTCAAATTTTCAGCACAATTGCTTGCTATCTGGGTTGTTCCAAATCAGGGACAGTCCCTCCAAATCAGCTGTTGGGAGCTATGCCCTCGCTGTACAAAATGTCCTAATGCCAAAATATTATATGCCTTCTAGACTAGTAGAATTTCACCTTCTCTAGGAAAGATATGCTAATAAGAGAAAACTCTAATAGAAATAACACAAAACATGTCTAATCTAAAACATCATTGTGCTTCTATTAAAAATAAAAAAGTCTTTGTATTCGGTTCTGATGTTGTATCATTATAATGTTCAAAGTAATAATTTCATGTACTGCAACTAATGACAGGTTTGACAGAAAGCTTCTTTGTCTCTGCATACTTTCTTGCGTAAATAAAATAAAACTAAAAAAAAACCCATGTAGTAGAAACTCATTATATTGAAGTGAGTCCTATTATTATTGAATAACAAAGTCTTTGTTTCTTTGTCGTAGAAGCGCCCGCCACCCTGTGACTCTCCCTCCGAAGTTATATATTCTATTCACGTAGAACGCCATTTTGGTCGCCAGGCTTTGTCTGTAATTTTCAGTGATAAGAATACAGTTAAGTGAGCTTTGATGTAAAAGGTCTGTTTTCTTTTGTGCTGAAATCATTTTGCGGTATATTAGTCCCGCCCTTATCGCCTCCAATGTCTCCGTTTAATCATAGGTAGATGAATCCATCCATCCACTGCCTTTGATTTAGATATGGTCGAATGTAATTATTTTCAGAAATGAAAAAAAAATAAAAATTTGAGTATTTCATCCTAAATAAACTTTGATATGGGGGTTGGCTAGCTCAATGGTAGATGTGTTTTTTTTTTTGGAAAGGCCATGCCGGTCCGAATTGTGTTTTAAAGGCTTGTCAGCCCACTTTTATTTAACCTCTGTACATACAAGTACTGTGGGGCGGCAGCTCCTGTGCGCAGAATCACATACAGGTACAGGATTCCTAACTTCGGGTAGGGTTGCCATCTGTCCTGGAATCACCTGGACAGTCCAGGTTTTGAATCATGTGTCCGGGTTTCAGTCCCCCTGAAACCCAGACACATTATTCAGACTGAAATGTAGCTCGGAACAGGGCCTGATAGGAGATTGAGGGGGCACTATGCGTGCTGCATTACTATTCTCCTTGGAGCGCCCAAAGGTGTGCCAGGTCTGTTACCCTATAGTATATACTAAAAAAAATTCTTTTTTTAATTTATCTGCGCCACTAAAGTGTTTGAATTTGGCTTGAAGAAAAAGTGGCAACCCTAACTTCGGGGGCCACCGGCGACCTGCTCCCGCTGTTATTGGACGCAGCGGGAGTCAATCACTGGGTCCGGCGGAGGCGATATCCGCTGGGACCTGCCAATCATTCGAGGCACAGGCAGAGCGATGATCTGCTTATGTAAATAAGGCAGATCGCCGTTCTGCAACAAGGGAAGGCTGTGATCCTGTGTTTCTGCTAAGCAGATCTCTGTCTTACCACAGTACAAGCACACAGTAACCAAGCACTACCTAGGGATACATTTAACCCTTTGATCGCACCTGATGTTAACCCCTTCCCTGCCAGAGTCATTAGCAGGGGCATTGCTAGGGGTGGCTTTTGGGGCTATAGCCCCGAATCTGGGGCCCATAGCCCCAAGTCTCTCTGAGACGGGCGTTGTCATGGCCTCTCTGCAGCCAGGCTGCAAGTGCAGCGGACAGCACCAGAGCAGGCAGGCAGTATGGGAGAGCATACATATATACATATACACACACACACACATGTGTATGCCCGCCCAAGCATATGACTTTCTTTACTTCGCTGCTGTGGGCTCTAGCACCAGATCTTTTGTAGACCTAGCAACATCCCTGGTCATTAGAACAGTGACAGTGCATTTTCTTTAGCTCTGATCACTTTATTACTGTCACTGGTCCCCAAAAAATGGCAAAAGTGCCAGTTCGGTGTCCATTTTATCCATTTCAATATCGCAGTCCCGCTATAAGTCGCTGATCGCCACCATCACTAGTAAAATACTAGTAAAATATAAATAAATAATTCCATAAAAATATCCTAGTATTTGTAGACACTATAACTTTTGTGCAAACCAATCAATATACGCTTATTGGGATTTTTTTTACCAAAAATATCTAGCAGAATACATATTGGCCTAAATTTATGAAGAAATTAGAATTTTTTATTTTGTTTACTGGATATGTTTTATAGCAGAAGGTAAAAAATATATATATTTTTTTAAATGGTCAGTCTCTTTTTGTTTATAGTGCAAAAAATAAAAACCGCAAAGGTGATCATATACCTCAGTATTGCAGGCCCGTTATAAGTCGCCAATTGCCACCATTACTAGTAAAAAATAATAATTAAATAGCAATTCCATAAAAAATATCCCATCGTTTGGTTTGCACAAAAGTTATACAAACGATGGGATATTTTTATGGAATTGTTATTTATTTATTATTTTTTACTAGTAATAGCGGCGATCAGCGACTTATAACGGGACTGCTATATTGCGGTATTTGATCACCTCTGCGGTTTTTATTTTTTGCGCTAGATATAAAAAAAGACCGACAATTTAAAAAAAATATATATTTTTTACTTTCTGCTATAAAACATATCCCGTTAAAAAAAATGTAAAAAATCGAATTTCTTCATCAATTTAGGCCAATATGTATTCTGCTACATATGTTTGGTAAACAAAATCCCAATAAGCGTATATTGATTGTAGATGCTATAACTTTTGTGCAAACCAATCAATATACTCTTATTGGGAGTTTTTTTTTACCAAAAATATTTAGCAGAAAATATATTGAACTAAACTGATGAACAAATTTGATCATTTACATTTTGTAAACCCTCCATTTAAATTTTTTCAATATACAATATTTTTTACTTATGGTTCCTTACCCTGTTTCTAATGGAATATTATTTTGTTGTAGTTGCTCATAGGCGACTACCTTTATCAATCACTATTTCATTATACTCCTCTTCTTTAACCACGTGCTTACTGGGCACCTAAAACCCCCTCCTGTCCAGACCAATTTTCAGCTTTCAGCGCTATCGCACTTTGAATGACAATTGCGCGGTCATACAACACTGTACGTGTTGAAAATGAAATTTTTATAATTTTTTCCCCCCAAATAGAGCTTTCTTTTGGTGGTATTTGATGACCTGTGCGATTTATTTTTTATTTTATAACGTGTAATTTTTGTCCGCCATTGATGTACGCTGATGAGGCGGCACTGATGGGCACCGATAGGTGCCAGTGATGGGCACTGATGGGTGGCAGTGATAGGCACTGATCGGTTACACTGATAGGCAGCACTTCTAGGTGGCACTGATAGGTGGCACTGGTGGGCATTGATAGGTGGCACTTGTGGACACTTAGACTCTATAAATGAGGCATAATTGCCTCTTCCTTTTTGGGACCAATGTCCCTTTAAGATAAGCTGGTGATCGGCTTTTTTTTCCTCCTCCGCTGTCAGTGTGAGGAGAAAAAAAAACGATCACCAAGCTTTTGTTTTGATCATGTGATCAGCTGTCACTGGATGACAGCTGATCGCATGTTAAGGGGTCGGGACCAGCCCCTTACTCAGATCGGTGATCACCCGAGTCTCAGTGTGCACGTCCTCCCCTGTGCCCTCCCCGAGTCTCAGTGTGCACGCCGCTCTGGGAGCGTGCACAGGGGAGGCCGTCATATGACGGGAATTCACATCCGCACTGTGGCCGTCATTCGGCTATAGCGCGGATGTCAGGTGGTTAAAATCAGAATATCCATGCCCTCAAGTGTCTCCCGTATCCGCCATGGGGGATTACTTTCGGGTGCCTCTATAGGTGCTGCTTTGTGTTCAGCTGGTCCCCATTGGTAAGCAAAGCCCGAACAAACAGAACTTTAATGTTAATACTATGTGTGCTCTACTGTATATAGTTTTGACTATTATTATTTTATTTAGGTTATTAAATATTACAAATTATTTGTGAATATGTAACTATGAGAATGTACTTACTTTATAGATGGGAATGATTGAGTCCTCCTGAGGAAGTGACTATAGTCGCAAAGCATGTAGAGGACCATGTCAAGACATGCAACTCAGCTCCCCATACTACCAATGGGGTTTATTTGTTCCTTTGGAACCATCTGTATTTACCATGTACAGTTGTAATTAACTGTTTAATTGATGTACAATTGCTTTTAATCGTGTCCTTTTCTTAAATAAATTGTTAATTTTATTACAATCCCTGCCTTATCCATGGGTACCGTGATAGTCCTAATCCTTCTCTAAACCAGTGGCATGCTTGGTCCAGCCCCAGGTGTTTCTTTCCAATAGTCCACTGCAAAGGATGATGGTACCCATGCCTACCCTTAGATCTGACTGATCAAGGCAACCCTCTCTATTCATAATTGTGTAGTGGAAGGAAAATGATAAATGGTTTCCTAAATTTTTTACAAACAAATATTTGAAAAGTGTGGCATGCATAGTTGGCAACATTGTAAAAAAATTTATAGGGACACTTTTTTGCCTGTAGGCATGGCATAGCAGGGAAAGATAAATGCAGCGCGCAAAGCGAAAAATGGGCGAGGTTTAAACTAAATATTGGGTGTGGCTTAAATGGGGTGTGGGTCAAAGGGTGGTGTGGTCTGAGATGAACGAGGGATGGTGGGCAGCCATCCTGGCTCCGCCTCTTGTTTCTTCCCCTTGGCGAGTGAACAGGCTCCACAAGAGCTGGTCTTCTATAAAAAGGCGGCGGAGACCATCACCAGTGCCAGCCTTGGACCTCTAGCAGCGGCTCTGGTGATTCTCCGAGAGACAGGACAAATGCAGATTTCCAGTGATTTTTTTCTGGGACAACATAAAAATGGGACACGGATCTAAATCCCACGAATGTCCCAGGAAAATTGAGACTGTTGGCAAGTATGGACATGCATTTGTATTCAGCCCCACCCCCCCCCCCCCCCCCCCGAGGTCAAACTTTGCAGAACCCCCTTTCACTGCAATCACAGCTGCAAGTCATTTTGGGGATGTCTTTACCAGTTTTGCACATCTAGAGAGAGAAATCTTTGCCCATTCCGGTTTGCAAAATAGCTCAAGCTCTGCCAGATTGGATGGAGGCATCTGTGAACACCAATTTTCAAGTCTTGCCACAGATTCTCAATTGGATTTAGGTCTGGACTTTGACTGGGCTATTCTAACACATGAACATGCTTCGATCTAAACCATTCCATTGTAGCTCTTGCTGTATGATTAGGGTCGTTGTCCTGCTGGAAGGTGAACCTCTGCCCCAGTCTCAAGTCTTTTGCAACTCTAAGGCCGCGTACACACGCGGGGACTGTTCGCCCAACTTTGTCCGTCAAACAGTTTCAGCAAACAGTCCGCTCAAAATTAGCATGGACGGACTTGCCCACACACGACGAACGAACAGTTTGCTGAAACCGTGCGCGATGACGTGAACGGCACGTATGACGGGACTAGAAAACGCCGTCCTATACACTGCAATGCAAACTTCGGCGTGTAAATCCTTTCTGAGCATGCGCGGAACTTAGTTTGACGAACAAGCCTACACACGAGGGGACTGTTCGCTGAAACAAAGTTTCAGCGGACAGTTTTTCGGAATTTCCGAAAAACCTTGTTCAGCGGACTGTTCGCTGAAACTGTCCGCTGAAAGCCCACACACGAGCGGACTGTCCGCCGAAACACTGTTCAGCGGACAAAGTTGGGCGAACAGTCCCCGCGTGTGTACGCGGCCTTAGGCCTTAGGCCGCGTACACACGCGGGGACTGTTCGCCCAACTTTGTCCGCTGAACAGTGTTTCGGCGGACAGTCCGCTCGTGTGTGGGCTTTCAGCGGACAGTTTCAGCGAACAGTCCGCTGAACAAGGTTTTTCGGAAATTCCGAAAAACTGTCCGCTGAAACTTTGTTTCAGCGAACAGTCCCCTCGTGTGTAGGCTTGTTCGTCAAACTAAGTTCCGCGCATGCTCAGAAAGGATTTACACGCCGAAGTTTGCTTTGCAGTGTATAGGACGTCGTATTTTTCGTCCCGTCGTACGTGCCGTTCACGTCATCGCGCACGGTTTCAGCAAACTGTTCGTTCGTCGTGTGTGGCCATGTCCGTCCATGCTAATTTTGAGCGGACTGTTTGCTGAAACTGTTTGACGGACAAAGTTGGGCGAACAGTCCCCGCGTGTGTACGCGGCCTAACAGGTTTTCTTCGAATCCCCTGTACACACGACCGGTTTTGCTGTCAGGATAAACTCTGAAGGTTTTTCCGCGGGCGTTCCAACAGAATTCCGCTCAAACTGAGTTACATACAGATGATCACACCAAAGTCCGACCGCCAAGAATGTGGTGATGTACAACACGTACGAAGGGACTAGAAAACGGAAGTTCAATAGCCAGTGGCCAATCGCTTCAGTCTCATACTTGCTTCAGAGCATGTGTCCTTTTTGGTACGTCGGAACAGCACATAGACAAACGTTTTTCCCGATAGGAATTGGTTCTGTCGAAAAAATATAGAACATGTTCTCTGTCTAGGCCCGTCAGAATTTTCGACGTAAAAAGTCAGATGGGGCATACACACGGTCGAAATATACAATGAAAAGCTCCCGTGGGACTTTTTCTGTTGGAAATTCTGCTCGTGTGTACGGGACATTAGATTGCCCTGTATTTGACTCCATCCATCTTCCCATCAACTCTGACCAGCTTCCCTGTCCCTGCTGAAGAAAAGAATCCCCACAAGATGATGCTACCACTGCCCTGTTTCACGGTGTGGATGGTGTGTTCAGGGTGATGTGCAGTGTTAGTTTTACACCACACATTTATGCCAAAAAAATCTATTTTGGTCTCATCTGACCAGAGCACCTACTTTCACATGTTTGCTGTGTCCTCCACATGGCTTCTCGCAAACTGTAAATGGGACTTCTTGTGGCTTTCGTTCAACAATGGCTTTCTTCTTGTCACTCTTCCATAAAGGCCAGATTTGTGGAGTGCGCAACTAATAGTTGTCCTGTGAACAGATTCTCCTACTTGAGCTGTGGATCTCTGCAGCTCCTCCAGAGTTACCACGGGCCTCTTGATTGCTTCTCTGATTAATGATCTCCTTGCCCGGTCTGTCAGTTTAGGTGGACGGCCATGTCTTTGTAGGTTTGCAGTTGTGAAAGAAAATATAGGAACCAATAAGTTCCAAACCTGCACAAATCAATGACCAAAAAACAAATCACAATAAAGAGCTGCATGTTGTAAAAAAAAAAAAAAAACACCTGTAACGTCAAAAAGAAACAAAGGAACCAGGCTCTTATATCATAAATTACATATCATGAATCACCATAGTGAATAAACAAATAAATCTTCATTCAAGTTATAAAATTACATAAAAATTGTGAAGTCTATATACAGTACCTGTCCACGAGAATGTGTTTCCAGCGAGATCTCATCCTGATGGTTCTCGGCGACAGGGTACTGTACATCTCGTGCTGGCTGCAATAGGGAAAACACATTTTCCTATCACAGCGAGCGCAAGAGGGAATTCCTCTCCAAGAGCATACCAGGCCCTTAGGTCTGGTATGGATTTTAAGGGAAAGCCCCTACGCCAAAAAAACTGCATGGGGGTCCCCCCCAAAATTCATACCAGGCCGCATGCCCTCAACATGGGGGGTGGGTGCTGCGCCCCCCACCACAAAGCACCTTGTCCCCATGTTGATGAGGACAAGGGCCTCCTCCCGACAACCCTGGCCGCTGGTTGTCGGGGTCTGCGGGAGGAGGGCTTATCGAAATCCAGGAGCCCCCTTTAATGAGGGGCCCCCGGATCCCAGCCCCCACCCTATGGGAATGAGTATGGGGTACATCATACCCCTACTTATTCACCTGGGGGAAAAAAAGTCTCAATAAAAAAACACACTAGACAGGTTTTTAAAGTAATTTATTAGGCAGCTCTGATGGTCTTCTTACGACTTCGGGGGTCTCTTCTGACTTCTTGGCTCTCTCTGGCTTCTTCTCCCAATGTCCGGTTCTTCTCCTGCTCTCCGGCCTCATGATGGGGCTGTGATGTCATAAGGGGCGGGGTCACCGGGTGACATCACCCAGTGACCCCGCCCCATGCCTATATAAGTCACTGCGCACCTCGCACATGGCATTACAGCGGGAGAGAGTATCGTGTCAACATAGGAAGAAGAGAAGAGGGATCAAGACGACGACACCACTAGCAAAAGAGTGGCAAAAGAGCAGAAGATAGTGGGGGAGCCTGGCAGAAGAACCAGAGGGGCCGGAGAGCAGGAGAAGAACTGGACACTGGTAGAAGAGGACAGAGAGAGCGGAGAAGTCGGGAGAGACCCCCAAAGTTGGAAGAAGACCCCCAGAGCTGCCTAATAAATTACTTTAAAAACCTGTCTAGTGTGTTTTTTTATTAACACTTTTTTTCCCCCAGGTGAATGGGTAGGGGTATGATATACATACCCCATACTCATTCACATAGGTTGGGGGGCCGGGATCCAGGGCCCCCTCATTAAGGGGGGCTCCCGGATTTCGATAAGCCCTCCACCCGCAGACCCCGTCAACCAACGGCCAGGGTTGTCGGGACGAGGCCCTTGTTCTCATCAACATGAGGACAAGGTGTTTTGGGGGGGTGGGTCGCTGGCAGGCCCCCTTCCCCAAAGCACCCACCCCCCCATGTTGAGGGCATGAGGCCTGGTACGGTTCGGGGGGGGGGCGCTTGCTTGTCCCCACCCCCTTTCCTGACCAGCCGGGCTGCGTGCTAGGATAAGGGTCTGGTATGGATTTTGGGGGGACCCCCACACCATTTTTTCAGCGTAGGGGGTTCCCCTTAAAATCCAAACCAGACCTAAGGGCCTAAAATTTGGCGTGGAGTCCCCCCTCATGTTTCATACCAAACACCTATCAGCAATGCTTGTCGCTCATCGGGAAAGGAAAAAACACATTTTTCCTTTCCTGTAGTTCCAAAACATCTGGGGGGGGCAAGGATCGCCATCACTGGTCTAGACACTTACTTCTTTGTTTCGTTTTATATAGCTATACCTGCAAAAGGGGCAAGCATGAAGTGATCTAGCCGGACTTATTTCTCTGACTAAATTTCCACTTTGAGGGCCAGTACACACCACATGCAGTCCCAGTGCATTTGTGTTGCATCAAAAATGCATTGAAAATAGGTTACATGGTTTTCAATGGCATAATTCACACCAGTGTGGTTAGTTCTAGGGCTTTCCAATTCCAGATAAAAAAGTAGAACACGCTGCATTTTTACACAGTAAAACGCATCAAAAACACACTGGAATGCACTGAAACGCATCAAAAAATGTATCAAAAATGCACCAGACAACAGTAGAAGTAAGAGAAGAACAGAAGTATCTGGAATGCATCCAGAAACTCATCAAAAATGCAACGGAACATATAAAAAACGCATAAAAAAAGGCACATGCAGAAACGCATCTGGAACGGATCTGGTGTGCGTTTTTGTGGTGTGAACTATCCCTTACAGATAAAATTATATCTGATGCTGTGGCCACTTTAAGGATCCTTTCTTGTGATAATGACTATCTATCTATTCAAGGCTTTCAAGGTTTTAGAAAATAATGCAATTTTTGGGTACACAAACTGTTTTGTATGTAATCAACACATACTAAGCTGTATATTTGTGTATTAAGCAAAAATACTTCACACAGCAAACAGACCGCCGGTGACCTTTCGGGGGAACATAATACCCTTATTGGATTTCCTGTCTTTCACCATAATAATGAAAATGCATTATGTTTAAATGCCACCAATGTTGTTACCCATTTCCTATGTTACATATACATTGTGTGTACTAGACGAACGCCGGCAACTTATTCACGTGCATGCCACGCGTTGAAAAACAAAACATATCCCCTGTTATTACCTTTTGACTTAAAAGGGTCACAATAGAAAGCTCCACCCTTTCTGGATCTTGGTTTATCCCAGAGAGACTTCCATAATATTCACAAGAGAGCGAATATCACCTGCAATGGAGGTGGTGAGACATAAAACTGTACTTTATGCTGTTTTTGTTACTTTTTGTAGGTTGTGATTGGATCCCTTTAACCGCTTGCTTACTGGGCACTTAAACCCCCCTCCTATCCAGACCAAGTTTCAGCTTTCAGCGCTGACGCACGAATGACAATTGTGCAGTCATACAACACTGTACACAAATGACATTTTTATCATTTCTTTCTCACAAATAGAGCTTTCTTGTGGTGGTATCACCTCTGCGGTTTTTATTAATTGTTAAACAAAAATGAAAAAGACCACATTTTTTAAAAACATTTTTATATATTTTGTTATAAAATTTTGCAAACAGGTAATTTTTCTCCTTCATTGATATACACTGATGAGGTGGCAGTGATGGGCACTGATGGGTGGCAGTGATGGGCACTGATGAGTGGCAATAATGGGCACTGATCGGTTATACTGATAGGCAGCACTGCTAAGTGGCACTGATTGGCACCACTGGTGGGCATTGATAGGTGGCACTTGTCATCATTGATAGGTGGCACTTGTGTGCATTGATAGGTGGCACTGGAGGGCACTGTGGGCACAGTCAGGTGGCAATGGCAGGTGGCACAGATGAGGCATGTCCCTTGCAGATGCGCCAGTGATCAGGTTTTATTTCTCCTCGAGCTTTTCTTTACATTATGTGATCTGCTGTCATTGGCTGACAGCTGATCACATGGTAAGGGGCCGGGACCGGCCCCTTACTCGGGTTGGTCATCACCCGCGTCTCAGTGACTCAGTGATCACAGCGTGCTCTGCGCACTCCCTGCAGGGCGCGTGCACATATGACGGCCTCCCAGAAATTCGGGTCCGCGTTGTGGCCGTCATTTGGCTATAGCGTGGCTGCCAAGAGGTTAAACATATTTTATCTATTATAGACTGTTCAAAGATTTATGTATCATAGACTCAGGAACAGGGATGTTTACCAGTTCCAGTGATGATTTACCCCCCTTCATGACCAGGCCATTTCTTTGCAATATGGCACTGCGTTATTTTAACCACTTCAATACCAGGCACTTATACACATTCCTGCCCAGACCAATTTTCAGCTTTCAGCACTGTCGCACTTTGAATAACAATTGTGCGGTCATGCTACACTGTACCCAAATGACATTTTTATAATATTGGTCCCACAAATAGAGCTTTCTTTTGGTGGTATTTGATCACTACTGTGGTTTTTATTTTCTGCTAAACAAATAAAAAGAAGACCAAAAATTTTGAAAAATATGTTTTTTTTGTTTCTGTTACAAAACTTTGTAAATAAGTAAGTTTTCTCCTTCACTAATGGACACTGATGGGGCTGCACTGATGGGCACTGATAAGGTGTCACTGATGGGCATCGATGAGGTGGCACTGATGAGGTGGCACTAATGGACACTGATGATGGGCACTAATATGCAGCACTAATAGGCGGCACTGATATGCAGCACTGATGGGTACACATAAGCGGCACTGATGGGCACTGAAAGGTGGCACGGATGGGCACTGATAGGTGGCACAGATGGGCACTGATAGGTGGCATGAATGTGCACTGATAGGTGGAATGGGTGGGCATGGATGGGCACTGATAGGTGGCACCGATGTACACTAATGGATGGTACTGATGGGCATCACTGATTGTCAGGCATCTATTGTGGGCACTGATCTGACAGACGCTAGTGAGGAAAAGCCGATCAACCGTTCTTTCTGTTTACACTGTGATCAGCTGTAATTGGATATGGTTGATTACATGGTAAAGAGTCTCTATCAGAGACTCTTTACCTAGATCAGCTTTGCGGTGTGCCAGACTGACACACTGCAACAACAATCGCTGTGATGCGTGCCCCCCAGGGGGAGCGCAGCGGCTTGATATCCTGGCGACATCATATGACATCTGGTCAGGATATCGCAACCACTTTGTCGACATCATATTGCTATATGGCGGGCGGCAAGTGGTTAACCACTTCAATGCCAGGCACTTTCCCCCTTCCCACCCAGGGCAATTTTCAGCTTTCAGCGCTGTCACACTTCGAATGACAATTGCGCGGTCATACAACACTGTACCCAAATTTAATTTGTATCATTCTCTTCCCACAAATAGAGCTTTCTTTTGGTGGTATTTGATCACCTCTGGGTTTTTTTATTTTTGTGCTATAAACAAAAAAAGACAGACAATTAAAAAAAAAAAACTGATGGGCACTGATAGGCAGCACTGACGGCACTGATATGGGGCACTTATGGGCTCTGATAGGCAGCACTGACGACACTGATAGGTGGCAAGGATGAACACTGATAGGCAGCAATGGCGGCACTTATAGGCGGCACTGATAGGAGCCACTGATAGACGTAACTGATGGGCATTGATAGGCAGCACTGATGGGCACTGATAGGCGGCACTGATAGGCGGCACTGACGGCACTGATAGGCAGCACTGATGGCACTGATAGGCAGTACTGACGGCACTGATAGGTGGCACTGATGGCCACTGATAGGCGGCACTGGTGGGCACTGATAGGAGGCACTGGATAGGCAGCACTGATGAGGAGCTACTGACAGTCATTACTTTATGTAGAGCAGCAATTCTTTTTTTCAGATCCTCAGAGAGTTCTTTGCCATGAGGTACCATGTTGAACTTCCAGTGACCAGTATAAGAGAGTGTGAGAGTGATAACATCAAATTTAACAAACCATTCACACCTGAGACCTTGTAACACTAACAAGTCACATGACACTGAGGAGGGAAAATGTCTAATTGGGCCTAATTTGGACATTTTCACTTAGGGGTGTACTCACTTTTGTTGCCAGAAGTTTAGACATGAATGGCTGTGTGTTGAGTTATTTTGAAGGGACAGAAAATTTACACTGTTATACAAGCTGCACACTCACTACTTTACATTGTAGCAAAGTGTCATTTCTTCAGTGTTGTCACATGAAAAGATAGAATATAATATTTACAAAAATGTGAGGGGTGTACTCACTTTTGTGAGATACTTTATTTTTTATATATATATATATATATATATATATATATATATATATATATACATTGTACGGTATATACCTGGACTTCGGCTGAAACTCTTGACAGTTCCCATTAAAGACAAGCTTGGGCCGGACACCTCCATCCACTTACTCAGATTCCCTCTAGGTTCCTCAACACATGAAAGGACCAATAGGAAGATTGGAATGTGTGAAGGGTGGGGCCAAGCTAGACTTTTACTGGTAAAGTCAGGGTATGTATACAGTATAAATTCAGTGGTCTATATTTTTAATTGTTTTTACTTGTGATTTTCAGTAAAGGTAACCCCTGTTGATGTATTTTTCATCACATACTCGATACAAATTTGCAAGGTTTTTGACAGCTTTTCCTTAAGCTTCAGAATTTCAGGAATCTGTTGTTTGATATAAAAGTAGCGGGCTGTATTCATTTGAGTTCTATGGGGTTTTTTTTTGTTTTTTTTAATCAGAGACATATTACCAGTTGCCTCACACAAGCATTGCTTATACACAAAAGTACAGCAAGTTATTACAGAATAATTCTCCTAATCTCTCTGAGATCTAAGAACATTTTCCCTGAGTTTACAAAGAGCAAACCACATAATGATTTCCATTACAATACAGCTGCGTCTTGAGATGAGAAAGGTTCATTTTAAATGCAAACACGCGGCGTTGGATGGAGCACATTGCTTCAAAATTCTGATACTCACCCCTTTTTGCTTCAGACTTTTCTTCTGTTCAATAACTGATTATAATAGATTACAGCCCCATCTAAGATGACCATATATTGTTTCTTTGATGAGTCCTGTCTAAGTACAATCAGGTCCTGCGTACAAGGGCAATTTTTAGCAACACAATCACACTACCAAAATTGATGGCAAAAAAACTTGCCAAGCATGGTTTACACCAGTTTTTTTTAGGTGTTGTGCAGTAAATCGCATATTTTATGTCAAATCTGGATATCACACTGTGCGCTGATAGGTGCACATTGGTTTCATTCATATTGAATGTCAGTAGGATGCACCAGCAGTGCTCCGCACGATAATCCAATACAAATCTGCCCTCCAAAAATACGATTCTTTCCTCCACACTGCCAAGCAGACCTATTTTACCACTCTTATTAAAGTGGTTGTAAACCCTTACAAACCACTTTGACCTACAGGTAAGCCTAGATTCTGTAGGTCCAAGAAATATTTCCTAAACCTACACGGTTTGGGAGATATTTACTAAAAGACAGTCACCGCTGTCTACGGAGCATGCGCTGTAGACAGCAGCGCGCAGGCACACTATCGCCGTTAGCAACATGCCGCTGCTAACGGCGATATGCCGTTAGTGGCGGCTCCCGTGCATATGCGCGGGAGTGAAGTCATCGCTGCTCCGGCGCTGTGAGTGGCCAGAGCAGCGATACCCTGAAGAAGATGGACGCTCCGTGCTACAGGGGACAGCAGTGACATCACTGGCTCCTGTGTCAGGTAAGTGACACATAATGGACTACTATGCGATGCATAGTATCCCATTATGCTTTACCTTTGCAGGGAGACAAAGAAGAAGTAAACCCATCACTTCCTCTTTAACACCTTCTCATCCAGTTCCCATCAACTCTTCTCTACCTTCAACTCTCTACTTCGTCCCACACCACCCCCACCCACTGACTCGCTCACTGCCTAGGAGATTGCTAATCACTTTCACAAACAAGATACAATTTGTGATTACATTTTCATTATACAGGTATCTCCCCCGGTAAGACCCCATGTCAACAAACACAATTGACACTCCCCTTATTCAAACCTGCTACTATAAATTAAGTTGCTAAACTCCTTTCTAACGCCCACCTAACTACCTGTCCCCTGGATCCTATTCCCTCTCAAATATTACGGTCACCCTCTGACTCTATCCTACACTCTCTAACCCACATCTTCAATCTCTCCCTCTCTTTTGGCATCTTCCCCAATGCTCTAAAACACGCATTGGTCACTTCCATACTTAAAAAGCCTTCCATAGGCCCTACCTACCTTAACAATATACGTCTTTCTCCCTGCTCCCCTTTTCCTCTAAACTCCTTGAACGCCTGATTTACAACCAACTGAGTGACCACCTCACTAAGAATAACCTTCTTGATCCCCTTCAATTTGGATTTAGCCCTCAACACTCGACAGAAACTGCTCTTTTAACACTCACAAATGACCTACTAAATGTAAAAACCAACAGACACTATTCTGTACTCCTACTTCTGGAACTTTCTGCTGCCTTTGATACAGTTAACCACCCCTCCTCCTCAAAAAATATTACTCCCTCTGTGCTCCTCAGTGGCTCTCATCCTACCTATCCCAACGCACCTTCAGTGTCACTTACAATTCTCCTCTCTTCTTCCCTTTTCTGTCCCCCAAGGTTCTGTTTTTTTGGACCTTTCCTATTTTCAATCTACACCTCTTCCCTGGGTCAGTTGATTGGCTCCCACGGCTTTTAATGTAATTTCTACGCTGATGACACCCAAATCCATCTCTCCGCCCCTCAACTCACTCCATCAGTCTTCTCACGCATCAATAACTTACTAACAGACATATCTATATGGATGTCACAACACTTCCTCAAACTCAACTTGTCCAAAACCGAGCTCATAATATTTCCTCCCCCACACGCCTCTTCCCTTGACTTCTCTGTCAGAGTAATGGCACAACCATCCACCCATCCCCACATGTCAGGGTTCTAGGTGTTATCTCGGACTCTGAAATCTCCTTTTGGCCCCACGTCCAATCACTTTCCAAAGTTTGCTGCCTCAACCACCGAAACATCTCTAAACAATGTCCCTTTCTAACCAATGAAACCACAAAGCTCCTGATTCACTCCCTGGTTATCTCTCTCCCTAACTGCTGCAATTCCCTCCTCATTGGCTCACCTTTAAATAGACTATCCCCCCTTCAGTCCATCATGAATGCTGCTGCCAGACTCATCCACCTTACAAACCGTTCAGTGTCTACTACCCCTTTCTGCCAATCCCTCCATTGACTGCCACTTGCCCAACAAATTAAATTCAAAATACTACTACTACATCACTAGCCTAGTCTCAAAATACCAACCTAATCGCCCTCTTCGTTCCTCCCAAGACCTCCTGCTCTCTAGCTCCCTCATCACCTCCTCCCATATCCGCCTCCAGGACTTCTCCCGAGCCTCTCCCATCCTCTTGAATTTCCTACCCCAACCTGTCAGACTGTCTCCAAATCTATCCACTTTTAGGTGATCCCTGAAAATTTTTCTCTTCAGTGAAGCCCACCCTCCCTCCACCTCAACAACTTCACTTCTATTTTTTCATCAGCTCATCCCCCACAGCTATTACCTTTTGCATCACTTGACCCTCCCTCCTAGATTGTAAGCTCTAACGAGTAGGGCCCTCTGCATCCTCCTGTATTGAATTGTATCTGTCCACGCTATATAAATCCTGAATAATAATAATAATAATAATAATGTTCTTCCGTGCTATGAGTTGCAGATCTAAACTCTGCATTACCAATAAAGTTGAAGAGTTGAAGATGCAATTCTCAGTCCATTGCAGGGGAAGAGTGCAACTGCACTCTGCAAAGTGCAAAGTCTATTTGCCTTTAGTAAATCAACCCCACTGTGTCCTGGACCTAGAACTTTATTGGTTGCTATAGTGCTGGCGGATGGCCCGCTCACACCATGGCAACACATGACGCTGATCCAGGGCAAACTGGCTTCCTTGCTCGCAGCACACTGGAAGAACTCAGACAGCACTTAAGGTGCTGCATCACACTGGTTGAAAAACACTGAACTCGATTTTGGCAACTGCCTGGTATCATTACAGGTCATCGCTTGCTGTTGTATATTTACACAATGATAGCACAGGTAAAAAAAATGATCAGTTGCTATGCTCTTTGTAATTAGATTTGAATAATGTGTTTTCTTTTAGAAAGCCAAATATTTACCGTGAACATTAATGCGACTGATTCCTAATTTGTGGACACAAAGCCTGAGCCGATTAGCAGGCGCACCTCAAAGATTAATTACATGACTGCATTATCAGCTTTGGAATGCATATAGAAGAAGCCTGCGGTTACCACTTAAGGTGTCATGATGAAAATATTCTTTATTAATTCTGCACTTGAAATATTTATTCTGGGCTAAAAATAACATAATTTCTGCAGGTGCACTAAGAATATATTATGACTGGGTATGTGAAGACTTTTTTTCTTTTGATCGTTCAAAATGAATAGATGCATAAAAAAAAAACCTGGATTGTATGTGATCTTTAAACGGAACGTGTTAGGACAATAATCTGCATGTTGGCATTGCCAATCATTGCATCACTTATTAATAGCAAGTCACTGATGTGGAACAAGTATTTAGGTCAGCGGAGCAGTTCTGATTTCACTGTCTTCATGCTTGCGTGTTGCCTAGTTCCAGCTTTGATTTACACAATTTTCCAATTAAATAAAATGTGAGAATGGGTGAATCTTGGGTGAAAACTTTGATAAATAGAAACCTACCATAATTATCGGCGTATAACATGCGCCGGCGTATAGCACGCACCCCAAGTTTAGGAGGGAATTTAAAAGAAAAAAACTTTTAGGATGGAAGTTTAAGGAAGAAAACTTACATTTAAATGCCCATCAATGCAGCCTTATCATCGTCATTTGCAGCCTTACATTGCAGCCTTGTCAGTCATTTGCAGCCTTGCATTGCATTGCAGCCTTCCATTGTAGCCTTCCATCGCAGCCTTGCATTGCAGCCTTCCATTGCAGCCTTGCATTGCAGCCTTCCATTGCAGCCTTCCATTGCAGCCTTGCAGGCTTATCTCCTTGCCATTTTAAAAATGGTGCCGCCGAGATACAGAGCGGATGTCCTGTGTATCTCAGCGGCACTCGTTCTCGGTGGCTTTCGGGTATTTTCGGCCCCACTCGGCCGTTCTCGGCTATTTTCGGCCCTTCTCGTCTATTTTCGCCCGTTGTCGGCGGCTTTTGGAAAGCCGAAGGCCGCCAAGAATGGCCCTAATGTGGCTGAAAATAGCCGAGAACGGCCGAAAATACCAGAGAACGGCCGATAATACCTGAAAGCCGCCGAGATCGGCAGAAAAGGTTAGGAAGGGCGGGGGATCGGCGTATAACACGCACCCCCGATTTCCCCCTGATTTTAGGGGGAAAAAAGTGCATGTTATACGCTGATAAATACGGTAAGTAAAAAAGGCTGAATGCTTGGTTAACTGCTTCTGGACCGCATACTGCA
Organism: Lithobates pipiens; assembly: GCF_037356315.1. Taxonomy (NCBI): domain Eukaryota; kingdom Metazoa; phylum Chordata; class Amphibia; order Anura; family Ranidae; genus Lithobates; species Lithobates pipiens. The sequence continues at coordinate 60,365,669 of NW_027507764.1, forward strand.
CATATACTGCGGCAGGGCGGCCCGGCTGTGCAAAACAAAACGTACCTGTACAGTGTTTCTGCCTTGGGGTCTGGGGCACGTGACCCGCTCTGCTGTGACTGGACACATCGGGAGCCAATCAGCAGGTCCGGTGGCCGCGATGGCCGCCAGGACCTACCAATTAAACTGGAGAGGCAAAACGACAGATCGTTTTTCTGTCAGAGAGGAAGAGACATTCTTATTTAGGTTTAAGTATTTTTCCTACTAGTTTTGTACTTTACAGTATAGCCCTCTACTCCTCCAGGAACTATAGTCATAAAGTAAAGTAATACTTTTGTATTACCTGTGTTTGTTTGGACCCTCATGGTCTTCTCGTTTATTCTATTTCTACTGTTTGTGTTTCAGTCATTCAATGAATATAAATTTGGGTTTCTGTAAAAAAAAAAAAAAAAGCTGGTTGATGGGAAGGAACTCTGAAAGATAAGCCGTGGGAGGAGTAAGGCAAGCCTCAGTTGGACATCTTCAGTCGTCAAGTTGGCGCCCCTCTGTCCTTCCCAATTTATTGATGGATTTAGGCCGTAGCAGATAGTGGCGGTTTAGGGTCCTTGAAGGTAGCTTAATCTGGTGTTTTTTTGAAAAACAGTTAGTAACCCATCTTTGATGTGGTTTCCTGAAGTCTGTCCAGTCAACCCATAGTAAATGGTCAATTGTAGATCAGAATGAGGGTTATTTACGAAAGTCCTTTGCACTGAAAGTGCGCTTGGAAATGCAGTCGCTCTAAATCTAAGGGGTAGATCTGAAATGAGGGGAAGCTCTGCTGATTTTATCATCCAATCATGTGCAAGCTAAAATGCAGTTTCTTATTTTCCTTGCATGTCCTCCTCGGATTTACAGAGACTTTACTTCCAAGTGCACTTGCAGTGCAAAGTGGATTTTCCTTTAGTAAATAAACCCCTATGTGTCTGAGGTCAACTAAGATGGCAGTGTTTTACAGGTGGGGGCAAGATGTGGTTAACTGGCGCCACAGACACAAGTTATTTTAAGACTTTTATATGGGCCTTCAAGGACTTACAACCTTATCTGATCTGTCATGTCATGTTTTGTTATTTAAATTTCATTTAAATTGTGTGTGTGTGTTATTTATAATAAAAGGATGCTAGGGCCAATTAAACTCCACTTTAGGGTAATGTATCTTTTTTTTGAGGGGGGGGGAGTCTCTGGAAAGGTGGAGTTGGGATGGTGGTTTGATGTGCGTTATTAGGAAGGTGACCTCTCATCTGCCCTGGCCAAGCTTCCACCACACCTCATAATATGTCTCCTTAATTAAAGGGGCTGCCCCTTTACCCTTTCACTGGAAAGTGACTTAGGGGTTCATTTACTAAAGGCAAATAGACTGTGCACTTTGTAAAGTGCAGTTGCTCCAAAGCTTAGTAAATTAGGTATCTTTTGTTCCTTGTAAAGAATACCCAATCATGCGCAAAGAAATAAAAAATAAAAAATAAAAAAAAGGATTTTTGTTTGTACATGGTTGGATAATGGAAGTCAGCAGAGCTTCTGTTTATTCTCTTTTACTAATCTTACTAAAAGGGCAACTGCAAGTTGCAAAGTGGTCAGTCTATTTGCCTTTAGTAAATAAACCTCTTAGTGTCTTGAAAGTTTCCTCCTGACCAGTGACATTTATACAGCGATCAGTGCTATAAAAAATGCACTGGTTACTGTATAAATGTCACTGGCAGGGAAGGGGTTAACACTAGGGGGTGATCAAGGGGTTAAATGTTCCCTAGGGAGGTGTTTCTAACTGTGGAGAGAGGGAACTGAGAGGGAATAGTGAGAGATTGCTGTTCCTGATCATTAGAAACAGACGATCTTACTCTACTCCCCTGTCAGAACAGGGATCTGTTTGTTTACACTGGCAGATCCCTGTTCTGCCTCTCTGTGGAGCGATTGCAGGCGGCCGGTAGACATCAAGTCTGCCACACCCACTGATTGGCTCCCCCACTAGTGAATGAGCACGGGCCCACAGATCGCCGCGTACGTGCCCGACAGGGGTGCTTACAATGATTAGCTTTTATTTATTTAAGTAAAATCTTTTTCTCAAAAGGAAAAAACTATTGTTGTAACTGCTTATAATATTAGTTGGAGTATTTATTAGTTGGAGTAGTTATTTTCTATTCTATTTTATTCTATTTTACTCTATTACATTCTATATTTTATTTTCTGTTATATTATTTTCTAGTCTATTATATTGTTTTTCTATTCTATTCTTTTATTTTCTATTCTATTTTATTCTCTTTGGAAATTGGAAAACGATTTGAATTTGAAAACTATTCAAAATTAATATAAAAACTATTCTAATCGATTTGAATTTGAATTTCGTCCAAATTTGGTACTATTGTAATTCAGAAATTCGGATACATCCGAGTTTCAGGAAAACAAAAATGCATCCATTCGGAGCGAAACGAACCACACATCTACTTTAGAAAGACCTGCAATATTGTTTTAATATGGTGCACCAACACATACAGCATATGCGTCATAGTACATTGCAGAATAGTTCTGGAGGCAACTACTTTGTGCTTTGGGGTGCCTTTCTAAATGAACCCCTTTGACGCCAACATCACATAAATATGCAGCCCCACTAGACTGGGCTTTCTGCAGTGGGGCTGCATATCTGCGCATCTACGACAGATACCGAGGTCTCACCGTGAGCTCCGGACCTCATACCAACGATCGGGACCCAGAACTCGTGATTCGCTATCAGCGGAACCCTACAGGATAAAGGACCGTACTATACCGCAGATGGACACAGGTGGCAAAAAGTGCCCTGGGCCGATTCAGTTCGCATAGGTAGCACTATATAAGTCACTCATTCATTTATTCATTCAGGGGGGGAAAAAAGGCGATCACTGGTGGCTGTGAGAGAGACATCCGTCCCGATCAAGGAGAGCTGCTGCCATCTCGTCTGTGCCCACCTGTGCCACCTGTTAGTGCCACCTAGCAGTACACAAAAGTGCCGCCTACCAGTGCCCACCAGAACCACCTACCAGAACCCACAGTGTCACCAATCAGTGCCTCATCAGCAATGCTGCTTATCAGTGTCACCTACTAGTGGCCATCAGTGTTACCTACCAGTGCCCATCAGTGCCACCTATCACTGCCATCTATCAGTGCCCATCAGTGCCATCTATCAGTGGTACCTATCAGTGCCCATCAGTGCCACCCATCAGGACTCATCAGTGCATTCTTATCAGTGGCCATCAGTGCTGCCTTATCTGTGCCCATCAGTGCTGATTAACTGTACCTATCAGTGCCCATCAGTGCAGGCTATTAGTGCCCATCGGTGCAGCCTATCAGTGCCCACCAGTGCCGCCTCATCAGCGCATCAATGAAGGGGAAAAAGACCTTTATATATCTCTCCCCTGCTACTACACAGTTTTTCTTTCATTGACTTTATATGAAAATCTGGTTTTGCACTTGAATGTGGACAGAAAGCGCTGCTATAATATTTTAAAGGAGGACGTTTATTTGTAATCTTAATATTGTCTTTACAGGGAAAAATTACCTGTTTGAAAAAATTTATAACAAACTATGAAACATGATTTTTTTATTTTTTTCAAAATTTTCCATCTTTTTTTTGTTTGTTTAGCAAAAAATTAAAACCCCAGCTGTGATTAACCACTAGAGATCTGCGCTATAGCCAAATGACGGCTATAGCGCGGACCTCCTTTGCCGGGACTACGTCTATTGACGTCGTCCCGTGCACGAGCGGCCTGCGCGCCCCCTGAGGGGCGCGCGTGGCGCGCTCTGTGATCGGCAAGTCTATGAGACTCGCCTGATCACGGATCTGAGCAAGGGGTCGATCCCGACCCCTTACCACGTGATCAGCTGTCAGCCAATGACAGCTGATCATGTGATACAACGGAGCCGGTAATCGGCTATTATTCCTCCTCGCGCTGACAGCGCGAGGAGAAAAAAAAAAGAACCGATCACCGGCGGCCGTGATCGGGACATCAGTCCCGATCACGGTCAGCCCTGCCAATGCCCACCTGCCCCCTGCCAGTGCCACCTCATTAATAAATAAGTGCCCCCCGTCAGTGCCACCCAGCAGTGCCCATAGTGCCACCCAGCAGTGCCCACAGTGCCACCCATCAGTGCCCACAGTGCCACCCATCAGTGCCCACAATCTGCCTCAACAACGGTGCTGCACCCCAGTGCCACATATCCATGTCCATCAGTGTCATCTACCAGTGCCCATCAGTGCCCATCAGTGCCACCCATCAGTGCCCAGCAGTGCCACCTATCAGAGCCACCTATCAGTGTCACCTATCAGTGCCCATCAGTCCCATCTATCAGTGGTACCTATCAGTGCCCCTTAGTGCCACTCATCCATGTCACCCATCCGTGCCATCTTATCTGTGCCCATCTTTGCCCATCAGTGCCGCCTTATCTGTGCCCATCAGTACCACCTTATCTGTGCCTATCGGTGCCACCTTATCTGTGCCTATTAGTGCCGCCTTAACTATGCCTATCAGTGCCCACCAGTGCAGCCTATCAGTGCCCACCAGTGCAGCCTATCAGTGCCCACCAGTGCAGCCTATCAGTGCCGCCTCATCAGCGCACTTCAATGAAGGAGAAAAACGACCTGTTTGCAAAATTTTATAACAAACTATTAAACATGATTTTTTTTTTTTTTTTTGCATCTTTTTTTGTTTGTTTAGCAAAAAATAAAACTCCGAGCTGTAATTAAATACCACCAAAAGAAAGCTCTATTTGTGGGAAAAAAATGATGAAAATGTCATTTGGTTACGGTGTTGTATGCCCCCGCAATTGTCATTCAAAGTGCATCAGCGCTGAAAGCTGAAAATTGGTCTGGGCAGGAGGGGGGTTTAAGTGCCCAGTAAGCAAGTGGTTAAACACCACCAAAATAAAGCTCTATTTGTGTAAAAAAAAAAAAAAGATAAAATGTTATTTTTGGGTACAGTGTTGCATGACCGCACAATTGTCATTCAAAGGGCGTCAGTGCTGAAAGCTGAAAATTGGTCTGGGCAGGAGGGGGGGGGGGGGGGGGGGGGCGGGTTTAAGTGGCCAGTAAGCAAGTGGTTAATCAGAAAACAAATGCATTGTGAAAAAAGGATCAGGTCCATTTTTCGATGTGCGGAGGCACGTGATAACCTATATGAAATAAAGCACAGGTAACTCATCATGCATCAATGCAAATTTTCTTTTAATTGCCTCCATTAGTACTTTTCTGTATTAGTGCTGCAATGCTCTGTCTAAATGGCTCCCCATTGGGTCCTCGCTCTGATCGCAGCACAATGGAAGAAAACCCCATTCGCAGGTCAAGTTGCATGTTGCCGTTGATGTAATCAAACACATGTTGCTTGATTAAGACCTTCCAGGAATTCAGCGTGAATGCTGACAAACTTTACTTATAAGCGACGATGGGGTTTCAGAAGTGCGGTTGCTATGACAGCAGTGAGTAATATAGTAACTGTTATTATACAATCACTGCGATCCATTCACTTGAAACCTCTGATGAAAGGGAAAAAAAGAGAAATCAATTTTTATGTTGCAATACTTGAAACTGCTGATCATAAACTATTTAAACCACCATTAATTACAAGCATTGCTTGACGGAATGATATATATTCTGGTTGAGATGCGCTGGGGAATTATTATTTTTTTCCGATTCGCCCTTTTTCCTTTCCTGGTGTTTCTAACGGTCATTAAGTCGTGATCTGAAACTTGCAGTGTCAAGGGATAAGCAGCTGCCTAGAAATGAGGAGATCACATTTGGAGATTTCTCTCCTGTAAAATATACCAAGTCAGCTTTCTCTGTAAAATGTTGTATTAAAGCAACACAAGAACAAAGCTACGTTTGTATCTAAAATGTGCATGTCTCCGGGTCCTTGTCAGAAAAAAATATGCATTGTATGGTAAGTATTAACCATTTTTTTTCTATATACTCTAAAGCCAAGATGATGTGGTCACCATAGGCGTGCACACAGGGTGCGCCGGATGTGTCCAGGCACACGCTAATCACCCCATGCGGTCCAGATTCCCCTGCAGCCCAATGTGCCATTAGTACTGATTGCTCTTGCGTCTATTCATAAGGGAAGCATAATAAACTGTGTTTACTATGTTTCAGCTAGAGAATGAACAGTAAGCCACTCAGCACCGAGCACTACCTACTCACTCACTGTCCAGTGCAGCTGAAAAAGGAACCAAGGAATCTCTGTTCCTGATAATTCACAAAAGCCCCCCAATGGGGCTGTTAAAACATTGTAAAAAAAAAAATAAAAAAAAAAAATTGCAAAGACATACGGTATAAAAAAAAAAAAAAAAAACTATTGACCCAATCTACTGCTCTACTGATAACAACCTCTACCCTACTCTGGCACATCCACTGCGATGGCTACAGCACAGTCAGCTTATTCTGGGAGGGCGTCCATGGACAACCTCGCAGAATCTTGCTCTCGCACCCCCTGGGGCTGCTCCCAGCAATATCCGTGACTGCCGGGTCCGGAAGACCTGGCACATCGCGGGTCACGATAAATGGCCACTGGTAGCAGCTGTTTACCACGTGATTACTCTGTCAAATGATGGAGCGATCATGTGGTAAACAAACCAGCGTCATGTCATGACACCGGTTCCTCCCTCCCCTCTCTGTACCAATCTGTACAGAGGGAGGGGAGAGGGGGAGAGATCATTTGCAGCAGCGCTGTGGGCTGGATCTGTAGTGCCCACAGCGCTGCTCAGTGCCCATACTCTGCAATACTCTTTAGTACTCTGCCCATACTCTGCAATACTCTGCCAATACTCTGCCATACTCTGCCGATACTCTGCAATACTCACCAATACTCGCCAATACTCTGCCAATACTTGCCAATACTCACCAATACTCTGCCAATACTCGCAATAAATTTTAACAGAAATAAAGAATTTTTTATTTTATTTTTTTTAACAAATTTTCAGTATTTTTAGATTTATAGCTCAAAAAATAAAAAAAAACCCACCGGTGATTAAATACCACCAAAAGAAAGCTCTATTTGTGTGAAAAAAAGGACAAAAATGTCATATGGGTAGAGTATAGCATGACTGAGTAATTGTCATTCAAAGTGTGAGAGCACCGAAAGCTGAAAATTGGTCTGGTTAGGAAGGGGGTTTAAAGAGGAAGTAAACCCTTCCAAACAACTTGGACCTACAGGTAAGCCTAGATTAAGGCTTACCTGTAGGTCCAAGCAATATCTCCTAAACCTATATGGTTTAGGAGATATTTGCCCGAAAATGGGCACCGCTGTCTACGGCGCATGCGCCGTAGACAGCGGCGCGCAGGCGCACTAAATGCGGCAAGTCCAAGAATGGATTTGCCTAATTTGTCGACTCCCGTGCGCATGCGCGGGAGTGACGTCATCGCGGCTTCGCCGAATGGCAGCGGCGGAGCTGCGAGACGCGACTCCCGTGCGCATGCGCGGGAGTGACGTCATCGCAGCTGCGCCGCTGTGATTCGTCGGAGCTGCGAGACGCCACCAGCAACATGGATGCGGCGGACTACAGGGGACAGCGGCGACTTCGCTGGCTCCTGTGTCAGGTAAGTGACACATAATGAGCTACTATGCGATGCATAGTAGTCCATTATGCTTTACCTTTGCAGGGAAAAAAAGAGGAAGTAAACCCATCAGGGTTTACTTCCTCTTTAAGTACCCAGTGGTCAAGTGGTTGATATATTTTAAAATGTGCGTTTACAATAAGAGTGTGTGTGTATAAATATATATATATATATATATATATATATATATATATATATATATATATATATATATATATATACACATACACACACACATACAGACACATGCATGTGTGTTTGAGCTTTGGGGTGCGCACCCTAATGCAATAGACTGCGCATGCCTATGGGGGACACCCCTCCATACTGTTGAGTTCAAGTGTCTCCAGTGAAGGATATTACAGCATACAAAGACCTTAGGGAAAATGTGCACTTTCAAGCCTACCTTGTGGCAATAATTTTAGGAAGGCTCCTTTCTTTTCACCCATGAAAATGTCTGTGTACAAAGCCAGCTCCATAAAAACATGACTTGATGAGTTTGGTGCGGAGGAGCTTGAGTGGCCTGCACAGAGCCAATGGAGTGAACTGGAACACCAATTGCAAACCAGGTGACACCTAGCCACCAACAGCATTCAGATACCCTCCAAATTATTGAGTTCAAGTTTTCTTCCAGTAAGGGGTACTGTCAATGATTCCAGCCTTGTGGTAACAGTTTAGGGTTGGTTATTTTCTGTTCCACCATGACTGTGCTCCTGTGTACAAAGCCAATTCCATAAAGCATTGATGAGTTTGGTGTCGAGGGACTTACATTGCCTGCACAGAGCTCTGACTTCAACCCTACAGAATACTAAAGGAATGAACTGGAACACCAATTATACACCATATGGTCAACAACATGTAGACACCTCCCAAATATTGAGTTTAAGTGCTCCCGCGAATGGTACTTTTAATGCTGCAGAACACAAAAATGTACTAAACAATTGTGTGTTTCCAACCTTGGGTATGGTTACATAGTTACATAGTCAACCCAGTTGAAAAAAGACACAAGTCCATCTAGTTCAACCAATAAAAGTGAAACAAAATATACAATCCTATTTACACAATCCTATACCCACATTTGATCCAGAGGAAGGCAAAAAAAAAAAAACAGCAAAGCTTGATCGACGTTTACCCAGCAGGGAAAAAATTCCTTCCTGATCCCCCAAGAGGCAATCAGATATTCTCTGGATCAACTTTACCTATAAATATTAGGATCAGCTATATTATTATGTTCTTTTCCGTTCCACCCTGACTGTGTGCCTATGTAAAAAGCCATTTCCATAAAGACATTGTTTGATGAGCCCTGATTTCAACCCTACAGAACACCAAAGGAATTAATTAGAACTCAGATTGCAAGGCAGGCGACACCTAGCCAAGAAACCCTACACAAATGACCAACAGCATGTAGACATCCTCCAAACTGTTGAGTTCAAGTGTTGAAGGGTACTGTTGATGCCGTAAGGCCCCATTCACACCTGAGCGTTTTGTAGCTTGAACCCTGAAGCTAAAACCCTGGAGGGGAAAACATCTATTATTCTCAATGGAGATGGTTCACATCTCCACTCCAAGTCGCCTGAAGCCGGACGCCTGAAGCTCAAACAAGTTCCGGACCCTTGTTTGTCGCTCGAATCGGGCAGATTTGGGCATTTTTCTTATTTTTACATTGGTGACCTTTTGTCCTGCACAAAATCGCGGCAAAACGCTGTAAAAAAATGGGGTTAAAAAAGCCACAAAATCGCGGCAAATTTACGATTTTCTGCCTGAAAACGATATGCTCAGGTGTGAATGGGGCCTAACACACAAAACAATTTATACAATTGTATGCTTCCAACATTGTGGTAATAGTTTAGGGAAGGTTCTTTTTCTGTTCCACCATAACTGAGCCCTGTATAAAAAGCCATTTACATAAAAAAATCTTGTCCTTCAGACTTTAGATGGGCTGGAATGTGGACAGTGGGAGGAGAAAATGGACTGGCCTTGGTAACAATGCCCCATTATTGATGTTTGTGGGAGGAATAGTCCCCTAATATCGGTGTCAGTGGGTGGAATAATACCACATTATTGGTATTGTGATGGAACCGTCCCACATTCCGCTTGAGAGCTTTTGTCACTATACCAATTCCTGCAGTCTGAACATAGATATCAGATATTATAGCTGCATATTGCAACCAAGAACTAGGCAGGACTAGTTTAGCTGCAAAACTGGAACTCTTTATTGTACAAGAATACAGGCTCTTTATACACTACACACTAAGGTGAGGCTGATTGCACTATCATATGCAAATGCAACTGTATGCAGAAATATAATTAACACTATAAACATTAAGTTAATTAAACAATTATCCACCTGGACACTCAGAGGTCTCATTCCAGGTCAGACTTGCTGGCATCAAGCTCACAAAGTACAATACACATTATTACAAGTATAAACACATCCCTCAGTAGTTTGTTAGCAGACAATAGGTGTATTAATTAGCACTATTAACAATGTGTGAAAGAGTCTTAGGAGGCACACTAGACCTACTTACAATAAACACATTATAGCAGGTGACCCCAGACAGGTGGCTTGCTGATGACATCAACATCTACTTTGGAGTCTCACAGTGTGAAGCAGTCACTATTAGTAATGAGGCAGCTAGGCCCTATACAGGGACCCCAAGCCTAGAGTCCCAGAGTCTGTGTTTCTTGGGGAGACATGAACTTGAATCTGAAACAAGACCACTGCACGGATCCCCCAGGCATACACCTTCCAAAGAGCATTGTTCCCCTAAATGCCAGTGCCCATAGTCAGTGGGTAAGAGGCTTGCCCCCAGTCCTCTCCAAAAGCCCCTGTCCCGGCTAGGTCTGTCACAGGTATTTCTTAGGAGAAATATTGCCCTTTCATTGATTTCAATGGGAAGAATAGTACCCTATTATTGGTGTCAGTGGGAGCAATAGTGCTCCATCATTGGTATTAGTAGGAGAAAGAGTGCCGTATTGTTGGTTTCAGTGGTAGGAATAGTTCCCTATTATTGGTTTCAGTGGGAGGTATAATGTCCCATCATTGGTATTAGTAGTTGAAATAGTGCCCTATCGTTGGTTTCAGTGGGAGGAATAGTTCCCTATTATTGGTGTCAGTGGGAAGTATAGTGCCCCATCATTGGTATTGGTAGGAGGATTAGTACCCCATTATTGGTTTCAGTGAGAAGAATAGTACCCTATTATTGGTGTCATGGCAAGGAATAGTGCTCCATCATTGGTCTCAGTGGCAGGAATTATGCCCCAATGTTATTGTCACTGTGAGGAATAGTGCCCCAAGAGCAGGATAAAAACAAGCAAAGGGCCGCATCCAGCCCGGGCACAGTTTGGAGACCACGGATTCAGAGAGAGGTGGGGAATTAGAGAAGGAGAAAGAAAGACAGCAGGATAGTGATAGAGTGAAATAAAAAGGGAGAGAACACAGAGACTAGTGGAAAATGAGACAGTGAAAGAGGGAGAGAGAGATTCAGGAGAAGGAGAGGAGAGAGAATAAAGGCAGAGGGAGGATGAGAGAGAGGGTAAGTGAGAGAGGAAATAAAGAGAATGATGGAAAATGAGAGCAGAATAAAATCAAAGAAATAGGAAAAGAAGGAGAAGTAGGGTACGAGAGAGGGGCCAAGAGGAGAGCCAGAGGGAATGGAGAGTGAAACAGGCAGGGGATGGAGAGAGACTTGCAGGGGATGAAAGGGCAGACAGGGGGTGGAGACAGACAGACAGGAGATGGAGGGAGAGACAGACAGGGGATGAAGACAGACAGACAGGGGGTGGAGAGTGACAGACATGGAATGGAGAGTGATAGACAGGCAGGGGATGGAGAGAAATAGACAGGCAGGGGATGAAGAGAGAGAGACAGACATGGAATGGAGAGAGAGACAGGCAGGGGATGGAGAGAGAGAGACAGGCAGTGGGTGGAGAGACAGAGACAGGCAGTGGGTGAAGAGAGAGACAGGCATGGAATGGAGAGAGAGACAGGCAGGGAATGGAGAGAGAGAGATAGGAAGGGGATGGAGAGTGAAAGACAGGCAGGGGATGGAGAGAGAGAGACAGACATGGAATGGAGAGAGAGACAGGCAGGGGATGGAGAGAGAGAGAGAGAGATAGGAAGGGGTTGGAGAGTGATAGACAGGCAGGGGATGGAGAGAGAGAGACAGACATGGAATGAAGAGTGATGGACAGGCAGTGGGTGGAGAGTGATAGACAGGCAGGGGATGGAGAGAGAGAGACAGGGCGGGGGGTGGAGAGTGACAGACAGGCAGGGGGTGGAGAGAGATAGGCAGGGGGTGGAGAGTGATAGACAGGCAGGGGATGGAGAGAGAGAGACAGGCAGGGGGTGGAGAGTGATAGACAGGCGGGGGATTGAGAGAGAGAGACAGGCAGGGGGTGGAGAGTGATAGATAGGCAGGGGGTGGAGAGAGAGAGACAGGCAGGGGGTGGAGAGTGATAGACAGGCAGGGGATGGAGAGAGAGACAGGCAGGGGATGGAGAGAGAGACAGGCAGGGGGTGGAGAGTGATAGACAGGCAGGGGATGGAGAGAGAGAGACAGGCAGGGGGTGGAGAGTGATAGATAGGCAGGGGATGGAGAGAGAGACAGGCAGGGGGTGGAGAGTGATAGACAGGCAGGGGATGGAGAGAGAGACAGGCAAGGGGGTGGAGAGTGATAGACAGGCAGGGGATGGAGAGTAATAGACAGGCAGAGGACGGAGAGAGAGAGACAGGCAGGGGATGGAGAGAGAGACAGGCAGGGGGTGGAGAGTGATAGATAGGCAGTCACCCGCTGCCTGACCCGCCACCATGATGGGGTAAGTGCTGGGCAGACAGTGGGCAGCTGAGCAGGCAGGGGGCACAGTGGCTGCATATTATGGGCACAGAGCCTGCATATGATGGGCATAGTTGGCTGCATTTGCTGGGCACAGTTGGCTGCATATGATATGGGCACAGTTAGCTGCATTTGCTGGGCACAGTTGGCTGCATTTGATGGCACAGTGGCTGCAATTAATGTTTTTGTTTCAGTATTTTTCAGAATGTTTCAGTCCCCCCCCCCCCAAAAAAAAAAAAACTATTTGGAGCACCAGCCACCACTGGGATGGAGAGAGAGAGAGACAGGCAGGGGACGGGCATAGAAAGACTGGGGATGGAGAGACAGTCAGGGGGTGGAGAGAGTGACAGTCAGGGGATGGAGAGAGTGGCAGTCAGGCGATGGGGAGTAACAGTCAGGGGATGGAGAGTGACAGTCAGGGGATGGAGAGTGACAGTCAGGGGATGGAGAGTGACAGTCAGGGGATGGAGAGAGTGACAGTCAGGGGATGGGGAGTGACAGTCAGGGGATGGAGAGAGTGACAGTCAGGGTATGGAGAGAGTGGCAGTCAGGGAATGGGGAGTGACAGTCAGGGGATGGAGAGTGACAGGCAGCCAGGGGATGGAGAGAGAGACAGTCAGGGGATGGAGATAGTGACAGTCAGGGGATCAAGATAGTGACAGTCAGGGGAAGGGGAGTGACAGTCAGGAGATGGGGAGTGACAGTCAGGGGATGGAGAGTGACAGTCAGGGGATGGAGAGAGTGGCAGTCAGGCAATGGGGAGTGACAGTCAGGGGATGGAGAGTGACAGTCAGGGGATGGAGAGAGTGACAGTCAGGGGATGGAGAGAGTGACAGTCAGGGGATGGAGAGTGACAGTCAGGGGATGGAGAGTGACAGTCAGGGGATGGAGAGTGACAGTCAGGGGATGGAGAGAGTGGCAGTCAGGAAATGGGGAGTGACAGTCAGGGGATGGAGAGAGTGACAGTCAGGGGATGGAGAGAGTGGCAGTCAGGGAATGGGGAGTGACAGTCAGGGGATGGAGAGTGACAGTCAGGGGATAGAGAGTGACAGGCAGCCAGGGGATGGAGAGAGAGACAGTCAGGGGATGGAGATAGTGACAGTCAGGGGATCAAGATAGTGACAGTCAGGGAATGGGGAGTGACAGTCAGGAGATGGGGAGTGACAGTCAGGGGATGGAGAGAGTGGCAGTCAGACGATGGGGAGTGACAGTCAGGGGATGGAGAGTGACAGTCAGGGGATGGAGAGAGTGGCAGTCAGGGGATGGGGAGTGACAGTCAGGGGATGGGGAGTGACAGTCAGGGGATGGAGAGAGTGGCAGTCAGGGGATGGGGAGTGACAGTCAGGGGATGGGGAGTGACAGTCAGGAGATGGGGAGTGACAGTCAGGGGATGGAGAGTGACAGTCAGGGGATGGAGAGAGTGGCAGTCAGACGATGGGGAGTGACAGTCAGGGGATGGAGAGTGACAGTCAGGGGATGGAGAGAGTGGCAGTCAGGGGATGGGGAGTGACAGTCAGGGGATGGGGAGTGACAGTCAGGGGATGGGGAGTGACAGTCAGGGGATGGAGAGTGACAGTCAGGGGATGGAGAGTGACAGGCAGCCAGGGGATGGAGAGAATGACAGTCAGGGGATGGGGAGTGACAGTCAGGGGATGGGGAGTGACAGTCAGAAGATGGGGAGTGACAGTCAGGGGATGGAGAGTGACAGTCAGGGGATGGAGAGAGTGGCAGTCAGGCGATGGGGAGTGACAGTCAGGAGATGGAGAGTGACAGTCAGGGGATGGAGAGAGTGACAGTCAGGGGATGGAGAGAGTGACAGTCAGGGGATGGAGAGTGACAGTCAGGGGATGGAGAGTGACAGTCAGGGGATGGAGAGAGTGGCAGTCAGGAAATGGGGAGTGACAGTCAGGGGATGGAGAGAGTGACAGTCAGGGGATGGAGAGAGTGGCAGTCAGGGAATGGGGAGTGACAGTCAGGGGATGGAGAGTGACAGTCAGGGGATGGAGAGTGACAGGCAGCCAGGGGATGGAGAGAGAGACAGTCAGGGGATGGAGATAGTGACAGTCAGGGGATCAAGATAGTGACAGTCAGGGAATGGGGAGTGACAGTCAGGAGATGGGGAGTGACAGTCAGGGGATGGAGAGAGTGGCAGTCAGACGATGGGGAGTGACAGTCAGGGGATGGAGAGTGACAGTCAGGGGATGGAGAGAGTGGCAGTCAGGGGATGGGGAGTGACAGTCAGGGGATGGGGAGTGACAGTCAGGGGATGGAGAGAGTGGCAGTCAGGGGATGGGGAGTGACAGTCAGGGGATGGGGAGTGACAGTCAGGAGATGGGGAGTGACAGTCAGGGGATGGAGAGAGTGGCAGTCAGGGGATGGGGAGTGACAGTCAGGGGATGGGGAGTGACAGTCAGGAGATGGGGAGTGACAGTCAGGGGATGGAGAGTGACAGTCAGGGGATGGAGAGAGTGGCAGTCAGACGATGGGGAGTGACAGTCAGGGGATGGAGAGTGACAGTCAGGGGATGGAGAGAGTGGCAGTCAGGGGATGGGGAGTGACAGTCAGGGGATGGGGAGTGACAGTCAGGGGATGGGGAGTGACAGTCAGGGGATGGAGAGAGTGGCAGTCAGGGGATGGGGAGTGACAGTCAGGGGATGGAGAGTGACAGTCAGGGGATGGAGAGTGACAGGCAGCCAGGGGATGGAGAGAATGACAGTCAGGGGATGGGGAGTGACAGTCAGGGGATGGGGAGTGACAGTCAGGAGATGGGGAGTGACAGTCAGGGGATGGAGAGTGACAGTCAGGGGATGGAGAGAGTGGCAGTCAGACGATGGGGAGTGACAGTCAGGGGATGGAGAGTGACAGTCAGGGGATGGAGAGAGTGGCAGTCAGGGGATGGGGAGTGACAGTCAGGGGATGGGGAGTGACAGTCAGGGGATGGAGAGAGTGGCAGTCAGGGGATGGGGAGTGACAGTCAGGGGATGGGGAGTGACAGTCAGGAGATGGGGAGTGACAGTCAGGGGATGGAGAGTGACAGTCAGGGGATGGAGAGAGTGGCAGTCAGACGATGGGGAGTGACAGTCAGGGGATGGAGAGTGACAGTCAGGGGATGGAGAGAGTGGCAGTCAGGGGATGGGGAGTGACAGTCAGGGGATGGGGAGTGACAGTCAAGGGATGGGGAGTGACAGTCAGGGGATGGAGAGAGTGGCAGTCAGGGGATGGGGAGTGACAGTCAGGGGATGGAGAGTGACAGTCAGGGGATGGAGAGTGACAGGCAGCCAGGAGATGGAGAGAATGACAGTCAGGGGATGGGGAGTGACAGTCAGGGGATGGGGAGTGACAGTCAGGAGATGGGGAGTGACAGTCAGGGGATGGAGAGTGACAGTCAGGGGATGGAGAGTGACAGTCAGGGGATGGAGAGTGACAGTCAGGGGATGGGGAGTGACAGTCAGGGGATGGGGAGTGACAGTCAGGGGATGGAGATAGTGACAGTCAGGGGATGGAGAGTGACAGTCAGGGGATGGGGAGTGACAGTCAGGGGATGGGGAGTGACAGTCAGGGGATGGAGAGTGACAGTCAGGGGATGGAGAGTGACAGTCAGGGGATGGGGAGTGACAGTCAGGGGATGGGGAGTGACAGTCAGGGGATGGAGATAGTGACAGTCAGGGGATGGAGAGTGACAGTTCCGGGGATGGGGAGTGACAGTCAGGGGATGGAGATGACAGTCAGGGGATGGGGAGTGACAGTCAGGGGATGGGGAGTGACAGTCAGAGGATGGAGAGTGACAGTCAGGGGATGGAGATAGTGACAGTCAGGGGATGGAGATGACAGTCAGGGGACGGGGGGCTCACTCGCCACCCCCTCTTAGACTTATGACATGATGGGGGATCTCAGGAAGACATGGATTAAATGTTGGAGCTCAGATGACAGTTGATGGTTCCCATGAAACAGATCTATGTCTCCCCTCTGCCTGCTCTGCCCCCCAGGTACACAGTGCAGGGGTGTCAGCACTCCCCCCATACACTGACCTTGCCCTGTGACCTCGGCTGTCAGGAGTCCGGGGACTCCTCTGTGCCGCACTTACACTTCAGAGTCATCGGCTGTCAGTGCACGGAGCGCTCAGCCTTCCCCATCCCAGGCACAGGTACATCCCACCGGCCTATGGAGGCGCTGCATGGACTGGCTCCACACACAGGGCGGACCCTACAGGGACTAGTAAGGGATTCTCTCTTTTTTTATCCTCATTCAGGCTCATTGAGAATGTTGAAGAAGACGTGAGAGCTCCAACCTGTGCTGCTCCCTCCAATCAGACTGCCGCTAATTCCTTCTGTCTGCACAACTTCTGCCACTGACAGGCTGCATCTCAGTGTCCCCATTCCTGTGTCCTCATCCCTGTGTCCCCATCCCTGTGTCCCCATCCCTGTGTCCCCATCTCTGTGACACCATCCCAGTGTCCCCATCCCTGTGACCTCATCCCAGTGTCCCCATCCCCGTGTCCAATCCCTCATCCCTGTGTCCCCTTCCCTGTGTCCCCATCTGCAGCATCCCAGACCCCTTCCTGAGCTCACCTCTGCAGGATTCCAACTTGGATTGGTTGCCTGGACCCCCTCCTATAGGAATTACTGACTAAATCCCCATCCCAGGATTGGGGAAGGATAACTCAGGTCTATGTCATTGGATTCCCGGAGTTCTGAATACCTCCTGAATTCATCTGAATTGTGTAAGTGAATTGACTTCTGTGTGTCTGATTATCTGTGCATGGATGAAAATGTCATGGGTCGCAAACTGGTTTATATAGCATTTGTACCAGTCAACCCTGATTTACAGGGGGACCCCAAATTTTGAAAATATCTCCTTGGGTATTTTTTGCATATGCTCTTGTCCTGGATGATAGAACCCCACTTTATGCCATTGTATCAAAAACATCTTTATTTACTGAATCTGCATAAAGGATAAACTTAGGCTGTGCTCAGTAGCCAAAGCAGCCAATCAGCAGTCATCCTTATCCCTGTTACTTTATAGTACTAATTAGAGGTGATATTGGGGTTCATGGGGTGCCCCTTGTATTGTCATATTGAGTCCTCTAAGGTTTTTATAATTGGATATTTGGGGCTTGCAATGGCTTGCGAACTAGTTTGTAATAGCATTTCTGCCAGTTACCCTGATTTATAGGGGCACCCCAAATTATGAAAATATGTCCTTGGAAATTTTGCATTTCTACCAGCCAAACCGTGATTTACAGGGGGACCCCGCATTTTGAGATTATGCCCATGGAAATTGTATATACCCCTGTGCTGAACAGGACCCCACGTTATGCCATTGTATTCAAAACATTTACTTTATTTACTAAATCTGCATATTATTAACTTAGAATGCATGTAATATGTCATTGTGCAAAGTGCAGTAGCCAAAGCAGCCAATCAGCAGTCACCTTTTTATCCCTGTTACATTATTATATTAATCAGAGGTGATATTGGATGTCCATGGGGTGCCCCTTGTATTGCCATATTGAGTCCCCCCAGGTTTGAGAATTGGGAATTTTGGGCTTGCAAACTGGTTTCTGCATTTCTACCAGTTACCCTAATTTACAAGGGCACCCCAAGTTTTGAAAATATGCCCATGGATTTTTTATTTTTTTTGCACATACCCCTGACCTGGATAGAATGACCCCACTTTATGCCATTGTATTAAAATCATTTTCTTTATTCACTGCATATTATTAACTTAGCATTTATTTAATATGTCATTGTGCAAAGTGCAGTAGCCAAAGCAGCCAATCAGCAGTCATTTTTTTCCCTGTTACTTCATTATTCTAATTAGAGGTGATATTTGTTGTTCATGTGGTGCCCCTTGTATTGCCATATTGAGTCCCCCGGGGTTTTAGAATCTGGTATTTTGGGCTTGCAATGGGCTATCAAACTGGTTTGTAGTAACATTTCTACCTGTTACCTTAATTTACAGGGGCACCCCACATTTTGAAGATTTGAATAATGTAACCCATCTCTATTGCACCCTCAATTAAAAAATGCATCCTTTATATTTACTTGGTTATTATATAGTTCTGTATATTATAAACATTGAATTTGTTTAATATGTCAGTATGCAAAATGCAGTAGCCAAATCGGCCAATCGTCGGCTATTATTTATCCCTGTTACTTTATTATACCGATAAGAGGTGATATTGGATGTTCATGGGGTGTTGTACAATATTGCTTCTTGTATTGCCTTATTGAATCACCCTAGGTGTTAGAATTGGATATTTTGCACTTGCAATGGGTTGCAAACAGGTTTGTAGTAGCATTTCTACTACTTACCCCCGATTTACAGGGGGTACCCCAAGTCTTAAAGATCTGTCTCTGGAATTTTTTTGTTGTAGATAGTGCAACCCATTTCTATTGCCTCTTAAATTAAAATTGTATTACTAAAACTTCGTCTTTACATATTCAATTATATTAAAAACAGGATAGTGTTCAAAGTGCAGTACCAAAGCAGCCAATCAACAGTCATCTTTTATTACTGTTACTTAAGTATAGTGATGGACGAACTTCCGACGGGACGTTTCGCGAACGCGAAACGCGAACGGACACAAACGTTCGCGAAAACGACCGTTCGCCGCGGGCTCCATTGACTTCAATGGGAGGCGAATTTCGCAAACCTTTAGGTCGAATTTGCGGCCACGGGGTAATTATTAGGGGGTAGCACGTAGTCCCACCACCTGGACAATAGCATAATACATGTATGAGGTGAATTTGGGATCGATAACTACAAGCATTTTTTTTTTATTTGGGAAATTGTTCTGACAATTCAGGACTATGGAGCTAATGAAGGCAATGGAGGAGAGGGAAGGTCAGGGACCAGGGTAGGCAAACAAGAGGGTGCAGGAGATACAGAGCACTGACAGCAGCACCGTAATACAGAGCACTGACATCAGCACCGTGACATACAGCGCTGACAGCAGCTCCGTGACATACAGCGCTGACAGCAGCTCCGTGACATACAGCGCTGACAGCAGCTCCGTGACATACAGCGCTGACAGCAGCTCCGTGACATACAGCGCTGACAGCAGCTCCGTGACATACAGCGCTGACAGCAGCACCGTGACATACAGCGCTGACAGCAGCACCGTGACATACAGCGCTGACAGCAGCTCCGTGACATACAGCGCTGACAGCAGCTCCGTGACATACAGCGCTGACAGCAGCTCCGTGACATACAGCGCTGACAGCAGCTCCGTGACATACAGCGCTGACAGCAGCACCGTGACATACAGCGCTGACAGCAGCTCCGTGACATACAGCGCTGACAGCAGCTCCGTGACATACAGCGCTGACAGCAGCTCCGTGACATACAGCGCTGACAGCAGCTCCGTGACATACAGCGCTGACAGCAGCTCCGTGACATACAGCGCTGACAGCAGCTCCGTGACATACAGCGCTGACAGCAGCTCCGTGACATACAGCGCTGACAGCAGCTCCGTGACATACAGCGCTGACAGCAGCTCCGTGACATACAGCGCTGACAGCAGCTCCGTGACATACAGCGCTGACAGCAGCTCCGTGACATACAGCGCTGACAGCAGCACCGTAAGCAGCCCCAGGAGGAAGTCAGCACAGCACAGGGATGGTGTGATCCCCTCATAATAAGAACCCCCAGGAGGAAGTCAGCACAGCACAGGGATGGTGGGAGCCCCTCATAATAAGAACACCCAGGAGGAAGTCAGCACAGCACAGGGATGGTGGGAACCCCTCATAATAAGCAGCCCCAGTAGAAATATGACACCGCTCAACCTCTTCAAAGAGGAGGGTAGGGGCATATAGTACGGTGTGCTTTTTTGGGTCAGGGAAGTGAGCCAAATGAATTAAGAAGGTCTGTGTGCTTGATTCCAAAAATTGTTTATAGACATATACATGGTCTACTGATCACATGTGTTGAATTCCTCCGAGATCCATGCCTCATTCATTTTTAGAAATGTGAGGTAGTTAACACTGTGGTGAGCTAGGCGAGTACGCTTATCGGTCACAATCCCCCCTGCTGCGCTGAACGTCCTTTCGGACAGGACACTGGATGAGGGGCAAGCCAACAGTTCGATTGCAAATTGGGCAAGCTCTGGCCAGAGGTCAAGCCTGCCCACCCAGTAGTCTAGGGGTTCATCACTCCTCAGAGCGTCCACATCGGCCGTTAACCCAATGTAGTCGGACACCTGACGGTCTAGGCGTTCCCTGATGCTGGATCCGGATGACACCTGTCGATGGGTCGGCTGAAAGAATGACCTCATATCCGAAGTCACCAACACATCTTCAAACCGGCCTCTTCTTGCAGGCGCTGTTGGATTGGTACCCGCAAATCCTTCTCTGGGAGTGGGAATTGCTCCTCTGCCAGCGCACGCAAAAGCAGAATGCAGCATTTCTCGAAGCAAGGCCTGGAAGTGCTGCATTCTGACAGCCCTCTGCGACGGCGGTAACATTTCCGCCATTTTGTGTTTGTACCGGGGGTCTAAGTACGTTGCCACCCAGTACTGGTCCTTGACCCTCATGCTTTTTATACGGGGGTCCCTATTAAAACACTGGAGCATGAAGGCCCCCATTTGCACTAAAGTGGAAGCGGTGTGGTGGCCTGGCTCCTGCTCATCATCCAGGATAATGTCGTCCTCTTCATTCTCCTCTCCCCATCCTCGCACAACAGGGATCCCAGAAAGGTTTAAAGCATGCTCTTCTTGCTCCTGCTCATCCGCCCCGGCACCATCCTCCTCTGACTCCTCATCAGACTCCTGTTGTTGACTTGTCTCAGATAGAGTAGCCCCCCCTGGGAATTCATCCAGCATTGCGACTTCCTCATCTTCCCGCTCCTGCTCCTCCACAGCCTGATCAATGACACGACGCAATGCACGCTCCAGAAAGAAGGCATAAGGTACCATGTCACTGATGGCGCCATGGCTGCGACTGACCAGTTTGGTGATCTCCTCAAATGGCCGCAGAAGTCTGCATGTGTCGCGCATGAGCAGCCACTGGCGCGGTGAAAAAAAACCCAGCTCCCCAGAACCGTTTCTTTCGCAGAGTTCATACAGGTAGACGTTAACTGCACGTTTCTGCTGGAGCAGCCTATCAAGCATATAGAAGGTTGAGTTCCATCGCGTCGGGCAATCGCAAATAAGACGTCTGACCGGCAGATGGTGTCGCCGCTGAATGTCAGCAAGGCGAGCCATGGCCGTGTAAGATCTTCTGAAATGGGCCGAGATTTTCCTTGCCTGCCGCAAGATGTCCTGGACCCCAGGGTATTTGACAAGGAATCGCTGCACGACCAAGTTTAAGACGTGTGCCATGCACGGCACGTGCGTGATTTTGCCCTGTTTCAATGCGCTAAGCAGATTGGCACCGTTGTCACACACCACTTTACCAACTGTCAAATTGAGCGGTGTTAGCCACTCATCTGCCTGTGAACGCAAAGCTGAAAGGAGTGCCGGGCCAGTGTGGCTCTTTGCTTCCAGGCACAACAGACGCAGCACGGCATGGCAACGTCTCACCTGGCATGTGGAATAGGTTCTGGGGAGCTTGGGCGGTGCAGTGGAAGAGACGCTAGCAGCGGAAAAGGAGGAGGCAGCTGAGGAGGAGAGGGAGGAGGATGGAGTAGGAGGAGGAGAAGAAGAGTCAGGCCTGCATGCAATCCGTGGCGGTAAAACCAAATCTACACGGGTGCCACGGGTTACATGCTTGACGGCCGTCAGAAGGTTCACCCAGTGGGCAGTAAAACTGATATACCTTCCCTGCCCGTGTTTGCTAGACCACGTGTCTGTGGTCAGATGTATCTTGGCACCGACACTGTGTGCCAGAGATACATTCACTTGCCGCTGAACATGGCCATATAGCTCTGGGATGCCCTTCTCTGAGAAATACTTCCTTCCTGGGACCTTCCATTGTGGTGTTCCAATGGCCACAAATTTGCGAAAGGCCTCCGAGTCCACCAGTTTATATGGCAGTAGTTGGCGGGCTATGAGTTCTGACAAGCCAGCCGCCAACCGTTGGGCAAGAGGGTTATCCGGCGTCATCATTTTTTTACGCTCAAACATTAGGCCCACGGAAGCCTGCCTTTTTGCAGAAAAATGTGAGCTTGGCGTGATGGAAGGTGGAGTGGAGGACAATTGTGAGGAGAGAGGAGAAGGAGAAGTAGAAGACGAGGCTGGACGGTGAGAGCCTGCAGTGTGGCTTTGTGTGTTCCGTTGCTCCCACTGGGCTCGGTGATGGCTGCTCATGTGCCTTCTTAAGGCGGTCGTCCCTAGGTGAGTATTGGGCTTACCGCGACTAACGCGTTGACTGCAAAGATTGCAGATGGCAACGCTATTGTCAGCAGCGGACACGTTAAAAAAAGCCCACACTGCGGAGCCATGTGCCGGTGTCCTGGGAGCGCCAGATGTGACCGTACATGGTCGATGACTCGCTCCTGATACATTTGCAGTCTGCTTTGTCCCTGCTGTGCAATGTAAGTCATTGCTGCTTCTCCTCCCTATCTGCTGGTCCATATCTCCCTCTGAACTCCCCTCCTCTTCCTCTCTTGTGGGCACCCACGTGACATCACTAGACACGTCATCATCAACGTCACCTTCCCCACCGCTATAAGTAGAGTAGGCAGCAACACCGGGGACCAACCTCCTCCTTGGGCTGATCTGGGTACTGGCGTCAGACTGCTGAGTAGCGCTTGTTGCTACCTCCTCTTCCTGATCCAATACCAAGAGTGGCTGCGCATCAGAAATGTCCTCTTGATATGGATCGGAAAATAATTCCAGT